>NW_024044840.1:1200000-1869982 GCF_015852505.1 Tachyglossus aculeatus | reverse complement strand
GTACAGTGCCTAGGACATGGTAACCACTTAAGAAATACCACAGTTATCATTATTATTTCAGTATTTATTGAATGTTGACTGTATGCAGAACACCATAAAAAGTGCTTAGGAGAGTACAAAAGAATTGGTAGACGTTTTCCCTGCCCATAATGAGCTTACAGTCTAGAGGGGGAGACAGACATTTAGATGAATAATTTATGATATATTACTTATAGATCACGTATCTGTTTTTCAGCTTAGAAAACTATTCTACTACTATCTCACCACTCTTATCTAGCCATTCATAATCACATCTCTGAGGAGATGCATTTCAGGTCTTTTATCCCCAGAATACTTACAGGTACATAGAGAAACTTAAAATGAGTTTCTTCAGTCTCTAAATAACATTTTTTGACTTATACTGCATAGCATAAGTACAGGTCATATTAGCTGAATGACATAAAAACTCTTTAAAACTGTTTTCCAAATCCAAAGCTCACATCTCTGCTACATCAGTTCTAAATTGAGCAACATTTTTATAAGCCGACTATCATGCAAAAAAGCTAATATTTTGTCTTTTTTAACCTTTTCCCTAAGCAACATGTTCTCCCTCTCCAAGCTTGTTATTACCAGTCTTAACCATTCTTTGTTTTCCTCTTCTACCTTGAGTTAAATGTCAACACCCAGCACTCTTTATTTCTCTTCATATTTCAATGCACTTACTCCTGTCAACATGTGATAGTGTTCTATGTTTCCAAGAACTGATGCAATTTAAGAATGCAATTAGACCCAATAATGACCTGTGTTGGACACTTGCTTACCTACGTTGTGTGGATAATGGGTAAAACACATTCCTAAATATAAAATGGGTTGTGCTCATAAGTAAAAGCTCAGTATAACAAGACTGTTTTTACATATCATGTTCAATGTGTCTACTAGAAATATTTTTGGATGCTATATAAGTGGAGCTCAATGAAGAATTAAAACATTTTTCAAAGAAAAAGAATAAAACTCACCTTTCTTAGGTTAGCAGACAGTGAGCATTTCCAATGAGAGGTTTAGTTTAAACTTTCCATCTCCATCTCTTTGCCTAAACGCAAATGTCTTTGGATCTGAAAGTCATGAAGCTACCACAGGATAGAAATTCTGTATTATAAAATTTATAGATGAGTAATTACTTCCCTTCAAAATAGGTTTTTAATATCTTCATAGGAAGAAAATTATAAATTCTGTTGACCAAATCTTGTAATCTATCCTGAGATAGATCCATCCTAACAGCTGAATTGAATTTTGAGATAGAGTATGTCATAATTTCATACCTCAGAAGAAGAAAATATTTTCTCTATCATTTATGGTAGAAAAAGTTCCCCAACCATCTTTGAACAGTCTCTTCAACATAGTCCAAGGGAGAAAAGTGGTTCCTCTTTGACATCAAGAAGTATTTAAAATAAATTCCAAAAGAGTTTGTGAACCATATGGTCCCTCAAGGGTTTAACAATCTCCTGTGAGATTGATTTACCAAAGAAGTGAACTTTGAGAACTTTTCTTAAGGACCTGAGATGCATTAATGTCCCTGTCCAATTAACCCATTTTCAGTATTTTTGTCCAAATATAGTAGCTGCTTCTATTGTGCTTTGTGAATAGGCATAGGACACAGTTGTTTGTTTCTTTCATTGGGAAAGTTCTCTGCAATGGACTGACATTAATAGATTGGCTCAAACTACAAATTTTTCAAGCTCACTGTTCCATATGAATTCATAAATCACTTCAGAAAGTGGTCTTTAATTGTACAAATCTAATTTATAGCAAAAATACTACCCCAGAAGACAAATCAAACAACCACTAAAATATGTTACAAATTGCAAATGAATTTCAACTTACCCCTCAAGATCTTTTCAAGGCTAAATAATGATAATTAATAATAATTAAAGTACTTGTTAAGTGCTTACTATGTGCCAAGTACTTTTCTAAGCACTGGGTAGTACAGGTTGGACACAGTCCCTGTCCCACATTGGGTGCACATTCTTAATCCCCATTATTTAAAAATAAGGTGACTGAAGCCCAGAGAAGTTAAGTGGCTTGCCCAAGGTAACACAGCAGAAATGTGACAGAGACTGGATTAGAATCCATGACCTTCTGACTTCCTGGTCCATGCCCTTTCCACTACACTATGTTGCTCCTTAGAAGACTTAGAAAAGGGAAGAGTGGGAATTCTTGAAGAGGTTAATTGGCTTGGAGTGTAATACCCTTCCTGAAAATAATTTTTAAATTCCACTCAGGGTTTAACTACTCAGGCTGGGAAATAGCTCATTCTCAGCAGAGTTAAATGCCCCTTACATGAATCTTTATTCAACAGTAACAATAATAATAATAATAATGGTAGTATTTGTTAAGCACTTGTCATATGCCTAGAGTAGTAGTAATTTTCAGACTCATGCTATTACTAATGCTAAGGCTCTGTTTGCTCCTGAATTTGCTTCAGACAAGTGGAGATGCATATCCTGGAACACCATGAGGTGGCATAACTGAGAGGTAAGAATAAGAATCTCTTATGCTGTGGACCATAAACCTGTCTATCAACACTGTTAGACTGTACTCTGCCAAGATCTTAGTACAGCATTCAATAAATGCAATTGATTGACTGATAAGATTGTCCTCCTGGAAACGAAAATGGTCTTATGTGACCAGCCATAAAAAAGATCTCTCCAGCTATGGGTGCGTATTTTAGATGGGACAAGTCCCCCAAAGTTCCATTTTCCCCCAAATTTCCTAATAATAATAATTGTGGTATTTTGTCAAGTGCTTTCTATGTGCCAAGGGCTGCTATTCCTGCCTTTGAGATGAACAGTGAATACCCAGATTCTCCATTTCCGCATATAGGTGCAAAGCCAAGACTATCACTACATTGGCAAAACAAAGATTGCCAGTTTGTTTTACAACATTGTTCCCCACAGCTAAAGAAGCTTTTCTTAACTAGTTCCAAATCCCCTATTTAGGTTTTCTACCTCAAAGTACTAGGTTTTTGCTTCAGCAATATTGTACAGAAAATGTTTTGGGACCCCTTTTACATTAGTCAATTCAGTGATGTCTTTGATATGTACTTTCTATAAAAAAATTTGCAGAATTTCAAAATAATTAAAGGTGAGAAAATAGGTCATAGGAGGAAGGGTCAAAGTAATTGAGTGTTTTGAATCTGGAGAATCAATCAATCAATCAATCAATCGTATTTATTGAGCACTTACTGTGTGCAGAACTGTACTAAGCGCTTGGGAAGTACAAGTTGGCAACATAAGAGAAGAGAAGGCTAGAAGATCACAATTATGCCTTCAAGAGTCTTGAAGGAAGGATTGTGGTCAGTTGTTCCCCAAGCTCATTAACTGCTGAATGAGAGCAAGGAAAGGATGAAAGATTGTGGTCAGACTTAAAAAAGAACATTTTGAATATCAGTGATTAAACACTGAAATGGGCTTCTCCGATGGTTTCTCTCTTTCCCCTCTTCTGAGCAGGCCTGGATCACTCTATCAATAAGCAGAATTTATTGTAATAAACTTTTGGTAAAGTACAATTAGGCTAGCAGACATGAACCAGTCCTCAAAGTGTTTACAGAGAAAGTTACTAAAATAATTTTCAGATAGAAGGAAGACGGAAAAGTGGATATGTATGTGAGTTAGTGTTAAGTACAAGGATATGGAAGATCGAAGGTGTGTGAACTAGGTACATAAGTTCTACAGGTGGTTGTGAATAATAATAATGATGGTGTATTTGTTAAGTGCTTACTATATGTCAAGGATTGTACGGGTAGATACAAAATATTCAAGTCAGACACTCCCTCTTGCAACATGAGGTTCCCAATGTAAGAGGGAAACAGAGCAGGTATTGAATCCCCATTTTACAGACGAGGTAACTGAGACACAGAGAAGTTAGGTTACTTGCCCTGGGTCACATAGAGGACATGTGGAAGAGCCGGGATTAGAACCCAGGTCCCCTCTAACTCCCTGACCCCTGCTCTTTCCTGTAGTCCAGATTCTTCGGGACACAATCATGTGCAGAAGCAGATGGACCACTTGGGCTCGGCCTAGAGAATGGGATAGTTCAGAGGGTTATGAGTAGCAGGCTGTCCAATCTCTTTAACCACCAGCCCCAGACCAGGGCCACCACATTACAGCTGGCCTGGGGCCATCAGGGGATTAATACATTACTCTTGAATGTGGAGTGTGATTTTTACCTTAACTTGGTAATTTTTTTCATCAAAGCTCGTTTTACAAGTACCATAAATAAATGGGGAAATGGTTACATAGATAGCATGTAGTAATGCCCAGGCCCTCATTGGAATACAGGGTGTAGTTAGGAAATCCAAAATTAGAAGAGAAATTCCAGAGATGGCTGAAGAGCATGGCCTGGGTAGGGTTACAGGATTAAGAAAGAAAGTTTAAAGGCACTAGGATGGACTAACCTAAAGAAAGCAGGGTGAGGGGTGATGTAATAATGGACTGCAAATAAATTACCTCTCATGCAAAAAGCAGCAGTTTCTCACCTCCAGGACCAATGGGCAAAGGCAGAACTAAAGCAATAAAGTGATGGTTCCACCTAAGGAATTCCCCATTAAGTTATTAGTTTTCTATTCTAGTTGGAGAACTCATTCTTGTTGTAAAGCATGATTTCCTGGACCAGGATATTCCTGGGTCAGCTGTGGAAGTATATACAATGCACAAGTCTATGGGTAATAATTATATATATTATTATTATTATTATTACAATATTAATGATATGCACTATATTCTGATACGATATCATTATATAATATACCATCATTACTAACATAACATATAATGTTACTATATTATTAATAACAATGATGATAATAATGACATTAATCATGTCCAACAGTGTACCTGACCCACTCAGGGTTGGAAATCTAAATGAGAGGACAAGAGATAGTTAATCCCTATTTTTAAAATGAGGAAACTAAAGTGAAGAGAAGTGTGATTTTCCCAAGGTCAACTGGTCGACTAGGATCAAAACCCAGGTACTTTGACTCCCTATCCCACACTTTTTCCACGAGGCTATACTGCTTCTCTGATATTTATGCAAATCTTGTCAAATCCCTAAAGATTGGAACAAAGTTCAATGATTTAGCTGACTTGACACAACAAAATCTGTCTAAGCATCAAGAGAGAACTTTGCGGGTTTGACTGCTCAGCTCTATTACACCCATAATTGCAGAAATAATGTGCTGCTTTAAACAGTGGACCGACTTCAATATTCACTAGTGCAGTCATTCATTCATTCATTCAATTGTATTTATTGAGTGCTTACTGTGTGCAAAGCAGTGTACTAAGCACTTGGAAAGTACAATTCATTAAAAAATAGAGTAAATCCCTGCCCAACAAAGTGCTCATATTCTAGAAGGGGAAAATGATAATTGCATTTGTTAAATGCTTACTATGTGCCAACACTGTTCTAAGCGCTAGGATAGATATAACATAATCAGGTTGTCCCACTTGGGGAGCACAGTCTTAATCCCCATTTTCCAGATGAAGTAACTGAGGCACAGAGAAGTTAAGTGGCTTGCCCAAAGTCACACAGCAGACACTTGGTGGAGCCAGGATTAGAACCCACATCCTCTGACTCCCAAGCCCATGCTCTTTCCACTAAAACATGCTATTTCTGTCATGTGGTCCAATTTTCACGACAGCATAGGTTAATGCCCCTCCAATTTCTCTCAGATTTCCTTATCTTCATTCCAGTCAAGGAAATATTTCTAGTTCCTTTCCCACTAAGTCAACCAGGAAAGGCACCAGATCCTCAGAAAAACAGGTAATCAATCTGAGCTTTTCGCTAAGTTTTCGCTGCTTCTACTAGTCATCAGAGAAAATGAATGTGCAGTTTATCGAGTATTAGAGTATTCAGGGGGGTATGGATGCTTTAAAAAATCAATAAAAAAGGAATTCAGATGCATATTCCACCAACTCCCTCGTACAGAATCTCTTCATTCATTAATTCATTCAATCAGATTTATTGAGTGCTTACTGTGTGATGTACCAAGAAATCAATCATATTTATTGAGCGCTTACTGTGTGCAAAGCACTGTACTAAGCGCTTGGGAAGTACAAGTTGTCAACATATGGAGACAGTCCCTACCCAACAGTGGGCTCACAGTCTAGAAGTGCTCCCCAAGCACTTGGGAGAGAACAATACAACAATAAGCAGGCACATTTCCTGCCCACAAAGAGCTTACAGTCTACAGGCAGGGAAACAGACATTAATATAAATAAATACATTATAGATACGTTTATAAGTGTTGTGGGGCTGGGGGGTGGAAGAACAAAGGGACCAAGTCAGGGTGACACAGTAGGGCATGGGAGAAGAGGAAGGGGGGGCTTAATCAGGGAAGGTCTCTTGAAGAAGATATGCCTTCAATAAACCTTTGAATGGGGGAGAGTAGTTGTCTGTCGGATTTGAGGAGGGAGGGCACTCCAGGCCAGAGGCAGGACTTGGGCAAGGGTCGGTTCTGAGACAGCCAAGAACAAGGTACAGTGAGGTTAGCATTAGAGGAGGAATTGTGTGGTCTAGGCTGTAATAGGAGAGTAGTGAGATGTGAGCCCGTTATTGGGTAGGGACCGTCTCTATATGTTGCCAACTTGTACTTCCCAAGCGCTTAGTATAGTGCTCTACACACAGTAAGAGCTCAATAAATACGATTGAATGAATGAATGAATCAATGAATGAATGAGGCAGGAGGGGGCAAGTTGATTTAGTACTTTAGAACCAATGGTGAGGCATTTTTGTTTGATGCAGAGGTGGATAAATAACTGGAGTTTTTTAAGGAGTGGGGTGACATGCCCTGAACGTTTTTGTAGAGAAATTATCTGGGCAGCAGAGTGAAGTAAGTACAGGAATGGGGAGAGACAGGAGGCTGGAAGGTCAGCAAGGAGGCTGATGCAGTAATACAGCAGGGATAGGATGACTGATTGTATTAACGGTAGCAGTTTGGAAGGAGAGGAAAGTCATATTGTTCATTCTTCAGAAAAAAAAATATTTGCAACAACTCTCTGTTCTCTCTTGTTCTATCTGCATAAACTAAATCACTTCCTTTCAGAGCTATTAATTGTGCAGCCATAACCGCTCTTTGATTCCATAAATTCCTCAAGACATTTTTCACCTCTGTATTTCTTACCGTGTAGACTATGGGATTTAACATCGCAGTGATTATAGCAAAAAATACCGTCACTAGTTTATCAACAGCTAAGGTGGACACAGGCTGGGTATATGTAAAGATACAGGGGAAAAAATATAGGTCATGACAGTGAAGTGGGAACCACAGGTGGACAGAGCTTTCTTTGAAGAATTTGAGTTCTCAGGTACTGCAGTATGACAATATTCGAGATAAACAACATGGTTAAGATGAACATGCACATCACCCCACTGTTAGCCGACACCATGAGCCCCAGGACGTAGGTGTCGGCACAGGCGAGTTTCAGCAAAGGGAACAAGTCACACATGAAGTGGTCGATGACACTAAGTCAACAGAAAGGGAGTTGGAACATAAAGAGAATCTGCAATGTCACATGGAGTAAGCCACCCATCCACACCACTCCCACCAACAAGTGGCACATATGCCAGCTCATAGTGGTCATGTAATGCAGTGGCTTACAGATGGCTACATAGCGGTCATAGGCCATCACTATAAGGAGAATGATTTCCGAGCTGCCCAAGGAATGGGATAAGTAATACTGGGCCATGTAATGATTGAAGGATATTATTTTCCTCCTGTAGAGCAAGTCCACGATCATTTTAGGTGTGGTGACACAGGTGTAGCAAGCATCTATAAAGGCCAGGTAGATGACAAAGAAGTACATTGGATCAGAAAGAGTGTGACTGAAAGTAATTGTTGTCATGATGAGCAGATTTTCCCCTACCGTGAAAAGAAAAAACACTAGAAACACGACAAAGAAGATTATCTGCAGATGTGGATCCTGCATCGGTCCCAGTAGGATGAATTACATTACATTGTATTTGATCTCTGGGTCATCCATTGAAAATGAACGTGTAAGGAGGAATAGATTTACCTGCAAATGAGGAACAAATTTACACAAGAGATAGTGACAAGAGTTGGATTTTCACAGTGATAGAAAGATGTGCTTCTCCTTGACTGGGAGAAGCAACGTGGAACATAAATCAATGTCATGGTGCCATTGATTAATGATCTATGATGTAATCCTCCCATCCTACTCAGCATTGATTGGACCTCAAAATATCCCTGCCCGATAATTTAAATTAAATATGGAAAACAAGGAAAGAGTCTAGTGGAGAGCAACAGGAATGATTAAAGAAATGTAACAAAGTTCCCGTGATGTAAAATAAGAGGGATTGGATTATTTAGTGTGAGCAGTTTCCTGAAACATAAAGGGTTGTTTTTTGAAGGATGCTTAAAGGCCATGTTCCACATATAAAAGTTGAGACTTCAGCTAGTAGACTTTTCTGGGCAGTTTTCTTCCAACTTCTGCCTAATCTCCTCACCGTACCTTTCACGCCTGTCCCGCCATCGACCCCGGCCCACGTCATCCCCCGGGCCTGGAATGTCCTCCCTCTGCCCATCCACCAAGCTAGCTCTCTTCCTCCCTTCAAGGCCCTACTGAGAGCTCACTCCTCCAGGAGGCCTTCCCAGACTGAGCCCCTTCCTTCCTCTCCCCCTCGTCCCCCTCCATCCCCCCATCTTACCTCCTTCCCTTCCCACAGCACCTGTATATATGCATATATGTTTGTACATATTTATTACTCTATTTATTTTTTTTATTTTACTTATACATATCTATTCTATTTATTTTATTTTGTTAGTATGTTTGGTTTTGTTCTCTGTCTCCCCCTTTTAGACTGTGAGCCCACTGTTGGGTAGGGACTGTCTCTATATGTTGCCAACTTGTACTTCCCAAGCGCTTAGTACAGTGCTCTGCACACAGTAAGCGCTCAATAAATACGATTGATTGATTGATTGATTGAAATCCCCGATTTCTTTATTTTCATCATTCCCATGCCCAAGGTTTCCTTTTGTGTGTACAACACAATGACTTTCAGGGATGGGAGAATGAATTTAGTTATGGCTGGTAAACAGAGGAAAAAATGCATTAGATTGTTAAAAACTGTAAATCTGTTTTCTCTGAATTATTGTTGTTATTCTATTTATCTTCATTGCTATTACCATAATCGTTTTTCATTTCATTTAGTTTTTTTTGTGCAAAGCATTGTACAAACCTTTGAGAAAATGGATAGTATTTTGACACACTCCCTGTCCTGCAGGGGGCTTGCAGACTAAAAAGAAGGAGGAGGGCAAAGGAACTGGTGACAACACAGAGAAAGAAATGATACAGTGAATGAAGCCGAAACAATAACTCAACTGAAACTGCCCTCTCAAAGGTCACCAGTGACCTCCTTCTTGCCAAATCCAATGTCTCCTACTATATCCTAATCCTCCTCAACCTCTCAGCTACCTTCGACACCCCCTACTATCACCCCTACTCCTCAACAACAACTATCCAACTTTGGCTTCACAGACTCCATCCTCTCCTGGTTCTCCTCATCTCTCCGCAGTTCATTCTCAGTCTCCTTTGTGGGGCTTCTCCTCCCCTCCCATCCCCTTAATGTAGGGGTTCCTCAAGGGTTAGTTCTTTGTCCCCTTCTGTTCTCTATCTACACTCACTCTCTTGGTGAACTCATTCGATCCCACGGCTTCAACTATCATCTCTATGCCAATGACACTCAAATCTACAATCTCTACCCTTGCTCTCTCTCCCTTGCTCCAGGCTCGTATCTCCTCCTGCCTTCAGGACATGTCCATCTGGGTGTCTACCCACCATTTAAAACTCAATATGTCCAAGGCTGAACTCCTTATCTTCCCTCCCAAACCCTGCCCTCTCCCTGACTTTCCCATCACTGTAGATGGCAGTACCATCCTTCCAGTCTCACAAGCCAGCAACCTTGGTGTCATCCTCGACTCTGTTCTCTCGTTCACCCCTCACATCCAATCCATCACCAAAACCTGCCAGTCTTTCGTCTACAACATTGCCAAGATCGCCCTTTCCTCTCCATCCAAACCACTACCTCGCTGGTTCAATCTCTCATTCTATCCCGACTGGATCAGCCTCCACTCTGATCTCCCATCCTCCTGTCTCTTCCCACTTCAGTCTATACTTCACTCTGCTGCCCGATTATCTGGGCAGCAGAAACGCTCTGGGCATGTTACTCCCCTCCTCAAAAATCTCCATTGGCTGCCTGTCAACCTACGAATCGAGCAAAAACTCCTCACTCTCGGCATTAAGGCTCTCCATCACCTTGCCCCTCCTACCTCACCTCCCTTCTCTCCTTTCTACAGCTCAGCCCACACCCTCCGCTCCTCTGCCGATAACCTCCTCACTGTGCCTCGTTCTCCCTCTCTTGCCATCGACCCGCCCACGTCCTCCCCTGGTCTGGAATGCCCTCCCTCCACACATCTTCCAAGGTTGCACTCTTCCTCCCTTCCCAGACTAAGCCACCTTTTTCCTCTCCTCCTCCCCATCCCCTCCTCTGCCCTACATCCTTCTCCTCCTCACAGTACTTGTATAAATTTGTACAGATTTATTACTCTATTTATTTTACTTGTACATATTTACTATTGTATTTATTTTGTTAATGATGTGCATATGACTATAATTCTGTTTGTTCTGATGATTTTGACACCTGTCTACATGTTTTGTTTTGTTGTCTGTCTCCCCTTCTAGACTGTGAACCCATTGTTGGGGTAGGGACCGTCTCTATATGTTGCCGACTTGTACTTCCCAAGCGCTTAGTAAAGTTCTCTGAAACAGTAAGTGCTCAAAAAATACGATTGAATGAATGAATAAATTAATAACCACAATCATAGCAATAGCAATAAGTGATGCAGCACACCATTGCTAAGGGCACAGTGTATAAGGCTCTGATTCCTCAGAGAGAAGCAGCAAGACCTAGTGGAAATACTACAGACCTGGGAGTCTGAGGACCTGGGTTCTAATCTTGGCTCTACCATGTGCATGCTGTTTAACCTTGGGCAAGTCACTTGACTTCTTTGTGCCTCAGTTCCCTCATCTGTAAAGTAGGGATTAAAACTGTGAACCCCATGTGGGACATGGACTGTGCCCAACCTGATTATCGTGTATCAACTCCAGTGCTTAATACAATACCTGGCATATAGTAAGCACTAAACAAGTACCATTAATAAAGATTAGGCCCTTCCTAATCCAACACCATAATCTTCCCAATGAGCTAACATAAAATAATATTATAATAATTAGTATTTGTTAAGTCCTTGCTATGTGCCAAGCACTTTTCTAAGCGCTGGAGTAGATACAAGGTAATCAGGGTGTCCCACATGGAGCTCACAGTCTTAATCCCCATTTACAGATGAGGTAACTGAGGCATGAGAAGTGAAGTGGCTTGACCAAGGGCACCTAGCAGACAAGTGGCAGAGCTGGGATTAGAACACATGCCCTCTGACTCCCAAATCTGTGCTCTTGCCACTAGGCCACACTGCTTCTCTATCAGATCTCTAACAGATCCAGATGTGCCCCAGTTTCACATCCTGCATTTGCAGGAAAGGGAGAGTGATGACCTTCACTTGGCAGATTGACAGCTTCTCTAGGCCAGGGATGGTATCTACCAACTCTAAGAAGCCTCCCCTGATTAAACCCTCATTTCCCCTATACACCCTCCCTCCTCCATCACCTACACATTTGGATTTGTGCCCCGTAAGCCCTTGATATTCTCCCCACTCTTAGTTCCTCAGCCCTTATGTCCATACCTTATACTATGCCATTTCCCCCATCTGTAATTTATTTTAATGTCTATCTCCACCACTATCAATCAATCAATCAATCAATCGTATTTATTGAGCACTTACTGTGTGCAGAGCACTGTACTAAGCGCTTGGGAAGTACAAGTTGGCAACATATAGAGACAGTCCCTACCCAGCATTGGGCTCACAGTCAAGAAGGGGGAGACAGAGAACAAAACCAAACATATTAACAAAATAAAATAAATAGAATAGATATGTACATAGAGTAAATAGAAGTAAATAGAGTAATAAATATGTACAAACATATATGCATATACAGGTGTGTGGGGAAGGGAAGGAGGTAAGGCGGGGGGGATGGAGAGGAGGAGGAGGGGGAGAGGAAGGAGGGGCTCAGTCTTGGAAGGCCTCCTGGAGGAGGTGAGCTCTCAGTAGGGCCTTGAAGGGAGGAAGAGAGCTAGCTTGGCGGATGTGCAGAGGGAGGGCATTCCAGGCCAGGGGGATGACGTGGGCCAGGGGTCGACGGCGGGACAGGAAAGAACGAGGCACAGTGGGGAGATTAGCGGCAGAGGAGTGGAGGGTGTGGGCTCGGCTGTAGAACGAGAGAAGGGAGGTGAGGTAGGAGGGGGCGAGGTGATGGAGAGCCTTGAAGCCGAGGGTGAGGATTTTCTGCCTGATGCGCAGATTGATTGGTAGCCACTGGAGATTTTTGAGGAAGGGAGTAACATGCCCAGAGCGTTTCTGGACAAAGACAATCCGGGCAGCTGCGTGAAGTATGGACTGAAGTGGGAGAGACACGAGGATGGGAGATCAGAGAGGAGGCTGGTGCAGTAGTCCAGACGGGATAGGATGAGAGCTTGAACGAGCAGGGTAGAGATTTGGATGTGGTAGACCACTATACTGTAAGCTCCTTGTGGTCAGGGCTCACTTCTATCTATTCTATTGTATTGTGCACTCCTAAGTGCTTAGTATAGTAAGTAAATTTCCTAAGTGCTTAGTATAATAATAATCAGATTAATATTGTACCATTTCAAGTGCTTTGTGCAGTGCCCTGCATAGAGTAAGCAAATAATGAATACCAGCAGTTAATTGATTGATTGAGGTGCCTAGGGGATATATGGCTGCTTTGACTTAGTGGAAAGAGCACAGGCTTTGGAGTCAGAGGACATGGGTTCTAATCCTTCTTCTGCCACTTGTCTGCTATGTGGCTTGGACCTAAATGACCTCATCTGTAAAATGGGGATTAAGACTGTGAGCCCCATGTGGGACAATCTGCTTAGCTTGTACCTACCCCAGGGTTTAGAACAGTGTTTGGCACATAGTAAACACTTAACAAATGCTATTATTATTATTATTATTATTATTATTATTATTATTTTAGATCCAGTGGTCATGGTCGTATAGGCCTGTGTGACACTTCTTTGGGTGAGTAATGCATGCCAATAATCACCTTAGTAAGCTCACTGTGGGCAGGGAACACCTCTGTTGTATATTTTTAGGCATTTATTAAGCGCTTACTATGTGCAAAGCACTGTTCTAAGCGCTCAGGGAGATACAAGGTGATCAGAGTGTCCCATGGGGGCTCACAGTCTTCATCCCCATTTTACAGATGGGGGAACTGAGGCCCAGAGAAGTGAAGTAACTTGCCCAAAATCACACAGCTGACAAGTGGTGGAGCCGGGATTTGAACCATGACCTCTGACTCCAAAGCCTGGGCTCTTTCCATTGAGCCACGCTGCTTCTCCCAAGATCTTAATACAGTATTCTGCACATAGTAAGTGCTCAATTAATACAAATGATTGATTGATCAATCATGGCTTAGGGAAGTCATCCCACAATGTGAAATAATTTAACCTGCTCTTTGATGAGCTGTTTTTTCAAATGACCACCTAGGGTAGGTCAGTTCTGGGCCAAAAATGACAAGATCCCTCTGTGAGAAATGACAGTGGTGTTCTCTGTTTTATGAGGTGTACTAGTTCTTCAGGTCCCAGTGGTGCTCTTTTAATGAGGTAGATTGAGTCAGTTTCTAAGAAAATAACTAATTCTTCTGGGTCATCAACCAGATGGAGTGCTACTGACTTTTTGTGCAGTTCTCCTCCGACAGCTTCCAGCTTGGTGGATCTGAAACGTGTCACAAGACCTCCTCAGGAGGCAATTGGATGATGAGATTAGAAAATCTCCAAATTTTGTCTGCCCAAGAAGTGATTCTGCTGTCATAGTGTGCCCAGGACAGATAAAGAAACATCAGTCTTGTCTGGCCCAGACTAGTCATGATTAAGGTAGCTTTGCAAACAAAACCGGTCATCTCTACCCCATCATGCATATGTAGAAATTGTCTCTGTAGCACTGAGGAATTTACTATCCATGAGGCTAGTGGTGTTTTCATTTCAGACTAAGGTTCTCCATCTTACCAAAGCCTCTGTTCTGAAAGTCACTCTAAATGATCTACAGCAGATAGATCTGCTGCTACTTTTTTCTCCTAGGTGGCCACACCTTTGAACAAATTAAGCTGGCTAAGCAGTCTTTCTGTTCACCTTCCCCCTCACCTGAAGGAACAGTGATGATAATCGGTTCCATATGCCAGAATCCTGTATCTTCTGCTTTTCAGACTCTCCCAGTTCTCCCTCTCAGGTTAAAATACCACTTCAAACATTATCCTTTCTCATTTACATAGGTCTTTCAGATCACGGTAGTGTTACTAAATGTGATGGAGTTGAATCATTTCCAGAAAAAAACCCATCATTTACTTACATTAACGTCTTTCTCCCTTCTAGACTGTAAGCTCATTATGGACAGAGATTGTGTCTGTTACACTATTATGTTGTACTCTCCCAAGTACTTTGTACAGTGCCCTGCATACAATAATCACACAGTAAGATTGATTGATCATTATCATCATTAATGAGATTACTACAGTGCCCTACACACAGTAAGCGCTCAATAAATATGATTGAATGAATTTATCGAGTGCTTATTATGTGCTGAGCACTGTATAAATTGCTTTGGAGAGCACAATACCACAGAGTTGGCAGACACATTCCCTGCCTACAACAATCTTACAGTATAATTTTTCTAGGTCATCAACCAAAGAGAGGTACAGACTTTATGTTCTTCTTACGACTTGAACTGTCTTGAGTGAATTTTCTAGGACATTTCAGATTCAGAAATACTCATTTTTCTTTGAAATATATCTCATTTTTGCTCTTGAACTTAACTGGCCCTATGTATTGTTGGTTTTAGTCCATTTGAGATCCAAGGTGAAGGAAATCCACAACTTTACACTGAAACCATCTTCCTTAACCATCATCCATCAATCAGTGGTATTTATTAAGCAATTACTGGGTGCAAAACACTGTGCTAAGGGCTTGGAAAAGTACATGGAGAGAATGGACTCTTCACTCCTCTTTAGTGCCAATCTCCAAGAGTTTCCAGTACTCTACCAGCCTTGATAAAGTGAGGGAGAGTCAAGCAGAGACCTGTCCATTCCATTCCATTCCTAGCTTCTGCAGTGGCTAGCTAGTGAAAGGCAATCTGCTACAAGTCAAAACTTATCTGTGCTGAGCAGCAGAGGCATGGGGGAGAGTCGAGGGTGGAGTCTCAAGTTTATAACCCGGAAGGAGGCAATGGCAACCCTTCAGTATTTTTACCAAGCAACCTCTATTGGTACACCAACTGAATGATTGTTGATGGTCATGTTTTCCATCAAGATAAGACAAGGTTGTATGAGCTACACTCTCTAGACTGTAAACTTTTTGTGGGAAGGAATTGTGCCTACTACCTCTGTTGGATTGTACTCTCCCAAGTGCTTAGTATAGTGCTCTGCATACAGTAAGCACTCAATAAATACCATTGACTACTGGGTGCAACCATTTTTCTCTGAAGTCTCATTCATCTGCAATCTCAGATCCTCTCTTTCTCTTCACCACCTCCCATATCTGGCATGAAATCACCTTCCTGAAAGAACAGTGGACTAATATTAAAATGGGAAGATCTATAAAAGGAAAATTTTCCAAATATAAAGCAGGCAGACTGGATTGTTTTTTACTCAAATAAAAGGGAACAATATTGAATATAATTTTATTTAATGAGGCAAGTTGTATAAGCTGGTTTTGATACAGAAACCCCACTTCTCTGATTTTGTTTACTTGCTTTAATAACCCTCTGGAAAATCCCGAGCGATAAGTATTTCAATTATGAAATCCACTCTCCCACCCCCACAGATTAGAAATGTGAGGTGAACAGGGAGTTAACAGTTATTATTCCTGTCGAAAATATCTACCAAAAGTCATCCAGAATAGAAAACATACACTTACACTTGATCATAGAAATGTCAAAGCTTCTTTATTGTGATGGATATTTCCCTCCTCTTCTAGGAAATTGAGGCAAGAATGTCCTTCAAATCTACAGTTGGGCAATCAATAATATACGTTGACGAGGGTACGATTGAGGCAGAACACTGTTCTATTCCATTCCACTATTCCATTCACTGTTTCCTGAGATATGAGCCTTACCTAAGAACTTGTCTGTATGCACTCCATGTCCTGATGTCAAGGATGCGGTGGAATATACAAAGGAAGGAAAGGGTTGACCTTGAAAGTTTTGCTGGAACTTCCAGATTATATTGTGAAGGTCAGGTTTATCTTGAATTATAAATACATCATCAAGACACCATTAGAAAATATTTTCTCAGAGGGCTTTCAAGTTCTAACAGGAAGTAAGTTTGGCAAGTACCTTAACCCTTGGTAATGAGATCCCAGTAGTATGAGATCCCAATTAGGCAAAGGTAACACACAAGTAATTATATTTCTAGTTGAGATGAACTTGTGGAGGTTGAAAATAGCCCTTATTTTCATTTGAACACCTTCTTAGCTGCTTGAGTTTATAACCTATAACTTTCCTGCACATGGCCCAGCATTTACTAAGTGTTTGTAGATCTCTGTATTAAGCACTTAGGGTACAATAGAGGTAAAAGGTGCATTCCTTTCCTTAGAGTGGAAGAGAGAGAAGCAGCATGGCCTAGTGGATAGAGCCTAGGTCTGGGAGTCAGAAGGACCTAGGTTCTAATCCTGGCTCCACCACTTGCATGCTGTGTGACCTTGGGAAAGTCACTTCTGTGCCTCAGTTCACTTATCTGTAAAACGTGAGCCCCATGTGGGACATTCATTGTGTCCAACTGATTAGCCTGTGTCTATTCCAACATTAGAACAGTTCCTGGCACATAGTGAACACTTAACAAAAGCCATAATAATGGTCTTTAAGGGAAAATAAGTTTCACTTCCTTCTTTTGACTTTTCAAATAGTTATTACAGTGCACTGCACTGAATGGGTACTCAACAAATGCTAATACTTCTATACTCATACTACTACTAATCTTAGTCACTGGAGTGCTTACTGTTTGGCAAAATACTGTACTAGGTAGAGTACAACTGTATCGGCGTAGTCATCTACATTACAAATTGACAGGGTAATTTAGTAATTAAAATCTGGTTGTTTTAGCGTTTGGTCTCACAACTTAAAAAAGTAATTAAACCTACCTTATGGAAATCACCCCAGTATATCAATTGTGCTTTATCTGATTGAAATAGAAAATATCTTGGTAACAGAACAGAATTAATATGGTTGCATTGTACTCTCCAAGCTCTTAGAATAGTGCTCTGCTTAAAGTAAGCACTCATTAAATACCACTGGTTAATGAATGGCATAGAGGAATCTTGCCAAGATGTCGAGGTTTGTTCTCACTGCTTTCCTGAAGCACCTGGTGGTGTGTGTTATTGTGGTGAGAATAGCCAAGGAGACTATTTCCAGTCTACCACATTCCTTGATAGGCTGTCTGTGCCTCTGCTGACAAACACAGAGTGGATGATGGAGAAGCAGCATAGGCCCTAGGATGAAAAAACATGGGCCCAGAACGTCAAAACATCTGGGTTTTTAACCCAGTTCAGCCACTTGTTAGCTGTTTGGACCTTGGGGAAAGTCACTTAACTTCGCTGTGCCTCCGTTTCCTCATCTGCATAATGGGGATTCAATATACTGTTCTCCTTCTTGGACTGTGAGCTGGAGAGGGACTGAATCCTGTTGAGAAGCAGCAAGGCATAGTTAATAGAGCATAGACCTGGTAGTTCAGAAGGTCAGAAGGTTATAGGTTCTAATCCCAGCTCTGCCACTTGTCTGCTGTTGTGGACCTCGGGTGGGTCACTTCATTTCTTTGTGCCTCAATTCCCTCATCTTTGAAATGGAGATTGAGGACTGGGGAGCCCAGCATGTGACAGGGACTGTGTCCAACCCGATTTGCTTGTATCTACTCATGAGCTTAGAATGTGCCTGGCACAAAATAAGGCAATTAATATATACCGTTTATTGATATTATTATTATGACTAAAAACACAACACAGAATATTTTATGCTTCTCAGGATTTTGCAGACCACTTGAATTAATTTCTCAGAATCTAAGAAAGAAATGAATTGATGTTATTCAACCCACCAATCGGGATAGAGAAAATCAACTGAGGAAATATGAGAGAGTTAATTAGGAAGTTGATGATCCCTGGAAATCCTTCCCTGCTCTGGAATTCAATTCAAGTCAATTCATTCATATTTATGAGTACTTAGTGTGTGGCAGACCACTGTACTAAGCGCTTGGGAGAGAACAGATGTAACAACTAAACAAACATGTTCCCTGCCTACAATGAGCTTATAGTCTGGGGGGGGGGGGAGGACAGACATCAGTACAAATAAATTATATTAAAGATATGTACATAAGTGCTATGTGGCTGGCAGGGTGTAAGAGTCACAGGAGCAAGTCACAGACTCACAGAGGGGAGGAAGAAGATGAAATAATGGCTCAGCATTTATTCACATTGAAAACCAAGATTTCCTAATGAAATCAGTAATTTCTCTAAATTAGCAGAAAATATCCTCTTTTCTTTTTTCCTTTCTTTTATGGTCTGTGAGACTACCATCATCTTCTTGTGCCACTTATTTCACTTTTATGTTCCATAGTTTCATCATGGGATTTTTCACCTCTGAGTTCCTGAATGGGTTTAATATTGGGGTGATGAGCGTGTAAAATACATCCAAATACTTGTCCATGGGGTGGATGGCCACAGGCTGTACATACATGAATATAGTAGGGACAAAGAATAAGACAACCACGGTAATGTGGGAGACACAAGTCGCAAGGGCCTTATGTCTTCCTGAAGAAACGTGAGCTTTAAGGGAGCACAAGATGACAACATAAGAAACTACCAAAAGGAAAAAACTTAACATGCACATGGTCCCCACCATTGGCCACGCAAGCAGCTGGGAGGGACCCTGGGTTTCGGGATAGCTGAGTGTCAGCAAGGAAATAAATCACACATGAAGGTGATTCATCGTGTTATGGTCACAGAATGATACCAGGACCATGAAGAGGACCTGGTTGGTTGCATGAAGGAAGACTCCGATCCCGGCCACCCCCACAAGCAGGCCACACACTCACCGTGACTCATGATGGCGTGTAACGTGGGGGCCTTACAGACAGCCACATAGCGATCATAGGCCATCGCCATGAGGAGGACAATCTCGGGCCCCAGGTGAACAAGTGCTCAGTAAAGACCTGCGTCATGCAATCATTAAAGGAGATTGTTTTCTCCCCAGAAGACAAATCGATAAGCATTTTGGGGGGCAGAAGAGGGAGAGGAGGAAGAATAACTGGCATCAATGAAAGACAAGTGAGCGAGGAAGAAATACGTGGGGGTGGACAGTGCCTTGATGCTGGCCCATGGTTACCACGATGAGCATGTTGCCCAAAGGAGTTACGATGCAGATGATTAGAAACGTGACAGAAAATATTTTTCCTCACTTCTGAATTCTGTGTAAGCCCCAAGTAAATTGAATTTGGTCACTGTCTGATTTTCCATCTGTTCCATGTAAGTGTTGAGTTCACCGGCTCCAGGTCACTTTCACCTGAAAATTAATGATCATCTTGATTATCGATGCTGCTTTTCTGATGCTCTCAAAAACCTATGCCATAGCTCTACTCTCAATGACCACATAGGGTCAGACAGATTTTTTGAAATGAATTTCCGGTGGAAATATTTTCCTTTCATATGACTCTGGGGAAACAGTACGTTCAATGGATAGACCATGAGTCTGGGAGCAAAAGGACCTAGGTTCTAATCCCAGCTCACCCACTTGACTTTTCAATGGTATAAGGTGGTCATGAATGTGCTGTTGTAACAAATGTCCAAAAATACAAATTGTCAACTCTATAGTGTTTCCAATGACAATGTATGGATCTGAAAGCTGGATAATGAAAGAAACAGGATAGAAAGAACATCGATTCATTTGAAATGTAGTGTTGGAGAAGGCTTTGTGAATACCGTGGACTGCGCAAAAAAAACAAATAATGGATTTAGAGCAAATTCAACCAAAGTGGGTCTTTGGAAGGCCAAATAACTCAATTTATATTAGCATATTTGGGGCACATAATCTGGAGGGCTAATTCTCTGGAGAAGACACTAACGCTTAAGAAAAATCCATGGAGACCAGCAACTAGATGGATAGAGACCATAAAAGTTATGATGGAAGAACCTTTAGAAATGTTGCGGATTATAGGAGATGGCAGATCATTTCTTTCTTTCTTTCATTCAGTCATATTTATTGAGCACTTACTGTGGTGCAGAGCACTTGTACTAAGCGCTTGGGAAATACAAGTCGGCAACATATAGAGATGGTCCTGTAGAAAGTATATCCCCAGAGTCTCTATGAATTGGGAAATGACTTGATGGCACTTAATTATAATATCAATAATAATAATAACAATAATAATTTGTTAAGAGCCAGACACTTTGCTAAGTTGCTAGGCACTGTACTAGGTTCTGGAGTAGATAGAAAACAATCAGGTTGGAAAAACAATCAGGTTGGACACAGTGCTAAACAACAAACTATAAGGGTAAAACTATATACGTAGAGACAGTATTATAGCTCTGGTGAGGCAAATCCTTCTATGTATCCTTAGGAGCAAAAGAAGGGACTGTAAAGTGGCCCCCTGACAGACTTCACAGATTCTTGACAAGCCCACAGGGCCACTTGATGATGGCATACATGCCACTTTGCAGAAGTCTGCCAAGTTCACTGGAACCTCAAGTGTTTCTCCAGGGGAACTTCTGTAACCCCCACAGAGGCTTCACATTCCCCTTCCAGGTACACGTGAGCACAAATGCAACTTCTGAGCTATGGAAGTCGGGAGCTGGAGTGAGGAAGTAGAAGGTTGGGTGTTGAAAACAAAACTATGAGACAGAATAGTGCACCACACCAGTTGGGTATTCAATAAATACTTCTATTAAATAAATAATAATGATTATTATGGTACTTTTTAAGTACTTACCTGTGTGCCAGGCACTATTCTATCTCTGGGGTGGATACAAGCAAATCGGGGTTGAACAGTCCCTGCCCCCATGTTAGGCTCACAGTCTCAATCCCCATTTTACGGATCAGGTAACTGAGTCCCAGAGAAGTGAAGTAAGAATAATAATAACAATATAATAATAATAATTAATAATAATAATAATAATGTTTATTAAGTGCTTACTATGTGCAAACCACTGTTCTAACTGATGGGGAGGTTGCAAGGTGATCAGGTTGCCCCACGGGGGCCTCACACAGTCTTAATCCCTGTTTTACAGATGAGGTACTGAGGCACAGAGAAGTTAACTGATTTGCCCAAAGTCACAAAGCTGACAATTGGCAGAGCTGGAATTTGAATGCTTGACGTTCTGACTTCAAAGCCCGTGCTCTACTGCTAAACCTGGGCTGTCCAATGTCAAACCAAATAACTAGCCACGCTAACTCTGAGAGAACGCCCTCATTCCCCTCTCTAGATGACCTGATCTGGTGCTGTTTCTACAGTTTTGGAGGTGGGAGTTTCAGGAATTTTTAAAGCACTTACTATGTGCCAGGCACTGTACTGTGTACTGGCTAGATACAAGGTTGTCAGGATGGACTCTCTTCCTGCCCCACTTTGGGCTCACAGTCTTAACCTTCATTTTACATATGAGGTAACTGAAGCACAGGTAAATTAAGTGACTCGCCCTAGGGATACAGAGTAGGCAAGTGGCAGAGAGTAGGATTAGAACCCATATCCTTCTGATTCCCAGGCCCCATGCTCTATCCACTAGGGACACAAGAGAATGACAGTCCTGGAAAAAAGAGAATTAAGGAACTCCTCAAAACTACTTCAAATTATCTTTCAGACCCAGGTTCTTGGCTATCTACCTAAGAAATACTAATTGAAATTATAAAAAGTTGAAGAGTTTAGAACTTTTTATTACTAGAGAAAGTACTAGCTGCCTTAATGACTATATTTTATCATCTGGGATATAGTAAAGCAACAGTTTTTAGCTTTTAGTATCAGTTTGTTAAAATGGCTACCATACACAACCAATACAAGACTAACAAGTTTCCTATCAATAACAATGCTAATTAGCTTTGACAAAATTGCATACATTACATTACATTTCTATCTCTGGAAATATATATCTGAATACCTCAATTTTCAAACCTGTATGAACATGAAATCATATCATAAGTATACAGAGTAATGACAACTGAATATTTAAAATAAAATTAAATTGATATATGAAATGGAAAATTAGACAAGCTATACACAGTTTCATGTCAGCAATGTAGATTCAGCCTCTTTTTGCTACTTTGTGGGAAGTAGCACTAAACAAAACTCTTGTTCTGTTGAAAACAAAGCTGCTCGTTTTAACACTGCTAAGAAAATGTGCATTTTGCTCTATTTTTCAGACTTATGGTCCCTCAAGCAAGAGTTAATAAACTTTGTGAGGATAGATTTTTGGAAAAAGTTTTCATTGTACGCCCTGGGTGTCAATTTGTTTAACTTACCTTGGAGTGGCCCAGGCCATGTGGAGAATGGAATAGATGGGCTTGACTCTGCTTTGCCAAAAGGCTCTGAAAGTCAGTGGCACCAAAAGCATGGACCTCAGAGCCCCCCCAAAATCTGCCACCTAGGGTAGAAGCCCATGTCCTGCTGTCCCTTTGACAACACATATGTATTTTAGTGAAATCCTACTACAGAATACTGTTTCAGTAACATCAGCTACACAGTGCAGTAATCTTGTAAAGAAATCATTAATAAGTATTCTCAGAATCAAGTCTATTATCAATCATTTTAGTTCCTTTGATTTCAATGAAATTTCTTAAAATGCATATCCTCTGGAGGATTCAGAGATAAGAGCCATCCAAGTCACAAGACTTACAACTGGAACATCCTTGGTCTGTGGTACGTTTCTCCTAGGTCATGTGTTGGATCTTGTAGTTCCTGACTTGCCCAGGTAACAGACTTGATTAGATTAGAAATCTTCAAAAGATTCAGAATAAGAAGAGCATATTGAAATCAGTAATCCAAATCCATTAGTGTTCACATCCCAATCATGCTATAAAAGCTTGAGATGTTATTACAGGGTCAGACTGGATTCTGTCTCCAAAAATGACAATAGGTTGCTTGGAGAACTTTGTGATAGGTATTCATCTTGAACATCCCCCTAATAAATGTGAAAAACACTTTGCCTAGTGTAGAGATCACAGGTCTGGAAGTCAGAAGACCTACGTTCAAATCCCAACTCTGCCACATGTCTGCTGAGTGACCTTGGGCAAGTCAGTTCAGGTTCTTTGTGCCTCAGTTGTAAAATGGGGATTAAAACTGTGAGCCTCACGTGGGAATTGGACTTTGTCCAACCTGATGAGCTTACTACAGTGCTTGGCATATAGAGGTTTCTAGAAATTACTACAGTGCCTGGAACATAGTAAGCACTTAACAAACATCATAAAAAAGAGGGATGAATCATCTAACATACCTACCTTTTCCCTCTAGTAATCCATGATGGACCATTCATCCAAAGATTGATCCAGACTCCTCTTTAACCCACTGATATTTTTATCCTAGACAGCTTTCTAGAGTAATGATTTTGTGATGCTGACCATGTACTCTGTGAAAAAGCTTTTCCAGTTGCTCTAGGCCTGAGTCTAAAAAGCACCAGCTCTACATGAAAGAGAAGCTTTTTTAAATGCAACTAAAAATCCGTGTTCTCCTCTTTTCACTATCTCCGCTGCCACAGAGAACCAGTAAGAGTGGACTTTACTATTAGTAGAAGAACCCCACTAAGCATCTAACCTGGCATTTCATGAGATCTTTGAGAAAACTCTCTCTCATTTGATTACCGAGATCTTTAAAGGGGTCTCTGTGAGGCTCTGGGACTCCTAGGAATTCTGAATCTCCCCTGTTGGGAGTGTTTACCAAGGAAACAGCGAAGTGATTTTTTTTTTCTTCAGGAAAGTTTTTAGGGAACATTCAAGTACTTAGGCAATGAGCTCCTTTCATTTTTTTTTACCTTAACGTTGGAACTTGACCCATTCTGCTCTCTAGAAAGTCTCAATCTCTAATGAACATATTAGTATTCAGTATTTATTAAGCCCTTTCTGTGTGTGGAGCATTGGAGTTGACATCTGGAAACTTAAAAGTAAAAGATGTGGTCCCAGCCTTAGAAGATGTAAACTATTTGGTGATATAATATCATCAGTGATATTTCTTGAGAGCTTACTATGTGCAGAGCACTGGACTAAGTGCTTGGGAGAGTATAATACCTGCAGATTTGGCAGGTGTTCCCCTGCCCACAATGAGCTTGCAGCCTAAAGGGGGGAGATGTTAATAAAAACAAATAAATGAATAAATATAATTTAGAGATACGTTCATAATTTAGATGCTTACTAAAGATGAATGACAATCATAATAAAAAAGTTTGTTGAATCGCAAAAAAGATCATATTATTGTTAGCATTCCAGAAATGCAAACCTTGGGACTATATCCTCTGACAGTTTTGTGGGTATGTGTTTGAATTCTAGGGCTTTCCAATCAGACTGCCTTCCAAATCAGAGAGCTCCCACAGTCCAACCTTGTCTGATAAAAATACTAATTAATACTGATAATGCAGCATGGCTTGATGGACCCGGCAGTCAGAAGGACCTGGGTTCTAATCCACACTCCACTACTTCTCTGCTGTTTGACCTTGGGCAAGTTACTTAATTTATCTGTGTCTCAGTTACTTCATCTGCAAAACAGTGATTAAGACTGTGAGCCCCATGTGGGACAGGGACTGCTATCCAACCTGCTTAGCTTGTATCTCCCCCGCATAGAATAGTGCTTGACTATTAGTAGTAATAATATTACTACTAGTATTAGTAGTAAGCATTTAACAAATATCATCATTATTACTACTAATAATTAGCACCATTCTTAATACCCAGGTAGATTCAAAATCATGATATCAGATATGGTCCTTCTCCCCAGTGGGACCTAAAAACTAAGATATAGGGAGAGTAGTTATTTCATTTTTAATTTTAAAGATGAGAAAAAGGAAAGCATCGAGAAATTTAAATAACTTTCCCAAAGTCCCCCCAGCAGGCCAGTGGCAGAGCTGGGATTAGAATGCAAGTCTCCTAACTCCCAGGCCCGTGCACTCTACCTCCCAAGTAGAGAGCCAGTTGGGGTTGTGTGGCCTGTTTTGAAAGATAATTAATGGCTAGAAAAATCCATTTGAGTCTCACATTGACCAGGGGCAGGACCAAACATTAAGCCCCAAACTAACATTAATGGACACCATTCGTAGAAGTTAAGTTCACTGTTCCTTGCTGCCACTAATTACATAGTTGTCTTTAGAATTAGAAGAAGTTGTTACTTCTGCTGAAATCCACATTCTAAAAATCCCACCTCTGGCATCCCAGTCATTTGCTTTCCCACATAAAAGAAAGGATTTCAAATGTTTCAGCCCCCAGACAAGACCTCTCCACCTGGCTGTCACTCCTCAATGGGGTACCGCAAAGGACATTTAAGTTCACGAAGTCTGGAAGGGAGGGAGAGAGTAGGGGGATAAAAAGGATAAGAGCACAAAGACCCTAACAATCCTGGGCAGCTGACCTTAATCAGATGGCCCCCTGGATCAATCAGAAGGCTCATATTAGAATATGTTCTATTATTTAAAAAGTGAATTATCCCCAACCTAACAATCATCCAGATTTTCCTGTGCTAAATTGTGACAAAGATTCCCTGACACTTTTGTAACCTTCTATCAGGCTTATCCCTTTCTGGCTTGGCCACTGGGGATCTGAGGTGATACCACCTTGTGGGCAGAGATTGTGTCTACCAACTTTATTGTATTGTACATTCTAAGTGCTTGAGAATCAGTTGGTACAGACATAGCTAAAAGGCAGTGTGGTTCAGTGGAAAAGCAGCGTGGCTCAGTGGAAAGAGCATGGGCTTTGGAGTCAGTGGTCATAGGTTCAAATCCTGGCTCCGCCAATTGTCAGCTATGTGACTTTGGTCAAGTCACTTAATTTATCTGTGCCTCAGTTCCCTCATCTGTAAAATGGGGATTGACTGTTAGTCCCCCGTGGGACAACATGATCACCTTGTAACCTCCCCAGAGCTTAGAACAGTGCTTTGCACATAGTAAGTGCTTAATAAATGCCATAAAAAAGAATATGACTGAAACTCATTACAAATTTGAATTCATATGAAGAACTACCAAAGCAGTAGCTGTAGGGTGGCAGACACATGCAATGTCATCACATGCTTTACACCTGATGTGGTGAAAGGTAATCAATCAATCAATCAATCATATTTATTGAGCACTTACTCTGTGCAGAGCACTGTACTAAGCGCTTGGGAAGTACAAGTTGGCAACAAATAGCGACAGTCCCTACCCAACAGTGGGCTATACACACCATTTTATAGAAGTCCCCTCATACAACCCAAGAATGTGTCACCCAAGGGACTCTGCTCCCAATTCAACATGCTCCGGAGTCATTATGTTCGCCTTTCAGGTCTGTGTGAATATGGGGATGCCACTTAATAATAACTGTGATATTTGTTAAGTACTTATTATGTGCAAATGCACGGTACTAAACACTTGGGAAGATGCAAGGTAATCAGATTGGATATAGTCCCTGTCCTCCATAAGGCTCATCATCTAAGTAGAAGTGAGAACGGGTATTGAATCCCGATTTTACAGAGGGGGGGAAAAGAGGCCCAGAGAAGTTAAGTGACTTGTCCAAGATGACACAGCAGATAAAGAGACAGAGTCAAGGTTAGAATCCAGGTCCTCTGGTTCACAGGATCATATTCTTTCCACTATGCTACAGTATTTCTGAAATGTAAGACTCAGCAAGTGCTGGGGGCTAACAATAAAAATAACAAAATGTACCAGATAGAAAGGCATCAGCGGGACAGACCAGCCCAAAACTGGACTGTTTGATTTAAATTGGATGATTCCCACCCCAACTGAACTTTGATGAAAAGGTTTTTTCAGAGTTCTAGTAATGAGACAAGCAATAAAACTTGAAATCAGGAAGAATTTCTCTAATGTATGAATGAGACTCTAATGTTGCTGCCTCCTTTGTTTGCAAAAAAAAAATTCATTTACTTACCACATAAAATCACTTTTCAGCTCCATAACTTGCCCATGATATTTTTCACCTCTACATTTCTCAGAGTATAAATTGAAGGGGGTGAAGCTAGTATAAAACACTGCCTTATCCATGGGGTAGGTGGCTTCAGGTCGTGCATACATGAATATACAGGGCAAAAAGAAGAAGATGACAACGGTGATGTGGGAGGAGCAGGTGGAGAGAGCTTTGCACTTCCCTGCCAAGCTGTGATTTATTGGCAAGTGCAAGATGACAACATTAGAAATAACCAATATAACAAAAGTTAACATGGCAATCAGCCCTCCATTGGATGCAACAAAATTCCAAACGCGTAGGTGTCTCAACAGGCAAATTTGATCATCATCATCATCATCAATCATATTTATTGAGCGCTTATTATGTGCAGAGCACTGTACTAAGCGCTTGGGAAGTCCAAATTGGCAACATATAGAGACAGTCCCTACCCAACAGTGGGCTCACAGTCTAAAAGGGGGAGACAGAGAACAAAACCAAGCATACTAACAACATAAAATGAATAGAATAGATATGTACAAATAAAATAAATAAATAAATAGAGTAATAAATATGTACAAACATATATACAGGTTCTGTGGGGAAGGGAAGGAGGTAAGATGGGGGGATGGAGAGGGGGACGAAGGGGGAGAGGAAGGAAGGGGATCAGTCTGGGAAGGCCTCCTGGAGGAGGTGAGCTCTCAGCAGGGCCTTGAAGGGAGGAAGAGAGCTGGCTTGGCGGATGGGCAGAGGGAGGGCATTCCAGGCCCGGAGGATGACGTGGGCCGGGGGTCGATGGCGGGACAGGCGAGAGCGAGGTACGGTGAGGAGATTAGCGGTGGAGGAGTCGGAGGGTGCGGGCTGGGCTGTAGAAGGAGAGAAGGGAGGTGAGGTAGGAGGGGGCGAGGTGATGGAGAGCCTTGAAGTCCAGGGTGAGGAGTTTCTGCCTGATGCGCAGATTGATTGGTAGCCACTGGAGATTTTTGAGGAGGGGAGTGATATGCCCCGAGCGTTTCTGGACAAAGATAATCCGGGCAGCAGCATGAAGTATGGATTGAAGTGGAGAGAGACACGAGATGGGAGATCAGAGAGAAGGCTGATGCAGTAGTCCAGACGGGATAGGATGAGAGCTTGAATGAGCAGGGTAGCGGTCTGGATGGAGAGGAAAGGGCGGATCTTGGCAATGTTGTGGAGCTGAGACCGGCAGGTTTTGGTGACGGCTTGGATGTGAGGGGTGAATGAGAGAGCAGAGTCGAGGATGACACCAAGGTTGCGGGCTTGTGAGACGGGAAGGATGGTAGTGCCATCAACAGAGATGGGAAAGTCAGGGAGAGGACAAGGTTTGGGAGGGAAGACAAGGAGTTCAGTCTTCGACATGTTTGAGCTTTAGGTGGTGGGCAGACATCCAAATGGAGATGTCCTGAAGGCAGGAGGAGATGCGAGCCTGAGAGAGGGGGAGAGAGCAGGGGCAGAGATGTAGATCTGGGTGTCATCAGCGTAGAGATGATAGTTGAAGCCGTGGGAGCGAATGAGGTCACCAAGGGACTGCGTGTAGATTGAGAACAGAAGGGGACCAAACACTGAACCTTGGGGACCCCCCACAGTAACGGGATGGGAGCGGGAGGAGGAGCCTGCCAAAGAGACCGAGAATGAACGACCGGAGAGATAAGAGGAGAACCAGGAGAGGACGGAGTCTGTGAAGCCAAGGTCAGATAGCGTGTTGAGGAGAAGGGGGTGGTCCACAGTGTCAAAGGCAGCTGAGAGGTCGAGGAGGATTAGGACAGAGTATGAGCCAGTTGGATTTGGCAAGCAGGAGGTCATTGGTGACCTTTGAGAGGGCAGTTTCCGTGGAATGTAGGGGACAGAAGCCAGACTGGAGGGGGTCGAGGAGAGAGTTGTTGTTGAGGAATTCTAGGCAGCAAGTGTAGACACCTCGTTCAAGGAGTTTGGAAAGGAATGGTAGGAGGAATATGGGGCGATAACTAGAAGGTGAGGTGGGGTCAAGACAGGGCTTTTTTTAGGATGGGAGAGACATGGGCATGCTTGAAGGAAGAGGGGAAGGAACCAGTGGAGAGTGAGCAGTTGAAGATGGAAGTTAAGGAGGGGAGAAGGGATGGAGCGAGAGATTTCATGAGATGAGACGGGAATGGGGTCAGAAGCACAGGTGGCCGGAGTAGCACTTGAGAGGAGGGAGGAGAGCTCCTCTGAGGATACTGCTGGGAAGGATGGGAGAGTAGCAGAGAGTGTTGAGAGCCGGGGGGATGGAGAAAGGGGGGAAGAGACTTTGGCGAGGTCGGACCTGATGGATTTAATTTTGTTAATGAAGTAGGAGGCCAGATCGTTGGGGGTGAGGGAAGGAGGAGGGGGAGGGCCTGAGAAGGGAGTTGAGTGTACGGAAGAGCTGGCGGGGGTGATGGGCATGGGTGTCAATAAGGGAGGAGAAATAGTTTTGTCTGGCAGAAGAGAGGGAAACATGTCACACATAAAATCGTCCATGACATTGGGGCTGCGGAACGGTAAGTGGAACGTGACAACAATCTGTACTATTGAAAGGAGGAAACCACTTGTCCAAGCCAACCCCATGAACAAACAACACAAACGGTGATTAATAATGGTCACATAATGAAGGGGTTTACAGATGGCCATGTAACGGTTGTATGCCATCACTATGGGGATGATGATTTTGGAACACCCCAAGAAGTGTGCAACAAAGAGTTGGGTTTTGCAGCTGTAGAAGGAGTTGGTTTTCCTGTCATGGAGAAAGTCTGTAAGCATTTTGGGACAATAGAAGAGGAATAACAGGCATCAGTTAAATCCAAGAAGACAAGGAAGAAATACATGGGAGAACCTACAATAGAACTGGCCATTATGGTTACCATGATGAGAAGGTTGCCTACTACAATCACAATATATATTCTTAATAAGGTGATAAAGATTATCTTCTGTGACTCCAAATTCTGTGTAAGGCCCAGTAAAATAAATTCACTCTAATTTCTATTTTCCATCTATACTGGATAGGTAGTGAATTCCAAAATCCTGGATTACCTGCAAAAATAATAACAAGTATGAATGACAACAGCTCTAATTTGTAAAGTACCAAACTTTGAATGAGCACTAAAACAGTTGGCTGGTATTAATATTTTGGGTTTTTTCTGGGTGAAGTATAAATTGTCAGATGTTACAGTACCCATTTCACTGGAAGAGGGGCTGTGAAAATTACTGCCAGGACTTGGATCCAAGTTCATGGGCTAAAAATCTAGTGCGCTTTCCATCCAACAACACCACTGCCTCCCTTCAAAAAAGCTAACAAAGTTTTTTAGTCAATTTCCAAATGGTGAAAACTCTCCACCAACCAAACAATTCTACATACCTTTTCACTCCATATCTTTCTGATATTTGATGAGTTTGCTGGAAACATCTCTGGATTCTACTTTGACAAGGAGTTAGCAGCCCTGACAGCACAAGCCCCAAAGGTTCAAATCCTGAAAAAAAAACTCTGATAGCAAGGTATCATTAGAAACAAAATTTAAATTGCCCCAACGCAAGGCTACTAAACTTCTTCAATTTAGGCCCATTATTGTTCAATGCCTCTGTTACTGCTAGATGGTTGTAAATAAAAGTAGAAAACTATCCCATTCAAGTTCACACACTTTCACAGGAGACGTAAGGGTGAGTATTCCCCAGTCAGAGTCCCTACCTTGCTCAAAAACTATTGGTTTGAGACAATGAAAATCACAAAAATGAGCAGTTTCCCATCATTGTTGCTTTCCTCCTCAATTCCACTCAAAATACAAAACCAACTCCTTTGTTCTTGGAAATGGAAGAAAATATTGGCAGATTCCTTATTTAATTAGTGATTTACCTAACCAATCAAGAAATTGTATTTATTGAGCACTTACACCGTGCAAAGCACTGCACTAAGCATTTGGGAGAGTGCAATACCACGGAGTTGGTAGACATGATCCCTGCTCTCCTCCTCTATCAAACCATTAAGTTGCTTCTACATATCACAATGGGCAGATTTAGGCTTATTTAACACCTCTTTCTTTCCTGCCTCTGAGCAGGAAAATGACAAAGGCTTGACAGCAGCAGGAAAAGGAAACTTCAAAAGAAAGGGAAGACAAAGACTCTAGACAATTCACAGATTGGATGATTTTCCCCACTCTTCCTTCTCCTTCCTGTCTATATTATTTAAACATCTGCTCTCTCTGCTAGAGTAATAGTTCCTGGAGGACAGAGATCATGTTTATCTACCATATTGTACTCTCCCAAGGGCTCAGTACAGTGCTCTGCACACACTAGGCACTCCATAAATATCATTGATTGATCTAGCAATCTTAGGTTTTCCACCTAACTCAACTAGATGGAAATGCACCAATGATAACTGGTTTGCTTAGTATTTTGACTGCAATTAATGTTACTCTGACAAGACAGTATTTCACTCTTAGCTCCATATCTTCTGCGTTGCCCTGCACTTAGAAGGTTTTAATGATTTCTAGGATGTAGTATTAAAGGAGATCAGAAAGAAACAAGACCTTCACCAAACATAATAGGTCTTCTGTTCTCAAATACTGTACCTGTCAATAAGTATATCACACTGGACAAGCCTGGTTAATGATTCTTTTACTTCAATTATTCTCGGTGAGATGAAAAAGGTATGATTTTCCTTCTGCAGAAATTAAGATTAAGGATCTGTTTACCTGGAACCTCATGTTCAGTATTCTCTTGACTTCAGATACCTTTCCCTTGTTCAGGGTTATCCAATCAACGTTGCAGCACTGACTTGTTCCATGCCACAAACCTCTGGAAAAAGTACAAATGCGGGCTTTAAGTGGATGAAAAAGCAGGTCCAGGCAGTTCTTTTTCCCTCATCCATCAAAGCAAAGTATGAAATCTGAAAATCAAAAAGACCCAAGGGCTAAGAACCAAGGAGAAACTGCCCTAGAGAGGGCCTTCTCAGAGGACAATCCAAAAATTGTCTGCTGCGGATTTAGCCTGCTTTTCATGGGTTACCAATCTCTCCCTAAAGCAGTTTCAAGATCCAAATCTCATAAATCCTGTGATCTCTCTGGAAAGTTAGCCTTTCCCTGTTCTAATGAGAACTAATTAATCACACACTATCCCTCCATGACAGCAGAAAGTCAAAAAGAACGTATTCTACCAGGAAGGGGAGAAAATCATCTCCTCCCACCCTAGCCTTCAACACATCGTACCTTCAACGTGTGTCCTTCACCAAGACTACCTAGGTATGCTCTTTTTCCTCTGGTATTTAAAACTTATGTCAGCAAAACACAAGGACCACCCCCCCGCCCCCGCCAAAGCATTTAATTCACAGCCTCTCAGGACAATTAATGGTCCCCTGCCTAAGGACCAAAAAGGCCTGAGGAGGACGACTGTTTTTTTTCTGGTAAAAATGCCCCAGACCATATCAAGATTCCTGTACAATTAGTTTTTAACTAAATAAAAAAACCCAAACACAATTTCCTTTCAAATTGTAACAATGTTCAAATTGAAACAAATTCCTTCATGTGAAGCATCTTATGCATCATGACCACTTTTAATGATGACAATGAAAAGCAGTGAACAAAGACAACTTTCTGGATAATTGGAAAGAAAAGGGCTGAGCACTCTGTTTAATTGCCTCAGTTCCACACTTGATTTTCTAGGGAGGAGTGGCCCATCAGAGGTGGAAATGTGAAGTGCCATAGCCAATAAATGAGAAGCAGCATGGAGTAGTGGACAGAGCATGGGCCTGGGAGTCAGAAGACCTGGGTTTTAATCCAGCTTTGCCGATTGCTCTGACAGTTTCTTCATCATCATCATCATCAATCGTATTTATTCAGCTGCTTACTATGTGCAGAGCACCTGTACTAAGCGCTTGGGAAGTACAAATTGGCAACATATAGAGACAGTCCCTACCCAATAGTGGGCTCACAGTCTAAAAGGGGGAGACAGAGAACAAAACCAAACATACTAACAAAATAAAATAAATAGAATAGATATGTACAAATAAAATAAATAAATAAATAAATAAATAGAGTAAAAATATGTACAAACATGTATACATATATACAGATGCTGTGGGGAAGGGAAGGAGGTAAGATGGGGGGGATGGAGAGGGGGACGAGGGGGAGAGGAAGGAAGGGGCTCAGTCTGGGAAGGCCTCCTGGAGGAGGTGAGCTCTCAGCAGGGCCTTGAAGGGAGGAAGAGAGCTAGCTTGGTGGATGGGCAGAGGGAGGGCATTCCAGGCCCGGGGGATGACGTGGGCTGGGGGTCGATGGCGGGACAGGCTGAGAGCGAGGTACGGTGAGGAGATCAGTGGAGATCAGTTTCTTGCTGTGTGACCTTGGGCAAGTCACTTAAATTTTCTCTCCATTAGTTTCCTCAGCTATAAAATGGGGATTCAACACCTGTTCTCCCTTCTACTTCAGCCTGCCAGCCCCATACAGGACAGGGACTGTGTCCAAACTACTTGACTTAAACCCACCCCAGTGCTTGGAACAGTGCATGATGCATAGTAAGCACTTAACCAAGTAACTTTAAAAAATGAATCTGAAAAATAGGTTATTGCCTTACAAATATTCCTAACATTACCTCTGGGTCACTTGAAATGAAACACTCAGTTTCCAGAATAAATTTAATAAAACCTGTAGATGGGCAACAGGGTGTCTTAGTGGATAAACCATTCTGGAATCTTTTAATGCTTGATCTTTCTAAGATGTGGTGCTCACCTATTCCATTTGACATTTTACCTTGTGGAAGGTGGTTACCAAGAAGGCTGGGAAAATGTTTTGGCTCAGGCTTTCACCTTGACTTTCCTAAATGCCATTTAATTGGCTGGAATCTGAAATGGTCAAGAGCCTTTTGTGTGCAGAACTCTGTACTAGGCACTTGGGGAAGAAGCTGTAGAAGTCAAAGTCAGAAAAAAAGCAGTGTGGACTAAGGGATAGAGAACAATCCTGTGAGTCAGAAGGATCTGGTTTCTAATTCTGAATCTGCCACTTGTCTGCTGGGTGACCTTGGGCAGGTCACTTCACTTCTCTGTGCCTCAGTTACCTCAGTATTAAGACTGTGAGCCCCATAAGGGCACGGACTATGTCCAACCTGATTATCTCGTATCTATCCTAGCACTTAATACAGTGCCCGGCACATAGTAAGTGGTAAATAAATGTAATTTAAAAAAGGCTGATTCCAACCTTCAAGTTGACAGACAGAGTTGTCCATGGAAACCAGTAGGGATTGTCTGTACTTGTTGCTGAACTGTACTTTCCAAGCGCTTAGTACAGTGCTCTGCACAAAGTAAGCTCTCAGTAAATATTATTGAATGAATGAATCAATCAGTCCTATTCCTGGCTGCTTCTAGATCTATTCTCAAACCAGTTTGACTTCTGGACCTTAGTCTTTCAACCCTGTCAATTACCTCCACTCAAATCTCCATTGTTTTCCAGCTCTTCAGTTAGTAACCAACATACCTGTGCTCACTTGGGCCAGTGATAAAAATGTCATGTGATAAGGAACAGAGCACTCTCATAAAGTGAATTTGGGCTCCTCTGGCCTGGCTAAATGTCTTCTGTGGCTCTCTCATCTCAGTAGAAGAGCGAATGTCCAATGCAGAGTTAAATCTATTCAGACTATCTTCTTCTTACTGCTTTCCTCCATTATGTTACCTGGCTAATAATAATAATAATAATAATAATAATAATAATAATAATAGCATTTATTAAGCGCTTACTATGTGCAGAGCACTGTTCTAAGCGCTGGGGAATTTACAAGGTGATCAGGTTGTACCATGTGGGGCTCACAGTCTTAATCCCCATTTTACAGATGAGGTAACTGAGGCACAGAGAAGTGAAGTGACTTGCCCAAAGTCACACAGCTGACGAGTGGTGGAGCCGGGATTTGAACCCATGACCTCTGACTCCAAAGCCCGTGTTCTTTCCACTGAGCCACGCTGCTGCCAAAGAGCAGACAAGGGAGATATTCTAAATTCTTACAATCAGTATCCAAAAATGCCCACTCTGGGTTTGACAGGATTCCTTCAGAGTCAATGATTAACAGAAAAAAATCACAAAGTGTGAATTTATTGAGAAAAGAGAGGGTTTAATGAAAAAAACAGAAAGTTGTATAATTCAGGAGAGGTGCAGTTCATTCATTCAATCATATTTACTAAGCCCTTACTGTGTGCAGAGCTCTGTATTAAGCGCTTAGGAAAGTACAATACAACAATAAACAATGATCATCCCTACACACAACGAGCTCACAGACTAGAAGATGTAGTTAAGGGTCCAACCAAAGAAATATCATTTTGGGGAACAGGAAACAAAGGAGGAAAATCATCAAAGTGATCCCAAGCTACAGCTAAGAGATCATTCAAAATGTTGAAAACAATTTTCATTTTACATACTAGTGGAGATGATCTCTTGGAATAAATAGTTTCTCAAAATCACAGTACAGGTAAAAAACACAGCAATTACTGTAAAATGCATAGCAAACAACCGTCAGGCTTAAGAGGAGTTTCTCATGGCTGCAAACAACTTTTCAGGACAAGAGTGGAGTAGATGGTACTTTTTTTTCAGATTCATATAGAGCTTCTTCTGTTTGATGCTTCATCAACAGGTGTGAAAGGAATAGCAATATTGCCTAAAGTAGGATAAAGCAGGAAGACGAAAGTGCACTGGACAAACCACATAATGAATAATTTACTTCTGAGTAATTCCTCATAATGGGGAAAATCAAACCCTCCTAAATTCAATATGCCAAAGCTTGACAGCAATGGTGCTCTATTTTCTTTTTTTTTTAATGTGTGGCTTGCTGGTAGCTATTGAGAAGCAGCGTGGCTCAGTGGAAAGTGTCCGGGCTTTGGAGTAAGAGGTCAGGTGTTCAAATCCCAGCTCTGCCACTTGTCAGCTGTGTGACTTTGGGCAAGTCACTTAACTTCTCTATGCCTCAGTTACCTCATCTGTAAAATGGGGGTTAAGACTGTGAGCCTCCCATGGGACAACCTGATCACCCTGTAACCTTCCCAGCGCTAAGAACAGTGTTTTGCACATAGTAAGCGCTTAATAAATGCTATTATTATTATTATTATCTATCCAGTTAATCTATGCTTCAATCTCCAACCTCTTGTTCACATCCTGCTCCCAGTCTGGAACTCCCTCCTCCTTTATATCCACAGCTCTCTCATTCTTCATAGGCTTCCTGAAATCCCATCTCCTCCATGATGCCTTCCCTGATTCTTTTCTGACCACGCTATTTTATATTTTATATCACCTCCCAAAAGCCATTTCAGCACTCCTTGTCCACTTGAGCACTTTATCTCAATTTCCCATTGTACTAATATACATATGCCCTGTTTTGTAATGCTTAAATAACTCATGTACTTATACCTCTTTTCCTTCCTTCTCATATCCGTAATTTATTTTCATGAGTATAACCTCCCTCCCTCAAATGTTTAGTACAGGGATCTGCACACAGTAGACATCTGTGGGAGTACAACATGGAAGTGACACTCTCTATCCACAAGGAAATTACAGTCTAGTTGGGGAAGTGGACATGAAATTAAATTACGGATATGTACAGAAGTGCTGTGGTACAGAGGGTGAGGTGAATATCAAGTATTTAAAAGGTACAGATCCAAGTTCATGGGGGATGCAGAATGGAGAGTGAGTAGCAGAAAAGAGAGCTTGGTTGGGGAAGAGATGTGGAGATGTGATTTTAGTTCAGCTTTTTGGGGAGAGTAGTGATCTAAGGGATCTACTAGCTAAAAGCATAATATTAATATTAATAATAAAAATAAAGATTATGATGGCATTTATTAAGCACTTACTATGTGCTAAGCACTGTTCTAAGTGCTAGGGTAGATACAAGGTAATCAGGTTGTCCCACATGGGGCTAGCAGTCTTAATCCTCATTTTACAGATGATGTAACTGAGGCACAGAGAAGTCAAGTGACTTGCCCAAAGTCACATAGCTTATAGGTAGCAGAGTCAGGATTAGAACCCATGACCTCTGACTCCCAAGCCTGTGCTCTTTCTACTAAGCCATGCTGCTTCTTACCAAAGCAGACCCAAGAAGACCCGGGGTGCTCTGATTCTGGGAATCACTGCAGCCACAAATTTATTAACACCAAAAGGCAAATTATACTTGAGCAATATTTGCCATTTTCCTAAAAATACCAATAGAAATTTTCCAACTTTAATAATTACAATTATTTTCACCCAGGCCATCAATTTGCAGACTGAAATTGCTTTAGGGCTCCATAACTTCCTCATGGCATTTTTCCCCTCTGTGTTCCTTATGGTGTGAACTATGGGGTTTGATATAGGGGTGATGATTGTAAAACATGCAGCCACTGCCTTACATATTGAAAAGGTTGTCACGGGCCTCATGAAATTGAAGGTGCAGGGGAAAAAGAAGATCACAACAATGATGTGGGAGACGCAAGTGGATAGGTCTTTGTGTCACCCTGCAGAACTCTGAGTTTTTAGGGAGCGGAAGATGACTATGTAAGAAATGACCAAAAAGAAAAAGCACAATGTGCACATCACCTCGCTGTTGGCCATGGCTAGCAGACCAAAGATGCATGGGTCAGGGCAGGTAAGTTTCAGCAAAGGGAACACATCACATATTGGGACCACAGTATGGTAAAGGCGACATGAAGAGAATCTGCAGGGTTACGTGAAGAAAGCCCCCACCCCAAGCCACCCCCAACAACAGGCTGCACACGGCCTGCCTCATAGTGGTTATGTAGTGCAGGGAGTTACAGATGTCCATGTACTGGTCATAGCCAAGAGAAGGACGATCTCAGCCCTGGCACACAAATGTTTGATCAGGAATTGAGCCATACATCGATTGAAGGAGATGGTTTTCTTCACACACAGCAGATCTACGAGCATTTTGGGGGTGATGGAAGTGGAGTAGTAGGCATCGATTAAGGACAGGTAGGTGAGGAAGAAATGCATAGGTGACCTCAGAGTCGAGCTGAAGTTTATCATTACCATAGTGTGTAGATTCCCCAAGAGAGTTGCAATGTACACACTAAGAAACACAACAAAGGATGACTTCTGCATATTGGGGCTCTGGGTGAGACCCAATAAAATGAATTCAGTCTCGTTGTTTCGATTTTCCATCTCTTCAGGGTAAGGGAGGTTTTGGGTGCAGCGATGAGACCCGGTTTACCTGCAAAGAGAATGACAGTTATAAACACCATATCGATATGTACTATAATCTCCAACTCTTTGTACTCAATCAGTAAAGCTAACAGAGCGGTGAACTAGAAGAAGGACTAGCATTACTGCTCCCATTTTGGCAGGTGTGGACACTGAGATTCAGACAATTTGACTGATGTGTACAAAAACCTGACAGTTTTATCAGCAGCACTCATAATTCATATTGACCAATCCAATTCAGGTTCCTTCCATGAAATACTGTGGATTTTACTAAAGATATATATGTATATATACACACACACATATATATATATATATATATATATATATATATATATATATAGTGCGGCTTAGTGGAAAGAGTAGGAGCTTGGAAGTCAGTCCTAATCCCTGCTCTGCCACTTGTCTGTTGTGTGACCTAGGGCCACTTAAATTCTCGTGAGTCAGTTACCTCATATGTAAAATGGGGATGAAGACATGACTTTTCATGATATAGACAAGTCATTGTGGAAGAAAACCCAGTTACAAAGTTATTAAGATGAAACATAGAGAATAGATAGTTAAATCATGATATAAGAAGGGTACAGATATGGCTTCGTTTGGATTTATATGATCTCATGATCTCAAAATGCCCCAAGGAGAGGCAAAACAATCAAAAAACCAACAAAAGAACTCTAAATTAAAACAGACTTGCCAAACGCTCTAATAAGATACCAAAGGGCATTTGTCAAACATTTTCCAGTTTTGTGTACAGGTCAAAGTTCAAATAGTTATGTTTTTTCCCAATATCATTTTTTTGGGCATTGTCAGCTAAAGACACAGCTACAGCAGTGAACTAACTCCAACATACTTTTGATCAGAGTTCCTAGGTAGTTGGAATGAATTACATAATCAGGGTTTAGAAGTTGAGCAGAAAACATCTCGTAGCAGAAGTTCCTGAGCATCAATGCTAGCTGGCGATTCCTCTTAGTGGCCTTCTAAAGTCTTTGCAACATCTTCAAAACTAAGAGGTCATGATATCCTCTGGCTCTGTAGAAAGTGACTTTTGGCCATCCGTACTGGTGGCAACATTATCATTTTTGTTGAACTCCACTCTCCTGTCCACCACTCTCTGGAGGCCAGTAATACACCCCCAAGAGCATAAGAGAAGCTCCCCTCCCCCGCTACTCCATTTCCCCCCTTGTAGATTCTCCAAGAAGAGAATCTCTATCCAGGCAACAGTCATTTCTCTTCCATCCACTCTGCTTCCTCCCTATACAGCTCTTTAACTTGACTAAGGAGATGTCACAGAGGAGGGAGCATATACTGCCCCTTGGTTCTCTCCCAGGTGTGTTTCCCAAGTAGAACAATGAACTGAGTATGCATTACTCTAACCTGCACTTAGAGCAGAGAAACTTCCCATGGTCCTTGAAAGTGCCACATTATTAATGTGAGACAGGCAGCTTCACCCTCTAGATGAGGGAGAATCAAGTTTATTGTCACCACAATAGCAATTGGACTGAACCAGGAGTCCGATTATTCATTTTATTTCCAATGGAAATATTTTTGATACTTCCTAAATCTGGATTTTTTAATAGATATAGTCACTTGTTCAACAAGTAATATCCGGCTAATACAAAGAGATAGACACCAGCTAGATGCCAACAATTGAGTTAATTCAATTAGCATGAATACCCCTCTCAATCATCTACCCCAAAGCATTTTTTAACTTTAGAAAAGGTGAAGACTCCTCACTGACAGATTCAGTCTCATATGCTAGACCCAGTAACAAAAAAGAAAATTTAAGTTAGCTAAATGGGAATTTTGGCTGAAGAAAATCAAATTTCAAAGAACTGGGTAGAGTCACATATTTAAGATCAATTATCTTCAAGAATATATAATATAATATAGCATGCTAACATAATATAATATAATAAACATAATGAATATAACATAGCATAACATAATAACATAATATAATATAATATAATACAATATCATATAATACAATATAAAATAATATAATAATACAATATAATACAATACAATATAATATAATATAATATAATATAATATAATATAATATAATAATATAATATATAATATATAATGTAATATAATATAATATAATGTAATATAATATAATGCAATATAATAATGTAATATAATATGATATTATGTAATATAATATAATGTGATATAATATAATGTGATGTAATATAACGTAACCTAATGTAATATAATATAATATAACATAATATAACATAATATAATATAATATAATATAATATAATATAATATAATGTGATATAATATAATGTAATGCAATAAAATATAACCTAACCTAATGTAATATAATATAACATAACAATATAATATAAAATATAATATAATATAACATAATATAACATAATATAATATGACACAATATAATATAATATAATATAATATAATATAATATAATATAATATAATATAATATAATATAATATAATATAATATAATATAATATAATATAATATAAAAATATAATATAATATAATATAATATAATATAATATAATATAATATAACATAATATAATATAATGTGATATAATATAATGCAATGTATTAAAATCTAACCTAACCTAATGTAATATAATGTAATATAATAGAACATAACAATATGCTATAATATGATATAATATGATATAATATAATAATATAATATAATATAATATAATATAATATAATATAATAATATAATAATAATAATATAATATAATAATATGATATGACATAGTATGATATAATGTGAAATATAATATAAATATTATGATATATCACGGGGATGGTGACCAACAATTCACCACTTCTCCTCTGACAAAAAATTAAAGAGAAATTAAACTCAAATTGTGGGAGCAAGGGGGTTATGCATGATATCAGAAAGAACTTGAGAGCACATCTTAAAGCACAGAACTTGCATTTCTACCATGGACCCTGGGAAGTAGGCAATTGTTTTTAATGTAGCTGTCAGTTTTCTGCTACATGTTAAACTCCATTCTAAGCACTGGGGTAGATGCAAGTGGATTATGTTGGACACAGTCCCTATCCCACATGGGGCTCACAGTCTAAGTGGGAGGGAGAACAGAAGAACTAAGTCATGGAGAAGTGACTTGCCTAAGGACACACAGCAGACAAGTGAAGGAGCTGGGTTTAGAACACAAGTCCTCTGACTCCCAGGCCCATGTTCTTTCCTCTAAGCCATGCTACTTTTAATGCTTTAATTGATACCAATCTATCTGAAATGAAAGGATGAACCTTCCTGGAAGCAGGGGGATGGACTCGATGACCACCGGTGATCACTTCCAGGTCAACAGTAAAACATAATCCTTCTCTTTCAAAATTCCAACTTGCCTCTTCCCTTCTCCTTTAACAAGCAATCTTCTGCCAACTCTATGTTTCCTTTACTTTCCCTTAGCTCCAGTGACTAAATTCCATCACCTATTCCATTAGCCTCTTCCACTCTCACCCCCACCTTATCTGTGAAGAGGAGAAGCTGTGCATCCTTGGGGACCATGCAAGGAAGGGGGGAATAAACAAGAGAAACCTGTGGTTTTTTCAAGAGCAAAAGCTAATTGTCACAAAGAAGAAAAATTCCTTTGGTACATTAGCCTATTTTTCCACTGAAGCCACTGGCATTAATTTGAAGCATGCTTCCACTGTACTCATCATGATACCATAAAGCAAATATGGCTTTACGCTCAATAAGGGGAAGGCCCCAGAAACAATCAGTTCTTGTGGTGAGTTGTGCATTAGTAAGGCACACACTTTACCCTTCAACATCACCAGATTAGTTCAGTTCCCAGTCTAAAGTCCTTATTAAAATGCTTCCATATCTTCTCTGAATCCCAAACTTTATTATTTTCACGCTGTACAAGGATAGAGGAAACATGTCTACCAACTCTGTTGTATCTCCCAAGTGCTTAATACAGTCCTCTGCACAAAGTAGGCATTCAATAAAAATGATTGATTATTGATACAGTTACATATATGAATGCATGAGAGACCAAGCACAAACACAAGTCAATTACAATATTTGTGATTTATTTTCTCTTTTCTCTTCCAATAAAATAAAATCCCAGAACTGTCTTCTATTTGCAAGCATAGGTGTGACATTAGGACTGGGATAAGAGTCTTTGATAATCTTGATCCAGAGAGCGTCTAGGGAAGTCTCTGAACAGCTCCTTAGGGATAAAAAGGATTGGTGGCTCTTCATTCATTCATTCAATTGTATTTATTGAACACTTACTATGTGCAGAGTACTGTACTAAGCGCTTGGGAAGTACAAATTGACAACATATAGAGATGGTTCCTACCCAACAACGGGCTCACAGTCTAGAAGGGGGACCCAGATAACAAACCAAAACATGTAGACAGCTGTCAAAATCGTCAGAACAAATAGAATTAAAGCTATATGCGCATCATTAACAAAACAGATAGAACAGAATAGTAATTATGTAAAAGTAAAATGAATAGAGTAAAAAATCTGTACAAATATATACACAGGTGCTGTGGGGAGGGGAAGGAGTTAGGGTGGGGGATGTGGAAGAGGAGAGGAAAAAGGGGGCTCAGTCTGGGAAGGCCTCCTGGAGGAGGTGAGCTCTCAGTAGGGCTTTGAAGGGAGGAAGAGAGCTAGGTTGGCAGATGTGTGGAGGGAGGGCATTCCAGGCCAGTGGAAGGATGTGGGCTGGGGGTCGATGGCGGGACAGGCAAGAACGAGGTGAAGAGGTTAGCGGCAGGGGAGCAGAGGGTGTGGCCTGGGCTATAGAAGGAGAGAAGAGAGGTGAGGTAGGAGGGGGCGAGGTGATGGAGAGCCTTGAAGCCGAGAGTGAGGAGTTTTTGCTTGATTCGTAGGTTGATAGGCTGCCACTGGAGATTTTTGAGGAGGGGAATAACATGTCCATAGCGTTTCTGCACAAAGATAATCCGGGAAGCAGAGTGAAGTATCTACTGAAGTGGTGAGAGGCAGGAGAATGGGAGATCAGAGAGGAGGCTGATGCAGTAATCCAGTCGGGATAGGATGAGAGATTGAACCAGCAAGGTAGCGGTTTGGATGGAGAGGAAAGAGCAGATCTTGGAAATGTTGCGTAGGTGAGACTGGCAGGTTTTGGTGATGGATTGGATGTGTGGGGTGAACGAGCAAACAGAGTCGAGGATGGCACTAAGGTTGCGAGCTTGTGAGACGGGAAGGATGGTAGTGCCGTCTACAGTGATGGGAAAGTCAGGGAGAGGGCAGGGTTTGGGAGGGAAGACAAGGAGTTCAGTCTTGAACATATTGAGTTTTAGATGGTGGGCAGACATCCATATGGAGATGTCCTGAAGACAGGAGGAGAAACGAGCCTGAAGGGAGGGAGAGATAGCAGGGACAGAGATGTAGATATTGGTGTCATCAGTGTAGAGATGTTAGTTGAAGCCGTGGGAACGAATGAGCTCACCAAGGGAGTGAGTGTAAATAGAGAACAGAAGGGGACCAAGAACTGACCCTTGAGGAACAGTAAGGGGATGGGAGGGGAGGATGGGAGGGGATGGGAGGGGATGGGAGGGGAGGATGATCCCGCAAAGGAGACTGAGAAGGAACGGCTGGAGAGATAAGAAGAGAACCAGGAGAGGACAGAGTCTGTGAAGTGAAGGTGGGATAGCGTGTTGAGGAGAAGGGGGTGGTCCACAGTGTCGAAGGCAGCCGAGAGGTTGAGGAGGATTAGGATAGAGTAGGAGCCGTTGGATTTGACAAGAAGAAGGTTATTGGTGACCTTTGAGAGGGCAGTTTTGGTGGAGTGCAGGGGACGGAAACCAGATTAGAAGGGGTCAAGACAGAGTTCAGAAAGTACAATACTTCAGACACAATAGACAGAGTAGACACAGTATCTGCCCATAATGAGCTTACAGCCTAAGAGAGGGAGTGAGATATTAATATGAATAAATAATCTATAATATATAATTTATAGACATATATACAAAGTTTTGGGGCTGGGAGTGGGGTGAATATCAAACGTCCAAAAGTCTCAGACAAAAATGCTTAGACAATACAGAAGGGGTAGAGAGTCAGGAAAAAGAGGGCATAAGCAGGGAATGCCGCTTGGAGGTAATGTGACCTTAATAATGCTTTGAAGGTGAAGAGAGTCATGCTCTGGCAAATTTGGAGGGGGGGAAAGGTTGAGGATGTGGGAAAGGGGTTGGAGGTGAGATAAATAAGATCAGGACAAAGCGAGTAACCTGTACCTACTCTAGTGTTTTATATAGTGCTAGACATATAGTAAGCACTTAAGAAAATACCAATATTATTATTATTAAACTCTAGGGCACAAAGAGGTCTGGTTCAGTCTTAACAGAGGTTTGAGCCTACGTACCTTGTCAGTAATACTCCCATAGTATAAAAGGTGTCTTCAGTGTGGTCCCATTATAAAAGGGAGTGCCTGTCCAACCCTCTTTATGAAAACTAAGAACATAATAATAATAATGATGGTATTTGTTAAGCACTTACTATGTGCAAAGCACTGTTCTAAGCGCTAGGGGGATATAAGGTGATCAGGTTGTCCCACGTGGAGCTCACAGTCTTAATCCCCATTTACAGGTGAGGTAACTGAGGCTCAGAGAAGTTCAAGCGCTTAGAACAGTGCTCTGCACACAGTAAGCTCTTAATAAATACGACTGAATGAAAGTGACTTGCCCAAGGTTACACAGCAGACATGTGGCAGAGCTGGAATTAGAACCCATGACCTCCGACTCCCAAGCCTGGGCTCTTTCCACTGAGCCATGCTGCTTCTCGTTATTGTTCCAGCTTCCAATCTTCTGGCCCTAGCCAGATGCCTGGGGGGAATGTGGTGGTGGGGGAGTGGGGAGGACATGAACTAGGCCTCAAGAAGGGACAGTAGTCATGGTAGTGTTCCTAACTACACCAAAAGGAGAAGAGATAAGTGGCTTGTGGCAAGACAACCCAGCCTCCATTCAGAGATTTGGATTTATTTATTCTTCTCCCTGTATCTGTGCCCGGAAGGAGCCCAGACTTTTATGTTCATGCCCCAGATGATCTGGACCCAACAAACAATTCCAGTCCCTTCTCAATCTCCCAGATCAACCCTTTCGTCACCCAACCATTTACATAAATGAAAATTCATTTCACTTTCCTGCTTCACAGCTTCTTCATGGAATATTTCACCTCCATTTTTCTCACAGTGTAGATGACGGGGTTCAGCATGGGGGTGGCAATGTAATATATGGCCACCGACTTGTCCACACGGAGAGTGCACACAGGCCCCATGTACATGAAAATACATGGAAAGAAGAACAAAATGACTACGACAAAGTTGGGGAAACAGGTAGAGAAAGCTTTTCATCTTCCCACGGAACTCTGAGTACTCAGGGAGTGCCAGGTGACGATGTAAGAAAAGACCAGTAGGACTAAACATAACATACACATCGCCCCAGTGTATGCCACAACCAACAGGCCGTGGACCTTGGTGTCGGTGCAAGGAAGCTTCAACAAAATGAGGCCACAGAATGGCAACTGGACCACGAAGAGGATCTGGATAGTTGCGTGAAGGAAGCCTCCTTTCCAGGCCACCCCCACCAGCAGGCCACACACACGCTGACTCATGATGACCATGTAGCATAGGGGCTTACAGATGGCCATGTAGCAATAATAGCCCATGGCCATGAGGAGGATGATCGTGGCAGGCGAACAAATGTTCTGCAAAGAGCTGTGAAATGCAGCCACTAAAGGAGATCGTTTCCCTCTCCTGCAGCAAATATATATCACCTTGGGAGCCACACAGGACATATAGCAGGTATCTATGAAGGAAAAATAGGCCAGAAAAAAGTACATGGGGGTGCCCAGAGTTTGACTGGACTTTATGGCTATAATGATGAGCAGATTCCCCATCACTGTGACGAGAGGATAAGAGAAAAATGATGAAGAATGTTCTCTGAATCTCCAGACTTTGGATAAAACCCAGGAGGATGAATTTGGTCACATTATTTTCTTTCTCCACGTTTTCCATGAAGGACATGGGTAAGAGTTGGTTTATCTGGAAGGAGAATAAAAATCTAATCCATATTGGAATTATAATAACCAAGTAAGAAGACATTTGAAGGTTCTCTATCATTGAAATTTTGTCAGAATTCCAAAATAATTATGCTAAAAATGACCTCCAGGTTTCAACTACTCTAATTGTATAGTCACATAGCAACACTGATTATCTAAGCAAAAGCTCTATTCAGAAGAAAAGGGAGGAGAAAACTCACTTCCTGTCATTGAAGAATTTTCCATCTAACAAGAAGGTACCACAAATAAAAAAAAATGTGCATTACAATACGACTACACATAAACTGGATCCTTTTTTATGGAACTTGTAAAGTGCTTACTATGTTCTGAGCCCTGTACTAAGTTTTGAGATAGATACAAACTAATCAGGTGAGACACAGTCCATATCCCAAAAGTGGCACACAGTCTTAATCCTCATTTTACAGATGGGGCAACTGAGATGACAATAATAATAGCATTTACTAAGTGCTTACTATGTGCAAAACACTGTTCTAAGCGCTGGGGAGGTTATAAGGTGATCAGGTTTGACCCATGGGGGGGCTCACAGTCTTAATCCCCATTTTACAGATGAGGTAACTGAGGCCCAGGGAAGTTAAGTGACTTGTCCAGTCACACAGCTGACAAGTGGCAGAGCCGGGCTTTGAACCTTTGACCTCTTACTCCAAAGCCCGTGCTCTTTCCACTGAGCCACACAGCTTCTCTAGCCATGCTGCTTCAAGTGAAGTGACTTAGGGTCATTCATACTCGAAGGCCATTATGATTACAGTGATTATTAGTAGCCAGTTCACACAGCTCCTGGAAATGAGAGAGGAATTGCTCCAGCCATTTTTCAAGTATGTAACTCCACTATCTAGGTAAATACACAACAGAATCACAGTTGGGATGGAAGAATCCCAATAGATATACAGTTGATGACTTAGCCTCAGATGGGATATGGCTGGGATCAATATTCAAGTGACAGTGATAGCCAAGTAAACCCAAAGGACAGAAATAGCCAATAATTTTCTTGGGTCCATGAGTAAGGGGAGTGGAGGAGAAAGTCATTCATTCATTCATTTGTATTCATTGAGCACTTACTGTGTGCAGAGCACCATACTAAGTACTTGGGAGAGCATAATATAGCAATGTCTCCCCTCTGTACTTCCAGGATGTGCAAAATAAAGGAGCTAAACTACAAATGATAGATCAACAAGCTTCCTTGGAGGATTTGAGCAAATAGCAGGGTCATTGCTCCTTCATGGAGCCTACCAAAGAGCAATGACTTGGATATAATTCATTAATTGTGTTTTTGTCAATTACTTGCTAGAGTTTAATTTACTTAGCTTACTAGCAAGTATAGCTAGGAATTCACTGACTTAATATATGCCAACGACACCTCTATCTGGATATCTGCCCATAATCTAAAACTCAATATGTCCAAGACTGAACTCCTTATCTTCCCTCCCAAACCCTGCCCTCTCCCTGACTTTCCCATCACTGTATATGGCACTACAACCCTCCCCGTCTCACAATCCTGCAACCTTGGTGTCATCCTCGACTCTGCTCTCTTGTTCACCCCACACATCCAATGCATCACCAAAGCCTGCCGCTCTCACCTCCACAACATCGCCAAGATCCGCCCTTTCCTCTCCATCCAAACAGCTACCCTGCTGGTTCAATTTCTTATCCTATCCTGACTGGATTACTGTATCAACCTCCTCTGGGATCTCCCATCCTCCTGTCTCTCTCCACTTCAGTCTATACTTCACGCTGCTGCCCGGATCATCTTTGTGCAGAAACGCTCAGGACATGTTATTTCCCTCCTCAAAAATCTCCAGTGGCTACCAGTCAACCTATGCATCAGGCAAAAACTCCTCACTCTCGGCTTCAAGGCTCTCCATCACCTCGCCCCCTCCTACCTCACCTCCCTTCTTTTCTTCTACAGCCCAGCTCTCACTCTCCACTCCTCTGCCGCTAACCTCCTCACTATGCTTCATTCTCTCCTGTCCCACCGTCGACCCCTGGACCACATCCTTCCCCTGATCTGGAATGTGAGCCCACTGTTGGGTAGGGACTGCCTCTATATGTTGCCAACTTCTACTTACCAAGCGCTTAGTACAGTGCTCTGCACACAGTAAGCGCTCAGTAGATATGATTGAATGAATGAATGAATGAATGGAATGCCCTTCCTCTGCACGTCCGCCAAGCTAGCTCTCTTCCTCCCTTCAAAGCCCTACTGAGAGCTTACCTCCTCCAGGAGGCTTTTCCAGACTAAGCCCCCTCCTTCCTCTCCCCCTCCCCATCCCCCCAGCCCTACCTCCTTCCCCTCCCCACAGCACCTGTATATATGTTTGTACAGTTTTATTTCTCTATTTATTTTACTTGTACATATTTACTATTCTATTTATTTAATTTTGTTAATATGTTTTGTTCTGTTGTCTGTCTCCCCCTTCTAGACTGTTAGCCCGTTGTTGGGTAGGGTCCATTTCTATATGTTTCCAACTTGTACTTCCCAAGCGCTTAGTACAGGCTCTGCACACAGTAAGCACTCAATAAATACAATTGATTGAATGAATGAATGAATGCCAAGCACGGTTCTAAGTGCAGAGCTATATACAAGGTAATCAGGGTATCTTGGTTGTTATCTATTTTGCTCCAAGAAGTGATGCTAATGGAAGAGTTCAAGGAAACAGATGTGGTTTTGCGGTGGTTGCAAATCTTGACTGGTCTGAATTCCAATGTCATATTGCTTCATCTAAGCAAATTTCCCAAAAGATATGCTGGCCTTATTCATTAATCATCATCATCATCATAATCATCATCATCATCATCATCATCATTAATGATGGTATTTATTGAGCACTTAATATGTGCAGAAACCTGTACTAGGCACTTGGAAGAGAAAAATACAACAGAGTTGACAAAGATGTCCCCTACCCATAATGAGCTTATAGTCTATATGGGGAGACAGACATTAATATAATACATAATTTATAATATATAATTTGAAAGGTATAATCATAACTGCTGTACTGTTATTTTATTGATTCTTGATTCACTTTTTTGAGTATTTACCAAGTTCCTTCTCACCCAAGGAAGAAGTGGTCCAGTCCATGTCTTCTCGATGCCAGTAGAAAAAGGGAGGAATGAAGTCAAGCAGAATCCTGTTTAGTCAGTGAAACTCCTCAAGTAGTACCTTTTGGATAAAGCTTATATCCATTGGAATGCTCCAAATGGGTTTCAATCACAATTAATATGATCAAGAAGGGTACTTTCAGACCTGACTTCCCCAAATTAGCCCTTGTGACTTCTGGGAAGACTATTTTTAAAATAAGTCTGTGGTTGAAGTTCATCCAAATGAATGCAAAGTAGAATAAATACTGATAATATTTAAAGGCACCAAAAATATCCTGATGCACATACAATATTCAACAGGTAGCCAAGAAAGAGGTAGGTAAATGATTATAATTTAAATAAGCATCATGGGCTGAAAACAATTAGTTGCCTTCTGAAGGAACAGAAACACTCTCAGGTGCCCTCACAATCAGCATCTTCCCAGATGCAGATTCTCTTGGAAGGAATGTGAAGTTCAGGCTGGAGAGTAGCCAAGCAAGAGTCTTTATAAATAAGCAGTATGACCTAGTAGATAGAGCACAGGCCTAGGAGTCAGAAGGTCATGGGTTCTAATCCCAGTTTTGCCACTTATCTGTTGCGTGACCTTGGGCAAGTCTCTTAACTTCTCTGTGTCTCAGTTACCTCATCTGGGATTGAGACTGTGAGCTCCACTTGGGACAAGGGATTGTGTCCAACCTAATGTGCTTGAATCCACCCCATTGCTTAGTACAGTTCTTGGCACATAGTAAGTACTTAATAAATACCACAATTATTGTTATTATAAGAAAGCCTGAGCTGGAGTAGAAAGAATAGAGCCTGGACAGACAGAGGGAGGTTAATGGGGATGCTGATGCAGCAGTCTAACCAGGATCTGTCAAGTGTCAAGACCAGGGTGGTGGCCATTTCTAACGAAAGGAAGGTGCAGATTTGGGAAATATAGTAGCAGGAAAAATGTCAGGAGTTGTTGATGGAGTGAATGTGAGAGATGAAAGAGAAAGAGGTCAGAACATTGTCAATATTGCAGGCTTCAAAGATGGGGAGGATGATGCTGTTGTCAACTGTTACAAAAAGGTTGAATGGACGAGTGGATTGGGGAATGAAGATGAGTTCAGTTTTAGATATGTTGAGTTTAAGGTGGTCTTCCTGGTCTTCCATGTGACTATGTCTTAGAGGTACTGATTTCCTACTACAATCCTGTCCACTCACTTTGCTCCTCTAAGACTAACCTTCTCATTGTATCCTCAATCTCATCTATCTAGCCACTAACCTCTTGCCCACATCCTCTTTCTGTCCTGGCCTGGAAATCTGACAGAATATCAAAGCCTTGTAAAAACTGTAACTCTTGCAAGAGGTCTTCCCCACCTAGGCCTTCATTTGCCCTGTATCTTCTCTTTTCTGTTTTGCTCTTGCACTTAGATTTGTACCCTTTAAGCACATGATATTCACCCCACCCTCAGCCTACAATACTTATGTACGTATTCATAATTTATTTTAATATCTGTCTCCCTCCCCCAGGCTGTAAACATCTTGTGGGTGGGAAAACGTCTACCAATTCTATGGTATTATACTCTCCCAAGTGCCTAGTGCTCTGCTCACAATAAGCACTCAAAATGGATCACTGATTGACTGATTGATTAATTCAAATACACCTTTGGTCTCCACATTTGAACGAAGATGTGGAGAACTTGAAAGGGTGAGAAGAGCGGCATAAAGACATAGGTTTAGGAAACAAAACACCCATTAGGAAAGACTAAGGAACTGGGATTATTCAAGAGGGAGAAGACTAAGGTGAGTTAATTATTTCCTTCAAATATGTGAATGGCTCTTGCATACAGGTTGGTGATTAATTGTTCTTAATATCCACTGAGGAAAGAATAAGATAATGGGCCTCAAAGCCATCCTAAGAAATTTCAATTGCTTTTGAAAAAGAATTTTCCGACAGTGAGAGCCACTAGGCAGCATAATGATGTGCTGACTGAGAATTTTTCCCAAATATTTTCCAGAGAGGCACCGATCCCGAGGCTTAGTGGAAAAAGCATGGGCTTTGGAGTCAGAGGTCATGGGTTCTAATATCAGCTCCACCGATTTTCAGCTGTATGACTTTAGGCAAGTCACTTAACTTCTCTGTGCCTCAGTTACCTCAACTGTAAAATGGGGATTGAGACTGTGAGCCCCATGTGGGACAACCTAATTACCTTATATCTACCCCAGGGCTTAGAACAATACTTTGCACATAGTGAGAGCTTAACAAATGTTATTATTATTATTATTATTATCCCCAGTGAATTTTGATAATATACATAGATGGGGGAAAGATTATATTTTTGTGATATTTGTTAAGTACTTACTATGTGCCTACTTTTGTACTCTCCCAAGTGCTTAGTACAGTGCTTTGCACAAAGAAAGTGCTTAATAAGTACACTTGAATGAATGAATGAATGTGTCAGGCACTGTTCTGAGCACTGGGTAGATACAAGTTAGTCAGACACATTCTCTATCCAATATAGGGCTGACAGTAAAAGAAGGAGGGAAAACAGATACTGATTCTCCAGTTGAGGAAACTGAGGCATCTAGAAGTGACTTGCCCAAGTTGAACTCTTCGAGATCCTTTCCATTCCTCTGAGTCTATGAAGAAACATTGTTAAATCCACAGAAAAATGTCTCTTCTTTAGATATGTTCAGAAACAATTCACAGTATTAGCCGGATTCCTGTAGACCACTTTGTACTTTAACCATTATAGTGCAGGGTCAGAACCTCTAAGATATCCAGATCTCAGGAGCCACCACATACGGAGAAGAACATTGGATGGACCATTGCCTCAAGTGCTCCACACTCACACACTCACACTGACCAAAAACTGGTCTCCAAACCACTAAAGTCCAAGAGGAAGAAGATAGCAGAAGCAGTTAGAAAAAGAAGTTGCTGATTTGTACTTCCCAATCACTTAGTACAGTGCTCTGCACACATTAAACGCTCAATAAATACAATTGAATGAATAGCAGCCAGGAACTCTAGCAGGTTCTAGCTAGGAACCCTGCTAGGAACCCTGCTGAAAAAATAAATAAAATCACAAACACCAACAGACATAGTTAATGGAAATAATTTGGTGAAGCTGTTGCAGGCAACTTTTTCGACCTTGTACAAGGCCAAAAGAAGTCATCAATAGTGGTGTAATACAAATGACTCAGAAATTTAAGAGCTTTGTGAAGCATGGTATGAGATATTGATGGCCCTAGTAGCATCTTGCAGCATCTGAGAACGCAAACAGGAATAAAACTTTCAGAAACCTGTGCTGTGACTTGTAAACCAAATTCAGAACAGAAATGGCAGGTGGTGAGATACACGAACAGAAGGAATTCCTACAAAATCAAAAACATCTTTGTTTGCTCATGTGTCCTTTGAACACAAAATAAGCAGTAGAAGAGGTTTTCCTAGACTAAGCCCCCTCTTCCTCTGCCCCCTTCCCCTCCTCATTGCTCTGACTCACTCTCTTTGCTCTACCCCCCTCCCCACCCCACAGTACTTGTGTACATATGCACATTTATAATTATAATTATATTTTTTATTAATGATGTCTATATATATATATACAAATATCTATAATTCATTTACTTATAATGATGCTACTGATGCCTGTTTAATTACTTTGATGTCTGTCTCCCCTCTTGTAGACCGTGACCCTGTAGTGGGCAGAGATTGTCTCTGTTGCTGAATTGTACTTCCCAACTGCGTAAGTACAGTGCTCTGCACTCAGTAAGTGCTCAATAAATATGATTGAATGAATGATTCTGTTGCTTTTTTGTCCTCTGTATGAATGTTTGTTTTCATTCTGGGTTCTTCAGAACCCACTTTGCTTGTATACACTCCAGCGCCTAGAACCGTGCCTTGCACATTGTAAGCACTTGACAAATACCATCATTATTATTATTATGTCAATTTAAAATGGCTTTCCTCCTCCAGGGCTTCTTCATAGTATTTTTAACTCTGCATTTCTCAGAATGTAAATTAAGGGATTCAGCATGGGGGTGATGATAGTAAAGAATACAGTCACTGATTTTTCTATGGGGAAGGTGCGCACAGGTCTCATGTACATGAAAATTCAGGGAACAAAGAATAAGACCACCACAGTGATGTGGGAGTTGCAGGTCGAGAGGGTTTTGTGCCTCTTTTCCAAACTGAGGGATTTCAGGGAATGCAGGATAACTGAATAGGAGAGAAGTACCAAGAGAAAGATGATCACACAGATGGCCCCACCATTGGCAGTCACTGATAGGCCAATGAAGTAGGTGTCTGTGCAGGCGAGTTCCAACAGAGGGTATGTGTTACAGATAAAATGGTCGTTGACATTGGGGCCACTGAAAGGCAACTGGAACATAAAGAGAAGTTGTGCCATTGACTGCAGAAAGCCTCCCACTCAGGCCAACCCCACCACCAGTCTATAAGCCCGCTAATTAATGGTGGTCATATAATACAGAGGTTTACAAATGGCCACGTAGCAGTCATAGGCCATGACCACCAGAACAAAGACCTTGGCACCTCCAAATAAGTGTTCCACAAAAAGCTGGGTCATACAGCCTTTGAAGGAGATGGTTTTCTTCTCATAGAGTAAATCTATGATTATCTTGGGGTCCGTGGCAGTAGTGTAAAAGGCACCCATCAAGGACAAATAGGCAAGAAAGAAGTACATGGGGGAGTGTAGATTCTGGCTAGCAATTACTGTCATCACAATGAGCAGGTTCCCCACTAATAGTCACCATGTAGTTGAAAAAAACCACAAATAACACTTTCTGAACCTCAGGATTCTGGGAAAGTCCCAGGAGAATGAATTCAGTCAAGTCATTTTTATTTTCCATCTCTTCCTGTGGAAGAGGTCGGCTCCAAAGTGAAAGCCTGTTTATCCTGCAAATATAATAAAAATTACAAATGAGGAAGTCTTAGATACAAGCACAGCCACTCTTTGTAGGACTTCAAAGGTTCCATTTCTATTATCTCATTTCTTCCCTGCAAATTCTGTGGGAATTAGATGGAACTCTATTTAGCTTCTTGATTTTACAAAGGGGAAAATGAGGTTTAGTAAGGTTCAATAGCAACTCAGTGGCTGAATTGGAATTAGAGGGCAAACAAAAACCAGATAAAAACCAGGACCTAGTGCAGTGTCCTTGCTACATCAGTGAATTCACATTCAGGTAGCCAGCTCAGTCAGAACAATAAGCTTTCCTGACTCTAAGAGTAAGAAAAAATTTCCAAAAGGTAATGCATGAAATTTTGACTTTCAAACAAATTATCTACGATGCTATTTGACTGTCTGCACCTTGTGGAACTTGTCTACCAATTCTGTTATACTGTACTCTCCCAAATACTTAGTACAGTTACAGGATGCAGAAAGCGCTCAGTAAATATGATTGATTGAATCATAAATACGGCAAATGAAATACTCGTACCTGAGGTAAAAATATTCCTCGTTACATTGCTCCAGTATTATCATCAAACAATTCCTGAATGCTGATACTGTCCAAATGTTTTAAAATATACAGTCCTTGCCAAACTTAAATTTAAACTTTTAATATATTTTTGTTCATTTCTTCATTTTGCAAGTGAATAAGATAATGATAAGAAAGTAGTAATACCATGGGTGCAATGCCCTGTTTTGGGTTTTATGTTTTTTATGGAATTTGTTAAGCACTTACTATGTGTCAAGCTGTGTATTAAGAGCTTAGATAGATACAAGATAATTGGATTGGACACAGTCCCTGTCCCACACAGGGCTCACCATCTTAATTCCCATTTTATAGATGAGATAACTGATGCCCAGAGAAGTTAGGTGACTTGACCAAATTCACCCAGAAGGTAAGTGGTGAATTTGGGATTAGAACCCAGGCCTTCTGACTCCTGGTCCCATGCTCCTTGCACTAGAACACACAACTTTCCTGTTCAACAGCTTAGGATGTACATAACAAGCAGGTGACACATATCCTTCCCACAATGAACTTACAGAGGCGTGAAGAATGTCTTTGTTAGATTCAACAACCATATGAATTGTCTATAATGTACCTGAAAAATTTTCTCAAACAGCATAACTTGAAGTATATTACTAAGAAACTCCATCAAAATACTTGAGCTGAATTTTTAATTTCCCTGGCATCTGCCATGACAACCATGATGTTTTGCACTTCACAAAGAGGCTGAGAAAGCAACTATTCATATCAGCATATTTTAAATAACCATATACCACTAAACACATTCAAGAGTTTTTGTTCAAGTAGATTTAATGAGAAGAGAAACATATGACATTATTTGGAGGACTAAAACTCAAAAAACAAGTCAAACTGGGAAAATGCATCTTTGCAACTTCGAAAGATGAGTATGTTATTTCTCTATCTTTGAATAACTTAGGTGGCAAACTAGTTTTGATAGTTAAGCACAAAAGTTTTGCAAACGGAAGGTCAGGCTTCACCCTGTTTATAGAGAACAATTTTAATAATTCTTTCTTAAGTTATATTTCCCTGTGGCCTCGATTTCTAGTTTTGTCTTGGAGACCATGCTATTAGACCTAATACTGGAAAAACCTTTACATTTTTACCTAATACCTTTTTGTGCCATGGTGATAATTTAGGGATGGTCTCCCACTCATAGCTCTGGGAGACCATAAACAGCAGAAAAGGACATTTTCAATCTCTAGTGTTAGAAATCCTTTCTTCCTATCCTGAGAAGCTTTCTGAAAATTATCTTCACCTCTAGGGCTAACTCCATAAACATCCAAGTCTCTGATGAAGACAGTACCTCTAATGGCACCAAATATTATTTTTGAAGGAGGATGGTCAAAAAAATGACTAAATTGGATTTTACTTGGAACAAACATGCATTATACAAACATACAATCCCATTTGGGGGATTTAACTGACCTTGGGAGCTTTCACTTCTGTTTCCCTGAAGAGCACTTTATAGAAAATGTTCATGAGGAGGTGAACACCATGATATGAATGGCCTTAATCCATTCTGAACCACATCCACAACAATAGAGTTTCATCATTCTCACAGTGGTATTTTCCCCCTGGCTGAATTTGCTGAGGAGTTTCTCAATGCCCAGGGAATTTGTTACCTTCTATGCCATTCTACTATGGTGTGTAGCATCTGCAGAGATTCTTCAAGGATGAATACAACCATAGGCCAAGCAGATGTTAAATAAGCAAGAAGTTATTTGGCTTGTGGACACGTGCCCAATTTTGGCCTTTTACCTCTTACAGGAGTTCTGATTTGGCAAAATATTTCATATTTCCTAACTAGGCCTTTGAAGGTGCACTAAACCTGCCCTGATAAAGCAACAGCACCTGAACTTTCATTACTTCATTCAGTGGTATTTATTGAGTGCTTACTATGTGCAAAGCACTGTACTGAACACTTAGGAAAGTACAGTACAGCAACAGACACATTCCCTGCTCAAAACAAGTTCTCTGTCTAGAGGGAACCAAAGGAATAGCTTTTGATATCTCCATAGCAGTTAAGCCCAGTGTTTCTTCAATCGATTTATTAATAGCGTTTACTGCCTGCTGTATACAGAGGAATCAGTCAATCGTATTTATTGAGCATTTAATTTGGACAGCACACTGCACTAAGCACCTAGAAGAGTACAATACAGTTGGTGGACATGATTCCTGACCTCAAGGAGCTTGCAATAGAGTGGGGGAGGCAAACATTAAAATAAATTACAGGTAAAAGAAGCAAATGAGTATAAGGATATATCTACATAAATGCCATGGATGTGTGAATACAAAGCACTGTACTAAGCACTTGAGATAGCAAAATAATTATAAGAATGATACTTACTAGGATGCCAAGCACCGTACTAAAAACTGGAGTAGTTGCAATCAATCAGTAGTATTTATTGAGAACTAACTGTGTACAGGGCACTGTACTAAGTGCTTGGGAAAGTACAACACAATATAACAGGCACATTCCATGTGAACACTGAGCTTACAGTCTAGAGGGGGGAGACAGACATTAATATGAATAAATAAATTACGGATGTGTACATAAGTGCTGTGGGGCTGGGTCAGGGGATGGATTAGGGGAGCAAGTCAAGAGGGAAATTAGAGCTTAGTCAGGGAAGGCCTCTTCGAGGAGATGTGCTTCAATAAGCCTTTGAAATTGGGGAGAGCTAGAAGCAACGTGGCTTAGTGGAAAGAGCCCGGGCTTAGAATTCAGAGGTCGTGGGTTCTAATCCTGCCTCTGCCACTTGTCAGCTGTGTGGCTTTGGGCAACTCACTTAACTTCTCGGTGCCTCGGTTACCTCATCTGTAAAATGGGGATTGAGACTGTGAGCCCCACGTGGGACAACCTGATTACCCTGTATCTACCCTAGTGCTTAGAATAGTGCTCAGCACATAGAAAGCACTTATCAAATACCAACATTATTATTATTATTACTACTATTATTATTATTATTATTATTATTATTATTGGAAGAGGGAGGACATTCCAGGCCAGAGGTAGGACACGATGATGATGATATTTGTTAAGCACTTACTATGTGCCAAACACATTTCCAAGTACTGGAGTAGATAGAAGGTAATCATATTATCCCACGTGGGGCTCACAGTTTTAATCCCCATTTTACGGATGAGGTAACTGAGGCACAGAGAATTAAGTGGCTTGCCATGGCGATGTCATGGGTGCAGAGTTCGTGGTGAGATAGACAAGATCGAGGTAGAAAGAGGAGGTTGACGTTAGAGGAGCAAGGTATGTCGGCTGGGTTGTAATAGGAGAGTAGCAAGGTGAGGTAGGAAGAGGCAAGGTGATCATGCACTTTAAAGCCAATGGTAAGTAGCTTCTGCTTTACATTACAATGTAAGATCAGACACAATTCCAGTCCCATATGAGGCTCCCAGTCTAAGAGATAAAGAGGACAGGGATCATATTCTTATTTTACAGATGAGGAAACTGAAGCACAGAGAAGCTAAGTGGGAAGCAACGTGGCTTAGAGGAAAGAACAACGTGGCCGGAGCGTCAGATGAACTGGGTTCTAATCCTGGCTCTGCTGCTTGTCTGTTGTGTAACTTTGGATACTCTGTACCTCAGTTACTCCATCTTTACTATGGGATCAAATGCTACCCCCTCCTACTTAGACTATGGGCCTTATGTGAGATATGGACCGAGTCCAGTGCTCAGTACAGTATTCAGAGTGCACAGTACCTAGTACTTAGTACAGTGCCTGGCAGATAGTAAGCACTTAAGAAATACCATAATTTTTATAATCTTGTATACATCCCAGTGCTTAGAGCAGGGCTTGGCACATAGTAAGTGCTTAACAAGTACCACAAAAGAAATAACGACTTGCCCAAGTTAAAACAGTAAGTGGAAGAAGGGTTTAAACCTCTAGTCATTTGACTCCCAGACCAGTACTCTTCACTAGGTCATGCATGCCGCTTCTCATATAAAATGAAAACGCATGATCCCTGCCCTCAAGTAGCTTACAATTTCAATTACAGATGAGACCAAGTAATAGAGTATATAAGATTTGAGATACTGCCCAAGGTAATATCTCCTATAGAAAAATAAGTGATGCTGTTGGTATTGACACACATTATCCTTTCCTCTAATAGGGCTAAAGAAGATCATCATTAAGCCTGTTGCAGGTATTTTAATTCTCCAGAAGATGGACATCAAACCATCTGGACAATTTCACTAACATTTTTGGTACCTTATAATATTGCTAAACTAAATTTGGATTGGATTTGGAGAAATAGTATAGCCTGGTAGAAAGACCACAGGCCTGGGAGTAAAAAGACAAGAGTTCTAATCCTACCTCTGTCACTTCTTTCCTGTGTGTCCTTGGGCAAGTTGTTTAACTTAATGTGCTTCAGTTTCCTCAACTGTAAAATGGGGGTTGAATCCCTGCTCTTCCTCCTACGTGGACTGTGACCCCTATGTGGGGCAGAAACTGTCCAGCCAGATTATCTTGTGTCTACTCCAGGGCTTAGTACAGCACTTGGTGCATAGTAAGAAATTAACAAATCCTACAATTTTCATTATTTTCATTATTCATCCAATTATTAATATTTTGTTTAGCGATGGTCAGATAAGCATTCTACATCATGTACAGCAGCAATAATCTGAATAGTTTTCAGGTTTCACTGTCAAAGAGTAATATTGTCCATCAGGAGCTATGTTTGCATTGGAGCACATTCAAAATGGGTTTTCTTTCATCTGAAAGTGGGTGGCTATTTTGGTGGTTAAAAAGCTGATGCAGGGCCCACCTGTGCCAGCATGGGCCATTCCTACTGATTTTCCCAAGTCCAGGTGGTTCCTTAGGTTTTCCTCCCTCTTTCATCGTCACTGAATGCTGGCTCTGCTGAGTCACGTTTATCCAAATCCCAATAAAAATATCTCTTCTACTTCATGGATAAAGTCATTAATATGTCACCCTGGACCCATTGATTTCACTTATTGAGTATATAATCCTGAGTGTTCTCCCATTTACCAAAATTATGTATTTCCCCTTCTATTCTTCCCTTCAGAGGATTCCGATTACAACCAAAATGTACTGAATGCATTTTTTTAATCAATGTGTATAATGAGAAGGAAGACAAACACATACAGGAAATGACATTCATTTTTCTGACAATTCAGAATACATTAAAACCTTCAAGTATGGTTCTTTTAGAAGAGAATATGCCACAGTGATTTTCCTTAGAGCATCTGAAGAACCTGCTGGTTTCTTCCTTCTCCCACTGAAAAAAAAAAACAACATAATTTTCAGAATGTGATTTACTTCTCTCCTGAAGTCATTATTTGACTCCATAACTTCCTCATGGCATTTTTCAACTCCACATTTCTCATGGTTTAACATGGGAGTCATGTAAACATAGAATATGGTCACTGCTTAATCCATGGGGACGTCTGAAGCAGGCATCATGTAGTTGAAGATACAAGGAACGAAGAAGAGCATGACAACTGTGACGTTAGAGCCACAGGTGGAGAGAGCTTTGCACCTTCCCTCCGAACTATAACTTTTTAGGGAGTTCAAGATCACCACTTAGGAGACAACCAACATGAGGAAAGAGTGCAGATCAGGGCGCCATTGGCAGTCACCAATAGGCTCACGACATAGGTGTCTGTGCAGCCGAATTCCAACGAAGGGTACATTTCACTGAAAAAATGGTCACTGACATTGGAACCACAGAAGGACAGCCAGAATAGGATGAGAATCTGAATTATTGAATGAAAGAAGCCCACTATCCAGGCCACCCCCACCAGTAGGATACACATCTGCCAGTTCATGATGATCAAATAGTGCAGGGTTTTGCAGATGGCCACATAATGATCAAAGGCCATCACAATGAGAAGGATAAACTCTGTCCCTCCAAAGAAGTGCAATAGAATGATCCCGACCATACAGCCATAATAGGATATGACTTTCCTGTCAGACAGGCTGTCTACAATAATTTTGGGAGTAGTGGAAGATGAATAGAAGGCATCTATGAAAGATACGTCCCAGAGGAAGTATTATATAGGGGAGCTGAGATTCTTGCTGGCCTTGATGGTTATGACCACAAGCAGGTTTCCCAAAACAGTTACTAGGTAGATGATTTAAAACAAAGCAAATAAACTTTCTGCAACTCTGGATTCTGGGTAAGACCCAAGAGAATGAATTTGGTCACATTGTTTCTTTTTTTACATCGATTCAGTATTGGTGATTAACATACCCGTGAGCATGCACAACAGAGAACTGGTTTACCTGAAAAGACAAAGATAATTGAGTTTCTTTAGCACCATTTTATTTTCCAATGGAACCCCTTACCTTATTTCTATTACCTAATATTTCACTCATTCTTAAAACACCTTGGTCCCATTTGACAGAAAGAAAAATCAAGCCAATTGTCTTGTATTATACCCCACCTTTAGCCAAGGGCTATCAATCAATCAGTGATATTTACTGAGTGCTTTCTCTACGCAGAGTGCTGCACTAAGTGCTTAGGTGCTGAACCCAGTATTCATTCCACTCAGTTCAGAGCTTGTCAACCAGTGTGGCTAGTACCATTGGTAGCATTTCACTTGGATTTTTACCGTTTATTCACCCCTCCCTCAACCCCACAGAACTTAGGTACCTACCTCTAATTTATTTATTTATAATTAATGTTTGTCTCCCCCTCTTGATTGTAAGCTCAATATGAGCAGAAAACATGTCTTCCAAATCTGTTGTATTTTCCTAAGCACTTAGTACAGTGCTTGAGGAGCAGCGTGGTGGACAGAGCATGGACTTGGGAGTCAGAGGTCGTGGATTCTAATCCGTGCTCTGCCACTTGTCAGCTATGTGACTTTGGCCAAGTCACTTAAAGTCCTCTGTGCTTCAGTTCGCCCATCTGTAAAATGGGGATGAAGACTGTGAGCCCTGATTACTTTGCACCTACCCCAACGTTTAGAACAGCGTTTGGCACATAGTAAGCACATAACAGATATCATCATCAGCAGCAGTGCTTAGCACACCTACATTCTCAGTAAATGTGACTGATTGACTTATGGATTTCACAGTACACTGGAGCTCCCAACAGAAGCCATTTTGCTTTACTGAGGGATGATTATAATAATGATAAGAATAATAAGAAGAATAATAGCATTAGTTAAGCAGTTACTATGTGCCAAGCACTGTTCTAAGCGCTGGGGTAGATACAAGGTAATCAGGATGTCCCACGTGGGGCTCACAATCTTCATCCCCATTTTCTAAATGAGGTAACTGAAGCACAGAAAATTAAGTGATTTGCCCAAAGTCACACGGCTGACAAATGGTGGAACCGGGCTTAGAACCCATGACTTCTGATGCCCAAGCCCGTGTTATTTCCACTAAGCCAGGAATAGGCTTGATGAACTGTTTCCTTTAGAAAACGTTTGTCTCTTTTTAGTACACAAGATGTATGTTCTGTTAGGTTAAAGTTATTCCCTCCTCTCACTATGAATGCCTCCAATGGTACAGAGTAGAACAACTAAACGTTCCTCTCTCAGACAATCCTGTTTCTGTGATTCCACTCCAGATATACTCCCTTATAGGTAAGGTGTTCTTTTTGTGAGAGGAAGCAAATGGCCACAATTATTCCTGAAAATGTTCATAATCTATGAAACTACAGTCTCTCTTTTTTATTCTCAAAATAAGTGGTTTAATTATTGAATTAAAGATATTGGATCCTCTTTCTTGTCCCATGATCAATCAATCAATCTATCAATGTTATTTATTGAGTGCCTGGAGAGCTATATTCACTACTTGGGAGAGTACAATACAATGGAGATTTTTAGCTCGTTGTGAGCAGGCAATGTGTCTATTATACTATATTGTATTCTCCCAAATCGCTTAGTATAATACTCTGCACATAGTAAATGCTCAATAAATATGATTAACTGACTAGAGTAGGTAGAACTGATCCCTGCCCACAAGGAGCTTACAGACTGGAGAGGGAGGCAGACATTAAAATAAATGATAGATGGATATGCACATAAGTGCTGTGGGGCTGGGGTGAATGTCAAAGTGTTTAAAGGGTAGAGACTCCAGTGCAGATAGTGCAGAAGAGAGGGAAAATTGGAGAAGTGAGGGCATAGCCAGGAAAAGCCTCATGGAAGAGACCTGATTTTAGAAGGGCTTTGAAGATGGGGAGAGTAGTGCTCTCAGAAACAGGACAATCACAACAAGAAACATACCTGGGAATGTACACCTTTCCTTCCAGGCAAAAATTTCTACTAAATCCCCTCTTGGGCTTCTGCTTCCCAGAAGAAAACATATGGAAATGTGTAGGGCTCTTCCATTAAGGCAGTGCCCTTGCCCCTCCCCACTTCCTGCTCTCCCTCTTTAACAAATAACTCTCAACTCCTTATATTCTTTGTATCCTATATCCTGCATCCTTTCCCTCCAACTTTCAATGCTCACCCATTCTTTGTATCAATCAATCAATCAATGTATTGAACGTCTACTGTCCTGGTTCTCCTGGTTCTCCTCTTATCTCTCTGGCCATTCAGTCAAAGTCTGTTTCACATGTTCCTCCTCTGCCTCACATCCGCTGACTCTGGGGATTGTTCAAGGTTCAGTTCTGGGTCCCCTTATAATAATAATAACAATGGCACTTGTTAAGTGCATACTATGTGCAAAGCACTCTTCTAAGCACGAGGGAGGTTACAACGTGATCAGGTTGTCCCATGGAGGGCTCACAGTTTTAATCCCCATTTTACAGATGAGATAACTGAGGCACAGAGAAGTTAAGCGATTTGCCCAAAGTCACACAGCTGACAGTTGGTAGAGCCGGGATTTGAACCCATGACCTCTGACTACAAAGCCCGTGATCTTTCCACTGAGCCATGCTGCTTCTCCATCTATACCTACTCCAACTCATTCGTTCCCATGGCTCCAACTACCTACCACCTCTATGAGAATGATTCCCAAATCTATACCTCCAACCCAGATCTCTCTCCTCTGCAGTCTCATATTTCCTCCTGCCTTCAAGACATCTATACTTAGATGTACCACAGACACCCCAAACGAAACATGGCCTAAACAGCACTGTCTTATTTTCCCACCCAAACCCTGTACTCCCCATGACTTTCTCGTCACTTGCACACAGCACCACCATCCTTACTGCCTCACAATTTCATAACCTTGGTGTTATCCTCAACTCAACTCTATCATTCAACTCACATATTCAATCTGTTACTAAATTCTGTCAGTCCAACCTTTACAACATTGCAAAATCTGTCTTTTCCTGTCCAACCAAACTGCTACCGTATTAATCCAAGTACTGTCCTATCCCATCTTGATCACTGTATTTGCCTCCTTGCTAACCTCCCTGCTTCTCAACTCTCTCCACTCTAATCCCTACTTCATTCTGCTGCCCAGATCATTTTTCTACAAAAACATTCAGTCTATGATTCCCCACTCTTTACCATCAGCTTTAAAGCACTTAATCACCTTGCCCCCTCCTACCTTGCCTCACCACTCCCTACTATAACACAGCCCAGAAACTTCACTTATCTAATGCCAACTTACCCACAGTACTTTGATCTCATCTATCTCGTTGCTGACCTCTTGTGTATATAGCTATAATTCCATTTATTCTGTTGGTATTGACACCTGTATACTTGTTTTTTTTTTTGTTTTTGTTTTGTTTGTCTCCCCCTTTTAGATTGTGAGCCCGTTGTTGGGTAAGGACCGTCTCTATATGTTGCCGAGTTTTACTTCCCAAGTGCTTAGTACAGTCCTCTGCATATACAATAAATATGATTGAATGAATGAATGAATGCCAATATTCTGCCTCTGTCCTGGATGCCCCCCCACTTCATATCCAACAGACAATCACTCTCCCCACCTTCAAAGTCTCATTGAAGGTACATCGCCAAGGGGATTTTCCTGAATAAGCCCTGATTTGCTCCTCTACCACTCCCTTCTGTGTCACCTTTGCATTTGGATTTGCATCACTCCCTCAGCCTTACAGCACTTAGATACATATCCATAATTTATTTATTTACATTGCCTGTCTCTCCCTCTAGCCTGTAAGCTCATTCTGGGTAGGGAACATATCTATTAACTTTGTTATATTGTACTCTCTACACAGAGCAAACACTCAATAAATGTGGTTGATTGATTGATTGGTTACTGTGTGCAGAGCATTGCATTGAGTGCTTGGGATAGTACAAATATGAGCAATATTTCTGAAGGGCCAAATATAAATGCAGTGAAAAAAGCATTTTTGACCACCTGTATACATCTTAGATTTCCAATAGAAACACATAACTGTTCCCTGGAGTCGTTTCAAAACTGGTTTTGGATTTGGGACAAATTAGGTCACCTCCTAATTTTATTCACAGTTTTATGGGGCTTATTGGTGGCCCTAAATAAGCGGTTTTCCACTTAGCTGCCTTGATAAAAGCACATGAAGGAGAAACAGATATTCATATGGACTTTACAGTCTCCAGGCATGATCATCATTAGAGAAAAATGCTGGCCAATAAGAGTTAGAATAAAATTCCTTTTAATAAGATGAAAAAAAGTCATTGAAGTAATGATCAGCCAGAATGGAAGAGATTTGTTTGGTAAATATGTAATATTAAAGTAGATAATTTCCTGCGATGTTTGTAGTGTTGGCTCCCAACCTCGATAGCTCATTAGATAAAACACTTTAGCTAGTAGTTCACAAGACAGTCCCTTTCAGAGACAAACTCATGGATTTTTCCATATTTCACTCTGAGCCCAGCGTCATTATTTTTATTTTGCATTTGTTAAGTGCTTGCAATGTGCCAGGCACTATACTAAGTGCTGGGGTAGATACATGCTAATCAAGTTGGACACAATTCATGTCCCACAGTGGGCTCACAGTCTTAATCCCCTTTTTAAAGATGAGGTAACCGAGGCACAAAGAAGTGAAGTGACTTCCCCAAGGTCACACAGCAAGATAAGGGCAGGGCAGGGACTAGAACCTATGTCCTTCTGACTCCCAGACCCGTGCTGTATCCATCAGGTCACACTGGTTCTCTAAATTGTTGATCTTTCTAATAAATTGTTCTGCCGCACCTCTCCACTCCTCAAAGACCTCCAATGGTTTTCCAGTTCTCTCTACATCAAGTAGGAACTCCTAATCACCGGCTTTAAAACACTCAATAAACTTTGTCCTTCCTACTTCTCCATTCTCTTTTTCCACTACATCCAACTAGCATTTTTGTCTCTTATGCTAGAGATTGTTTTCTCATGCTTTTCTCTCTGCCTGGAACTCTCTCCCTCTGCAAACCCTACGGAACCTCCTCCCCACTTCCTCAAACTCCCCAATTTCAAAGTGTTACTGAAGTCACATCTCCAACAAGGAGATCTACTCTGATTAATTTTTTCCTCTACTCAGGCTGTAGTTCCTTCAATTACCATCTCAGCACTTCCATGCCATCTGAGTACGAACAACCTCAAGCTTCTATAACACTTATGTCCATATCTTATATAATCAATTATTCAGGCATTAATTCATGTACACATACCCCTTTTCCCTTTCCTCCTCTCTCTACATTATTTCAGTATCTGTTTCCCCTGCTAAAATGCAGGCTCCTTAAGGGCAAGAACCATGTCTACTAATTTTATTGAACTCTCACAAATGCTAAGTACAGTGCTCTGCAGACAGTAGGTGCTCAGTAAATTGATCAATTTACAGTATCCTGATTTCTCCAAAATGAAAACACTGTGTAACTTTTTTTGTTTTGGAAGAGTGATTAAAGACCCTTTCAAACAATTACTTTCTGTGCCTTCATAGATGTGGATTTCTTCCTCTGTTCCTTGTTCACCCAACTCCAGCAATGGCTTGCTCCAGTTACAGTCTCCTTGAGGTAGAACAGACACATGCCCAACACGGTTAAGCAAAAGGTACTGGTGGCCACGCCGTTCCAGCCACAACCATGTTTCCTAGCTTCGTTTCCTTACCCCTGCCAAAGATATAAAATCCTAGAAACTATAAAAGCACCAGGTCTAAGATTCCATAAGATCCCAAATGGCTTCTGGATGTTCTCAACTCAAACCTGACTTAAGATCTCTTTTCTTTTAGTAAAGTCCAGATTTAGAACACCAACGAATTTTAGTCCAATTTCCTCTGGTTGCCAATCTTTCTCTGCAATATTAGCTCAGGATCCTCCTTTCAGAACATCTGGATCCTTATGAAGGAGGACTTCTAAGTGCACCAAAAACTTTGTGCATTCTCCAGGTCAGTCATAAAGAACATATTTTGTCCAGTCTGTGACAAACATCTCTACCTAACTCAATTTGTCCATCCATGTTCTAGGTCTGCCCTGAAGCAGATTCATTAGGTACAGTGTTTCTCCTCTCACATTTGAACTGAATTCTACAAATATTCAGGAACCTCATAACATTCTGTCCAATCAGCCTCATGGGAATATGACCAATCTCCCCTCGCGGAAGGTTTGCCCAAGATGATGCCAAACTTAATTTTACTTCAGAATAATGAGTATAGATGCAGGGAAGGAAAAACACATTTTCTCAGCATTTTGATCCCAAAAGAGAAGTCTTTTCTGTTCCTCTTATGACCATTGTCAAATTGCCAGTCACCAGAATCTTGCAACCAAATGATTTGGAGAAGATAGCTGAGAAAAGTTTTCAGATAATTTTGGAGGGAACCTTTCCAGCTCATTTGTCTGTGCATTTCAATCAAAAGGGATTGCTCACTTGCTTGCCTGACTTTTGCATCTCTGATTTCACACATTTGTCAAGTGGAGAAAGCATCAGTGGGCATTTTAGGTTGATAGCATTGCTAGTAGACAAAATCAATCAATGTTATTTATTGAGCACTTCGTCTGAGCAGAGCATTGTACTAAGTGCTCGGTAGAGTAAAATATAACAGAGTTGGTAGACACATTCACTGCCCACAACAAGCTGACAATCTAGGACAAAAGAGTTGAATCAGACAAATAGAATGCTCCCTTAGGAAAATAGCCAGTGTTACATCTTGGCAATAGGAAGCAAAATTATCAGTTCAGAAAACAAAAACAAAGATGAAGAGAGCACAGGTCCTACTAAAACTACTCCATTCCAGGTTTATTTAACATTTGCTCTTATTGTGTATCTCAAGTCCACTTGGTTTTAGTGAATGTTCTATTTTGTTCCCAGTTTAACAGATTTCTCTTTAAATTCAGGAAAAAGTTGGGCTTGCATTTCAATATTTCCTTCCTGCGTGCCTGATTAGAAAAAGTCTTTCTGATGGACAGTTTTATCCAGATTCACAGGTCCTATTCCTGGATGTTCCCTGCTCCATTCCCAAACCTTCCCAACCCATGGCCCCCAGTGACCACACTTTGTGGGGAAGGAATATTTCTCTCCCACAGAGAACATTTTTTCAAGGGTATTTCAAGGATTTAGCCAAAATCAATGCATTAATTCTGACAGAATGCATGGGTGAAAATGTTATCCAGAAATGCCAGCTCGTCTACACTGGATGTCTATGTAGATAACATCCACTTAAGATTGGGAATCAGTCAGCAGTAGAAAGAGTGTCCATTAAAGTTACCTTTCAAAACACACAAGACTCCAGCTCACTTGGGATCTTCCTGAAGACTTCATTCTCCTATTACTATGCCAACTTTCTCACTGTACCTCAATCTCGTCTATCTCGCCATCGACCTCTTGTCCACATCTCGCCACTTGCCTGAAATGTCCTTCCCCTTCATATCCAATAGGCAATTATTCTCCCCCTCTTTTAAGTCTCATTGAAATTACATCGCTTCCAAAAGGCCTTCACAGACAAAGCTCTCTTTTCCTCTTCCATTCCATTTTGCATGGCCTTGACTTGCTCCCTGTATTCATACTCCCTCCCAGTCCCACAGAACTTGCATACACATCTATAATAGTATTTATATTAATGTCCATCTCCCCCTCTAGACTGTCAGCTCACTGTGAGCAGAGAATGTGTTTGTTATAATGTTATTTGGTACTCTCCCAAACGCTAAGTATAGAGCTCTGCATACAGTAAGTGTTTGATAAATATGATTTACTGACTGGCTGACACCACATCCCATATGCTCCACTATGTCTTGGTCAAAAGAGGTAAGAAGCTGCAGAGTTTGTGCTTTTCTTTTTTTTGTAATTTTTTATTTTTTAATGGTATTTGTTGGGTGTTTACTATATGTCAGACATTCATTCATTCATTCAATTGTACTTATTGAGTGCTTACTGTGTGTAAAGCACTATACTAAACTAAGTGCATGGCAGCATAAACTATAACAACAAGCAGACACATTCCTTGCCCACAATGACCTTACAGTCAAGAGGGGGAGACAGACATTAATATAAACAAATAAATAAATCACAGTATATACAGGCACTGTAATAAGTGCTGGGGTAAGTACAAGCTAATCAGGTGGGATACAGTCCACGTCCCACATGGGGCTGACAGACTTTATCTCCATTTTATAAATGAGGTAACTGAGACACAGAGAATTTACTTGCCCAAGGTCCCAAAGCTGACAAGTGGCAGGGCCAGGTTTAGAACCCAAGCCCTCCCAGGTTGCTTCAGACTGTGTCCTAGAACTGGGAAATCTTCCAAAGGAATCTTCAACTCATTAGCAAGTTGTAAATCACCCCCTTTAACAAGATGGAAGTCAATCAAGAAGGAGACCCCAGGCACATCCATAATCCAATCAAATACCTTTTAGGCAAATAGTACCAGCCCTCACCCTCTCCTCTGTCCATCATGTGCCTTCTGCTGGTCAAAGACCTAACATCATTTAAACACATTCCACCACTTGTCTGCTGTGGTATTTTGAGCAAGTCACTTCACTTCTCTGAGCCTCAGTTACCTCATCTATAAAAGGGGGCTTGAGACTGTGAGTCCCACATGGGACAGGGAAAACATCGACCCCGATTTGCTTTTTTCCACCCAGGCACTTAGTAAGCACTTAACAGATACCACAATTATCATTATTATTACCATTTTATATGCATCCTGATGAGGATATCGTGGAGGCCACACCCTTTTTGGGACTCGGCAGTTAGTGCAGGAACTGACAAGTTTGACCTGGCAGCAGGATCAGCGGGAAGGAAGAATTGAGCTTTTGAGATATTGATCAATCAATCAATCAATCAATCATATTTATTGAGCGCTTACTGTGTGCAGAGCACTGTACTAAGCGCTTGGGAAGTACAAGTCGGCAACACATAGAAACAGTCCCTACCCAACAGCGGGCTCACAGTCTAGAAGGGGGAGACAGAGAACAAAACCAAAAACATTCTAACAAAATAAAATAAATAGAATAGATGTGTACAAGTAAGATAAATAAATAAATAAATAGAGTAACAAATATGTACAAACATATATGCGTATATACAGGTGCTGTGGGGAAGGGAAGGAGGAAAGATGGGGGAGATGGAGAAGGGGACAAGGGGGAGAGGAAGGAAGGGGCTCAGTCTGGAAAGGCCTCCTGGAGGAGGAGGCAACTTCAGGAGATAGCTACAAATAACTAGAGGGAGCATGTCCAGCAGGATCTAAAATTTGGAAAACCCATTTGAAAGCAAATTTTGAAATCGAATTTACAAGTTAAGTTTGATTCTTCCCCTCTTGCTTGAAAGAACATCTCAACTCTTCCTTGTATCCCTCTCTGTCTTTATAGGAGGTTTTCATTTCGTTGCTTCAAAGAATTGATTGGCCACTTCACAACCTGCGGTCCTGGCTGCTTGATGGCTAAAGTAAGGCCTCTTGAAACACTGAAAAATTAGTGAGGTGAAAGGTGAAGTCTGGGGCATTTTGGGGGAGCTAAGGACAGCTGCAGCAAATCACCACAGCTCTAGCCCTCCCTATCTATTTCCCATCCCAAATCATTCCTCTAAGGGAGGTAGAGAGACTTAAAAGCATCTCAGCATCACTGAGTCCAGGTTTAGGAGCAGGGGAGAGTTCTACCCTACTCCCTCTTGACAGCTACCGAACATGGAGAAGACTTGACTTCCTTTACTTGACTCTTGGATGACCCATTCTCTCTACAAATCAATCAATCAAACAATGGTATTTATTGAGTGCTTACTATGTGCATAGAGAGTGTAATACAAGAGAATTAGCAGGCACTTTCCCTGCCCATAAAGAGCTTACAGTCAAGTTGGGGAGACTGACATTAAAATGAACATGAAACTTGGGAGAGAAGGGCTACAGTGTGCTGGTCTACATGTATGATCTAGCTATTTCAGTGTCCAGCACCCTCTTGATCAATACCAGGGAAATTTCTCCTCAAAGAATAAACAGTAGCGTGGCTCAGTGGAAAGAGCCCGGGCCTTGCAGTCAGAGGTCATGGGTTCAAATCCCAGCTCTGTCAATTCTCAGTGGTGTGACTTTGGGCAAGTCACTTAACTTCTCTGTGCCTCAGTTACCTCATCTGTAAAATGGGGATTAAGACTGTGAGTCCCCCGAGGGACAACCTGATCACCTTGTAACCTCCCCAGCGCTTAGAACAGTGCTTTGCACATCGTAAGCACGTAATAAATGCCATTATTATTATCATTAATAACAGAAAATCTGTTTTAACAAATTTTTTCCATATACCAATAAATTGATTCGGTACTGAGACATGTCTGGATGATGATTGGTCACTTTCCTGCACCATACCTCTTCCATGAAGCTTTTCACTTCTGAATTTCTCAGAATATAGATTTAGGGGTTTAGTATGGGGCTTATAGTGGAATAAAATACTGCTGTCACCTCATTGACGGGCAGGGTGGATGTAGGTTGCACACACACAAATGTACAAAAATGTACAAAAAATAAGACAACAGTGATGTGGGTAGCACAAGTGGAGAGAGCTTTGCTTCTCTCAGAGCTGAGAGATTTTAGGGAAGCTACAATGACAACATAAGAGACAAGAAGTATTGCAAAGATTAAAATTCAATGTAGTAACAACTAAAAGGCCAAACATTTGTGTGAGCCCCAAGTGGGACAAGGGACTGCGTCCAATATGATGTGCTTCCATCAACCCCAGCCCTTAGTACAGTGTCTGGCACAGAGTAAGAGCTTAACAAATGCTATAATTATTATTATTATCTATCCATGTGGTCTGTCGGTTGCCTCTCTTTCCTGGTCAAGCCTGCGGATAGAGGCTCCTCATTGTAGAGGCTCCTCATTGCTGGGAATTTCTAAACTGAGAGGAAAGACTTGGGGGACTTCACAGCAACAGCTGTCAATCACCTGGGGTGGCCCAGCCTTTCCAAATGGTGGATATGGGAAGGCTCTCTATTCTATCAAAAGCTCTCAAGGTAAGTGTGCCAGTCATGAACCCCCCTTGTGAACTTCAGCGTTGGTTGAACTGCTGGCAGGTGTTTTGTCCACAGTAGAAATTCACCTTGCTGGTGTTTTCATTCCCAAGAGTCCCTTCAGAGTCTGAACCCCAGTTAGGCTCACATGGAAGGTGGTAAATTCATTAGGGGACTGCAGAAATCCTCTACGAATTAAAAGAATAGACATACTACCAGGGATAGTCCATTCATATGATGCAACCTAGTAGGTTGTTATTGTTCATAACATATCCTCTGGGTGCTGAGCCCTCTCACCTCCCCCCACGACGGTAGCTAATGTCAGAGTCCAGATAATAACTTGTGCTGCTTTCAAGGATGTAGTCAAGAACCTGTTACAAGATGAGGCTTGTAATGAAAAGAACCAGTTAGTCAAGGACACAGGTATTTTCCCAAAGAACTAACCAAATTCATGTAAGGCTTAACTACTGCTTTCCTTATCGAAAGGGAGGTGAGAAATTCTACAGCGACTCAGAGCCCTAGGTAATACAATAAGTCCCCACACTCCTATAGAGGTGACTTTAAATGTCGTTCTGTAACTCAAAGAAAGATCTGAAAGAGCAATTTGAGGGTGAGGCTGTGTACCGAAGTGACCCTTGGGTACCGGCCATCTCAAGGTCAAAAGCTATCTCGTGACCACCTGAGCCAGCAGGCGGAACTCGGAAGTGAGGGTGGGATACCGCCCCCACGACCAAATCTGCTAGATTGACAGCCCAAGCTGGGAATACAGAAGGTGTCCCTCGCCCCCGTGCCTATCAAATTAGGTATGGAGGAGGGGGGAGGGCAGAGATTGGATAGACTGAGGCCGGAAGGTGGAATGGCCTAGGGGCACAGGCAATAAATACCTGTCGCCTCTGACCTTCGGAGTCAGAACACCAGGACACGCAGCAGCAGGAGCAGCCGCTGCAGCAGCAGCAGCAGCAGCAGCAGCCCACATGTCTCTCCCTGCCCAAAAGGCCAGATGCCCGCTCTACAACCAGAACCAACACGCTGAGGCAAGGGCCGCGGGATGGGTGAGTGTCTCGTGGGTGGGACCCAGGTACCCCGCTGCTGATGGGAATTATGAGTGGATTCCTCCCATGTAGGGAGAGCACACTGTGAGAGCTAGCCGCCCACCACGTGCGTGGGTAATGTAATGAATTCTTCCCATGTGGGAAAGTAAGTGGATTCTTCCCGAGTGGGAAGTGCACATGGGTGAGAGTTAACCAACTCACCCACGTGCGATTAACGGATGATTGTGTTCCTCCCGTGTAGGGAAGCTCTAATATTGCTAATTGATTATATTCTTCCCGAAAGGGAAGCTCAATCCATTGCGCCTAAACAATTACATAAATTCTATTCACCTCGTGGAATAAATTTTATATAAAACTTAGGCTTTCCGTCCCCGGCCTCTCTCTCTCTCTCTCGCCTCGCCGATCACTGAACGAACCCGTCCCCGGACGACGGGTGACAGGCTGGAGGGAGAGCTATTAACTCCACTTCTTTCCTTTTTTGTGGTTATAGATTTGCAAAGCGGAAGTTCAGAATGTTCTCCCTGATCTAGTCATCGTCCTGTCTCCTTAATGAGCAAAGAGGTTGTTGAACAAGATGTGAATTTCTACTACTAAATGCATTTCCCTTAGAAGATTTATAAAAATGAATTTCTGACTGCTGACTTTGTGGCTAGAGAATCTGAATTTTCTGCTTTAAAGGCCGATTTTGTCTTTCATCTGTAAAGGATTTTCTCACGTGAAGGGGTAAGTGGAGAGATAGGATAAAGTCACAATTCTTCAGACCTTTTTGGCATCAACAAATCTGACTAATGTAAGTTTTACAGCCTTCCTGATTTTTACTTTGCATTCACATTCAAAAAAACACATTTTTGTCATTACTCTTTAATATTTTTGGTGATGTCTACAAATAGATTCTCTTCATATACCTCACAGAAATATCTAAGTAGCTTTCTAGGTCTATGCTTACCTTCGCTTGATATTATCTTGAAATGATTCTTTCATAAACATGTTGCACCTGGGACCAGTGTGCTTAGTGGAAAGTGTATGGGACTGAGAGTCAAAGGACCTGAGTTCTAACCTAACTCTGCCACTTGTCTTCTGTGTGACCTTGAGCAAGTCACTTCACTTTTCTGTAGTTCAGATTCCTCAACTGTAAAATGGCAATTCCCTTCTTGTTCTCCCTTGCCCTTAGACTGTTGCATTCAGCAGGTACCTGGTCTCTTGCACTCTGAAATTCCACCATTGTTTATCTGCATAACCTATCCTAAACTAAAAAATCCCATGGCAGGATTTTATAGACAGTTCTTTTGTTTTGATCATCAGGAGGTCGGTGGTGTTGATGCATTTCCTATTTTGTGGTTTGTAGTCTTTAAACCTCTGCCACTTTCATCAACCAAGGTCATGGGTTCTAATTCCAGCTCTGCCACTTGTCTGCTGTGTGACTTTGGGCAAGTCATTTCACTTCTCAGGGCCTCAGTTAGCTCATCTGTAAAATGGGTATTGAGACTGTCAGCCTCAGGTAGGACAGAGACTGTGTCCAACCTGATTTGCTTATATGCACCCCAGCACTTAGTGTATTGCCTAGCGCAGAGTAAGTGCTTAGCAAATGCTATTATTATTATTATTATTATTATTATTATTATTATCATTAATAATAATAATCTTGGTGGTGTCTCTTTGTTGAGCACACAGTCTTGATAGCTTCCTAAATCCATTCTCATCTACTCACTGTCCACAATGAGACCTATCTGAGTTTCCTTGTTCTAACAGGGCTGCTGTGCATTTGTCACCAAGGACCTAGGAGGAAGCATGGCCTAGTGGATAGAGCGTGGGCTGGGAATCAGAAGGACCGGGGTTCTAAGCCTAGCTGTGCCACTCATCTGCTGTGGGACCTTGGGCAAGCACTTAACTTCTCTGTGCCTGAGTTACCTCACCTGCAAAATATGTATTAAGACTGTGAGCCCCATGTAGGACAGGGCCTTAGTCCAGCCTGATCAAATTGTATATACCCCAGCACTCCGTATAGAACTGGCACATCGTAAATACTTAAAAAATACCTTTTAAAAAAGGACTATCATCAATCTTATTTATTGAGTACTTACTGCATGCAAAGCACTGTACTGACCACTTGGGAGAGTACAGTATAACAATAAACGGACACATTTCCTTCCCAAAACAACTATTCAAGTCTTTTCCAAGAGCCTGATAGTTTTTGAAAGTTTGATACCACCTTCCAGTGCTTTGTTTTTACCAATACCCATACATAAAAAATATATAACAAAGCCTTTAATCTTGGCCCTACCACCAGTAGTAGTTGGAGAGGTAGCAATTATCACTCTTATCAATGGGAAGAGAGTCTGCTGGTTTTACATTAAATTCTGAGGATATTGTGTGTTTTATGTTTCTATGTGAGATTCCTGGGTAACCTACAATCTGTTTCCTTGGCAAAACTGTTTTTTCTTCTTTCTCTGGATAATAAATGCACACTGACCTCATAATAAGGAGGAAGACACCTAAACCTGCCATAAGAGGAGAAATAATCGCAGAAAAGCATCAGGGGAATACAAAAGGTTATAGGTTTCTTGTCTGATAAACATTTGGTTTATCATCCTCGCCCCAGTAGGGTTTTAGAAGGTCCTGAACCATCATCCTAATGCACTTTTTGCCTCCGGGGAATGTGAATGTGATTATCAGTTGGCATTTGTGAGATTGGAATAGTCAGAATTACTGCACTTCTTGTCTATTGAAAAAGGCATGGAAATCAAACAGGGTATACTCCAGGGAGTACTGCATCTAAAAGACTCTAAAGATATTTACTGTGCTCCCAATTCCAGCACTGATCATTTAGTACACTTCTGGGTAAGTTCATTCATTCATTCAATAGTATTTATTGAGTGCTTTCTTTGTACCGAGCACTGGACTAAGCGCTCGGGGCAGTACAATATAACAGTTAATAGGAATTCCCTTCCCACAGTGAGCTTACAGTCTAAATGGGGAGACAGTTACTAATATAAATAAATAAATTACAGAAATGTACTTAAGTGCTATGGGGCTTGAGGTGGGGGTGATGAATAAAGGGAACAGGTCAGGGTGATGCAGAAGTGAGTGGGAGAAGAGAAAAGGGCAGCTTAGTCAGGGAAGGCCCCTTAAAGGAGATGTAACCTTCAATAAGTCTTTGAAGCAGGGGAGAGTAATTGTCCTTCAGATTTGAGGAGTTAACTTAACCTGATCTTCTTCAATTTCCAGCTGTGTGAATTGAATATTCATGCAATCATTCAATCGCATTTATTGAGTGCTTACTGTGTGCACAGCACGGTACTAAGCACTTGGGAAGTACAAATTGGCAACATATAGAGATGGTCCCTACCAAACAGCGAGCTCACAGTCTAGAAGGAGGAGACAGAGAACAAAACAAAACATATTAACAAAATAAAATAAATAGAATAAATATGTGCAAATAAAATAAATGAATAAATAAATAGAGTAATAAATACATACAAACATATATACATATATACAGGTGCTGTGGGGAGAGGAAGGAGGTAAGGCAGGCGGGATGGGGAGGGGAGGAGGGGGAGAGGAAGGGGAGCTCAGCCTGGGAAGGCCTCCTGGAGGAGGTGAGCTCTCAGCAGGGCTTTGAAGGGAGGAAGAGAGCTTGCTTGGCGGATGTGCGGAGGGAGGGCATTCCAGGCCAGGGAGATGACGTGGGCCGGGGGTCGACGGTGGGACAGGCGAGAATGAGGCACAGTGAGCAGATTAGCGGCAGAGGAGCAGAGGGTGCGGACTGGGCTGTAGAAGGAGAGAAGGGAGGTGAGGTAGGAGGAGGCGAGGTGATGGAGAGCCTTGAAGCCGAGGGTGAGGAGTTTTTGCCTAATGTGTAGGTGGATTAGTAGCCACTGGAGATTTTTGACGAGGGGAGTAACTTGCCCAGAGCATTTCTGCACAAAGACGATCCGGGCAGCTGCGTGAAGTATGGATTGAAGTGGGGAGAGACAGAAGGATGGGAGATCAGAGAGGAGGCTGATGCAGTAATCCAGTCGGGATAGGATGAGCAATTGAACGAGCAGGGTAGCAGTTTGGATGGAGAGGAAAGGGCGGATCTTGGCAATGTTGCGGAGCTGAGACTGGCAAGTTTCGTTGATGGATTGGATGTGAAGGGTGAACGAGAGAGCAGAGTCGAGGATGACACCAAGGTTGCGGGCTTGTGAGATGGGAAGGATGGAAGTGCTGTCAACTGTGATGGGAAAGTCAGGGAGAGGACAGGGTTTGGGAGGGAATACAGTAAATACTCTGCCATCCTGCCCTGGGGTGAGGGGAAAATTGACAAGATGAGAAAGATGTGATACTTTGAGTTCTGTTACTTGATCGTTTCAAAACAAAACTAATGAGGATCATCATTCTCTATATAGAATCTGCAGCTCTCACCCGTGCCCTCACCGCCTACCCTGAGTTGATGGGTAATGAAAACAATGTGACAGAATTTATTCTATTGGGACTTACACCGAATCCAAGGATGCAGAAAGTCATCTTTGTTGTCTTTTTAATAATAATAATGATGGCATTTGTTAAGCGCTTACTATGTGCAAAGCACTATTATAAGCGCTGGGGATGATAGAAAGTGATCAGGTTGTCCCACGTGGGGCTCACAGTCTTAATCCCCACTTTACAGATGAGTTAACTGAGGCACAGAGAAGTTAAGTAATTTGCCCAAGTTAACACAGCTAACAAGAGGCGGAGCTGGGATTTGAACCCATGATCATTTACATCATCAACATGGTGGGAAATCTGATCATTGTGATAATCACAACCACCCGTAAGACTCTGGACTCCCCCATGTATTTCTTTCTGGCCTATTTGTCATTAATCGATGCCTGCTATACTTCTGTCAACACACCTAAACTGATCATTGACTCTGTGAGAAGCAAATCAGCTATTTCAAAGCCTGTATGACACAGGCCATAGGAGAGCATTTTTTGGCGGAGCCAGTGTTATTCGTCTCACAGGTATGGCCTTTGACTCTTATGATATGTGATTTGTAAACCACTGCATTACATGACCATCATGATCTGGCGTGTGTGTGGTGTGCTGGTGGGGGTCGTCTGGATGGGAGGCCTGGTGCATGCAACCATCCAGATTCACATCATGGTTGATTTACCCTCCTCCGACCCCAACATCATTGATAACTTCATATGTGATTTAAACCCTTTGCTGAACCTTGCCTGCATGGACACCCACACGCTCGGTCTCTTTGTAGCCGCCAACAATAGGTTGATATGTCTATTAAAAGTTGTCATGTTGATGATTTCCTATGTCGTGATCCTGCGCTCCCAGAAATCACACAGTAAAGAGGGTAGACACAAAGCGCTCTCCACCTGCATCTCCCACATCACCATCGTTGTCCTGTTCTTCATTCCCTATATGCTTGTGTATATGCTTGTGTATATGTGGCCTGCCTCTACCTTTCCCATGGATAAAGCCATTGCAGTATTTTACACAATTATAACCCCTATGATAAACCCCCTCATCCACACTCTGAGAAGTGTCCAGATGAAAAATGCCATCAGGAATCTATGGAACAGAAAAGTGATTTCTGAAGGTAAATAGGCATCACCCTGTGAAAATGGTGATATTTGTCCAAATGAGGGAAGTGACAAGCATGGAGTTCAGGTAATGTTTTTAGGAAGGAAAATAGTAGCTCTCTTCCTCCTTTCAAGGCCCTACTGAGAGCTCAACTCCTCCAGGAGGCCTTCTCAGACTGACCCCCCTCCTTCCTCTCCACATCCTCCTCCTCTCCATCCCCCTACCTTACCTCCTTCCCCTCCCCACAGCACTTGTATATATGTTTGTATTTATTTACTACTCCATTTATTTATTTTATTTGTACATATTTATTCTATTTATTTTGTTTTGTGTATATGTTTTGTTTTGTTCTCTGTCTCCCCCTTCTAGACTGTGAGCCCACTGTCGGGTAGGGACCGTCTCTGTATGTTGCCAACTTGTACTTCCCAAGCGCTTAGTACAGTGCTCTGCACAAAGTAAGCACTCAATAAATACAATTGAATGAAATGAATGAATGAAAAATGTATAGGGCATTCAAAGCTCAGTGGAGCACATGTCATATATGTCTGTTGTATTTTCCAAGAGTTTTAACAGTGTATTGCTATTTTGATTGCTATTTTGATGATATTGATGCCTGTCTACTTGGTTTTTTTTAGTTGTCTGTCTCCCCCTTCCAGACTGTGAGCCCATTGCTGGGTAGGGATTGTCTCTGTTGCTGAATTGTATTTTCCATGTGATTAGTACAGTGCACCGCAGACAGTAAGCACTCAGTAAATATGAATGAATAAATGAATGAATGATTATTGCATTCATTAGGCACTCAAGAAATACCACTACACAGTTTCTTAGCTGTAGAGGTATTCATCCTCACTTCAGCTTATTTAGCAAACTTTACACGTTAAGAGCTGGTTTTGCTCTGGCTAAAGCTGCTTCTATTTATCTTTTTATCCTTCTCTCATCTCGGATGAGGAGAAATGAGAGGAGCCTGCTCAACAGCACATCTGTTCTAGTTTACAGAATAAAGTAAATGCTACTTTAGCAACAGAGTGTTGTCTTTTCCCTATAGCTCCATTGTATACCACATTGTATCAGACATATCATAGTCATTAATGGTAGAATGGGGTTTTTCCTAATTTGATTCCAGCGAAACAGGTCATAGAAGATGGGAACTCCTTGTGAATTTCAAACCAAACCAATGCTAACTCTTTCACCAATTAACAATCGGGAGAGGGACATTAGTGGGAAAAATGATCAGTGATGGCATTCCACATCCATATTATGACGCTTAGCTATGAAAGCAGTCAACGTGAGCTCCCATTCATTCATTCTGCACTAGATTAAACAAATCAGAAAAAAAAAACCACTTGGAGGAGCCCAAGATCAAATCAGAGGCATTGGGACTGCCTGGCAAATTATTCCAGCACAAGGAAAGCTGCTTAAATAGGCCACTATCCAATGTGAGGGATCAATGTTTGCATATGTCTGCATTTGCTCCTGAAAATGAGAACTGTTTGGGACCAGTCTGGATCCACTGTGAGAAGCAGCATGACTCTGGAAAGAACACAGACCTGGGAATCAGAGGACCCGGGTTGTTATTCAACCTCCTCCACCTATCGGCTGTGTGACCTTGGGCAAGTAACTTCACTTCTTTGTGCCTCAGTTCCCTCATCTGTAAAATGGGGATTAAGGCGTTGAGCCCCATGAGGGACAGGGACTATGTCCAACTTGATGATGTTGTAACTACCTCAGTACTTACATATAGCCTGGCACATAGTAAGCACTTAACAAATACCATTTACTAAAAAAGAGAGAAAAGAAAAAGACAGAGGTGCTCGTGGTGGCGAGGGAAAAGCAGAGAAAGGGGAAAATTTGTCTGTTGGTTTTTACCTTTCTCTCAGTGACACAATCTATTAGCTGATAGAGAATGTATTGGTTCCAAGTGACATCACAGAAGACCAAGGACGTTATTAAGCATTTGCTTAATCAGGCCTAGAAGCACTTCAGAGGGAGGGCTTGGCTCTATCCGGTGGTGATGACCAAGGCATTGAGACTTCCCATAATGCTTCACAGCCTTGCTCAAAAATGGAGAATGCCTCTCCTGGTGCAAAGTCTCATCCTAGATAACAGAGTAGTCTACATAATTGAGAGTCGGGTGAGAATTAGTTACCCCAACTGATACCATGAAACAATGTGGAGGTGTGTAGGGACCATCTCTATATGTTGCCAACTTGTACTTCCCAAGCGCTTAGTACAGTGCTCTGCACACAGTAAGCACTCAATAAATACGATTGAATGAATGAATGAATGAATGAATGAATGAATGGGAAGAACTAATGGCCCAGGTTGGTATCATCAGCCACTCTTTTTGCTGACTTGGAATGGCTAAGAAACAGCATGGCCTACTGGATTAAGCACGGTCGTGGGCGTCAGAGGATCTGGGTTCTAATCTCATCTCTGCCATGTCTCTGCTGTGTGACCCTGGGCAAATCACTGCTCTGTGCCTCAGTTATCTCATTGGTTAAATGGGGATTAAGACAGCGAGTTCCTTGTAGGACATAGACTGTGTCCAACCTGATTAGCCTGTATGTTCCTCAGCATTTAGTAAAGTGCCTGGCACACAGTCAGCACTTAGCAAGTACCATAAAAAAAGCAAGGAGGGTGGAAGATGCAGAGTCTTGACCTCTAATTCCAGGGGAAACCATTCCACAGAGAAGAAAGTTCTGGGTCACTTGCAGGACTCAGTGTTACACTCCACCTCCATCCTGCAAGTGACCCAGAACTTTCTTCTCTGCGGAATGGCTTCCCGTGGAATTAGAGGTCAAGACTCTGCATCTTCTAAGTCCTCCTCCCTCAGGTGTAGGATGAGGTCACATTTCTGGGCGTGGGCTCTAGTTTGGCTGTATACTGCATTTGACCCAGGGGGCTCAACAAATGCTATTACTACTACTATTAATAGTGTTGGTATCGTTAAACACTTACTGTGCACCAAACATGTACAACTACTACTAATTATGGCATTTGTTAAGGAGTTAGAAGCAGCGTGGCTCAGTGGAAAGAGCAGGGGCTTGGGAGTCAGAGGTCATGAGTACTAATCCCGGCTCTGCCACAAAGCTGCTGTGCGACCTTGGGCAAGTCACTTAACTTCTCTGAGCCTCAGTTACCTCATCTGTAAAATGGGGATTAAGACTGTGAGCCCCACGTGGGACAACCTGATCATGTTCTATCCCCCTAGCACCTAGAACAGTGCTTTGCACATAGTAAGTGCTTAACAGATGCCATCATCATTATTATTATAGTAACTATGTAAAACAATGTTTGACATAAAACACTGGACTAGATACAAGTTAATCCGATCAGACACAGTTCCTGTCCCACATGGAGCTAACAGTCTAACTTCTTCTTCTTCTTCTTCTTCTTCTTCTACTACTACTACTACTACTACTACTACTACTACTACTACTACTACTACTACGACTTCTACTACTACTTCTACTACTACTACTACTACTACTACTACTACTACTACTACTACTGCTACTACTACTACTACTACTACTACTACTACTACTACTACTACAAGGGCTAAAGGGGTCTGAGGAGACAGTGACCAGAACAGGTAGAACAAAATTGTCTTCTTACATGACAGAGGGATAATGGAACAGAGAACAGAGGGAGAGTGAGGCAGCAAGGGATTGGGTTATAGTAGTCACTTGGGACAGTTGGATCTGAGATGAGCTAGGCCTTGCAGACTGAAGAAGAGCATTATGAGATGCCCAGGAAAGGGGATGAAGATTTTATAGGGGAGAGGAACTAATAATAATAATAATAATAATAATAATAATAATAATAATAATGGTATTTTTAAGTGCTTACTATGTGCCAAGCACTGTTCTAAGCACTGGGGGGCTACAAGGTAATCAGGTTGCCCCACGTGGGGCTCACAGTCTTAATCCCCATTTTACAGATGAGGTAACTGAGGCATAGAGAAGTGAAATGACTTGCCCAAAGTCACACAGCTGACAAGTGGCTGAGCCAAGTTTACAACCCATGACCTCTGACATCCAAGCCCATGCTCTTTCCACTGAGTCATACTGCTTCTCTAATGTCTAACTAATGACAATGGAGCCATCCATACTGTCATTATAAAGGGGGCAGGGGAAGACCTATGACCTTTTATTCCACTTCAGAAGACTGTAAGCTCATTATAGGTATGAGATAGTTTCCACCAATGTTATTTCATTGTGCTCTTCCAAGTGCTTAGCACAATGTTCTATATACAGTAATTACTCAATAAATATGCACTTAGTACACACAGTAAACACTCAGAAAATATGATTGAATGAATGAATAATTGAAAGGTAGGGAGAACTGTAGCCAACAGCCCAATCCATGCTCGCAGAAATTCCCCCAGCTCTCTATATATCTGTTTCACTCGGGGTAATAATAATTATAATAATAGTGGTATCTGTTAACCACTTACTAGGTGCCAGGCACTGTATTAAGTGGTGGGGGAATACAAGCAAATTGGGTTGGACACAGTCCTTGCCCCACATAAGTTTCACATTTTTAATCCCCATTATATAGATGAAGTAACTGAGGCCCAGAGAAGCGAAGGTACTTGCCCAAGGCTCACAGCAGACAAGTGGCACAGCCAGGATTAGAACCTATGATCTTTTGACTCCCATGCCCATGCTTTATCCACTACACCAAGTTGCTTCTTCAAGGCTCAGGGGCTGCTACCTGTCTAGTTCAGGTGCATGGCCCACAGGCATGTGTGTGCATTTTGGCATACCCATATACCTCTTCCGTGTGCACACATCTGGATAATTTGACTCAACATCACTGGCCCCAAGGCTGCTCCTAAATTAAAGGAGTTGATTAGGCAGAGAAACAAAAAATCTCCCAAATAGCCCAGGGCTTAATTGCTTTGACACATACTTCAAGAAAAAAAAAAGTAATTCTTTTGAGAGGAGGAGAGAGAATCCTACGCATTATAATAGAGCTGTGAATTTGTATGGAAACCCCTTTAAATGTCTGTCTGCAGCTCAAAGAGAAACCTGTGAAGTTGTAGATTGGAAGGAAGGATGGAGAGGCATTAATGAAAGCGTCTCCTTCTAGTGGTCTTTCCTCCTTTCTGCAGCTACAGATTTGCAAAGAGTTAGTCAGTTAGTCAGTTAGCTGTCCTCCAGGCATTAAGTTTTCAGTCCTCTGCCACAACACAAGGTGACATGGTTTTCGTGAACTGAACCTGGTAGGCCAGCTGCCAGCTGAGCTTCATTACCCTGAGAAGTTTTACCTAAACGATTTACTTATTTTGTGGCCACATATCAACCTGTCTATCCCAAAAGTGCACTGTGTCCTTAATCTCTAAAGCAGCTTTATCATGTGAAGATCTAAGAGCTGGGATGGCAAAACCCCAAATTCACTAAAGAGCATCAAAATCCACAATGACAACTCAAGGTAAGGATTTCTGCCTTATTGGCTTTTACAGTTTATTCCTAAATTTCTTTTTTTTTGTCTCATCTGAAACCATTTAACTAAGAAGGGTACTTTTTTACTATTTTCTCTGATATTTTGGCAATGTCCCTGATTCTTAAAAATATGTTTACCAATTCTACAGATAATGCCATTATTCAGCACAAATTTTTATAGTCTCATTTTAAAGTCCATGTAAGTGTGGGGCATCACAAAACAACTGATTGTGGAGAGATAGTCACTAGTTCACCTAAATTTTGTTTTTATTGTTTTTATGGTATTTGTTCCCATGTACTGTTCTAAGGGCTGGGGTAGATACAAGCTAATCAGGATGGACACAGTCCATGTCCCACATGGAGCTCACAATCTTAACTCCCCCTTTGCAGAAGGGCTAACTGAGGTCCAGAGAAGTTAAGTGACTTTCCCAAAGTCACAACGGCAGAGATGGCAGAGCTCGGATTAAATCTCAAGTCCCTCTAACTCCCAGGCCTGTGCTTTATCCAATAGGAAACACTGCTTATCAATATTACTATGTAATATTATTGTCTATGAGTTCATCTTTGATCAACAATTTCAAAGAAGTCTTGTGGCATCTCCTTGAACTGTCAGAATAATAATTTGGGTGGAAATACTATAGGTGAGAGATGAAAGTTGGTGTTCACTGATACACACTGATAAAGAGAGAATGTTTGGAAACCAATATTTGAACAGAGGACTGAAGTGATATAAGGATCAATCCAGTATGCTAAATTGATCCATTAACAAAGAGGTGATATAGAAGGTTGGGTGAAAGTATATAAGTGAAAACAAAGAAATAGAATTCATTCTACTTGTTGAAATCTCTCACCAACTGAACTCTGATTATGAGAGTTAGTGATGTTAGGCTATCAAGATCTGACATTCATTTACATCAGCACTTTCCTATTTGAGTTATTTTTCAGTGATGGGCTGGATGCAGACTAGTTACACAAACTCCCATTCTCCCAAATAAAGTATTTTTGAAGGCACATCTCCAAGAAGCCTTGCCCAACTAAGCCCTCATTTCCACTTCTCTCACTCCCTTCAGCATCCTTTTTGAACTAGGATTTGCACCCTTTATTCACACCTTCCTCAGCCCTACAGCATTTATGTACATATCCTCAATTTATTTATATAAATATGTTTCTCCTCATCTCGACTGTAAGCTCAATATGGGCAGGAAACATATCTACCAACTCTGTTAAATTACACTCTCCCAAGTGCTTAGTACAAAGCTACACCCAAAGTAAGTGCTCAATAAATATGATTGATTGGTGGATTTATTGTTTAGCAGGATGTCTGGCACATATTCAGAAAGGATTGCTACACCATTTCTGGTTCCCATTTCCTTTGTGGGTTCAAACCTAATCATTGGTGTGAGCACCAGAATATTTTCCTGTTGGAGGCAATTCTTTAAGAAAATAAAATCATTCTACCTGTTCTGGTCACTGTCTTCTCAGACCCACTATAATAGTAATAATAGTAGTAATAGTAATAGGAAGAGGAGGAAGAGGAGGAGGAGGAGGAGGGGAGAAAGAAGAGAGGATAAAGGGAAGAAGAAGGAGTATAATATTGAGTACTCACAGAGTAAAGGACTATACTTAGCACCTGAAAAAAAAGAAAATAAAGACATGACACTTCTGTACATATCTTTAAATTATGTATTATAAATTATTTATTTATAGTAATATCTGTCTCCCCCTCTAGACTGTAAGCTCATTGTGGGCAGGGTACATGTCTGCCAACTGTTGAATTCTACTCTCTCAAGCACTTAATTCAATGCTCTGCAAGGGGAAAGAGAGTCATAAATGGAGTCACAGAGGGATTCAGAAAGGCAAAAACAGAATCTCAGATGGGCAGAGACGGGGTCAGAGTGACAGCCATAAAGTAACAGAATTCAAAGACATGAAGAGAAGTTCAGAAGAACAGAGAAAACAATATAATTAAATACAATATATTTTGCAAACATTTGAAGCTTTTAAGACCAATAAAGCTAAAAGTTCAGCAAAATGTCTTATGTTGTCAATCTAGCTTTAGCTTTGGGTTCACAGATTCACTTTCTAAGGCTAATCCATTTCACCAGCATGAGAAAAATGCTTCAGACAAGAAATTCTTAAAATCTCTCCTATACAGAGTCTTTCCAATTGCTGGTATTCTAGGTCAGACTCTTTCACCTCTCCTCTCTCAGCTATGCACATTTCATGAAGCCCTGTTTTGAGTTCCCTCTGCTTCCTTTCCCATAATGTCTTGGTGCTTACCCACTTTCATAGTTTTAGCTGGCACCTCCATGTGGAAAACTCCCCACGGCACATATGTATATATGTGTAATTATGTATTTATTTATGTGTACTAATGTCTGTCTTCCCCTCTAGACTGAGTTCTTTGTGGGCATGGAATATGTCTATTGTTACATTGTACTCTCACAAGTGATTAGTACAGTACTTTGCAAACAGTAAATGCTCAATCAATACAAGTGAATGAATGAATGAAGTCCCAAATCTACTTCTTTAGCCCTGCCACTCTTATTTAACCTGCAATCCCACATCCCTCTTGCCTCCAAGACATCTCCATTTGGTTATCCCTCTGGCCCCTTAATCACCATCATCATCATTGGCATTTATTGAGTGCTTACTATGCGCAGAACATTGAATTAAGAACAGTGCTCAGCGCTTAGAACAGTGTTTTGCACATAGTAAGCGCTTAATAAATGCCATCATTATTATTATTATTATGATGCGGTGGAAAGGAGGGTGGTGTGGGGGCTCGGGGCACAATTACTTGTGGGAGTCATAGTCTGACGCTCGCTCTTGAAAGGGCTTATCTCTGCCTTCCAAACTACTACTCCCGTTGCCCACCGCCATTGGCCAGAGCGCGAAAGGTGCGGGCCTTGGTTGTTCAGGCCGTTTTCCAACTGAGATTGATAGTAAATTAGGGTATGTTCTACCAGTCCCGGTGAGGGGTAGCATAGAGAACACAGAGACCCTAAACCTGGTTCAAATCGGGCACATTTCATCTCATCCCATTCCAGGAGAGTTTAGAACAAAACCAACAGTGACGACACTGAGCGGCCTCATGGACAGAAGGCGGGCCCCTTAAAAGGAAAGGGTTCTTTCACACACTTCCATTGGGATGAGCCCACTCCGCGCTGGTCCAGGCAGTTGCCCTTGGCCCTCCCCAAAATGCTCCCACCGGGGTGAACCCCAATTAATCCCCGCGCTCTCCATCGGTTCCCCACGTAGTCCTGTCCAGGCACCGACCCAACCTATCAGACCCTTTTGGGAGGGTTCTGTGGAGACTCGAGGCCCAAAGACGTCCGGGGGTTAGAGTCTGACTCTCGCACTGGACAGCGTTCCCTTCCGCCTACCGAAAGTCCATCCCCATCTTGCCCCGCAGCATGGATCACAATCGTTGGGGGTGCGCAGAGGGCGAGGGAGGCCCTACCGAAAGCTCACCTCCTCCAGGAGGCCTTCAGAGACGGAGCCCCACTTTTCCTCTGCTCCTCCCCGCCTCCCCATCGCCCCTACTCCCTCCCTCTCTTCTACTATTCCCCCCGCTCCGCTGCACTTGTTTATTGTATGTACGTGTTTATTATTCCATAAATTTTATTAATGATGCGTATATACCTATAATTATATTGATTTATATTGATGCTTTTGATGCCTGTCTACTTGTATTGTTTTGTTGTCTGTTTCTGCCCTTGTATACTGTGAGCCCATTGTTGAGTAGGGATTGCCTGATTTTATTGCCGAATTGCACTTTCCAAACACTTAGTACGGTGCTCTGCACATAGCAGGCACTCAATAAATATGATTGAATGAATGAGTGAATATTCAGCCTGGCATAGGGCGGCTTTGCACAGCCCTGCAGCCGCACTCAGCCCCTCCCCACAACCCCCAGCCTCCCAGGGCTGCCGTGTCTAGCTGCGTTGCGGGGAGAATTAAATCTCGATGTGCACAGGGAATGTATTTGTTTTATTGTTGGGATGTACTCTCAGAAAAGCTGAGCGCAATCCGCTACGCACAGAATGTACTCAAATCAACACGATCGATGGATCGAGTCAAACACAACTCCTAGATTCAGGCTTATGAGACAGGAAGAGAAGGCGTACGTTTTACAGTGATACGAAAGGAAAGCAACTGAATCTGCTGGCGAGAGCTCTTATTCCGGCTCCTGATTATGTCACCCTGTGGGGAAGTCCCCTCTCTGTAAATGACTGATTCAGTTTTTTTCTTTCCTTCTTTATATATTTCTGTATATTAACGTCTGTCTCTTCTTCTAGACTGTGAGCTCGCCGTGGGCAGGAATTATGTCTTTTTATTGTTATAGTGTACTCTCCCAAGCTCTGAGGACAGTTCTTTGCATACAGTAAGCGTTCAATCAGTGCGATTGAATGATTGAAGGAAGGAATAAATAAATGAATTCTCGGGGCCTCAGTTACCTCATCTGTAAATGGGAAGGAGGAGCCTGTGAGTTTCGTCTGGGACAGGAGTGTGTCCAAGCCAATTAGCTTGGATCTACCCCAGCCCCGAAGACAGTACATGACACACAGACAGCGTTTATGAAGAAATACCAGCAGAAGAAAAAACAAAGAGACCATTAAAAAAGCAGCTACCGGGATAGAGTAAAAATTGGAAGAGAAAGAGGATGGTTTTGGACATGTGTAGTTGGAGTTGTCGGAGGGCCCTAGTACACATTGTCCCTGACCCAAGGAACTGGAAAATGTAGACGGGAGGAGGGACAAAAAATATATGTATGACGTCCATTAGGAGGACATCACAGAGGATGATGAAGAACGAAAGGACTGAGACATCGGCTGTACACCACAAGAAGGCATCTAGCCCCGGACGGCTCCTCTGGATTCCCAGAGCCCCACTGCCATCCAAACAACCTCGTACCCGCCTCGAGAAGCAGCGAAGCGAGTTGGAAAGGGCAAAGGGCTCGGATGTAGCACACTTAGGACCGAGTCCCGGTTGTGACACATTTCTGCTAAGTGACCCTGGCAATCTGTGTGCCTCAGCTGTCACACCTGGAAATTTGAGGATGAACTATGTGTTAACTCTCTTCTATAGGCTGCGAACCCCGGTGTGGGATTACAGGCTGACACTGTTCTGGTCGTAAAGTCCCCACACCCGTGATTGGCCAAGAGTAATCGCTGAACCAACAGCACTGCGAGAAGGCAGAAGAGACAGAGACCATCCCAGGCACCCACCCAGCTACTCCGGCCTTGCCTCAGTGAGAAGTAGCATGGCGTGGCAGACTGGGGCACAAGACTGCTGGGAGTCGTAGTCTAAGGTTTGCTCTTGACTGGCGTTCACCTCCGTCTACCGAACTACCAGTCCCATCGTGCCCTGCGACAGCATGGTCCGGAGCTCTGAAGGCACAGGCAGCGGTTGCTTAGACCGTTTTCCGATTGAGATTGATAGTAATTATGGCAATTTTTTTAAGCACTTGTTACCACTCCCTGTGTGTTGTAGCGCAGAGAGTACAGACACCCCAAGCTCAGACCAAATCCGGCTCCTTTTATCCCATTCGCCCTTGGGAGCGTTTATCACACAACCAACCACCAAGGCACTGAGCTGCCCCACGAATTAAGGCTGACCCTTTAAATCGCAAGGATTTTTACACATCTTTTCATTGATATGTGCTGGCTCCCCTCTGGTCCTGATAGCTGCCCTTGGCCATTCCCAAGATGCTCCCAGGGGAGCAAACCCTAATTAGTACCCTGTGCTCTCCCTTAGCTCCCTATGAAGCCCGGGCCGGACACCGACCTAGTCAATCAGACTCTTTCGGGAGGTTTCTATGGAGGCTCGAGGCCTAAAGACTTTTGGGATTCGGAGTCTGATGCTCTCTCTGGACAGCCATCGCCTTCAACTACCGAACCGCCATTCCCGTCGTGCCCATGGCCTGTTTCGCGGCCGTTGGAGGGTTCTCAGCAGGCTCGGGTAGCCGATATTCAGCCTGGCAAACGGCGGCTTTGTGCAGCACTTCAGCCTCGCTGAGCCTCTCCTCGCAACCTCCAGACCCCCAGGACTTCCATCTGTAGCCTCAGTGAATTGATTCCTATTGGTTTCTGTTTCCCCCTGGAGACTGAAGGCTCGTTGTGGCCAGGGAATGTGTCACTTTGATTACTGGGTTGCACTAACGCCCAAACTGAGTACAGTGCCCAATGCACAGAATGCTCTTAATCTACACGATTGCCCGAAGGATCGATCTATTGTTTGAGGCAAGCAGAATACCAAAATTCAGACTTGTGACACAGGAAAAATAGTAATACGATTTACAGTGATGCGAAAGAAAAAGCAGCTGAATCTGTTGGCGAGAGCTCTAATACTGGCTCTTGACTATGTCACCCTGTGGACAAGTCTCCGCTCTGTAAATGACTGATGTATTCATTTTTCATTCTTTCCTTCTTTATCTAGTTCTGTATATTAACTTCTGTCTCCCCCTCAAGAATGAGAGGTCACTGTGGGCAGGGATTATATCAGTTTATTATTCTAGTGTACTCTCCATGGCTCTGAAGACAGTGCTTTGCATACAGTAACCGCTCAATCAATTCGATTGAAAGAACGAATGAAGGAATGATTGAATGAATTCTCGGGGCCTCATTACCTCATCTGTAAAAAGCAAAGGTGAAGACTGCGAGTCCCATGTTGGATAGGAGTGTGTCCAAACGGAATAGCTTGAATATATCTCAGCTCCGAGGACAGTACCTGGCACATAGCAAACACTTATGAAGTAATACCAGTAGAAGAAAAAACAAAGAGTCCAATAAAAAGCAGGCACCTGGACAGGGTTCGAATTGGGAGAGAAGAAAGACTGTTTTGTACATGTGTAGTTGGAAGTGTAGGAGGGCCCTAGTACACAAGGTCCCTGGATCAAGGAATTGGACTATGTAAACGGGAGAAGGGACAAAAAAAATATACTTTTCCAGATGGAAGACGTCATCGAGTGTTGCCGTCTGCCTCCACGCGTCCAGCGCAGTGGGGAGATGGGCACTCGCAATGGAAGAACGCAGGCCAAGCGAGTCTCAAGGTGGACAAGGAGACTGTTTATTGGGTTAAGCAGCAAGACTTTTATATCTTTCAGTCACATTCTGTATGTTTCCATGTTCCTGTGTTTATAACTAACACAGCAATTCTGTAACCTTCAAAACCAGTAACAAGCAACACCCGTCTATGCAAGGCCATAGGGCCGATAACAAGTAACTCTTGCCTGTCCACAGCTCTCCTCTCAGTTCCTTGTAGGTCTTCCTGTGATCACGGAAGGCCTGGCTTACTACTTAGGCCCAGTAATTGATGGGCCAGATGTTAGGTCTGTCACAAGTCCCCCTTTTTGTTTTTGAAGCATGGAGTTGAGTAAGAAGCAGGCGAAGGAAGACAGATAGCCATCGGGCAAGGCAGGGCAGGCAAAACAGGGCCAAGATCAACAAAATAATATATGGGAGACTATGAAGCAGCACTGAGAGCCAATTAAAAGGATTAACCGCCTCAAGGGCAGAAATGATCGGTGAAGCAATATCGGCAGGAATGATCAAGGAAGGGGTATTTTTCATAGCATCGGAGAGTAAGGCAAGGTGTGACAAATCAAGGGAGACATTCGAAGAATGCCAGGCTCCTTGGAGCCGATTTCGGATCGCGGACCACGAAAACCCGGGAAATGTGGCATTATAATAATATGGGGTCACACATATATGAGGGTAACGATAATCACAACGTTGAAAAGAAAGTTGAGTGCACAGAGCATCAACCTCATTTCCTAATTCTATAAGAGAATGCTGTAGAAGAGAGAGGTGAGCGGTAAAGGCTTTATCTAATCGTAACTGTGTTTGCAGAGCATCAGAAACATTTCTTGCAAGGGAATTAACAAAGAAGGTCTGTGTTATTTCAGTATGCAAAAGCGATAAACCCAGTGATTAACAATCCAGCAAACCGACGATGTCGCCGTTTTGGAATACGAAAATGATCAGCTAGCATCTACAGGGCAGAATCCGCAGGGGACTCAGCCCAAGGGTGGGATAATGAGGTGGGTAGTATAGCATGACGAGGTTGTTCTACTATAAGAATAGTAGCAGTGGCATCACGGGCGGGTATACATTGGGTAAGTCTACAATTATCACATGTAATATTCCAGAGGGAAGGGAAGGGGATAAGGGACTGGTAGCCAACAAGGAAGGCTTGCGGTGGCAATATACATGCTCTTATTGCCGTTCTTCCATATGGACTGGGATAGAATCGAAAGGGACCTGTAATCGAGCAAAAGCAAGCGTGATTGGACCCAAAGTAGCAAAAGCCCGCCAAAGACTAGGGTACAAGGGGAAGGAAGTTCCGGCACAAGAGGAACCTAAAGCCTGGAAAGCATCCGTGGGCAGAAACCCAAGATAACCATGCAAAGGGGATAAATAAGTAAGGTTGTCATGTAGATTCAGTAGAGTGGCTGGGAATACGTGAGAGGACAAATGAATAACCGTGGGGAAGGTTTGTCGGCACGTTTGCCAGATAGGCAAAACAGACTCTGATGGTGGCCAAGACAAGCTGGCAAACACACAAGAAGGAAGTTCGGGTACCGAAGATGAGGTTCCCAAACGACGGGATACAGTAGTCAAACGGGTAATCCCACAGTACACCGAACGGGGCTGGGGTTCATGCAGTTCTCTTTCTTGAGCCCAAGTAGTGAGGGGGAGCAGAGACAGACACGGATTTGGGGTCGGAGCTGCAGAGAAACATATAGGAGTGTGAGTAGCAAGGAGAGAGACATTGACAAGTGCCTATTCCCCTGGTCCTTCCCATGGAATCGCATCCCCCCTACAAGATAAGAAACATTAGTGAGAATATCTCCCACTGTGTCCTGCCTCGTAATGGGCCGCACCCACAGAGGGTACGGAACAAAAGTCCAATAGTCCTCAGTAATCACAACGGTGGAAAAAGCGAGGATCAGGAAAGCGATCATCCTTTTGGGGAACTGGGCCGCTGATCCTCCGGAGGAAAAGTCACGGAGTCTGTCTCCTGGTTCCCGGTCAGCTCCTGAAGTACGCAGGGTGAGGGAGAACAAACTGTAGAAAGGACGCGGCGTATGTTCTTTGTAGGTATCCAGATCGGGCGGTCCTCAGTTTCTGGAAAGACACAAGCATAACCTCGGCCGCACATTAATAAGGGATCTAGCCCTCGCCACTGTCGCGTGAGGGGGTCCTTCCATTCTACTCTTTCTGGGTGTTCCTTAGTTTCCCTACCACCCCATTTTTCAGCGGGGGGTGAGGCCTTTGTCATCCATAGTTAAAAATTTAAGGGTATATTTAGCGGATTGTAATTGTCTAAGGGGGGAGGTCAGTTCATCTCCCCCTTTTTGTTTTTCCAAAAAAGCTTTGAGCCAACGATGACGATTTTCGACAATGGCTTGACCCGTGGGATTGTATGGAATACCCGTAACAAGGCGGATAGCAAAAATATTACAGAAAGACCGGAACGCCTTAGAAGTGTATGCGGGGCCATTGTCGGTTTTTAATACCTGTGGAATTCCCATAAAGACAAAAGCAAGAAACAAATGATCCATAACATGTTTGGCTGATTCACCAGTGTGAGCCGATGCAAAAGTAAATAATGTACAGGTATCAACAGTTACATTAATAAAAGCCAATCCGCCAAAGGGAGGGTCATGCATGACGTCCATTTGCCACAGCTTTCTTGGCTCAAGACCACGGGGATTCGTGGCTTCAGAGGCCGCAGGTAATGTAACACAGGAGGTACAAGCTTTCACAATAGCCCGTGTGCTTTCCCGAGAAATGCCAAATTGATGGCATAACATTCCCGCCCCTTGGTGGAAGCGCCAGTGGGCTTGTGAGGCTGCGGCTGTGGCGTCTAAAGGGAGAAGAGCCGGAGCCAACAGTGGTGCAACAAAAATAATCGCCTTAGGTGTGCCAGCAAGTTCCCTAGTAAGTAGGTCTGCACAGGCATTACCTTCAACCAATGGTCCGGGGAGGGACGAATGCACCCTAATATGAGAAATATAAAAACGATGAGAATGGGCATGAATCGTTGCTTGAAGTTCCTGAAACAAAGGAAAGAATGGCTACCTCAGAAAACCGGAGCGCAGCAGTCTCAATGTGAAGAGTAACAAAGCATGCATACCGGCTATCGGAGATAATATTAAGTGAATGAGGGAAATCGCGAAGGACTGACATCACAGCTACAAGTTCCGCGTGTTGAGCGGAATGGGACAGAATGGGGATAACGCGGGAAGTGTCCGGAGGACAATAATAGGCGGCTCGGCCTTTCGTTCCATCTGTGAAAACTGTGCTAGCCCCCGGTATTGGGTCCGGAACCGTGATGCAGGGGAATACCCATGCAAAAGGTGAGAAAACCTTTAATCGTGGAATATCTGGGAGACCAGTAATCCAAGCCCCGGTATGCATTGCCAAAAGGATCTGCCAATCGGGATCGTTGCCAAGAAGTGTGGCAAGTTGATCTGAAGTATATGGTTGGTATAATGCAGAGGGTCCGGTCCCAGAAAGGACGGTAATGCGCCGAATTAAACGACCCAATAACTGGGCTACCAAAGTCGGATATGGGGAAACAGAGTGGCGGGGCTGAGTGGGCAAATGCATCCGCTCAACCAATTGTTGTTCTTGACATATAACCCCTGTAGGCATGACAGAGGTGGGAACGACAACGGCGGATAAGGGTATCCCTGTGGTAACGCGGTCCACCGTAGCCTGAGCCAATTTTTTGACTACCTGCTCTAACTCCCGGGCGGCTTGTGGTGAAAGGGAGCGGGGGGAAGAGAGCTCCGGGGGTCCTCGCAAGGTAGCAAAAAGGTGAGATAATTGATCGGTGAGGATTCCAAGATAAGGGCGCACCTAGTTTAATTCCCCCAGTAATTTTTGGAAATCATTAAGGGTTTTTAATTTTGAAACATCCAAGGTAGGGGTCACAGGGGACACTGTCCAATCTGTCAAAATATGTCCCAGATAGGTGATCGGGGGCTTTGTCTGGACTTTCTCGGGTGCAACCCACAGCCTTCCAGATTCTAGAGCCACCAGAAGAGCAGGCCGTAAGGCGTGTAGTTGGGCTGCGGTGGCACAAGCGCATAATATGTCATCCATATAGTGAATAATATATGCCTCAGGATGCTTGACGCGGAGCGGCGCTATCGGAAGAGCAACATAAGTCTGGCACATTGTGGGGCTATTTTTCATTCCCTGGGGGAGGGCCGTCCAATGATATCGCGTAGTAGGTTGAGTCCTGTTAGCCACAGGGACTGAAAACGCAAATCGAATACGATCGTCCGGGTGGAGTGGGAATAGAGAAAAAACAATCCTGAATATCTACTACTAATATCGGCCAATTCCTAGGGATTGGGAGCCGGGTTCGGGAGCCCAGGTTGCAGTGCTCCCATCGGCTGCATCGTCTTATTGATTTCTCTGAGATCAGTCAACATCCTCCAGGCCCCCGAGCGCTTTTTTATCACAAAGACAGGGGAATTCCAAGGGCTATCGGAGGGTTCAGTATGCCCCGCCGCTAATTGTTCCGCGACTATCACTTGTAAAGCAGCCAATTCCGGGGTTGGTAGCGGCCACTATTAGATTCATTGTATTGGACGACTGTAACCCATAATCGCGAACACATTTCCGCTACTCCTTAATCAACTCATAAGGGAGAGAGTCATACTGAGCCGGCCGCCCGGGATGATACACCACCGGCATCGCTTGCAGTAGCTGTACGTCCCCTGGGCGCAATGCCTCCTGCCGGCAGCCCGAAAGGGCCCCGGTCTAGGCAGGCTGCGCCGTAGCAGGCACAGCATATATATACGGCGCAGCAGACAAAGGGGGAGCAAGGAGGGGAGGGGGAACGATTGACAAACGGGATACCGTCTGCAAAAGGTCCTTTACTGTGGGTGCGGCAGCAGCCGTCGTTGTAAGAGGGGCCAAAGGCGGGTATAGATCAGTTCCCTCCTTCTGGTCTGCAGTCCCAGAGTCAGAAGTATCGTCAGAGTCATTATGATCCTGGTCCCGATACAAGTCCTCGGGATCCGGAACAGCAGCGTACACCGGCTCCAATCCTTCTGTTGGAGGCAAAACTTCAAAGGACAGGGGGTCCTCCTGATCAGTCCCTGCCCCCAAGTCGCGCATCGCCGGCGCCTCCTGTAACACCCGTTCAGCGGGATGCAGCGCCCGCAGCGCCGTATAAACAGTTTTCCATGTAATCAGTACCCCTTTGGGTAGGGACTGGGACAAGCTTTCACGAGTCTGTAGCTCCCTGTAAGTCCCTGTAAGCATCTCGAAAGTGATTTGAACTGGAGGTCGGGTGCGATCATTGCGACGCGCTTGCTCCGCGCACAAATCAAAAAATTCTGCCTTCCAAAGCAAATAGTCTCCGCCATCCAGGACAGTCTTGGCTAAGGTTTGCCAATCATACGGGCAAAGAATTGAGGAAGCAATACTTTCTATGAGTGCCAGCACATAAGAAGCGGTGGGCCCATATGTCGCAGCACCCTGTTTCACTTCTTTTTATAGTTTGAAATTCAGGAGTTCGTGGGTACATATTAACTGACCAGGATTAGCAGGGTTAGGTTGCTCCATCACAGGGAAACCCATCAATAATTCAATAGGTATCTCCTCTCCCCCTTCCATAGCAGCCCCCATCGCTCGCTGCAGAGGTGTTTGTGCTGGTTTCGGGACCCATGGAGGGGGTGGTGGAGGTGGTGGTGTGGAAGGAGCTGGCTCAGTGAAAGGATTCCACTTTCCTTCCTTTGGAAACCAAGGGCAGCATTTTTCCACGCATTCCAAAAATTGTTCAATCTGGGCAGTGGTGATAATCAACCCACGCTCCTTTACAACACCCTTAAGTAATTGGATATAATGATGCCGAGAACGGAATTGAATTTGTCCCATTTTCTTCCCTGCTGTAAGCCAGGTGTTTGAAAATGAAAGTAAACTTAAATGCCCTCACCTCTTCGGTTCCTTAGTGAGTCACTGCGCAGTGATGAGCTGTTCCGTGAGGGTTGCGGTGCTGAGTCTGAGGGACCAGGGTTCATGTCCCTGTCCCTGTTTGGGCGCCATTTGTTGCCGTCTGCCTCCACGCATCCAGCGCAGTGGGGAGATGGGCACTCGCAATGGAAGAACGCAGGCCAAGCGAGTCTCAAGGTGGACAAGGAGACTGTTTATTGGATTAAGCAGCAAGACTTTTATATCTTTCAGTCACATTCTGTATGTTTCCATGTTCCTGTGTTTATAACTAACACAGCAATTCTGTAACCTTCAAAGCCAGTAACAAGCAACACCCGTCTATGCAAGGCCGTAGGGCCGATAACAAGTAACTCTTGCCTGTCCACAGCTCTCCTCTCAGTTCCTTGTAGGTCTTCCTGTGATCACGGAAGGCCTGGCTTACTACTTAGGCCCAGTAATTGATGGGCCAGATGTTAGGTCTGCCACAATCGAGGATGACGAAATACAAAGGGATTGAAGCATCGCGAGAAGCAGCGTGGCTCAGTGGAAAGAGCCCGGGCTTTGGAGTCAGAGGTCATGGGTTCAAATCCCGACTCCACCAATTGCCAGATGTGTGACTTTGGGCAAGTCACTTAATTTCTCTGTGCCTCAGTTACCTCATCTGTAAAATGGGGATTAAGACTTTGAGCCCCCCCGGGGGACAACCTGATCACTTTGTAACCTCCCCAGCGCTTAGAACAGTGCTTTGCACGTAGTAAGCGCTTAATAAATGCCATCATTATTATTATCGTTTGAGTGCGATGTAATACTCCAGATTTGCCACAAGAGGGCAGCTGCCCAGATTCGTCAGCGTCCGGCCGGCTGCTCTGGATTCCCATCGAAATAACCTCACACACCCCTCGGGAAGCAGCGAAGCGAATTGGAAAGGGCCCAGGGCTGGGATGTGGCAGACTGGGACCAAGTTCCGGTTGTGATAAGTTTGTGCTGTGTGACCTTAGCCAAGCCACTCTGGGATCTGTGTGCCTCAGCTACCACACCTATGAACCTGAGGATGAACTACGTGTTAACTCTCTTCCACAGGCTGCAAGGTCCTATGTGTGACACAGGCTGACTCCTGCTGTATGCCGACAGTTCCCCAAACCAGCGATTGTCCATGAATCGCTGCTGAACCAACACCACTTCGACAATGCGGGTTCGAAAGGGTCCAGCCCAGGCACCCCCACATAGTCAATTGGGCCGTGTGGCCAGGAGAGGGACGATGTCTGGGCAGCTCGGGGCACAAACGTTTCTGGGAGTCGTAGTCTGACGCTCGCTCTAAAGAGTGGTCACTTCCACCTAAAGACCTACCACCGCCAAGGCGATGCGCAGCTGGACCCACAACTCAGGCTATTTTCATATGGATAATGACAGTACTTGCGTATTTGTTATTAGATATTTGCTACCCCTGCCCGTTAGACATAGCGGAGAGAACACAGAGATCTCAAACTCGCTCCAAATCAGGCACCTTTAATCCTATTCCCTTCCGGAAGACGTTACCACACAACCAACCGTGAGAACACTGAGCGACCCCACTTATGGAGGGAGGGCCTCTTACACGGGCGGTCTTTTGCATCATCCTTTCAGTGACCTGATGGAACTGTTAGCCTGTACAGGAAGCTGCCGTTGGCCCTCCCCAAGATCTACCCACAGGACCGAACCCTCATTAGTCCTTGCCCTTTCCATCCGGTTCTCATGTAGCCCCACCCAGCACCCACCCAGCCATTCAGACCCTGTAATACGGGTTTCAGTGGAGGCTCGAGACCCAAGGACCCCTGGGAGTTGTACTCATACCCTCGCTTTGGACAGTTATGCCTCTGCCTACCGAAATACCTGTCCCGTAGTTCCCCTTGATTGGACTCGCGGCCGTTGTGGGGGAGGTTCTCAAAACGCGCCTCCAGCCGATATTCAGCCTGGCAAATGGCCGCGTTGCGCGGAGCTGCGGCCACGCTGAGTTCCGCTGAGCCCCTCCCAATAATCCCCAGCCAGCCAGAACTTCCATCTATGCCAGTAATCTAATTATTCCTATAGGCGTTTCTCTCTCCCTGGAGACTGAATGATCCTGTGGCCAGAAAATATGTCTGTTATATCATTGTGTTGTCTTGCCCCAAGGGCTTGGGATAAAGTTCTACACTCAAAATGAACTCAATCAACACGACTGAGCCATCGACTCATCGGCTGAGTCAAAACCCCCGCCCCTAAAGAATCAGGCTTCTGGGACAGGAAGAAAAGTGTTACGATCGACAGTGATGGGAAAGGAATGCAGCTTGACTTAGTTCATAGAGCTATAAGACCCTGTGGGTCTGTCCCCTCTCTTTAACTTACTGCTTTCTTTCTTGCTTTCTTTCTTGCTTTCTTCCTTCCTTCCTTCCATACTTCCTTCCTTCCTTCCTTCTTTCCTTCCTTCCTTCCTTCTTTCCTTCCGTTCTTCCTTCCTTCCTTCCTTCCTTCCTTCCTTCCTTCCTTCCTTCCTTCCTTCCTTCCTTCCTTCCTTCCTTCCTTCCTTCTTTCCTTCCATCCTTCCTTCCTTCCTTCCTTCCTTCCTTCCTTCCTTCCTTCCTTCCTTCTTTCCTTCCGTTCTTCCTTCCTTCCTTCCTTCCTTCCTTCCTTCCTTCCTTCCTTCCTTCCTTCCTTCCTTCCTTCCTTCCTTCCTTCCTTCCTTCCTTCCTTCCTTCCTTCCTTCCTTCCTTCCTTTCTTGTATCCTCTGCCTCTCCTTTTAGACTGTGATCTCGCCGTAGGCAAGGAAAGTGTCTGTTTATTGTTATAGTTTACTCTCCCAAGCATTGAGGACAGTGCTTTGCATGCACTAAGCGCTCAAAAATATGATTGAGTGAATGAATGAACGAATAAATGTTTGAATTCCGGGGGCCTCAGTTACCTCTTCTGTTAAAGGGAAGGTGAAGACCGTGAGTTCCAGGTGGGACAGGTGTATGTCCAACGAGATTAGTTTGAATCCTCCCCAGCTCTTAGTACAGTACCTTGAACATAGCAAGGGCTTAAGAAGAAATAACAAGCATAAGCACCTAGCAAGCGCTTAAGAAGAAATAGAAGAAAAACCAAAGAAAGAAATGATGAAAACAAGTGCCGGGTCTGGGTTGGAATGGGAATAGAAGGAGCGCAGAAGGCCCGGGAGGTGGATGTTCAGGGCGTTTTCTCATTCATAATTATAGTAATTGTGGTATTTGTTAAATACCTTTAACCACTCCCCGTGAGATATCGCCTAGAGAACACGGAGACCCCAACCTCGCTCCAAATCAGGTTCCTTTAATCCCATTTCCTCCCGAAAGAGTTTACCATTCAACCAAATGTCAAGGCCCCGAGAGGCTCCACATACTGTATTCGGACATCTTACCCGGGCTGGGTTATAACATGTCCTTGCATTTGAATGAGCCTGCTCTGCGCTGTCAAATGAGAATGGCCTTGTCTCTCCTGAAGATGCTCCCACAAGAACCTGAGCCTGGATCTTGCATTGGATTTTGAGAAGCAGTGTGACCTAGTGGAAAGTGCATAGGTTGGGGTGTCAGAGAACCTGGATTCACATCCTAGCTCTGCTACCTTTCCACAGTGTGACCTTGGGCAAGTGCCTTAATTCCCTCATCTGCAAAGTGGATATTCAATACCTGTTATCCCTCCTATTTAGACTGTGAGCCTCATTTGGAATCTGATTATCTTGTATCTAGTAGAGTGCTTAGTAGAGTGCTTGACACCACAAGGGATTTATTCCCTTTATTTACCCCTCATCTCAACCCCACGGCACTTATGCACATACCTCTTATTAATTTATTTATTTTCTATTAATATATGTCTCCCCTTTAGACTGTAAATTCATTGTAGACATTCTCCCAAGGAGTTATTAAGCAGTTACTCTCAGTAAATATGATTGATTGATTGATTGATAGGGTAATCTTGAGTAACCGGAGTTGTCTTAAAACCAGGGCTTTCTTCCCAGGAACCAGAGAACCCTCACTACCGTCGCTGTTAGTATACTGGCCCAGAACCTAAGATCCTCCCCTGAGGATCTTTGGGTGCAGAAACAAGACCCGAGATCCATCTGTCTGGCCTTCCCCACAGGTGCTTGGGTGTTGGTCCAGGTCCGAGAGCTCAAGATGTACATGTCAAAGTTCTGAACAAGGTTTCATAATAATAATGATGACAATACTAATCATAATAATAATGATGATGGTATTTGTTGAGCAATTACTATGTGCTAGTCATTTTTCTAAGCACTGGGGTATATACAGGAGAATGGAGTTGGACACAGTCCCTGTCCCACGTAGGGTTCGCAGTCTCAATCCCCATTTTACAGATGAGGGAACCAATTGACAGAGAAGTTAAGTGACTTTCCCAACTTCACACAGCAGCCACGTGGCAAAGCCGGGATCAGAATCCATGACGTTCTGACGCCCATACCCATGTTCTATCCACTATGTCATGCTGCTTCATGCTGCTATGTCATGCTGCTTCCCTCCCAGTAAAAGCTGTGGAGCTAAACCAGGTCTTTCCACCCTCCCTACCACTTCTGGCTTGCTTATCCAAGGCACAGAATCTTCCCCATATGTGCTGCGATGCTCGCCCAAGCCCAGGACCTTTCTCATGGGTCCTAGAGTGCTCGCCAGATCACAGGGGTCAACACATAGGTGTGTAGACCCAGGTCCAGTGGGCCAGAGTACTATACCGGCCATACCACTGATCCTGGGGTGTGGATCTAGATCCTAGGGTTGTCCAGTATGAGGACTCAGATCTGAGCCTTCTCCACATAGATTCTGCTGGCACATATGATAGGACCCTCCCTGCCTACACTTCTCAGGTGTTAATTTCAGGACTCTGACCAAGTGTGCCAGGGAAGTTACCTGAGTCCCTGGGCCCTCCTTTCTAGTACTGGGATGACAGGTCAGGGTCTAACATCATCTCCACAGGGGCTTTCGGGCTAGCTCAAGTCCTAGGGCTCTCACCACAGATGCTGAGGCAGGTAACAGGCCTCCCACTACAAATGCTTGGGTATTGAATAAGGTGCTGGAACCCCAGTCCATAGGCACTGGGGTGTTGATTCAGGTGTCATGGCTCTTATAGGTTCCAGGATCCTGAATTATGTCCACGATCCTCCCTATAAGTGGTGGGGTGCTGAATCAAGCCCCTGGGCCCTTCCAACAAGTGCTAGGTGCCACGATCCTTCCCCTAGGAGTCAGTATGCTGACTGCTGTTCCAAGTCCCTCCTTGCAGATTCTGAGAAGCTTACGGCTGTTGCTGAAAACCACCTAAAATCAATAATGTCCTGGGAGAGAACCCCTCCTGACAAAGGACAAGAACCTGTCGATCACTGAACCGCCAACCAACGAACGAGGTCTCATGGCAAGTAATTACAAGTAACATGCATGATTGGCCAAGAGAAATCGTGAACCAACACGACCATGATAAAGTGAGTACGATGGAATCCAGCCCAGGCAACTCACACAGCCAATCAGGCCATGATGCGGTGGGAAAGAGAGTGGCATGGGGGTTCGGGGCACGAAGACTTCTGGGAGTCATAGTTTGACGCTCTCTCTTGACGGGGCTCATCTCCACCTCCTGAACTACCACTCCCGTCGTGCCCCGCAGGGTGGCCCGCTGCCTTTGGCCAGAGTGTGGAAGGCGTGGGAGGTGGTTGTTCATTTGGTTTTCCGATTGTGATTGGTAGTAATGATGACATTTTAAAAGTACTTTCTACCACTCCCTGTGAGGTGTAGCATAGGTGTAGCATACACAGACCCCATATCCGGTCCAAATCGGGCACCTTTCATCCCATTCCCTCCCTGGAGAGTTTAGAACACAACCAACAGTCAGGGCACTGAGAGACCCCACGTATCCAAGTTGGGCCTCTTAAAAGGGAAGGATTCTGAGACATACTTCCATTGGGATGAGCTCACTACAAGCTGGTCCAGGTAGCCACTGTTGGCCCTCCCCTAAATGCTCCCACCGAGGTGAACCCTTATTAGTCACCACGCACTGTCCATCGGCTCCCCATGTAGTCCTGTCCATGCACAGGCCCAGCCTATCAGACCCTTTTGGGAGGTTTCTGTGGAGGCTCTAGGCCCAGCTGCGGGGTTGGAGTCTGACTCGCACACTGGACAGTGTTCGCTTCCGCTTACGGAACGCCCATCCCCATCTTGCCCCGTGGCCTGGATCGCAATCGTTGGGGGGTGCGCAGAGGGCGAGGGACACTCTACTGAAAGCTCATCTCCACCAGGAGGCCTTCTGAGACGCAGTCCCCCTTTTTCTCTGCCCCTCACCCCCACGCCATCACCCACACTCCCCCCCGTGTTCTATCCCCGTCCCTCCCCCACAGCACCTGTGTACATATGCACATATGTATTATTCTATTCATTTTATTAATGATATGTTTATACCTTTGATTATATTTATTTGTATTGATGCTATTGATGCCTGTCTACTTGTTTTGTATTGTTTTGCTATATATTTCTGCCCTTGTAGACTGTGAGCCCATTGTTGGGTAGTGATTGTCTTTGTTGCTGAATTGCACTTTCCAAGAGCTTAGTACAGTGCTCTGGACACAGTAAGCGCTCAATAAATACGATTGAATGAATGAATGAATATTCAGACTGGCAAAGGGCGGCTTTCAGCAGCGCTTCAGAGGCAGTGAGTCCCTCCCTTCAACCTTCAGCCCCCCAGGACTTCCGTTTATAGCCGAAACGAATGGATTCTTATTGATGTCTTTCTCCCCCTGGAGAATGAAAGCTCGGTGTGGCCAGGGAATGTGTCTGTTTTATTGTTGGGTTGTACTCCCACAAGCTGAGTACAGGGCTCGATGCACAGAATGCACTCAATCAACACGACTTGATCAATCGATCGCTTGATTGAATCAAACACAACACCGAAATTCAGACTTGTGAGACAGGAAGAAAGGTCGTATGATCTACAGTGATGCGAAAGGAAAGCAGCTGGATCTGGTGGCGAGAGCTCTAATTCTGGCTCTTGACTTTGTCACCCTGTAGGCAAGTCCCCTCTGTCTAACTGACTGATTCATTTTTTTCTTTCCTTCTTTATATATATATGTATATATATATATATATATATATGTAATTGTATTTATTTATATTGATTTCTGTTTATTTGTATTGCCGTCTGCCTCCCACCTTCTAGACTGTGAGCTCGTTGTGAGCAGGGATTGTCTCTCTTTATTACTGTATTGTAGTTTCCCGAGCGCTTAGTACTGTGCTGTGCTCAATTAAAATGATTGAATGAGTGAATGACGTTGTGTGGAAGAAGCCATTGGAGAGTGAACAGTTGAAGATGGCAGTTAGGGAGGGGACAAGTGCTTTCAAAAGTGCAAAGGGATAGGGTCTGCTGCAACGTTGGTGGGATTAGATTTCGAGAGAAGAAAGGAGACCTCTTATTGGGATACTGCTGGGAAAAATGTGAGAGTTGAAGAAAGGGCAGGACGGAGGAGGGAATGGAGAGAAGCAGAGGAGATTTTAGGGGGATCAACTCTGAAGGGTTCCAGTTTTCTCACTGAACCCTTGAAAGAGGGTTCTTTCTCATTAAAAGAGGCCAGGTCGTTAGGTCTAAGAGAAAGAGATGGGGAAGCAGGGTGGTAGGTTGGGGGGAGGCAGAGGTTAAAAAAGGAGACACTTTCACCCCGATGAATAGGCCAGTAATTCCAAAAATCCGTGACATTTATTGAGCACTTAATGTGTACAGAGGCTTGCACTAAAACTCTGGGAGATTACAATACAATAGAATTGGTAGATACCATCCCTGAGTACAGTGAACTTACACTCTAGAAGAGGAGCAGGACATTAAAATAAATTATACATAGTAGAGGTGACAGAAGATAAATACATGAACTTCAGTGCAGAATGGTTTTAGGTGGTGTATGTCTCAAGTGAACTGCATAAAAAGCTGTCCTCAGAATGAGCGGTCGACACACTGAGCACAGATGGCTTAATAATAATTATGGTATTGATTAAGCGCTTACTATGTGCCGAACACTGTTCTCTGCTCTGGGGTAGGTAACAAGGTCATCAGGTTGTCCCACGTGAGTCTCACAGTCTTAATCCTCATTTTCTAGATGAGGTAACTGAGGCACAGAAAAGGTAAATAGCTTGCCCAAGGTCACATAGCAGGCAAGTGGTGGAGATGGGATCAGAACCCACGATCTTTTACTCCCAAACCCGTGCTTATTCCACTAAGCCACGCTGCTTCTCACATGGGCTGGAGTTTAACACAGCCTTTCCTTTGCATAAGCCCACGCTGGCTGACAGGCAGCTCCCCTTGGCCCAGCCCACTCCGGCTGACAGGCAGCTCCCCTTGGCCCTTCCGAAGATGCTCCTACAGGAGCAAACCCTCCTTAGTCTCCGTATTGTTCGACAGGTTCTGAGACTTCTCATTGGTGATTGAGCAGGAACTTGGCATCCCTTGTTCTCCGGTGGTCTCCGTTCATCATGCTTAGTCCCTCCTCCAATGGTCCATTGATCTCCGTGTCGTGGTCTGATCCACCATCTTAGAGCCATGTGGCCTGGCGATGGTCGGGAGGCACCCTCAAAACATCAAGGTTTTGGCGAGCCCCATCTCTATGCTGCGGGGCCTTCTTGGACCCCAGGGGACAACAAGGAAGTTTTAATTTCCCTCCCCACACCTCAACAGAGCTCAACCCAGACCACGATTTGGCCAGCGAGGGGAAGGAACAACGAGGAAAACTACTTTTGGACTGGGCTCCGTGTTATAAGCAGCTTGGGGGTGCCCCGAAGCAGCAAAGACTCTATGCGTGGGGCTCTGGGTTAGAGATCAGGTGGGGCTCATCTCTCTGACCCAGATCACAAGCTTGGGAGGGGAAGGGTAACATCCACCTCCGAGCCCAAAATCCTACTGAAGAGGCAAAGGGCCATACAGTCAATTGTTATGGGGTCAGGTTCAGGTCACGGCTGAGGGCTCTGGGAAACAGAGGAGTCACAGGAAAGAGAACAATTCAGGGAATTGAAGGCAACTGCCAGAATCAAATGGAACCAAGCAACCTTCCATAGGGAGACTGAGAGTCTGTCCTTGAGCATGATGTGAAATACTCTGATCCTGTCTCCCAAGACATTTGTTAGGGAAAGAGCAGAGCCCCAGCCCTGGCCCCTAGTGTCCTTGAGCCAGAGGCCGGGCAGGAGAGGGAGCCTCATCCCCTCCTCCCTCAGGGCCCTAAACTCAGAGACCGAGTTGCCCCAGATGGCGGCTCCTCTGTAGCCCATCTACAGGGAGGAGGGTGTAGGGACCAGGTCTTGGCGCCTGTTTCTCTCCCACCTCCCCATTAGACTCTGAGGTAGAGCACTGCCTCTACCCTGGCTTCAAGCATCTGCTCACCTCAGGAAATTATTTGAGTTTCTCAACTCTATCTGCCAGACCCTGCTTTGCAATTTCATTTGCTCAAACCCACGGGGATGTGTGTCCAGAACAGCCACTCCACTGCATTGGGAATCATCTGGCCCCGGCCTGGGGTGTTCTCCCAGAAAACAAGGCAGGTGGCTGCCGCCATCATGGTAGGAATCCAGCCTGGAGGAGGCAAGAGCCCAGGAGGCCATTGGACAAACACCCCAGTGATCCACAGGAGCATCCAGGCCTGACATGCGATTCAGATTTGCCCCTGAATGATGGCAATTGTTTGTTAAGCGCTTACTATGTGCAGAGCACTGTTCTAAGCGCTGGGGGTGGATACAAGGTGATCAAGTTGTCCCACATGGGGCTCACAGTCTTAATATCCATTTTACAGATGAGGGAACTGAGGCTCAGAGAAGTTAAGTGACTTGCCCAAGGTCACACAGCAGACATGTGGCGGAGCCGGGATTCGAACCCATGACCTCTGACTCCAAAGCCCGTGCTCTTCTCCACTGAGCCACGCTGCTCCTGGTTCCCTCCCGGTTGTCCATGACAGGATTTCCTTCTCCTTTTGTACTGCCATTGCAATAAAATTGGGGTTGAGAAAAAGGGTGGGTGACGAAAACAACAATCTTGAACTAATGTACCGAAGATCATTTCCTCTACAACCACTCCCAGATATTCCTGGCTGGCCACAGTAGAATCATGTAGCACTTGGGGACTAAGTTGCAGCCAAGATGCCTGGTACCAGAGGCCATAATGTCTGTCTCCCTGCTTCTAGACTGTGAGCCCATTGTTGGGCAGGGATTGTCTCTATTTGTTTCTAAATTAGTAGTAGATCCAAAAGGTGTCCCAGTCGGAGGCAAATCATTTCAGGCCCGGAACAGTTCTGGAGGACACTACGGCCAGGCAGACTCTCATCTTCTCTGTCCCCAGAGCAAGGTCAACTCTTATCCCCTTATCCCTGCAGTCAATCAGTGGCATCTACTGAACAATTTCTGTTGGCAGAACACTCTTCTAAACCCTAGGGAGTGAACAATACAGTTGGTAGACACCATCCCTGCCCACAAGCAGCCTACAATCTAGTCAGTGAGACAATCAGGAAAAGCAATTAAAAACAGGATAAGCAACAGAAGATGTATATACGAGGGCTCTGGAGTGAATATCAAAGTGCTAGGGAGAAAGTACACAAGTGAAAAAGAGATGCATAAGGGAAAACCACAGTGGGGAGGTGAGAGGTTAGTCAAGAAAGGTTTCCTAGAGGAGATATTATTTTAATAGAGCTTTAAAGTTGGAGAGAGCTATAGGCTGTCAGATATGCAAGGGGAGGGAATTTCCAGTAGAGAGAGAGGATGTGAACAGAGTGAGCTGCGAGAGAAATAAGGTGGAATACAATAAATAACTTCCCTTAAGAGGCGTAAAGTGTATGGACTAGGTTGCAGTGGGAGATTAGAAAGGATAGTTAGGAGGCGGAAGGTTGATTGATTGCTTTAAACCAGATAGCAAAAACTTTCCGGCCGTTCATTCTCAGTCTCCTTTGCGGCTTCTCCTCCTCCTCCCATCCCCGTATTGTAGGGGCTCCTCAAGGGTCAGTTATTGGTCCCCTTCTGTTCTCTATCTACACTCACTCCCTTGGTGAACTCCACGGCTTCAACGATCATCTCTACGCTGATGACAACAAAATCTAGATCTCTGCCCCTGCTCTCTCTCCCTCCCTTCAGGCTCGTGTCTCTCCTGCCTCAGGGCATTTCCATCTGGATGTCAGCCCGCCATCTGAAACTCAATATGTCCAAGACTGAACTCCTTATATTCCGTCTCAAACCCTGCCCTCTCCCTGATTTTCCCATCAATATAGACGGCACTACCATACTTCCCGTCTCACAAGCCCACAACCTTGGTGTCATCCTCGACTTTCCTCTCTCGTTCACCCCTCACATCCAATCTGTCACCAAACCCTGCCGGTCTCACCTCCACAGCATTTCCAAGATACGCCCTTTCCTCTCCATCCAAACCGCTACCCTGCTGGTTCAATCTTTCATCCTATCTCGACTGGATTACTGCATCAGCCTCTTCTCTGATCTCCCACCCTCCTGTCTCTCCCCACTTCAATCTAGACTTCACGCTGCTGCCCGGATCATCTTTGTGCAGAAACGCTCTGGGCATGTTACTACCCTCTTCAAAAATGTCCAGTGGCTACCAGTTAACCTATGCATCACGCAAAAACTCCTCACTCTCAGCTTCAAGGCTAACCATCACCTCACCCCCTCCTACCTCACCTCCCTTCTTTCCTTCTACAGCCTAGCCTGCCACCCTCCGCTCCTATGCCGCTAAACTCCTCACTGTGTCTCATTTTCGCCTGCCCGTTGTCAACCCCATTCGCTCCCACGGCTTCAACTATCATCTCTACGCCGATGACACCCAGATCTACATCTTTGCCCCTGCTCTCTCCCCCTCTTTCCAGGCTCGCATCTCCTCCTGCCTTCAGGACATCTCCATCTGAATGTCTGCCTGCCACCTAAAGCTCAACATGTCGAAGACTGAACTCCTTGTCTTCCCTCCCAAACCTTGCCCTCTCCCTGACTTTCCCATCTCTATTGACGCCAGTACCATCCTTCCCGCCTTACAAGCCCGCAACCTTGGTGTCATCCTCGACTCCGCTCTCTCATTCACCCCTCACATCCATGCCGTGACCAAAACCTGCCGGTCTCAGCTCCGCAACATTGCCAAGATCCGCCCTTTCCTCTCCATCCATACCGCTACCCTGCTCATTCAAGCTCTCATCCTATCCCGTCTGGACTACTGCATCAGCCTTCTCTCTGATCTCCCATCCTCGTGTCTCTCTCCACTTCAATCCGTACTTCATGCTGCTGCCCGGATTATCTTTGTCCAGAAACGCTCTGGGCATATCACTTCCCTCCTCAAAAATCTCCAGTGGCTACCAATCAATCTGCGCATCAGGCAGAAACTCCTCACCCTGGGCTTCAAGGCTCTCCATCACCTCGCCCCCTCCTACCTCACCTCCCTTCTCTCCTTCTACAGCCCAGTCCGCACCCTTCGCTCTTCCACCGCTGATCTCCTCACCATACCTCGCTCTCGCTTGTCCCGCCATCGACCCCCGGCCCACGTCATCTCCCGGGCCTGGAATGCCCTCCCTCTGCCCATCCGCCAAGCTAGCTCTCTTCCTCACTTCAAGGCCCTGCTGAGAGCTCACCTCCTCCAGGAGGCCTTCCCAGACTGAGCCCCTTCCTTCCTCTCCCCCTCGTCCCCCTCTCCATGCACCCCATCTTACCTCCTTCCCTTCCCCATAACACCTGTATATATGTATATATGTTTGTACATATTTATTACTCTATTTATTTATTTATTTATTTATTTTATTTGTACATATCTATTCTATTTATTTTATTTTGTTAGTATGTTTGGTTTTGTTCTCTGTCTCCCCCTTTTAGACTGTGAGCCCACTGTTGGGTAGGGACTGTCTCTATATGTTGCCAATTTGTACTTCCCAAGCGCTTAGTACAGTGCTCTGCACATAGTAAGCACTCAATAAATACGATTGATGATGATGATGATGACTGGTAGCCACTGGAGATTTTTGAGGAGGGGAGTAATATGCCCAGAGCACGTCTGCACAAAGATGATCCGGGCAGCAGCGTGAAGTATAGACTGAAGTAGGGAGAGACAGGAGGATGGGAGATCAGAGAGGAGGGTGATGCAGTAATCCAGTCGGGATAAGATGACAGATTGAACCCGCAGGATAGCGGTTTGGATGGAGAGGAAAAGGCGGATCTTGGCGATGTTGCGGAGGTGAGACCGGCAGATTTTGTTGACGGATTGGATGTGAGGGGTGAACGAGAGAGCAGAGCCGAGGATGACACCAAGTTTGCAGGCTTGTGAGACGGGAAGGATGGTAGTGCCGGCTACAGTGATGGGAAAGTCAGGGAGATGGAAAGGTTTGGGAGGGAAGATAAGGAGTTCAGTCTTGGTCATACTGAGTTTTAGATGGTGAGCAGACATCCAGATGGAGATGTCCTGAAGGCAGGCGGAGACACGAGCCTGAAGGGAGGGAGAGAGAGCAGGGGCAGAGATGTAGATTTGGGTGTCATCAGCGTAGAGATGATAGCTGAAGCCGTGGGAGCAAATGAGTTCACCAAGGGAGTGAGTGTAGATAGAGAAGAGAAGGCGATCAAGAACTGATGCTTGAGGGACTCCTACAGTAAGGGCATGGGAGGGGGAGGAGGAACCCGCAAAGGAAACTGAGAATGAACGGCCAGAGGGAAAGCAGAAAACTAGGTGAATCAGAGAGCTTCCTTTCCTTTGCAATTTCTGCTCTTAAGAATTCCCTTCGGAAGGAGGTTTGGCATCTCTCCAAGGCAGAAACAGAACTGAACACATTTATCCTCTTCATCAGGATGACCCATTCATCCGAGGCAGCTCCCTGGCCCTGAGACTGATGGCTTCCTAGTGCTACCTAGAGCTACCCTAGACGTTCTTAGGCTACTTTTGGTTACTGAGCTTGTGCTTCAGAAATGGACTCGCTGGGACGTTATGCTTGTACCACGATGTCACTGTGCAGGCGCAGCAGCTCCAGGAGACGTAGAGCTGTCTGTCTACAGCAGGTCCAGGGGCCGGAGAGTTTTCTGTATGCAGCAGTAGGTCCCGGAGTCCGAAAGCTCTGTGCAGGCGGCAGCTGCAACCGCAGTGGCTCCAGAAGCCAGAGAGCTGTGTCCATGCAGCAGCTGCGACCACAGCAGCTCCCGGGGCCGGAAAGCTCTCATTATGCAGCACCTGCAAACGCAGCAGCTCCGGCAGCCGGAGAGCTCTCTGCCTGCAGCAGACGAAACCTCTGCGATGTCGTGTCAAACACTGTGCAAAACGTTGGGGTATGTCCAAGATCATCAAAGTAGACTGTAAGCTCATTATGGGCAGGGTACTTGTACTGTTACATTGTACTCTCTTTGGGACTTAATACAGCACCCTGTATATAGTAAGCGTTCAGTAAATAGCTCTGGTTGACTGATCGATTGGGTATTGAATCCCCCATTTTGCAGCTGAAGGAACTGAGGCACGGAGTCTTTAAGGAACAGCTTCGGTCATTCAGGTCACCCCCAAATCTGCATCTCCAATTCCAATCTCTGCCCATCTCTGTATTCTGCCGACCCTTTCACGAGTCTCATCTTATTACCCACTGACTCTCCCCCTCACCCCCTTTATTTTTTTTTGTAAGGATCTTCTAGGATTTCCAACCCCTGGAAGCTCAGAGGCTCTCGAGGCCCTTGGGACGTGGGAAGTAGCCAGAGTGGAGGGCCTAGATCTGGGGAAACGGTTACTGTCCAAGAGAGGACTTGTGTGTGATTTCAGATTTGATGAATGGGATGTAGGGCTCCCCACAGGTCCCAAAAGACCTTGACACAGCAGAGTCCCGGAACCCTGTTGGACATCACAAGGGGCAGTAGTAGTAGCAGTGGCAGTAGTAGTATTCATTGAGCGCTCTCTGGGTGCTGTGCCCTGAACTAGATGCTTGAGAAGTACAATGTACAAATGGAAACAGCGTGGCCTAGTGGGTAGAGCCCGGGCTTGGGAGTCAGAAGGACCTGGGTTCTAATGTCAGCTCTGCCACTTGTCTGCAGGGTGACCTTGGACAGTCACTTTACTTGTCTAGGCCTCAGTTACCTCAGATGAAAAACGGGGCTTAAGATTGTGAGCCCTATGCGGGGCAGGGACTGAGTCCAATTTGATTAGCGTGTATCTACCCCTGCGCTTAGTATAGTGCCTGGCACATAATAAGCCCTTAACAAATGCCATTAAGAAAAAAAAAAGAAGGCTAAAGCAATATATTACCTGCCCCCATGAGAAGAAGCCTGGCCCTAGTGGAAAGAGCCCGTCCCTGGGAGCCAGAGGATCCGGGTTCTAATCCCTGCTCTGGTAATTGTTTTGCTTCGTGACCTCGAGCAAGTCACTTAACTGCTCTGTGCCTCAGTTTTTTCTACTGTAAAATGGGATTGAATACCTGTTCTCCTGCTTATTTAGCCTGTGCGCCTCATGTCGGGCAGGGACTGAGTCCGACCCAAGGAACTTGTATCTATCCCAGCGCTTAGCAGAAAACGTGACAGATTTTTTTCTAAACGGGCCGACAGTCTGCTGGGGCAGAAGGAATGAAAAATGTTCGCAAGCAATTGGAATAAGTTATAAGAACGTCCAATTGGGCTTGCCTTGGGCAGGGAATATGTCAGTTTATTGTACTGTTGTCCTCTCTCAAGCGCTTAGTACAGTATTCTGCACAAGGGAAGCGCTCAAATACGATTGACCTCGTCCTTGCGTGTCCCGCCATCGACCCCAAGCCCACGTCCTCCCCCTGGACTGGAATGTCCTCCCTCCACACATTTGCCAAGCTAGCTCTCTACCTACCTTCAAATCCCTACTGAGAGCTCACCTCCTCCAAGAGGCCTTCCCAGACTGAGCCCCCTTTTTCCTCTCCTCCCCATCCCCCTCACCCTCCCTTCTTCCCCTCCCCAAAGCACCTTAATATATGTTTCTACTGATCTATTACTCTATTTTACTTGTACATATTTACTATTCTATTTATTATGTTAATGATGTGGATTTAGCTTTAATTCGTTTTGTTCTGATGACTTGACACCTGTCCACATGTTTTATTTTGTGGTTTTTTTTTTTTTTGTCTGTTAGCCTCTTCTAGACTGTGAGCTCGTTGTTGGGTAGGGACAGTCTGTATATGTTGCCGTCTTGTACTTCCCAAGCGATTAGTACATTGTTCTGCACACAGTAAGCGCTCAATAAATATGATTGAATGAATGAATGAATGAGTACTGTGTCCAGCCTGATCAACTAGTACCTACGCTGGTGTGTGGTACAGTTTCTGGCACATATTAAGCACTCAACAAATATTTTTTTTAAAAAAAAGACCTGGGCAGCAGAGCGAAGTATGTGCTGGTATGGGAAGAGACAGAAAGCAGGGAGGTCAGTAAAGTGCCTGTTGCAATAGTCAAGGCGGTACAGGTACAGTTTTTGGATTAACATGGTAGCACTTTGGTTAGAAGATGAAAGGTAAGATTTTCACGATGTAGTGAAGGTTAAACATAAAAGATTTGTGGACAGATTTTAAATGTGAATTGAATGAGGGAGATGAGTTGAGAATAATGCCAAGGTTATGGACTTGTGAGAGAGGAAGAATGGTGGTGTTGTCTACAGTGATGGGAAAGTCATGGGGAGGACAATGTTTGGGTAGGAAGATGAGGACTTATGCTTTGGACATGTTAATTTCAGATGCTGGCTAGACATCCAAGTAGAGCTGTCCTGAAGGCAGAAGGAAATGCAAGATTGCAGAGGAGGACAGAGATCAGGGTTGAAGATGCAGAGAAAGGAATCATTTGTATAGTGATGGCAGTTGAAGTGAGAGTATTGAATGAGTTCTGCAAGACAGTGGGTGTAGATGGAGAATAGAAGGGGACCCAGAACTGAAATTTGAGGTACTCCCACAATTAGTTGGGAGGCAGAGGAGGAGCCCATGAAAGAGACTTTGAAGAAACGACCAAGGAGATAGGAGGAGAACCAGGAGAGGACAGTGTCAGTGCAACTGAGGTTGGATAAGGTTTTCAAGCGAAGGAGGTGGTTGACAGTGTTGAAGGCAGCTTAAAGTTCAAGGAGGATCAGCACGGAGTAGAGGTCTTTTAATATGGCAGAAAGGAGATCATAGGTGACCCATAAGAGGACAGTTTTCGTGGAGCACATGGGGCAGAAGCCAGATTGGAGGGGTCAAGAAGAGAATTGAAGGTCAGGAAGTGGAGACAGCCGGTGCAGACAACTTGCTCAAACAATTCGGAGAGGAATTGTAAGAGGAAGAAAGGGTGGCAACTGGAGATAATCATGCGGTCAAGGGAGGGTGTGCTTAGCATAGGGAAGACATGAGGGGGTTTAAAGGAATCAGCCGATCAATGAATCAATCAATCGTATTTATTAAATGCTTACTGTGGGCAGTAGAAAAGAAGCACGGACTGAGGAGTCAGAGGTCATGGGTTCAAATTCCGGCTCTGCCAATTGTCAGCTGTGTGACTTTGGGCAAGTCACTTATCTTAACTATTCTGTGCTTCAGTTACCTCAACTGTAAAATGTGGATTAAGACTGTGAGCCCACGATCACCTTGTAACCTCCCTAGCGCTTAGAAAAGTTCTTTGCACAAAGTAAGCACTTAATAAATGTCATTATTATTATTATTATTACACTGCAATAAGCAATCAGTACAATGTACAGCGTTGGTTGATATGTTTCCTGCCCACAAGGCGCATACTGTCTAGAAGTCTAGACTGTAAGAACCACAGTGTTATATCTGGTTGTTGTTGGAGCTGTGGGGGGTGAGGGAATCAGGGTGACCCCATAGCTCAGGCCAGGTGAGGAATTCCCCCCCTCCTTAATTTTCCCCTGTGAGTTAGGGGGTTGCCAGGACTGGCCACAGAGATCCCTGATAGGGGGAGAGGGGATGGGAGTTAAGAACCTCTCAGTACAGCATTTTTCAATGAAAAGTTCTGACCTTGTCACCTCTCCTGGCCTCCTGCCTGATGCAACTCCTGCCAACCCCATTGCCACATTTGGCACCAACACTGTTGACAAGGAAAACAACTCCCTCCCCCTCCTGCCCGTCCTGAGAATCGAGAGTTACCAGAGAAGACTGCGGGGATGCTGTCAAGTTATTTCCAGACTTTGTTTTGATTGAAGATACAGGGATGCAGGTATGGAGCTCCCAGGCACGAGCGATCCCCAGAGCTCCCCAGCCTGGGCTGAGGCCACGTGGCTCAGGCTTGGGCCCAGAGAGACAAGAAGGGGAGGGAGGGACTGAGTCCTTCCTCAGCTAGCAATAAAGCGTTATTTAGTTGTGCTGCAAGCTTAAGGGACCAGTGGGAGGTGGGAGAGGAACTCCTCAGAAGTGTTTCCCTTGTCACCAGTGTCTATACCGGTTGTCACGACAAGGTCAGCAGGGTGACATCAGGCAGGAGGCTGGAGAGAGGTGGTAAGGTCATAAAGTGTCAGGGAGTAAACTTGAGCATTGCATATTCCATTTCTCTGGACCCCACAGCAAAGGCCACTGTGACTAGGCAGGATAGCCATTTGAAAAGGTCACTCCCCACATCCTGACCTAAACTGTGTGGTCACTCTGCTTCCCACACTACGTGTACCTGTTACCAGTACAGACATTACCCCAGTGTCAATGCCTGGGAAAGGGGCTCAAGCATTCTTGCATTTTCTCTAACAAAAGGGCCCAGAGTCCAGCGGGAGAGGGGGCCTGATCTTTCCTCCCTTAAACTGACCTCCCAAGCTGCATCCGTCTGCTCTGGGCTGCCCTGGCTACAACCATGACCCTAACAATTCCTTGATGATTGCTGGGAACAGGCAAGGTTGGACCAGTGTCAGAAAAGCTGTGGCCTGGGACAGATTTGCTGCTCAAACACAACCCAGGTTCGAGGCCATAATAGTTTTCAAGCAGATCTGGTTCCTGGTACCCATCTGTGGCCTGCAGGACTGGATTCATCCCTGAGGCAGTCCTGCTCCTCACCTTGGCCAGCCAAGTCCCCTCTCCCCCCCGGCCAACCAGGCTCTCACCTCTCTCTGACCCACAGTTTCGTCCTGCATCTCCAGGCAGATATAAGAGAGTAGGGTCCTGAAAAGAGGCTCAGAGCACAGTCCCACCGTGAGCATTATCTACTATCATCTAACCTTGGCTTCACTGACATTGTCCTTTCCTGGGCCTCCTCCTACCCCTCTGTTTACTCTTTCTCAGTTTCTTTCATGGGCTCCTCCTGTACCTACCACCCACTAAATGTGGGAGTTCCTCAAGGTTCAGTTCTGGGTCCTCTTCTATTCTCCATCTAAGCTCACTCTCTTGAAGTACTTATTCATTCCCTTGACTTCAACAACCATCGCTATGTGGATGTTTCCCAAATGTACTTCTCCAGCTCTGATCTCTCTCCATTTCTGCAGTCTCACATTTCCTTCCTCTTTTAGGACATCTCTACTTTGATATCCCACCAACACCTGAAATTAAACGCATCCAAACAGAACTACTTTTCTTTAAAATGGTTTTTATTCAGCACTCATTATGTGCCTGACACTGTACTAAGCACTGGAGTAGATACAAGATAATCAGTTTGGACACAGTCTTAGTTCCACATGAAGCTCAAATTTTCATCCCCATTTAAAAACATGAGGTACCTGAAGTGACCTGCCTAGGGTCACACAGCAGAGAAAGGGCATAACTGGGATTAGAACTCAGATCCTTCTGATTCCCAGCCCTGTCCTCTATCCATTAAGCTGCACTGCTACTCCGTGCTTTTTCTACAGAACCATTCAGTCCATGTTTCCCCACTCCTCAAGAACTCCAATGGTTGCCCATCCAACTCTTCATCAAACAAAAACTTCTTAGCAATGGATTTGAAACACTCAATTACCTTGTCCCCTCCTGCCTCACCTCCTCAATTTCCTATTGCAACTCAACCTGCATATTTCTTTCCTCTAATGACAACTTACTCACTGTACCTAGATATCAATTATCTCACAACAGACTCCACTCGCCCACGGCCAGCCTCCATCCTGGAATGTTCTTCTTTATATCCAACAGTCAACAATTACTCTTTGACACTTAAAAGCATTATTAAAGGCAAATCTCCTCCAAGACCCCTTCTCTGACTAATCCTACTGAGCTCACCTCCTCCACGAGGCCTTCCCATACTGAGCCCCCTCTTTCCTCTCCCCCTTCTCCCCCTCCCCCTCCCCCCGCCTTATCTCCTTCCCCTCCCCAGAGCACCTGTATATATGTATATACGTCTATATGTTTGTACATATTTATTTCTCTTTGTACTTATTTTACTTGTACATATTTATTCTATTTATTTTAGTTTGTTAATATGCTTTGTTTTGTTGTCTGCCTCCCCCTTCTAGACTGTGAGCCCGCTGTTGGGTAGGAACCGTCTCTATATGTTGCCAACTTGTACTTCCCAAGCACTTACTACAGTGCTCTGCACACAGTAAGCACTCGATAAATGCGATTGAATGAATGAATGAATGCATAATCCATCCTTTCCTCTTCTCCCTTCCGGGTCACCCTGATTTATTCCCTTTTTTTCCCTGCTCCCAACCCCACTGTACTTTTGTACATTTTTGTAATTTCTTCATTTATATTAATTTCTCCTTTTTCACCTCAAATGTTCTCTTTGGAGACCTTGAAGACCAAAACCTTACAAAAATAACACCTGGAGTTTGTTTGCCTGAACTAATCATTTTTCACCTCATATATTCTCTTGCAAAGGCCTTGAAGACCTAAGGTGGACACATGAGCAGTACAGCTTTTTTTGAAGCAAAATTCCCCTTCCTGAACCCCACATATCATTTCTTCATGCCTTGAAGATCTGATTTAGGAAAATGAGGGCAGGAAATTGTTTGCATAAAGCAAATGTCTCCTTTTTGCTTGAAATATTCACTGTTGAGGCCTTGAAGAGCTCAGGTAGAGAAATAAGAGCTGGATAGTGTTTGCATGAAGCACATTTAACCTTTATTTACCACATAAATTCTCTTCGATGGCCTTGAAGCCCTTAGGTTGACAAATGAGCAGGACATTTTGTGCATGAAGCAAAATACTCTTTTTTTAATGCCATATACTATCTCTTCAGGCCTTGAAGACTGTAGGGAAATAAAAGCTAGACTTTGTATGAGAAATGTTTCTCCTTTCACACCTCAAATATTCTCTTTTGAGGCCTTGACGACCGAAGACCTTACAGCAATAACAGCTGGAGATTGTTTACAGCATGAAATCTGATTATTATTCACCTCATATATTCTCTTTCAAAGACCTTGAGGACCTTAGGAGGACGAATTAGTGGGACAGTATTATCGTGAAACAAAATTCTCCTTATTTAACCCCGTGTATTTTTTTTTCAGGCCTTGAATATCAGATTTAGAAAAATCAGCGCAGGAAATTGTTTGCATAAAGCAAATTTCTCCTTTTGCACTAGATATATTCTCTTTGGGGGGCTTGAAGACGTTACAGAAATACGAATTGGGAGATGGAATGAAACTTTCTTATTTTTTACCTCAAATATCCTCTTTCAGGGCCTTGAAGACCCTTTGTAGAGAAATCAAAGCTGCATACTCTTTGCATGTAGCAAACGTCTCCTTTTCCATCTCAAATATTCTCTTTTTCATTCAATCATATTTATTGAGCGCTTACTTTGTGCAGAGCACTGTACTAAGTACTTGGGAAGTACAAGTTGGCAACATATAGAGACGGTCCCTACCCAACAACGGGCTTCAGGCCTTGAAGACCCTCGATAGAGAAATCAAGGCTGGAGGTATTTTGCAAGAAGGAAATGTTCTCTTTTTTCATCTAAAACATTTGGTTTTGATGCCACGAAGACTTTAGACAGAGAAGTAAAAGCTGGGGTCGGTTTGCATTAAGCGAATTTGTCCTTATGCACGTCAAATACTCTCTGTTGTGGCTTAGAAGGCCTTGGGTAAAGAAATCAAAGCTGAAGGTCTATGAAGGAAGCAGACCTCTCCCTTTTCACCTCAAACATTTTATTTTTTAAGGCTTTGAGTACTTTGAGGAAAAATAAAAGCTGGGGATGATTTGCATGAAGCAAAATTCTCCTTCCTCACCTCAAATATTTTCTTTTCGGGTCTTGCAGACTTTCAGGAGAAACTAAGAGCTGGAGATGGTTTGCATGAAACAGATTTCTCCTTATGCTCCTCATATGTTCTCTCTGCTACCACTGAAGACCTTCTGTAGAGAAATCTAAGCTGCAGGTCTTTGCATGAAGCACATTACTCCTTTTTCATCTCAAATATCCTATTTTCAGGTCTTGAAGACTTAGTAAGGCAAATGAAAGCAGAAGATCAATCAATCAATCAATCGTATTTATTGAGCGCTTACTATGTGCAGAGCACTGTACTAAGCGCTTGGGAAGTACAAATTGGCAACACATAGAGACAGTCCCTACCCAACAGTGGGCTCACAGTCTAAAAGATGGTTTAGAACCATCTAGAAGATGGTTTTGCATGAAGCAGATTTCTCCGGTTTCACCTCAACTATTCTTTTGGGAGGCCTCGAAGACCTCAGATGGAGAACTAAAGGCTGGAGATAGTTTGCATGAAGCAAATTTCTCCTTTTGAACCTCAAATAGTCTCTATTTGTTCTCAGTGAAAAAGCCTAGAAGGCCTGAAGTTGAGTAATGAACAGGAGACGTACCTGTCACATGAAGCACATTTCTCACTTTTCACCTAAATCATTCTCTTGTAAGGCCTTGAAGGCCTTAAATGAATTAAAGCTCGAGATTGTTCGTATGAAGCAAATGGATTATTTTTCACCTCTCACATTCCCTTCGTAAGCCTTGAAGACTTAAGGTGGACTAATAAGCAGGACAGTTTTTGCATGAAGTAAAATTATCCTTTTTTGTAAATACCATATCGCAGTTTTTAGGCCTTCAAGAACGTAGTGAGAAAAATGAAAGGAGGAAATCATTTCTGTAAAGTATATTTCTCCCTTTTCCCTGGAAAGATTCTGATTTGAACCCTCGAAGACCTTAAAAATCCTTAAAAAACTTGAGATTATGTTCATGAGACAAAGCTTCTCCTTTTTCACCTCAAATGCCCTCTTTTGCAGGCCTCGAAATCCTCATGCAGAGAAGAAAACCCGAGATCATTTACATACAGAAAGTATCTCCCTTTTCGCCTCAAATATTCTCTTATTCTCAATTAAAATACCTTGAAGGCTCGAGGTGGAGGAAGGACCAGAGGATGCATGTTCAGGGAAATAGATTTCTTCGTTGACACCTCATGTACTCTATTTTGAGGCCTTGAAGACCATGGGTGGAAGAATAAGGACGAGAGTTTTTGCTTGAAGTAAAATTCTCCTTTTTTAACCCCAAATATTGTCTTTTCAGGCCTTTGAAACGTTAGTTAGAGAAACTGCAACAGGAGATTTTCCTCTTAGAGCAAATTTCCTCTTTTTCATCTCAAATGGTTTCTTTTATGGCCCTGAAGACCGCCTTAGCTAGGGAAAACAAAGTGGAGTTTCTTTGCTTGAAGCAAATTTCTCCCTCGGCACCACCAATAGGGTTGTGAACCAATAAGACTGTGAACCCCAGTTGGGAACCCTGATTATGCTGCATCTACTCGAGCGCTTAGAACAATGAGTGCTTAACACATAATGAGTGCTTAACAAATGTGATTATCATTATTGTTATCACTATTATCATTTTGGGAAGGGCTGAGGGGTTCTGAGAAGGGGTGAGGAGAAGGAATGACCGATACTGGCTGGGTGGACACGACAGGAAAATCCCTGGTTTCAGAAGGAACAGGTTGTAGCCTAGGGCTCGTCCTCTTCTATCACAGAGCTGAGACACTGTACCAAATGAGAGATGAGGAGGTCATTGCATTCTCTGTTGTAAATGTCCCTGTCCCCTTTCAAAATATCTCAGTGATGGAAAATGGAGAAATAATCTGTCAGCCCACATTTCCTCCTCCCCCCTTCCAGTCCATCAGAGCACAGCTTTCCCCAACTTCAAAGACCCTCTGTCTTCCCACCATTTCACACGATTCACTTTTCTTCTCCCTAAGTCATCTTCTCCCAAGTACCAATCAGCATCTTAGACCACCTCTCCATTTTTGCACTTACACACACCATTATATTTTTGTACCTTGTGGCTTTTATTAAATGTACTCTTTAAGCACATAGTCATCTGTTCACCATTTTTCCATTTTCTTCTCTGTCCTCTAATGAATTAATTCTGTGTCTATCTCCCCTATTAGATTTTAAGCTCTTGGAAATCAGGGATGGTGTTTAATTTATTTTGATCTCTATGAAGGGTTCACTACGGTACTTTACACCCGGGATGCATTCAACAAATATCATTGATTGCTGCATGGATGGATTGATAGATGGATGCATGGATGGGTTGTTGGATGGATGGATGGAAAGGTGGATGAATAGATGGATGGATAGATGGATGGATGGGTGGAATGTCTGCTGTATGACCTTAGGCAAGGCACTTCACTAATCTGTGCCTCGGTTATCTCATCTGCAAAATGGGAACTCTGACTGTGAGCACCATGTGGGATAGGGACTGTGTAAAAGCTGATTAGCTTGTATCTGACCCAGCACCTAGTACTCTGCCTGGCACATAATAAGCTCTTAACAAATACCACTATTATTATTATTATTATTATTATTATTATTATTATTATTATTATTATCATTATTACAGATGTGTGAATTGAAGGATGGATGGATGGATGGATGGATGGATGGATGGATGGATGGATGGGTGGATGGATGGACAGATGGGTGAACAGACAGACAGATGGACGGATGGATGGTCGGCTGGTTGGTTGGATGGATGAACGAATGGATTCGAAGCAAGGATTTGATCAGTCAAATTCATTCATTCATTCATTCATATTTATTGAGCGTTTACTATGTGCAGAGTTCTGTATTAAGCGCTTTGAAAGTACAATTCCAATAGAGATAATCTCTGCCACGACAGGCTCACAGTCTCGAAAGGGGAGACTGTAAGCCCGTTGTTGGGTAGGGACCATCTCTATATGTTGCCGACGTTTACTTCCCAAGTGCTTTGTACAGTTCTCTGCACACAGTAAGCACTCAATAAATACTATTGTATGAATGGATGCATGAATGACATGCATCAAAACAAGTCACCAGTCATTCAAATCTGGGGAACAGTTTCCATGACTGCTTCCCTTGTCACCCTCCGATTTTGTGATTTTCATAACCACCAAGAGTGATCTTAAAATTCATAGAATTACTGTTATTATCAGTAGTAGTATCAACGTTATCATTATTGAATTTATTAAGAATTTATTTGCAAAAGACTGCCAAGTGCTGGAGTAGAAATAAACTGATCAGATGGGACAAGTTTCTTGACCCCCAAGGACTCAGATTGTAAGTGAAAGAGAGAGCATATATTGAATCCCGATTTTACAGAGAGACCCAAAGAGGTTATGTGGCTGGACCAAGGGTCATTCAGCAGGCCGGTGGCAGAACCGGGAAGACATTTCAAGTCTGATGACTTCAGGCCACATGCTCATTCCACTAAGACATGGTGCCGCCCAAACAATCCCTTGTCATTCATTCATTCAGTCAGTCAGTCATATTTAATGAGTGTTCACTGTGTGCCCAGAACTGTACTAAGGGCTTGAAGAGTACAATTCAGAATGAAGAGAGACAATCCCTGCCCACACCGGGCTTACAGTCACACACGGCTTAACAACATCTGTCCCAGACGTTGACAAATCCTCAGACCCTGGCCTTTCTCTTTGGACAGCTCCTTATATGAATACTCCCACGGCCAGAACCTTGATGAGGAATGGGATAGTCAGCAAAAGGAAACAGACATTTTGTCCCTTAAAGGAGGGAGGAAAAATCTCCCCTTTAGGACTCTCCCCAGGGCAACCTTCATGTCCCTGTTCCTTAGGCTATAGATGAGGGAATTCAGGGCGGGGAGCACCGCGGTGTAGAACACGGATACCAGCAGGTCCAGGGTGGGGGGGGAGTCTGACACGGGCTTGAGATAGTCCACCGCTCCAGTCGAGAGGAAGACAGTGACGACGGCAAGGTGAGGCAGGCAGGTGGAGAAGGCTTTGGCCCGGCGCTCGGAGTCCAGCATCCTCAGAACGGCATGGAAGATGCAGACATAGGAGATGATGATGAAGACGAAGCAGACTACACCTAAAGCTACCGCTCCGGTGATGCTCACATCGATAGTGACGTGGTCCTTGGAGCAGGAGATCTTCAGCAGGGAAGGGACATCACAGAAGAACTGCTGGACGATATTGGACACACAGAAGCTCAGAGAGAAAGACGAAGCTGCAAACGAAACCCCATACAGCACCCCGCTGAGCCAGGAGGCAGCCACCATCTTTCCACAGGCCGTGTTGGTCATGATTAACTCATAGCGCAGGGGAGGCAGATGGCGGCGTAGCGATCGTAGGACATTGCCGTGAGGACGACCAGCTCTGAAGCAACAAACAGGAACACCAAAAAGACCTGGGCGGCACAGCCCAGGAGGGAGATGGATCTACGATCGGTCAGAGAGATGGCGACAGACTTGGGGACAGTGACGGAGATGTAGCAGAGGTCGAGGACGGACAGATTCCTGAGGAAGAAGTACATGGTAGTGTGGAGGCGCCAGTTGAAGGCAGTGAGGGCGAAAATGAGGAGATTCCCCATCACGGCCCCCAGGTAGACCAGGAGGAATAGCGTGGTATAGACGAGCTGCAGCTCCTGGAACTCGGAGAATCCCAGCAGGAGGAATTCCCTCACCGTGGAGACATTGGGCATTTTTGGGAGGCAGCTCTGACTTTCTGCAATGGATCACAGAAGAGCCAACGTTAGAGTCATTTGATGGCATGAGTGAAGGAATTGACGGGACACCTCCTGGTGATTCTCTGTGGAGAGGATACAGTTACTGAATTTAAAATGACCTTTGAGCTCACCGTGGAAATATTCAACATTTCTGGGGAATGATGTCGACTCCCTGCACAGGAAGAGGGAAGACTTCAATTTAGAGACACTGATATTGGTGGTGAAGGAATAAGACTTAGCCCATCACCTCTATTTACTGAGTACCAACAGAGTCACGGTATTAGTATATATGATCACTGCCCCCAAAGAACTTCCATTCTTTTGGAAGCACCAGGATTTGAACTGTATAGAAAAAGGCTACTATTGTGAAGAAACCAGGCCTCGGAGTCAGAGGACCTGGGTTCTAATCCCAACTTTACCACTTGTCGGCTGCATAGCCATGGGAAAGTGACTTAATTTCTCTACACCTCAGTTTTCTCGATAGTAAAATGAGGATTCGATACCTGTTTTCTCCCCTACTTAGTCTGTGAATCCCTTGTGGGACACAGACTGTGTTCTACTAGATTGTCCTGAATCTCCCCCAGAACTGAATACTTTACTTGGAACGTAGTAAGCATTTAATAAATATCAAGATTTTTATTTTTGATTAGGGAGACTGAAACTAAAATGAACAGTGGATAGGAGAGGTCAGAGAACATAAAAATATGTACATGACATGTTAAACAAGAAGTGCCTTTATACATAAATTCATCCATTTATTGGAGAATGAGCCTGGTAGACAGAAGGACCAGGATTTTAATCCTGTCTCCTCTTCTTGTCTGTTGTGTGACCTGGGGCCAGTGACTTACCTTCTCTGTGCCTCAGTTACCTCGTCTTTAAATTAGGGATTACAACAGTGAGCAACCTATGGGGCATAGACTATATCCAACCTCATTAGGCTATATCCACTCTAGTGCTTGTACACTACCTGGCATATAATAAGCCCTTAGTTATACCATAAAGCAAACAACAAAAATGAAACCCACATATACACCAAACTGATTCCCTTTGCTCACATATTTGCATTTACACTTGTAGTCACAAAACACAAGCATACCATCTGTCTTCATGTTTTTTTGTTGTCTGCCTCCTCCTTCTAGACTGTGAGCCCGTTGTTGGGTAGGGACAGTCTCTATATTTTGCTAACTTGTACTTCCCAAGCGCTTAGTACAGTGCTCTGCACACAGTAAGCGCTCAATAAATGCGATTGAATGAATGAAAGAAGTCATCTAGACTTTTCCTAAAGCATTGCTCATCCTTCATTTTTCCTCTCCTCAACCTTCTGTCATGACAAGTTGTGTCTTTTCACAAGCAACAGAAACTCACAATCGGCTTGAAGGCTCTCCACCTTATGACTGCACTTCACACCCTTTCCATTGTTCAACTCGTCTTCTCAGCTCTCAAAGCAACTTTCTAGTTGTTACTCATGATCGACTCTTCCTCTCCATCCTAGTCTGTACCTCCGTCCCTTCTCCACTCAGAATCAGAGAAAGCACAGTTCCTTCCGAATTCTGAGCACTGCTAATATCCCCCCACCCCGTCCAACCAGCTTCCCCGATTCATTTTCCAGCTCTCTAAACCTACCTCACCTAATTCAAGAGCGAATCAACTCATTTCCATCCTCATTTAGTGGAAGAATCATGGGCTCAGGCGTTCTTGTCTTGACTGTGAACTCCTTGAGGGCAACATACACATCTATCAGCTCTGCTCTATTGTACTGTCCCAGGAATAGCTTACAGGGAGTCAGAAGACTTGAGCGCTAATCCGTCCTCTGTCCCTTTGGGACCTTGGTCAAGTCGCTTAACTTCTCCGGGCCTCAGTTTCCTCATCTGTAAAATGGCATGGAATAATTTGTATATTAATCTTTTCATTTTTTCCTTCTAGAAGGGACAGGTAATATGTCTGTTATGGTGTTCTAAAGTGGATAGAGCACGGTCTTGGGAGTCAGAAGGAGTCAGAATGACCTGGGTTCTAATTCCGGTTCTGCCTCATGTCTGCTATGTGACCATGGGCAAGTCATTTAACTTCTCTGAGCCTCAGTTGCCTCATCTGTAAAATGGGGGTTAAGACTGTGAGCTCCCTGTGGAACTGCATACCGCATCCAACCTGCTTAACTTGTATCTACCCCAGCACTTAGGACAGTGTTTGGGATAGAGTAAGAGCTTTACAAGTAGTACTATTATTATAATTAATATTACTCTTCCAAGGGATTAGTGCACACAGTAAGCACTCAATAAATATGATTCAAGATTGACTGATAGTAAATTATATTGTGTCAACCTAGCCTGGTAGACTGGAAAGTTCATGAGGGCAGGGATTACAACCTTTCCCACTATTTGTCTCCTTCCAACATTTGGGAATAACTCTTACCCCCTCACCCTCAACGATCGGGCCTCCTAATTCATTAATAAAATTAAATCCATTAGGTCTGACCTCCCCAAAGTCACTCCCCCACCTTCTCCAACCCCCCGGCTCTCAACACTCTCTGCTACTCTCCCATCCTTCCCAGCAGTATCCTCAGAGGAGCTCTCTTCCCTCCTCTCAAGTGCTACTCCGGCCACCTGTGCTACTGACCCCATTCCATCTCATCTCATGAAATCTCTCGCTCCATACCTTCTCCCCTTCTTAACTTCCATCTTCAACTGCTCACTCCCCACTGGTTCCTTCCCCTCTGCCTTCAAACATGCCTATGTTTCTCCCATCCTAAAAAAACCCTCTCTTGACCCCACCTCACCTTCTAGTTGTCTCCCCATCTCCCTCCTACCATTCCTTTCCAAACTCCTTGAACGAGTTGTCTAAACGTGCTGCCTCGAATTTCTCAACATCAAGTCTCTTCTCGACCCCCTCCAGTCTGGCTTGTGTCCCCTACTTTCCATGGAAACTGCCCTCTCAAAGGTCACCAATGACCTCCTGCTTGACAAATCCAACGGCTCCTACTCTATCCTAATCCTCCTCGACCTCTCAGCTGCCTTCGACACTGTGGACCACCACCTTCTCCTCAACACGCTATCCACCCTTGGCTTCACTAACTCTGTCTTCTCCTGGTTCTCCTCTTATCTCTCCGGTCGTTCATTCTCAGTCTCTTTTGCAGGCTCGTCCTCCCCCTCCCATCCCCTTACTGTGGGGGTGCCTAAAGGTTCAGTTCTTGGTCCCCTTCTGTTCTCGATCTACACTCACTCCCTTGGTGACCTCATTCGCTCCCACAGCTTCAACTATCATCTCTACGGTGATGACACCCAAATCTACATCTCTGCCTCTGCTCTCTCCCCCTCCCTCCAGGCTCGCATCTCCTCCTGCCTTCAGGACATCTCCATCTGGATGTTTGACCGCCACCTAAAATTCAACATGTCCAAGACTGAACTCCTTGTCTTCCCTCCCAAACCCTGCCCTCTCCCTGACTTTCCCATCACTGTTGACGGCACTACCATCCTTCCCGTCTCACAGGCCCGCAACCTTGGTGTCATCCTCGACTCTGCTCTCTCTTTCACTCCTCACATCCAAGCCGTCACCAAAATCTGCCGGTCTCAGCTCCGCAACATTGCCAAGATCCGCCCTTTCCTCTCCATCCAAACTGCTACCCTGCTCGTTCAAGGTCTCTTCCTATCCTGTCTGGACTACTGTATCTGCCTCCTTTCCGATCTCCCACTCTCGTGTCTCTCCCCACTTCAATCCATACTTCACGTCGCTGCCCGGATTTTCTTTGGCCAGAAATGCTCTGGGCATGTTACTCCCCTCCGCAAAAATCTCCAGTGGCTACCAATCAATCTGCGCATCAGGCAGAAACTCCTTACCCTCGGCGTCAAGGCTCTCCATCACCTCGCCTCCTCCTACCTCACCTCCCTTCTCTCCTTCTACAGCCCAGCCTGCACCCTCCGCTCCTCTGCCACTAATCTCCTCACCGTGCCTCGTTCTCACCTGTCCCTCCGTCTACCCCCGGCCCACGTCATCCCCCTGGCCTGGAATGCCCTCCTTTCCAACATCCGCCAAGCTAGCTCTCTTCCTCCCTTCAAGGCCCTACTGAGAGCTCACCTCCTCCAGGAGGCCTTCCCAGACTGAGCCCCCTCTTTCCTCTCTCCCTCCTCACCCCCCTCTTCATCCCCCCGTCTTACCTCCTTCCCTTCCCCACAGAACCTGTATATATGTATATATGTTTGTACATACTCATTTCTCTATTCATTTATGTTACTTGTACATATCTATTCTATTTATTTTATTTTGTTAATATGTTTAGTTTTGTTCTCTGTCTCCCCCTTCTAGACTGTGAGCCCACTGTTGGGTAGGGGCCATCTCTATATGTTGCCAACTTGTACTTCCCAAGTGCTTAGTACAGTGCTCTGCACATAGTAAGCGCTCAATAAATATGATTGACTGATTGACTGATTACAAGGAGGAATTTCTGATACTGCTAGTGGGGGTCCAATGCTGGTCACACTCTCTCAGTTCTACCAGTCATCTACCCTTTGCAAGAGATTCTGGGACCCACTGAAGGCTGAAGTCACTGTCCGTGACACTGTGCTGAAGCACCGTAGCCCGGTGGGTGTTTGGCATGGTGGTGAAGTTTGAGGAGGAAGGAGGAGAAGTGTTTGATAGTTGGTGGTTACTGAACAGGAAAACACCACTCCTCTTACAAGCCCACCTCCACTGTTAGTGGCTGCGACCTTTTCCCGAACTCCAACTTAGGCTGAGACTGGCTCCATCTCTTCAATCCTCATCCTTGTCCCCCCCCGCCCCTCCATCCCACTCACCTCCGGTCACTCTCACCAGGGCAGCGTGGGGCTGGGGGTCGCTGACCTCTGAAGGGCTGGGCTGGTCCCCTCTTTCCCCGCATACTCCTTGGTTCAGTCAGCCAGGAAGGAATAGAGAGGAGCCCTCGATCCCTCTCTGCTCTTCTTCAGACCCTGAAAGGCTTTCCAGACAGAGCCCTGTCCCTGTAAATAAAGCAGGAGCTTCTCCGAAGGGGTTCCCTGGAGGATGGCTAGGGGCATCTCTGGAAGATGGCTCAGGGCCCTGCCGAGGGACCTCTTGGTCTGGACAAGCCACGCACCCTCTGGTCACGTGTTTTCTGAGGCTCCTGGGAGACAAAGGCCCGGTCCCTGCAGCATCACCGATGGTGCTGACCCTCGGGGCTCCCATGAAAACAGTGGCATCCGCATTCCAGCGTCCCAATGATTCCTGTTGTCAACGGCAGTCTTTAGCCACTGGGAATGGTATCACCTTTGTCTAATTTAAAACCTGAGACACTCAATCTGCCTGTTAATCAGCCAATTGTAACTTTTTCTCATGGTATTTGTGAAGCGCTTACTATGTATCAGACAATATACTAAGTGCTGGAGTAGATACAAGATAATCAGATTGGACAGAATCCACGGTCCCCCTTCGGGTCACATCTCAAACTCCGTTTTACAGATAAGGAAACTGAGGCAGGGAGAATTTAAGCAATGCTGCCCAAGGTCAAAGACCAGAAATGTGGTGGAACCGGATCAGAACCCATGTCCATTTGAATACAGGGCCCGCACGCTACCCACTAGACAACGCTGCTTCTTCTGATTTGTCCTGATTGCAAATCTATTTAAGTGCTGTTCATATTGACCATATAAACTGTACTCTTGAATCAAGTGTTCATCCTCGTTCTCATCTTTTCCTACTCTACTTCCTCCTGTACGTAATTTACTCTGTGTCTATCTCACCCATTAGATCATAATCTCCAGAAACCTTACTACACTTCTTTGCATTCAGAATAAGGACAATAAATACCACTGATAATAATAATAGTAATAATTATGGTCTTCGTTAGCTCTTAACTCTGTGCCAATCACTGTTCTAAGTGCTGGAGTAGATACAGGGTAATCAGGTTGGACACAGTCCCTGTCCCACATGGGCCACATTGTCTCAATCCCCATTTTGCAGATGAGGGACCTGAGGCACAGAGAAGTGAAGTGAATTGCCCCAGGTCACAAGGAAGACAAGTAGCGGAACTGAGTTTAGAACCCGCGACCTCGGACTCCCAAGCCCGTGTTCTGAACGGATGGATGGATGGATGGATAGATGAATGAATGGTTGGAAGAATGGATGGATGGAAAGAAGGAAAAATGGATTAATGAGAGAGGATGGATTTGACGAGAGATGGAGCTGCAGTCATCCTTTCTTCCCTTCTCCCATTCCTCTGCACATTTTCCAACTCTCATACCCACACCCAGAGTCATGCTAGAGAGCATACAAAGCATTGCGTTTTCATAGATACTGCTAATAATAATATCATTACTGTATTTATTAAGAGATTGTGTGCCTAAATTGTTCCACTTGCTGGATTAGAAACAAAAGAATCAGTACAGACACAATTCCTGTCCCAAATGGGCTCAAAGTGTAAGAGGAAGAGAAAGCCTGGGGACATTAGGTCACTGCCCCAAGTTCACACAGCAGGCCAGTAGCAGAGCTGGCATCAGAACTCAAGTCTCAATCAATCAATCAATCATATTTATTGAGCACTTACTCTGGGCCCAGCACTGTACTAACCACTTGGAAAAGTTCAATATAATAGAGTTGGTAGACACGTTCCCTGCTCATAGTGAACTTGAGGTCTAGAGCGATTCCTATTCTTTTAGGCCTCAATAATTTTTTTAAAAAAATTATGATATTTGTTAAGCATTTGCTATGTGCCGAGCACTGTTCTAATCACAGTGGGGTAGATACAAGGTAATCAGGTTATCCCATGTGAGGTTCACAGTCTCAATCCCCATTTTACAGATGACGTAACTGAGACATGATGAAGTTAACTGTGTCACCCAGAGTCACACAGAAAACAAGTGGTTGAGCAGGGATTAGATCCACCCCCAAACTGGATTTACTGTACTAAGCACTTGGGAGAGTTCAGTTTACCAGACTTGTTAAACACATTCCCTGCCCACAGTGAGCTTACAGTCTACAGGGACTCCCTTTCCTTTAGGCCATGATTCCTCCCCAAAGCTGGATTATCTGTCGTATTTTAGTTTTAGCCGCCTCCCTCCCAGACTTCGACAATTCATCAACGTCCAGCGTTTTCTATGAACCCAGTAGGACAGCTAAATATCTCGCTAGATCCAAGAACAATTCCTTGGTAAAGTGGTGTTGTGAGATTATTTCCACAACGAAGGAGACATTCTGTCTCAGAGCAGGGGCTGGGTAAGTGACCCTTTTAGGATCCTGCCCATGGCTGCCTTCATATCCCAGTTCCTGAAGATGTAGATAAGGAGGTTCAGAACAAGGGGTATCGCTGCATAGAACAAGGACACCAGCAGGTTCACGATCATGGAGGAGTCTGAGGGCAGCTTGATGTAGACAAATGCACCCGCAGAGAGGAACGCAGTGACGAGGTGGGGCAGGCAGGTGGAGAAGGCTTTTGCCCGGCCCTCGGTGACTGGCGTCCTCAGCACAGCCCAGAACATGCGCGCATATGAGACGATGATGGAAATGAAGCAGACAACAGCTCAGGCTGTCCCAAAATTACAGTCGCGTGGATGGCGATGTGCATCTCGGAGCAGGTGATGTTCAGCCGAGGAGGGATGTCACAGAACAATTGCGGGACGGTGTTGGACCCGCAGAAGGACAGGGAGAACCTCCCAGCTGAACACATTGCTGCAAACAGGACCCCACTGCATCAGGAGGCGGTGGCCAACTTCCCATCAAACCTCTTGAACCATGATGACCTTGTAGCTCAGGGAGAGGCAGATGACAGCGTAGCGGTTGTAGGATATCACCGTGAAGACCGACAGCTCTGAGCCAGCAAACCAGACCACTGAGAAGACCTGGACGGCACAGCCCTCTAGGGAACTGGGTGTCTTGTTGGTCAGGGATTTGTGGATGGATTTGGGGATGGTGACGTAGATGTAGCAGAGGTCGAGGACGGACAGGTTCCTGAGGAAGACGTACATGAGGGTGTGAAGGCGCCAGTCGAGGGTGGTGACGGCGACGATGAGGAGATTCCCCGTCAGGGCCTCCAGGTAGACCAGAAGGAATAGCGCGGCCTGGAACAGCTGCAGCTTCGGGACCTCTGAGAATCCTAGCAGGAGGAATTCTGTCTTCACGATGACATTGGTCATTTTCTAGGAATTGACGTTGACTGCCTAAGGACATTTAGAAAAGATACGGATGAGAATAATATTCCAGAGAAAAGTGCACAGGAGAAGAGAAAATCTTTGGTTTGGAGGGAATCTTGGAGTGTTTCAGACACTGTACTAAACACTAATTAGGTTGTTTATCTCCTCCAATCAATCTGTCTTGGTTCAGGATGGCACTGAAACCATTCCGGACTCCCAGAATCTATTCCATTTACGGACATCTGCAAGGATTGTGATCACATAATTCTACATAATTGCAGTAGCAACATAGCCTAGTGGAAAGAGGATGGTACTGGGAGTCTAGGGAACCTTGGTCTTAATTCAGACTCTGACACTTACCTACTGTTTGATCTCGGGCAAGTCACTTAACTTTTCTGTTCCTCGGTTTCCTCATCTGTAAAATGGGGTTTAAGAACGTGAGTCCCATGCAGGACAGTGACAGTGTCAAATCTGATTATTTCATATCCATTTCAGCACTGAGTATGGTGTTGGCACATGGTAAGCACTTAAGAAATACCACAATTATAGTTATTAGGAAAGAGCAGGAAAATTCCTGTCATATCCTGGGTTTATAATGAAATTTCCCTTCCCTGCCCCTCACCTTCCCCTGCTCCTCTCCGGAATCACTGGGCCTGTCCTGGGCTGGGGGCATCGACCTCAGCTGAGAGAAAGGCTCACTCCATCTCGTCGATCCTGGACGCTTGTGGGGGTGACAGAAAGTCTGGGTGAGGGGAGGGGATTGTCAGTATACTTCCTCCCCCTTTCGGCTCTATGGATGGCTGCGCCATCCCCTCAGACAATGGCCGAGTTATTTCCTGGGGGATTCCCCATGGGAGGACGGGCCCGGAGCTTGGCTGAGGCAGCTCACTGTCTGGCAATCCAGAAGGCCGGGATCCTGGGCACCGTGTGGTCTCAGCCCTTAAACCTAAATAACTGCCCAGTCCCACGTGGTTCCCACTCTGGGACTCCTTCCTAGAACAACAATAATGGAGTCATCATCATTCCGTTTTTATGATTAATAATTGGTCTCTGTTTCAACTCTGGAGATTGGAGATATATCAGGCCAAGATCGTGGACCATCCTAAATCAGCTCTCTCTCTCTCTCTCTCTCTCTCTTGCCTACCCATTCTCTTTTTCCGCTAGACCACAGCTCACACTCTCCAATCCCCCTAGACGTTTTTACATGTTTCTTTCTTAACTTCCCTTCCTACATCCCTTGGATTGTACCCTTCCTCCTGCCTGGTGCGCCCTCCCTCTTTCGAATCTGCCAGGCCTCATTTCTCCCCATTTTCAAATCCCCCTTGGAAGCCCAACTCATCCAGGGGGATTTTCCAATGAAATTTCATTTTCCTATTTGCCATTTTAGAACTCAGGCATTCACAAGCACTTCCAAAACTTTAGTAAAGTGTAAGCTCTTTATTTGCAAAGACTATATCTTGCCCTTCTGTTCTACCTCAATTTGGTTGACAATAATTAAATATTGAAGTACGTAAAACAATTTCCTTTCCTTTCCTTCCAAATGCTGCCACAATAATCCAATCACCTATCCTGTCCACCTTGATTACTGCATCAGCCTCCTTGATGACCTCCCTGTCTCCTTTCTTTCTCCATTCCAGTCCATACTTCACTCTGCTGCCCGGATCATTATACTACAAAAACGTCCAGACCATGTTTTCCCACTCTTCAGGAACCTCCAGTGGTTTCTGATCCACCTCCACATCAAGCAGAAACTCCTTATCATTGGCTTGAAAGCACTCAATCAGCTTACCCCTTCCTACTTCAACTTACTGTCGCAACCCAGCCTTCACACCTCACTCTTCCAGTTCTAACTTACTTACTGTACCACGAGTCAGTCTATCTCACTGCCGACGTGTCACCAACATCCTGTGTCTGAGCTGGAGCACCCTTCGTCTTCATATCCGATGGATGATCACTCTCTCCACCTTCAAAGCCTTATTTAGGGCACAGCTCCCCCAAAATGCCTTCCCTGAATAAGCCCTGATTTCCTTTTCTCCCACTCCCTTCTGTGCCATCCTGATTTGCTCCCTTCTTTCTTCCAGTCCCCGAGCACTTATACCCATAATCCAGTATTTTTTTTGCATTAACGTCTGTCTCCCCCTCTAGCCTGTAGGCTCGTTGTGGACAGGGAATACCTCTTTTATATTGCATTATTGTACTCTCCTAAGAACCTAGTACAGTGCTCTGCACACAATAAGCACTCAATAAATACGATTGACCGACTGACTGACTGATTATCTTGTATCTACTCTTGCACTTAGTACAATGTCTAGCACATACTAAGCACTTAACAAATTCCCCAAAAAGGAAGGCATGCACATTCTAGCCTCAGGGAATTCACAATTTAGTGAAGAGAGTATACACCAGTGATTCGCATCAGAGAACGTAAGGATTTTACAGGGAGGTGTGGTATATGAAGGCACAGACTCCAGCTAGGGTAAGCACGAAATCGTTTATTGGGTTAAGCAACAAGATTTTTATATCCTTCAGTCACATTCTGTATTTTTCCATGTTCCTGTGTTTATAGCTAACACAGCTATTCTGTAACCTTCAAGGCCAGTAACGAGTAACACCCGTCTATGTAAGGTCGTAGGGCTGATAACAAGTAACTCTTGTCTGTACAAGGCTGTGATAACAGAGACCAGCCTTTTGGCCACAGCTCTCCTCTCGGTTCCTTGTTTACTTGCCCCTGCTGTTCCCCACATCTCCCCCTCCTTTGTTTGTAACTATACCATTAATGAGCAACGTGGTCATCACACGAGCTCCAACCGTGCGTGTGGCCCTGATAAGTGAGCATGTTATATAGGAAACGAGCAAAAGGAAGAAAAGCAAGGCTCCTGCTATACCGACAAATACCCAGACGTGCAGATTTAACCCCGTGAACCACGTTTTCGGATTCAACCACGACATATCCCGTTGAAGGGTTTCGAGACATTCTGGGTGGTTAATGCCTGCAGCCGCTGAATCTGGCCTTTTAATTGATCATGCAAGGATCGGACATGGTGCTGTAAGGACATACCAAACGCGCCTTGCAGATGTTATTTGACCGTATCCCACGGATGCGTGGTAGCATTCCAGGGCAAGGGTGTCACACAAAGGCCTCCGGAGATATGCTCCCAGTCACAATGCAACGAAAGGCGGGTCTTTAAGGCTGTCTGTCAATCACCGAGCCAGATTACCGCTGCCTTGAGGGCCTGTAATCTCGCTACGATCTCCTCGTCAATACGTTCCTGCGTCTCAAATTCCTGCGTGACGTTGGTTAGTGTTTCCCCTACCACCTTCGCCGTCTGCACTGACTGCGCCAGTGAGGCGATGGCAGTGGTTGCAGAAGCCAGAACGACGATAGCAGATACGAGTGCAAATATCAACCACCCTATGAATCGTTTTCGGCGCTTGTTAGAGCTATCCACCTCTTCCTGGAGTATTCGTGCAAACTGACTTGCAAATGCTCTGCACACAGTAAGCGTTCAATAAATACCATTGAATGAATGAATGAATGAATGACCTAGACCTCTCTCACCTTTCCATGAACGTGTAAGGTTAACAGGAAGCCACAGCTCCGGGCGCCGACGCAGGAGAAATATAAAGGTAAGATTGTTGCGTTGTGCATCTAAAGAAGAGAAACAATTCCCATACCATACATTGGTCAGGTTAATACAGTAAGTGTGGTTGCAGTGGATTATGGTAGCCGCTTGTGCCATCGCAAAGACGTAGGGATGTGAAGTGCAAATCATAATTGGATCAGTTCGTAACTGTATAGCGTTAGCAGTATGATTAGACAGGGTGAGATTCCATATGGTACGATTAATAAACGCGAAGCCTAAACACCAAATTCTCGTATGCAATGGGGAGGTGGTGTTGTTGGTGGACATATAAAACTGTAAAAGAGGCCCAGCCAGCCCACCGCCATGCGAGGATACACTGTGGTTATGGATCCCGAACCCAACAGAGTGGTTGCTCGTCGGGTCCCACAAAACCCCATGAGGGCCCCAGTCCAAAATAGTTCCCGTAGTTCCGTTGACACAAACAGGATCAGGACTGAGCCCGCGACATGGCTGCCAGTTTATCCGTGCATTGTTTGTGAGTGGGTCCTCCATACAAAGGGGCAAGTCGGGGGTATATATCCCCACTTCCGTCAGGTTGTGGAGAGACGATGCTCCAGAGACACCCGGGATGCTTATTAAAGTGTAATTCTTTGTTCCACGTTTGTCCCTCACTCTCAGGTGTTGCTGAGGCGACACTGGAATACAGCCGATGTCGCTGTCATTACTAGTTGTCAGACAAAGGGGTGGAAGTTCAGTTACAAACTCAGTATTGTTAAGAGCAAAACAACTAGTATTGTTAGGCCCTCCGTCTATCACCGGGGGCATCCATACCCCACCTATCCATTCAGTGTCATTATTTCCGATAGGTGGTGTAGGATCCCACCAGGTTATAGGTTTGAAGACGGGTGGATCAAGAATATGTGCCCAGTAAAGACCATTCCCCGTGACAGGCAGGCTGGACACCCCATCAGGCTCCAAATCATAAGCATTCTGACCGTGTTGAGCCCCACATCAGGGGGCGCCGCACGCGTCTTCGCCAAACTGGTGGCCCTCCGCAGATTGTGGTATCCTTGTCTTGAAGGGCTTGACACAACGCGCCGGCAGCCAGTAGGGGCCGGAGGGCAGAGAAACACAGGTGTACCCATGGCCCCAGGTGATCAGAGGTGCAGGTCCTTGCCACTGCCCCGACCCAAGAGGTCTATAATACACACGGGGCAGTTCGGGCCACATAGTGTCTCGTCCAAAGTGGCGCTGTGCTGGCGTAAGGGACAAATCAGACAAGGTTAAAAAATTTAAAACGTATGTATCCTTGTATAACCATTCCTGGGGAGTCATTTCCGTGGGATTCCCCCTCTTTTGTTTAAGCAACAGGTCTTTAAGCGTGTGGTGCATCCGTTCCACAATGGCTTGCCCAGTAGGGGAGTAAGGGATACCAGTAACATGGCGCACCCCCCAATCCTGGAGAAAGAGTTGTACCCTACGAGAGACATAGGCGGGACCATTATCAGTTTTAACAGTAACCAGGACCCCCATGATGGCGAAACAGTGCAGCCAATGTCGAACCACATCACGAGTCTTTTCACCTGCATGGGCGGTGGCCACAACAAGATGCGAGAAAGAATCAATAGTAACATGAACATAACGCAGTCTACCAAATTCGGCCACATGAGTGACATCGGATTGCCAAATGTCATTGGATCAAAGACCGCGGGGATTTATCCCCGCAGGAACAGGTACTGAGGACAGCTGCTAACAGTCAGGACAAGCGCGAACAATATCGCTTGTTGAATAGTCAGCGAAAATTGTTTGCGCAGAGACCACGCATTCTGGTGAAAAAATCCGTGTGAAAGCCGGGCCTGCGTTAACAGATTTGGCTGTACGACCTGCACTGTTAAAGCATCCGCTACAGCATTGCCCTCGGTCAGCGGGCCAGGCAGTGCCGTATGTGATCTGATATGGACGACAAAATACGGGTGAGACCTTTGTGTTAACAGGCGCTATAATCGCAAAAGCAATTGGAATAGGAGGCGATTCTCCACTTCCTTAATAAAGGCCCCTTCTAGGTGCTGGACTATACCCGAGACGTACACAGAGTCTACTATCAGATTCAGATGTTCTGATGCAAATAGTTCAAAGGCGTGCGCAGCGGCGGCCAATTCCACAATCTGGGTTGATCCCTGTTGATCCCTTGGTTGATCCCTGGGTTGATCGGACGGAAGACGTCCGATTCCCAAGCGTCCGAAGCACCTTTCCAGACGACCACCGCCTTGCCTGTCTTTCCGGACCCATTTACAAAGGCCGTGCGTGCCTTAGGCAGCGGAACATGTGAAAGTAGGATCCGCTGCTGTAAGGGCACCTGGGGCAACGACTGCAACAATTTGTGTCTAGGCAGGGTGTACTCGATCGTTCCTAGAAAGTACACAAGTACAATTTGCAGGACAAGGCTTTGTGATAGCCAGGTGTCCAAGTCGGCACGAGTAACAGGTATGTGGATAAAAGAGGGATCATCCCCCGTTAATTGTTGCCATCTGATGCCCCCTTGAGAAATCAGACGGGCCATCATCTCAATAGGGGTTGTCACAGTTTTGGAGAAGGAATGAGGGAGGAAAAGCCACTCCAAGGTCCACAATGTTATAGTAGGAGTGACGGCCCCTTCTGTCCATTGTCCCAGCAACACGTCTGGCTGGAAGGTGTGGGAAATCACCAATAAACGAATTGGGAGGGAGTTCGAGCGTCGGTGACCATAGGTAGTCTTGTGGCCACGCGCTCTAAAGCGGTAGATGCTGCCGAGGTGAGAGTGCGCGAAGAGGTCAGGTCAGGATCACCTCGTAGCAGGTGAAAATGCGGAGATAATTCCTCCGTCGTTATGCCCAACGTCGACCGAAGCCAGTTAATGGTACCCAAGAGTTTCTGTAGATCGTTCAAGGTATTTATGGTATTAGCGATTTGCAGGGGCTGTGGATGGATTTCAGATTCATACAGTCTCCATCCCAAGTATTTCCAGGATGCGGCAGTCTGAACCTTCTCCTCCGCTATCTGCAGCCCTTGGCGCCATAGTTGCCGGGTTGCCTCCTGACACACCAGTGAGAGGGCTTGCGAGTCTTGTGTTGCAATAAGAATATCATCCATATAATGATAAATAATAGCATGCTGGTGGACTGCCCGTACCCGATCCAGCGCCGAGCCTACCACCATCTGACAAATAGTAGGGCTATTCATGATGCCTTGTGGTAATGCTTCCCAGTGGTATCTGTCCAACGGTCCTTGATTATTGATTGTGGGCACCGAGAAGGCGAAATGCCAACAAGCATCCGGATGAAGTGGGATCGTGAAAAAACAGTCCTTTAAATCAATCACCCTTAGATGCCAGGATTCAGGAAGCATGGACGGGGAAGGTGTTTCTGGCTGCAAGGGCCCATTTGTGTCATCACTGCGTTAATCGCCCTCAAATCTTGCAGTAGTCGCCACTTTCCCGATTTTTTGGGTATGACGAAAATGGGGGTGTTCCAGGGACTGGTAGAAGGAACTATATGTCCCAACGCCAGTTGTTCCTGTATAAGCTCTCGTGCCTTAACCAATCTCTCGCCCTTCGAGGGCCACTGATCTACCCAAACCGGCATGTCAGTCTTCCAGGTCAGTTTAAGGTGAGGATGGACTGCATTGGCCCCCGCTATAAATTTGTCGTAAGTGTCACGCTCCATTGCGCTAACAAGTCACGTCCCCACAAGGTGCAAGGCACTGCCAGAACGTAAGGTTGTAATACGCCCTGTTTGCCCTCTGGCCCTCTAACCAGCAAGGAATGAGCGCTCTGCCATGACACCTGCATCCCACCGACCCCCGCCACAGTAGCCGCTGAGTGAGCTAGGGGCCAATCGGGAGGCCATTGGGACTGCTGGATGATAGTGACATCGGCGCCCGTATCAACCAGGCCAGTGAAAGGGCGATTATTGACCAAACAGGTGAGCAAGGGCTGTCCTGGGGAGACCTTGTGAGTCCAAAATATCCGCGGTGGAATAGTACTGCCAAAACCTTCAGCCCGTGTCTGAACACTACCGCCCGTTCCTCTACTTGGGAGCAAAAGAAGTCGGGCAATGCGTTCACCCAGGGAAACCGTACAAGGCAGTGCGGTGTCTAGACCATAATCCTGATTTCCCCCGTATAATCAGGGTCAATAACCCCGGGTAAGACAAACAGCCCACTTCTACTAGTTGAAGATCAACGTATCAAAAGGGCCATGGTGTTCGGAGGCATGGGCCCAAATACGCCCGTCGGCAGCAAATGTACACTAGTATTGGAAATCACGGTTGGTACGGCAGTGGCCAGGTCCAACCCGGCGCTCCCTGCGTTGGATGGGCGGAGGTCAGAGACATGACGCGGAGACCCTCCGACTGCTGAGCTCCCGTCTGACCCACGAAATTTATCGTAGCCCTGTATGCCCTCCTCGGGGCGCCGGGCTTCACGCCCCTCTGGCCATTTCCCGGCTGCCCCACTGGGTTCCCCTGCACATCAAATTTGGATTTGCACTGAGTACCCCATTAGTACCCTTTGTGACATCTGGGACACAGCTGTAATGACACAACGTCCCCCCTTACCTGCCGGGTCCCAGACTTCTTAGGACAGTCACGCCTTATTTGTCCTTCCTGTCCACATAAAAAACACTTGACCGCGGCCCGGGTCACCGTACGTTATTGCGCCAGGGCAGAGGCTAACATTTCAGCCTTAAACTGCTCAGAGCCAACATTCTGGCATGCCTTAATTAGGTCCGATAGCGTCTTTGCCTTGTTCCGCAGGGGATCCAAGGCTTTCCCGCAATCAATATTGGCATTTTCAATTGCCAATTGATACAATAACAACTGCTGAGCCTCCTCCGAATCAATCTGATGCTGTATGGCAGTTTGGAGCCTATCCAGTAACGTAACGTAAGGTCCTGAGCACCCTGATGGACTGCAGCAAAAGAGGTCTCCCGCCGACCCGCATCAGGGACTTGTTTCAGGGCCTTCATGGTTAAGAAGGCAGCCTGGGTAAAGGCCACTCGGTTTAATTGAGCCTGTGCTTGGGGCGTGGCAAACCGCCCTTGCCCTATTAACTCATCCACCCCAAGGTTAGTATTGTTAGCAAGATTATCCATAACTTGCAGGGTAACAGCTTCCCGATACTCAGAGTCCCACACAGAGTACTGTGTCGGGCTAAGCAACAAACGAAGCGAAGTGCGCCAGTCATGGGGTGTCATAATATACGACTCAGAGACAGCCACGATTAGATTCATTGTGTAGGAAGATTGTAACCCATAATCACGAACACTTTTCCGCAATTCCTTAATCAACTCATAAGGGAGAGAGTCATACTGAGCCGGCCGCCCGGGAAGATACAACACCGGCATCGCTTGCAGTAGCTGTACATCCCCTCGGCGCAATGCCTCCTGCCGGCAGCCCGAAAGGGCTCCGGGATAGGCAGGCTGCGCTGTAGCAGGCGCAGCATATACATACGGCGGGGCAGCAGACAAAGGGGGAGCAAGGGGGGAGGGTGAACGATCGACAAACGGGATACCGCCTGCAGGCGCTGGGTCTGCAAAAGTTTCTTTGCTGTGGGTACGGCAGCAGCCGATGTTGTAAGAGGGGCCAAAGGGGAGTATAGATCAGATCCCTCTTCGGGTCTGCAGTCCCAGAGTCAGAAGGATCGCCAGAGTCATTATGATCCTGGTCCCGATACCAGTCCTCGGGATCCGGAACAGCAGCGTACACCGGCTCCAATTCTGTTGGTGACAATACTTCAAAGAACAGGGAGTCCTCCTGATCACTCCCTGCTCCCAAGTCGCGCGCCGCCGGCACCCCCTGCAACACCCGTTCAGCGGGATGCAGCGCCCGCAGCGCCGTAAAAACAGTTCTCCATGTAATCAGTACCCCTTTGGGTAGGGGCTGGGATAAGCTTTCACGAGTCTGTAGCTCCTGGCCCACCTTTTCCCATAAGGTATGATCATAAGAACCACCTTCAGGGAACCATGTACAATGATCCCGAATCCATACTAATAACTGGACCAACTGCACAGGTGGCACCTTGAACCCCTGCTCCTTCAAAATACGCTGTAATATTTCAAGCTGTAATTTTTGCTCTCTCATGGCTGATTGCCCCATGCTGTCAATTCTTCCACGGCTGCTCACCCGTCCGTCCTGCGAACGGTGATGTCCTAACGTCTCCGGCCGGAGCTTTTACGAACTCATATCCTCAGTTCAGCCGCGGATACACCACCGGATCGTAAGTTCAGATTTCGAGTCCCGATTCGGGTGCCATTTGTGGTGTATGAAGGCACGGACTCCGGCTACGGTAAGCACGAAATCGTTTATTGGGTTAAGCAGCATGACTTTTATATCCTTCAGTCACATTCTGTATTTCTCCATGTTCCTGTGTTTATAGCTAACACAGCTATTCTGTAACCTTCAAGGCCAGTAACAAGTAACACCCGTCTATGCAAGGTCGTAGGGCCGATAACAAGTAACTCTTGTCTGTACAAGGCTGTGATAACAGAGACCAGCCTTTTGGCCACAGCTCTCCTCTCGGTTCCTTGTTTACTTGGCCCTGCTGTTCCCCACATCTCCCCCTCCTTTGTTTGTAACTATACCATAATGAGCAACGTGGTCATCACACGAGCTCCAACCGTGCATGTGGCCCTGATAAGTGAGCATGTCATATAGGAAACGAGCAAAAGGAAGAAAAGCAAGGCTCCTGCTATACCGACAAATACCCAGACGTGCAGATTTAACCCCGTGAACCACGTTTTCGGATTCAACCACGACATATCCCGTTGAAGGGTTTCGAAGACATTCTGGGTGGTTAATGCCTGCAGCCGCTGAATCTGGCCTTTTAATTGATCATGCAAGGATCGGACATGGTGCTGTAAGGACATACCAAACGCGCCTTGCAGATGTTATTTGACCGTATCCCACGGATGCGTGGTAGCATTCCAGGGCAAGGGTGTCACACAAAGGCCTCCGGAGATATGCTCCCAGTCACAATGCAACGAAAGGCGGGTCTTTAAGGCTGTCTGTCAATCACCGAGCCAGATTACCGCTGCCTTGAGGGCCTGTAATCCCGCCACGAACTCCTCGTCAATACGTTCCTGCGTCTCAAATTCCTGTGTGACGTTGGTTAGTGTTTCCCCTACCACCTTCGCCGTCTGCACTGACTGCGCCAGTGAGGCGATGGCAGTGGTCGGAGAAGCCAGAATGACGATAGCAGATACGAGTGCAAATATCAACCACCCTACGAATCATTTTCGGCGCCTGTTAGAGCTATCCACCTCTTCCTGGAATATTCGTGCAAAGTGACGTGCAAATGCTCTGCACACAGTAAGCGTTCAATAAATACCATTGAATGAATGAATGAATGAATGAATGACCTAGACCGCTCTCACCTTTCCATGAACGTGTAAGGTTAACAGGAAGCTACAGCTCCGGGCGCCGACGCAGGAGAAATATAAAGGTAAGATTGTTGCGTTGTGCATCTAAAGAAGAGAAACAATTCCCATACCATACATTGGTCAGGTTAATACAGTAAGTGTGGTTGCAGTGGATTATGTTAGCCGCTTGTGCCATCGCAAAGACGTAGGGATGTGAAGTGCAAATCATAATTGGATCAGTTCATAACTGTGTAGCGTTAGCAGTATGATTAGACAGGGTGAGATTCCATATGGTACGATTAATAAACGCAAAGCCTAAACACCAAATTCTCGTATGCAATGGGGAGGTGGTGTTGTTGGTGGACATATAAAACTGTAAAAGAGGCCCAGCCAGCCCACCGCCATGCGAGGATACACTGTGGTTATGGATCCCGAACCCAACAGAGTGGTTGCTCGCCGGGTCCCACAAAACCCCATGAGGGCCCCAGTCCAAAATAGTTCCCGTAGTTCCGTTGACGCAAACAGGATCAGGACTGAGCCCGCGACATGGCTGCCAGTTTATCCGTGCATTGTTTGTGAGTGGGTCCTCCATACAAAGGGGCAAGTCGGGGGTATATATCCCCACTTCCGTCAGGTTGTGGAGAGACAATGCTCCAGAGACACCCGGGATGCTTATTAAAGTGTAATTCTTTGTTCCACGTTTGTCCCTCACTCTCAGGTGTTGCTGAGGCGACACTGGAATACAGCCGATGTCGCTGTCATTACTAGTTGTCAGACAAAGGGGTGGAAGTTCAGTTACAAACTCAGTATTGTTAAGAGCAAAACAGCTAGTATTGTTAGGCCCTCCGTCTACCACCGGGGGCATCCATGCCCCACCTATCCATTCAGTGTCATTATTTCCGATAGGTGGTGTAGGATCCCACCAGGTTATAGGTTTGAAGACGGGTGGATCAAGAATATGTGCCCAGTAAAGACCATTCCCCGTGACAGGCAGGCTGGACACCCCATCAGGCTCCAAATCATAAGCATTCTGACCGTGTTGAGCCCCACATCAGGGGGCGCCGCACGCGTCTTCGCCAAACTGGTGGCCCTCCGCAGATTGTGGTATCCTTGTCTTGAAGGGCTTGACACAACGCGCCGGCAGCCAGTAGGGGCCGGAGGGCAGAGAAACACAGGTGTACCCATGGCCCCAGGTGATCAGAGGTGCAGGTCCTTGCCACTGCCCCGACCCAAGAGGTCTATAATACACACGGGGCAGTTCGGGCCACGTAGTGTCTCGTCCAAAGTGGCGCTGTGCTGGCGTAAGGGACAAATCAGACAAGGTTAAAAAATTTAAAACGTATGTAGCCTTGTATAACCGTTCCTGGGGAGTCATTTCCGTGGGATTCCCCCTCTTTTGTTTAAGCAACAGGTCTTTAAGCATGTGGTGCATCCGTTCCACAATGGCTTGCCCAGTAGGGGAGTAAGGGATACCAGTAACATGGCACACCCCCAATCCTGGAGAAAGAGTTGTACCCTACGAGAGACATAGGCGGGACCATTATCAGTTTTAACAGTAACCAGGACCCCCATGATGGCGAAACAGTGCAGCCAATGTCGAACCACATCACGAGTCTTTTCACCTGCATGGGCGGTGGCCACAACAAGATGCGAGAAAGAATCAATAGTAACATGAACATAACGCAGTCTACCAAATTCGGCCACATGAGTGACATCGGATTGCCAAATGTCATTGGATCGAAGACCGCGGGGATTTATCCCCGCAGGAACAGGTACTGAGGACAGCTGTTAACAGTCAGGACAAGCGCGAACAATATCGCTTGTTGAATAGTCAGCGAAAATTGTTTGCGCAGAGACCACGCATTCTGGTGGAAAAATCCGTGTGAAAGCCGGGCCTGCGTTAACAGATTTGGCCGTACGGACTGCATTGTTAAAGCATCCGCTACAGCATTGCCCTCGGTCAGCGGGCCAGGCAGTGCCGTATGTGATCTGATATGGACGACAAAATACGGGTGAGACCTTTGTGTTAACAGGCGCTATAATCGCAAAAGCAATTGGAATAAGAGGCGATTCTCCAGTTCCTTAATAAAGGCCCCTTCTAGGTGCTGGACTATACCCGAGACGTACACAGAGTCTACTATCAGATTCAGATGTTCTGATGCAAATAGTTCAAAGGCGCGCGCAGCGGCGGCCAATTCCACAATCTGGGTTGATCCCTGTTGATCCCTGGGTTGATCCCTGGGTTGATCGGACGGAAGACGTCCGATTTCCAAGCGTCCGAAGCACCTTTCCAGGCGACCACCGCCTTTCCTGTCTTTCCGGACCCATTTACAAAGGCCGTGCGTGCCTTAGGCAGCGGAACATGTGAAAGTAGGATCCGCTGCTGTAAGGGCACCTGGGGCAACGACTGCAACAATTTGTGTCTAGGCAGGGTGTACTCGATCGTTCCTAGAAAGTACACAAGTACAATTTGCAGGACAAGGCTTTGTGATAGCCAGGTGTCCAAGTCGGCACGAGTAACCGGTATGTGGATAAAAGAGGGATCATCCCCCGTTGATTGTTGCCATCTGATGCCCCCTTGAGAAATCAGACGGGCCATCATCTCAATAGGGGTTGTCAAAATTTTGGAGAAGGAATGAGGGAGGAAAAGCCACTCCAAGGTCCGCAATGTTATAGTAGGAGTGACGGCCCCTTCTGTCCATTGTCCCAGAAACACGTCTGGCTGGAAAGTGTGGGAAATCACCAATAAACGAATTGGGAGGGAGTTCGAGCGTCGGTGACCATAGGTAGTCTTGTGGCCACGCGCTCTAAAGCGGTAGATGCTGCCGAGGTGAGAGTGCGCGAAGAGGTCAGGTCAGGATCACCTCGTAGCAGGTGAAAATGCGGAGATAATTCCTCCGTCGTTATGCCCAACGTCGACCGAAGCCAGTTAATGGTACCCAAGAGTTTCTGTAGATCGTTCAAGGTATTTATGGTATTAGCGATTTGCAGGGGCTGTGGATGGATTTCAGATTCATACAGTCTCCATCCCAAGTATTTCCAGGGTGCGGCAGTCTGAACCTTCTCCTCCGCTATCTGCAGCCCTTGGCGCCGTAGTTGCCGGGTTGCCTCCTGACACACCAGTGAGAGGGCTTGCGAGTCTTGTGTTGCAATAAGAATATCATCCATATAATGATAAATAATAGCATGCTGGTGGACTGCCCGTACCCGATCCAGCGCCGAGCCTACCACCATCTGACAAATAGTAGGGCTATTCATGATGCCTTGTGGTAATGCTTCCCAGTGGTATCTGTCCAACGGTCCTTGATTATTGATTGTGGGCACCGAGAAGGCGAAATGCCAACAAGCATCCGGATGAAGTGGGATCGTGAAAAAACAGTCCTTTAAATCAATCACCCTTAGATGCCAGGATTCAGGAAGCATGGACGGGGAAGGTGTTTCTGGCTGCAAGGGCCCATTTGTGTCATCACTGCGTTAACCGCCCTCAAATCTTGCAGTAGTCGCCACTTTCCCGATTTTTTGGGTATGACGAAAATGGGGGTGTTCCAGGGACTGGTAGAAGGAACTATATGTCCCAACGCCAGTTGTTCCTGTATAAGCTCTCGTGCCTTAACCAATCTCTCGCCCTTCGAGGGCCACTGATCTACCCAAACCGGCATGTCAGTCTTCCAGGTCAGTTTAAGGTGAGGATGGACTGCATTGGCCCCCGCTACAAATTTGTCGTAAGTGTCACGTTCCATTGCGCTAACAAGTCACGTCCCCACAAGGTGCAAGGCACTGCCAGAACGTAAGGTTGTAATACGCCCTGTTTGCCCTCTGGCCCTCTAACCAGCAAGGAATGAGCGCTCTGCCATGGCACCTGCATCCCACCGACCCCCGCCACAGCAGCCGCTGAGTGAGCTAGGGGCCAATTGGGAGGCCATTGGGACTGCTGGATGATAGTGACATCGGCGCCCGTATCAACCAGGCCAGTGAAAGGGCGATTATTGACCAAACAGGTGAGCAAGGGCTGTCCTGGGGAGACCTTGTGAGTCCAAAATATCCGCGGTGGAACAGTACTGCCAAAACCTTCAGCCCGTGTCTGAACACTACCGCCCGTTCCTCTACTTGGGAGCAAAAGAAATCGGGCAATGCGTTCACCCAGGGAAACCGTACAAGGCAGTGCGGTGTCTAGACCATAATCCTGATTTCCCCCGTATAATCAGGGTCAATAACCCCGGGTAAGACAAACAGCCCACTTCTACTAGTTGAAGATCAACATATCAAAAGGGCCATGGTGTTCGGAGGCATGGGCCCAAATACGCCCATCGGCAGCAAATGTACACTAGTATTGGAAATCACGGTTGGTACGGCAGTGGCCAGGTCCAACCCGGCGCTCCCTGCGGTGGCTGGGCGGAGGTCAGAGACATGACGCGGAGACCCTCCGACTGCGGAGCTCCCGTCTGACCCACGAAATTTATCGTAGCCCTGTATGCCCTCCTCGGGGCGCCGGGCTTCACGCCCCTCTGGCCATTTCCCGGCTGCCCCACTGGGTTCCCCTGCACATCAAATTTGGATTTGCACTGACTACCCCATTAGTACCCTTTGTGACATCTGGGACACAGCTGTAATGACACAACATCCCGCCTTACCTGTCGGGTCCCAGACTTCTTAGGACAGTCACGCCTTATTTGTCCTTCCTGTCCACATAAAAAACACTTGACCGCGGCCCGGGTCACCGTACGTTATTGCGCCAGGGCAGAGGCTAACATTTCAGCCTTAAACTGCTCAGAGCCAACATTCTGGCATGCCTTAATTAGGTCCGATAGCGTCTTTGCCTTGTTCCGCAGGGGATCCAAGGCTTTCCTGCAATCAATATTGGCATTTTCAATTGCCAATTGATACAATAACAACTGCTGAGCCTCCTCCGAATCAATCTGACGCTGTATGGCAGTTTGGAGCCTATCCAGAAACGTAACGTAAGGTCCTGAGCACCCTGATGGACTGCAGCAAAAGAGGTCTCACGCCGACCCGCATCAGGGACTTGTTTCAGGGCCTTCATGGTTAAGAAGGCAGCCTGGGTAAAGGCCACTCGGTTTAATTGAGCCTGTGCTTGGGGCGTGGCAAACCGCCCTTGCCCTATTAACTCATCCACCCCAAGGTTAGTATTGTTAGCAAGATTATCCATAACTTGCAGGGTAACAGCTTCCCGATACTCAGAGTCCCACACAGAGTACTGTGTCGGGCTAAGCAACAAACGAAGCGAAGTGCGCCAGTCATGGGGTGTCATAATATACGACTCAGAGACAGCCACGATTAGATTCATTGTGTAAGAAAATTGTAACCCATAATCACAAACACTTTTCCGCAATTCCTTAATCAACTCATAAGGGAGAGAGTCATACTGAGCTGGCCGCCCGGGAAGATACAACACCGGCATCGCTTGCAGTAGCTGTACATCCCCTCGGCGCAATGCCTCCTGCCGGCAGCCCGAAAGGGCTCCAGCATAGGCAGGCTGCGCTGTAGCAGGCGCAGCATATACATACGGCGGGGCAGCAGACAAAGGGGGAGCAAGGGGGGAGGGTGAACGATCGACAAACGGGATACCGCCTGCAGGCGCTGGGTCTGCAAAAGTTTCTTTGCTGTGGGTACGGCAGCAACCGATGTTGTAAGAGGGGCCAAAGGGGAGTATAGATCAGATCCCTCCTTCGGGTCTGCAGTCCCAGAGTCAGAAGGATCGCCAGAGTCATTATGATCCTGGTCCCGATACCAGTCCTCGGGAACCGGAACAGCAGCGTACACCGGCTCCAATTCTGTTGGTGACAATACTTCAAAGAACAGGGAGTCCTCCTGATCACTCCCTGCCCCAAAGTCGCGCGCCGCCGGCGTCCCCTGCAACACCCGTTCAGCGGGATGCAGCACCCGCAGCGCCGTAAAAACAGTTCTCCATGTAATCAGTACCCCTTTGGGTAGGGGCTGGGATAAGCTTTCACGAGTCTGTAGCTCCTGGCCCACCTTTTCCCATAAGGTATGATCATAAGAACCACCTTCAGGGAACCATGTACAATGATCCCGAATCCATACTAATAACTGGACCAACTGCACAGGTGGCACCTTGAACCCCTGCTCCTTCAAAATACGCTGTAATATTTCAAGCTGTAATTTTTGCTCTCTCATGGCTGATTGCCCCATGCTGTCAATTCTTCCACGGCTGCTCACCCGTCCGTCCTGCGAACGGTGATGTCCTAACGTCTCCGGCCGGAGCTTTTACGAACTCATATCCTCAGTTCAGCCGCGGATACACCACCGGATCGTAAGTTCAGATTTCGAGTCCCGATTCGGGTGCCATTTGTGGTGTATGAAGGCACGGACTCCGACTACGGTAAGCACGAAATCGTTTATTGGGTTAAGCAGCATGACTTTTATATCCTTCAGTCACATTCTGTATTTCTCCATGTTCCTGTGTTTATAGCTAACACAGCAATTCTGTAACTTTCAAGGCCAGTAACAAGTAACACCCGTCTATGCAAGGTCGTAGGGCCGAAAAACAAATACCTCTTGTCTGTACAAGGCTGTGATAACAGAGACCAGCCTTTTGGCCACAGCTCTCCTCTCGGTTCCTTGTTTACTTGGCCCTGCTGTTCCCCACAGGAGGGATGCCAGGATGAAATAGATCCATTACTAACTGAATATGCAATTGGCAATCTATTTATAGGTAAGAATTGGGAGTGTAAAAGCATATATTGGGATGAAGGGTAACTGTTGATCTGATACGGTTGAACTGTTGTGAGCAGACTTCCAGGAATTGGGGAAATGGCAACTGTGTCTCTTGGGTCTTGGTACCCTCTTCTATACCCCCTCTCTCTGTACCCACTCACCCCACCTCATCAAATATTCAGTCAATCAATTCATGGTCTTTACTGTGCGATTACGGTGTGCAGAGCACTGTACTAGGTGCCTGGGATTGTACAGTAATACAGAGCTGGTAGACAGGTTTTCTGTCCACGGTGAGCTTAAAGGCAAGAGGGGGATGGAGGCATTAATCAATCGATCACTCAATCAGTGGTATTTATTGAGCAATTTCCATGTGAGCCCACTATTGGGTAGGGACTGTCTCTACATGTTGCCAACTTGTACTTCCCAAGCGCTTAGTACAGTGCTCTGCACACAGTAAGCGCTCAATAAATACGATTGATGTACAGAACACTGTATTAGGTGCTTGGGAGAGTACAGTATAACTGAGTTGGTAGACACATTCCCTGCACACAATGAGCTTACAATCTAGAGGATGATACAGATATTAATCAGTCAGACAATTTACCAATGGTGTTTATTGAGCACTTAGTGTGGAGCACTGTACAAAGCAATCGATCAATCAGTGGTATTTTAGGAGTGCTTACTATGTGCAGAGCACTGTAGTAAGCACTTGGGAGAGTAGAATACAACTGAGTTGGTAGGCATATTACCTGCCCAAAATGAGCTTACAAGTCTAAAGAAGCAGTGTCAGGAGTCAGAGGTCACAGATTCAAATCCCTGCTCCACCGCTTGTCAGCTGTGTGACTTTCAGCAAGTCACTTAACTTCTCTGTGCCTCAATTACCTCATCTGTAAAATGGGGATTAATATTGTGAGCCCCACATGGGACAACCAGATCACCTTGTATCCTCCCCAGAGTTTAGAAAGTGCTTTGCACATAATAAGCACTTAACAAATATCAAAATTATTATTATAGTATTAGAGCAGTATACTTAAAAGTCTAGAGAAGGATACAGATATTCATTAATCAATGAGAGACAATCAATCAATGGTAGTTATTGAGCACTTACTCTGTGTGTAGCACTGTCTAAAGCAATCTATCAAGCAGTGGCATTTATTGAATGCTTACTTTGTGCAGAGCATCATACAGCGCCTTGAACAGTGCTTTGCACATAGTAAGCGCTTAATAAATGCCGTCATTATTATTATTATTAGTATTACTAAGTGCTTGGGAGAGTACAATTCAACAAAGTTGGTAGACATGTTCCTTGACCACATGGAGTTTACAATCTACAGGGGTATCTTGCATTTCTCCCATCCGGGATCAAGGAAAGATCTCTAAATCCCGAACATGAAGATGGGTCCTCTCAGCCACAGCAGCAAACATAGGAAAACCTTCACTGTCGGGTCTTTAGACCCGAAGGATAGCTGTAAATCTGGGCAAATCCTTGGATAATCCCTCTGACAACAGCTGAAATCATTGGTATGGAGAAACACATATTGAATCCCAGAGAGGGAGCTGGTAGGCTTTAGGACCCTCATCAGGGTGGATTTCACATCTTTATTTTTCAGACTGTAGGTGAGGGGGTTGAGGGCGGGGGGCACCACGGCACAGGTAGAACGTGGACGCCAGCAGGTCCCGCGTCGAGGGGGTGTCCGACGGCAATTTGAGTGTAACGAAAGTCCCGGTAGAGAAAAAAAGCAATGACGACAGTGCGGTGATGCAGGCAGTTGGAGAAGGCTTTGGCCCGGCCCTCAGTGGCCGTCATCCTAAGCACGACCCAGAAAATGCGAATGTATGAGACGACGATGGGCACGAAGCAGACGACGGCTAATGCCACCCCTGTGATCATGCTCAAGTCCGTGGAAACGCGGTCCTCGGAGCAGGAGATCATCAGCAGAGAGGGGATGTCACAGAACTGGGGGACAACGTTGGACCTGCAGAAGGACATGGAGAAGGTAGAAGCTGAAAGCAAGACCCTAATTAGTCCTCCGCTGAGCAATGAGGCGACGGCTATTTTCCCACAGACCCCTCGGTCCATGATGACGTTGTGGTGTGGGGAGAGGCAATTAGCGGCATAGCGGTCATAGGACAACGCCGTGAGGATGAAATACTCAGAACCCACAAACAAGATCCACAGAAAGAACTGAGCGATGCAGCCTAGGAAGGAGATGGAGTTATTATTGCTTAGGGAGCTGTGGATGGACTTGGAGAAGATGACAGAGATGACGCCGATGTCGAAGCCAGATGAGGTAACTGAAAGATTCCTGAGGAAGAAGAACATGGGGTTGTGGAGGGACCGGTCGAGGATGGTGACGGGGGTGATGAGATTCCCCGTCAGGACGGCCAGGAGAAACAGCGCAGCGTAGACCAGCTGTAGCTCCCGAACGTCTGAGAATCCCAGGAGCAGGAATTCTGTCTTCACAGTGACAATGGTCATTTTATGGAAATGGACATTGACTGCCTAAGGACATTTAAAGAAGGGAAGTAGATTCAAATGGGGACGAGAATAATAATCCAGGGAAAAGTTCAAAGAAGAGGAGAAAATCTTTGGGTTGGAGGGAAATCTCAGATTTTGGGTTTTTTATGGTATTTTTTAAGTTCTTACTACGTACCAAACACTGTATTAAGTGCTAGGATACCTACAAGCTAATCACGGTGTTCATCTCCCTCAGTTTACCTGCTTCTGTTCAGGCCAGTACAGAAACCATTCCGAACTCCTAGGTGTCTTGTTCATTTGCAAATATCTGCAAAGATTGTAGTCATTTAATTCCATATAATTTTGAGAAGCAGCGCAGAATAGTGGAAAAAGCTCGGACTAGGAAATCTGAAGACCTGGCTTTTAATCCCCGCACTGCCATTTACCTGCTGTGTGACCTTGGGTAAGTCACTTCAGTTCTCTGGGCCTCAGTTCCTACATTTGCAAAATGGAGATTCAGTACCTGTTCTCCCTCCTATTTAGACTGTGAGGTCCATGAGGGGCCTGATTAACTTGTATCTACCCCAGCAGTTAATACAGTGCTTACCATGCAGTACATGCTTCAGAAATACCATTATCATCATTATTATGAACTAATCAAATCCCTTCGTATCTTTTTATGCCTATTCCATAGCTCCTCTACTTTTCATGTCTATTGCCTCACCTTCTATTCCCCAACCTATTCTTTTAATTCATCCCTGGCCAATCTTCTAGTTCTACCTCACACTCATTACTCCCATGTCTCTCCCCTCTCTCGGGCTATTCCCCCACATTAGAAATCCCACCCCTTCAAATAATAATTACGGCATGTGCTAAGCGCTTAATATGTGTGAGTCACTGTACTAAGCGCTGGGGCGGGTAAAGGCAAATCGGGTTTGTCCCACGTTGGGCTCACAGTCTCAACCTCCATTTTCCAGGTGAGGTACCCGAAGGTCCGGGGAAGTGAAATGACTTGCCCAGGGTCACACAGCAGACAGATAGCAGAGCCGGGATTAGGACCCATAACCTTCTGTCTCCCCGACTCGTGGTTTATCCACTCCACCATGCTACTTCTCCTGACAAGACCACAATCCTTCCACGTTCCAATTCCCACACAAGAGCCCATCTCCTCCAACGAGCTTTTCCCAGTTAGCTCTCATTCAGACAAATCAATCCACCATCTCTACCCATCATGGACTGACTGATACTCCTCTCAGGCATGTACATTGTTTACTCCGTTGCACAGCCACCTCTCCAGTTTGTTGTTCTGAAAATACTTGTATGTCTATCCCCAATGTCTATCTCCCCTTTCCTTTATGTTTATTAATGTCTATCCCCCCGCCCCCTTTTGACTGTAAGCTTGTGACCAGGTAACATGCCTAGCAGGTCTGCTCTATTATATTCTCCCAAGTGCTTAGAACAGTACTCTACACCCAATCATTGCTCAATAAATACCATTGATTGATTGATCAGAGTCTAAGCTCTTTGTGGGCAGGGAATGTGTTATTACTGGTCTTAGGCTTCCGATAGGCCAACACTTAATTATGACTTCTTCCTTATCCCTAAACCCATCGCAAACCAGAAGACAACATTAATCAATCAATGATAATTATTGAGAATTTACAGTGCATAACACTGTACTAAGCACTTGGGAGAGTACAATGAAACATTGTTGGCAGAGAACCTCCCTGCCCACAATCAAATAATTAATCAATCAAGGGTATTTACTGAGTGCTTACTGTGTGCAGAGTACTGAACTAAGTGGCTGGCAGAATACAATACAACGGATTGGTAGACAGGTTCCCTACCCACATTCAATCAGTCCATAGTATTTATTGAGTACTTATTGTGTGCAGAGCACTGTACTCAGCGCTTGGGAAAGAACCATGAAACAGAATTGGTAGATTTTCTTCCCTACCCACAGTAAGCTCTCAGTCTAGAGACCAGTTTAACCTATTTCTATCCCTCACCTTATGCTCAAACCTGCTCCTTTTCCTTGAAAATCAGTAAGATGCCTAGATTCGTTTTTAAGTACTATAATAAGAATAGGTATGTTAATATACGATATAGATAATATAATAACAATAATTATGATATTTGTTAAGTGCGTACTATGTGTCAAGCATTATACTAAGTCCTGGGGTGCATAGAAGATAATTAGGTCCCTTTTAGGGCCCCAGTCTCAGTAGGAGGGAGAACTTATGTTGAATCCCCATTTTGCTCCTGCTGTATGCCAAGAACTGGGATAAATACGCCAGTCTCTGGCAGGCAGTCTCTGGTCTGCCTGAGGCTTACAGTGTAAGATAGAGGGATAGGAAAAATGAAATCCTTGTCTTGGAGGCGTTTACAATATAATGGATTGTTGGATCGCTGCCCACAGTGTATGAAAGAAACCTAGGTTCCAGGCAACTTATGGGTTATGATAGTATTACTGTGGACCAAGCACTGATCTAAGCTCTGGGGTATATGTACATTAATCAGGTTGGACACAGTCCTTGTCCCACATGACACTTATACTCTTAATCCACATTTTGCAAATAAGTTAACTGAGGTTCAGATAAGTGAACTGATTTACCCAAGGTCACACAGAAGACACATGGCAGAGGCGAGATTAGGAGCCAGGTCCTACTGACTTCTAGGCCCGTGCTCCATCCACTAGGCGACGTTTCTTGCCGAAAGCTACGATGCTTGAATGAAAGCTACAGATTCATTGATCAATCAACGAAACCTGGTGAGCACTTACCGGATAATAGGCACTGTACTAAGCACTTAGCTGATGAGGAAACTGGAGCACAGAGAGATTAAGCGGCTTTCCCGAGATCACACAGCAGGCCGGTGGCGGAGATGGGAGGGGGGGTCTTCTGAGTTCCAGAACCTGGCTCTTTTCACTGACATCTGATTGGTAGCTGTGTTCCCTTCACTCACAAAGATCCACGTCCCCTCATCTGGCCCTGGAGAGGATACTAGCTGGAATGGTTCATCCCTCCTCAGGGAAGTAACGTGAAAGAATAGGAGAAATTCTAACTCTGATCTTCCTATTCTGGGCTTACACTGAAATTTCCCTTCCCTGCCCCTCACCTTTCCCCTGCTCGTCTCCACAGTCATATGGCCTGTACTGGGCTGGAGAGCACCGACGTCTGCTGATATAGAGGCTCACTTCATCTCATCGGTACTGGACGCTGATGGGGGTAACAGGAATGTCTGGGTAGGTGGTGGGAGTTGTCAGGATCCTCCCAGCTCCCTCTCCTGATGCCTGTGCCATCCCCACAGAAGACGGCCAGGTTATTTCCTGAGGGATTCCCTGTAGGAGGACGGGCCCGGGGCTCCGCTGAGATGACTGACCATCTGGGAATCTCTGAAAACCGGGATGCTGGGCTCTCTGTGGTCCCGGCTCCCACAACCTGAGTGACTGCCCAGTCCCACGTGATTCCCACTCTGGGACTCCTTCCTAGAACAACCTCAACGGACTCATCATTCTTTTTCCATTATTAATACTTGCTTTATTTTTCATCTCTGGTGATTGGAAATATTTCGTAGTAGAGGGAATAGGCACCCTAGCCCATTTGTCTAGTCATGGTTGAATGGAATATTCAGATTGACTTGGCAAAAAAAAGAAAAGGACCCCAAGATCTCATTCCAGTACTTCCACTGAATGACTGTGTGTCACAGGCACCTATAACATTTTTGAAAGGTTTAAGCTCCTTGTGTGCAAAGAATGTACCTTGGCCTTCTGTTGCACTTCAATTTGATTGATTGAATGATTGAATTGATACTTAAATATTGAAGTATATTATACAATAAATAATAATAGTAAGAACAGTAAAAGTAGAACGATAAATCATAATGGTGTTACTGAGTGACAACTGAGAGCATTAAGTCGTTGGAAAAATTCAACCACTTGAATTTTGGGGCTTCTGGGGATTCTGGGGCAGACTTCAGGATCAAAATGAAGTCTAAAACACCCTTCTTCAGCTACCTCTTCTCTTTTATTTAATGGTATTTTTGAAGCACTTACTATGTACCAGGCACTGTATTAACCACTGGGGTAGATACAAGGTAATCAGGTTGGACACAGTCCATGTCCCACATGGGGCCAACAGTATTCATCCCCATTTTACAAATGAGGCGCAGAGAAGTGAAGTGAGTTCCCCAAGGCCACACAGAAGACGAGTGGCAGAGCCAGGATTATTACTCAGGTCTGTCTGACTCCCAAGCCAGTGCTCTACCCTCTGCTGGTGCTGAATAAAGGGGGTGAATCCAAGTGCAGACATCCATCCCCAGGCATGGGAGCTAGATTTAAATACCAGACAAGAACAACTGGTAAAAACTCTTATACCAAACTAGTCAAAGCCATTGATAATAGGCAGCGTGCAGCCAGCAAAAGCCTCTAATGAAAAATTCCACAGATCTTTGCAGGCTGCCCAAGTCTGTCTGGAGTCAGTCCTTGGGGAGAGAAATAACAGGGTCAGAGCGTGAAGTGAAATTTTCTATCTCTGGTGAAAAGACTTCAAATCAGGACTCTCCCAATCGCCCTCTTCACATCCCTGTCCCTCAGACTGTAGATGAGGGGGTTCAGGGTTGGGGTACCACGGTGTAGAACACGGACACCAGCAGGGCCAGCTGAAAGTAGGAGCTGGAAGTCGGTTTTAAATGGGCAAAGTCATCCGTAGAGAAAAAACGGTGACAACGACGATATGGTGCAGGCAGGCAGAGAAGGCTTTGGTCCGGTCCTCGGAGGCCGGCATCCTCAGCATGGCCCGGAAGATGTGCACGTACGAGACCACGATGGAGCCGAAGCAGAAGACACTGAAACAGGCACCAGTGGCTACAGCCACCTTTAAGGCAGCATACATTTTAGAGCAGGAGAGTTTTACCACCGACGGGACGTCACAGAAAAGCTATGTGATAACATGGGACGTGCAGGAAGGCAGGGAGAATGTCGCAGCTGAAATGAAGACTCCTAACATTGCCCCTGTAAGCAACGACCTGACTGCCATCTCAAGGCAGGTCATTCATTCATTCATTCATTCAATCGTATTTATTGAGCGCTTACTGTGTGCAGAGCACTGTACTAAGCGCTAGGGAAGTACAAGTTGGCAACATCTAGATACGGTCCCTACCCAACAGTGGTCTCACAGTCTAGAAGAGGGTGACAGAGAACAAAACAAATCATATTAACAAATTAAAATGAATAGAATAAATATGTACAAATAAAATAGAATAATTAATATATAAAAACATAAATAGATATGTACAGGTGCTGTGGGGAGGGGAAGGAGGTAAGGCAGGGGGTATGGGGAGGGGGAAGAAAGGGAGAGGAAGGAGGGGGCTCAGTCTGGGAAGGACTCCTGGAGGAGGTGAGCTCTCAGTAGGACCTTGAAGCGGGGAAGAGAGCTAGCTTGGCAGATGTGCGGAGGGAGGGCATTCCAGGCCAGAGGGATGACGTGGGCCGGGGGTCGACGGCGGGGTAGGCGATAACGAGGCACAGTGAGGGGATTAGCGGCAGAGGAGCAGAGGGTGAGGGCTGGGCTGTAGACGGAGAGATGGGAGGTGAGGTAGGAGAAGGGGCGAGGTGATGGAGAGCCTTGAAGCCAAGGGTGAGGAGTTTTTGCCTGATGCGTAGGTTAATTGGTGGCCGCTGGAGATTTTTGAGGAGGGGAGTAACATGCCCAGAGCGTTTCTGAACAATGGCAATCCAGGCAGCGGCATGAAGTATGGATTGAAGTGGGGAGAGACAAGAGGATCGGAGATTGGAGAGGAGGCTGATACAGTAATCCAGACGGGATAGAATGAGAGCTAGAACGAGCAGGGTAGCGGTTTGGGTGGAGAGGAAAGGGCGGATCTTGGCAATGTTGCGGAGGTGAGACTGGCAGGTTTTGGACAGGTTCTTGAGGAAGACGTACATGGGGGTGTGGAGGCGCCAGTCGAGGGTGGTGACGGCGACGATGAGGAGATTCCAGGTCAAGGCCGCCAGGTAGACTGGAAGGAACAGCGCGGCCTGAACCGGCTGCAGCTCCCGGACCTCCGAGAATCCCATTAGGAGGAATTCTGTCTTCACGGTGACATCTGTCATTTTTCAGGAATTGACATTGACTGCCTAAGGACACTTAGAAAAGATACAGATGAGAATAAAATTCCAGAGAAAAATGCACAGGAGAGGAGAAAATCTTTGGGTTGGAGGGAATCACGTTGGTTTTTATGGTAACCTTTCACCCTCACTACGTTCCAGACACTGTACCAAGCACTAATCAGGTTCTTCATCTCCTACAATCAACCTGTCTTAGTTCAGGTCGGCACTGAAACCATTCCTGACTCATAGAAGTCTATTCGATTTACAAACATCTGCAAGGATTGTGGTCACATAATTCTACATAATTGGAGTAGCATCACAACCTAATGGAAAGAGGATGGTACTGGGAGTCAAGAGAACCTTGGTCTTAATCCCGACTCTGACACGTACCTACTGTTCAGTCTCGGGCAAGTCACTCAACTTTTCTGTTCCTCGATTTCCTCATCTGTAAAATGGGGTTTAAGATGGTGAGTCCCATGCGGGACAGGGACATTGTCCAATCTGATCATTTCATATCTATTTCAGCACTGCGTATGGTGTTGGCACATGGTAACAGTCTTTTAGACTGTGAGCCCACTGTTGGGTAGCGACTGTCTCTATATGTTGCCAACTTGTACTTCCCAAGCGCTTAGTACAGTGTTCCGCATACAGTAAGCGCTCAATAAATACGATTGATTGATTGATTGATTGGTAAACACTTAAGAAATACCACAATTATTATTACTAAGAAAGAACAGGAAAATTCCTGTTATATCCTGAGCTTATATTGAAATTTCCCTTCCCTGCCCCTCACCTTCCCCTGCTCCTCTCCGGAATCACTGGGCCTGTCCTGGGCTGGGGAGCATCGAACTCAACTGAGAGAGAGACTTACTCCACCTTGTCAGTCCTGGACGCTGGTGGGGGTGACAGAAAGGTCTGAGTGAGGGGTGGGGGCTGTCAGGATCCTCCATCCCCCTTTTGGCTCTCCTGATGGCTGCGCCGTCCCCTCAGACGACGGTCGATTTAGTTCCTGGGGAATTCCCCATGGGAGGACGGGCCCAGGGCTTGGCCGAGTCAGTTCATTGTCCGGGAATATCAGAAGGCCAGGATCGTGGGCTGCCTGTGGTCTCAACCCAAATAATTGCCCAGTCCCACGTCGTTCCCACTCTGGGATTCCTTCCTAGAACAACATCAATGGACTCATCATCATTCCGCTTCATGATTAAAAATTGGTCTCTTTCAACTCTGGAGAATGGAGATATATCAGGACAAGACCGGGGACCATCCTAAATCAGCTCTCTCTCTCTCTTACCTACCCGTTCTCTTCTCCCACTACACCCTAGCTCACACTCTCCAATCCCCTCAGACTTACTTACTCAGTCTCGTCCTGAACGCCCCTGCCTACAACCCTTGGATTGTACCCTTCCACCTGCCTGGTGCGCCCTCCCTCTTTCAAACCTGCCAAGCCTCATTTCTCCCCATTTTCAAATCCCTCTTGGAAGCCCAACCCATCCAGGAGGATTTTCCAATGAAATTTCATTTTCCCATTTGTCATTTTAGAACTCAGGCATTCACAAACACCTGTAAAACTTTAGCAAAGTGTAAGCCCTTTATTTGCAAAGAATATATCTTTCCTTTCTGTTGTACTTCAATGTGGTTGACTTAGAACTTAAATATTGAAGTACATAAAACAATTTCCTTCCTCTCCTTCCGAACTGTTACCACATTAATCCAATCACTTATACTGTCCCACCTTGATTACTGCATCAGCCTCCTTGTTCACCTTCCTATATCCTTTCTCTCTCTATTCCAGTCCATACGTCACTCTGCTGGCCGGATCATTTTATTACAAAAACGTTCAGGCCATGTTTCCTCACTCCTCAGGAACCTCCAGTGGTTTCTGATCCACCTCCACATCAAGCAGAAGCTCCTTAGCAATTGGTTTTAAAGCACTCAGTCAGCTTGCTCCCTCCGATTTCACCTCATTGCTCTAACCTGGCCTGCACATCTCACTCCTCTAGTGCTAACATACTAGAGGTACGGTGCAGTAAGCACCATAATTTAGTCTATCTCACTGTCAACCCATATCCCACATCCTGTCTCTGAGCTGCAGTGCCCTTCGTCTTCAAATCCAATGGATGATCACTCTCCCCACCCTCAAAGCCTTATTTAAGGCACAGCTCCTCCAAAAAGTCTTCCCTGAAGAAGCGCTGATTTCCTTTTCTCCCACTCCCTTCTTTGCCATCCTGATTTGCTCCCTTCTTTCATCCAGCACCATAGCACCTATACCCATATCCATTATGCATTTACATTAGCGTCTGTCTTGCCCTTTTGCCTGTAAGCTCGTTGTGCACAGGAAATGCATCTTTTATATTGTATTATTGTACTCTCATAAGCACCTAGTACAGTGTTCTGCACACAATAAGCACTCAATAAATACAACTGACCAACTGAGTGACTGATTATCTTGTATCTACTCTAGCACTTAGTACGATGCCTGGCACATACTAAGCACTTAACAAATTCCCCAAAAAAGAAGACATGCACATTCTGGCCGTAGGGAGTTCACAATTTAGTGCAGAGAGTAGACACCTGTGGTTCTCATCAGAGAACGTAAGGATTTTAGAGGGAGGGGTACCAATGCCAGGATGAACTAGATCCATTACAAACTGAATATTCATTTGGTAATCTATTTATAGGCAAGAATTGGGAGTGTAAAAGCATACATCGAGATGAAGGGTAACTGTTGATCTGATACGGTAGAACTGTTGTGAATTGCTTGGGGCAGACTTCCAGGAATCGGGGAAATGACAAATGTGTCCCTTGGATCTTGGTACTCTCTTGTATACCCCCTGTCCCTGTTTCCTTTTCTCCCACTCCCTTCTTTGACATCCTGATTTGCTCCCTTCTCATCTCATCAAATAATCAGTCAATCAATCCATGGTCTTTACTGAGCGATTACTGTATGCAGAGCACTGTACTAAGTGCCTGGGATTGTACAGTAATACAGAGCTGGTAGATAGGTTTTCTGTCCACATTGAGCTTAAAGGCTAGAGGGGGACAGAGAAATTTAATGAATTGATCACTCAATCAATCAATGGTATTTGCTGAGCACTTTCCATGTACAAAACACTGTATTAGGTACTTGGAAGATTACAGTATAACTGAGTTAGCAGAAACATTCCGTGGCCACAGTGAGTTTACAATCTAGAGAAGGATACAGATATTAATCAGACAATTTACCAATGGTGTTTACTGAGTACTTAGTGTGGAGCACTGTACAAAGCGATCGATCAATCAATGGTATTTATTGATTGCTTACTATGTGCAGAGCATTATAGTTAGCACTTGGGAGAGTAGAACATAACTGAGTTGGTAGACATATTCCCTGCCCACAATGATCTTACAAGTCTAGAGAAGCAGCGTTGCTCAGTGGAAACAGTGCAGGCTTGGGAGTCAGAGGTTATGGGCTCAAATCCCGGTCCCACTGCTTGTCAGCTGCTTGACTTTGAGCAAGTCGCTTAACTTCTCTGTGCCTCAGTTACCTCATCTGTAAAATGGGGATTAAAATTGTAAGCCCACATGGGACAACCTGATCACCTCCCCAGCTCTTAGAGCAGTGCTTTGCACAAGGTAAGTGCTTAACAAATACCAAAATTATTATATTATTAGAGGAGTGTATTTACAAGTCTATAAAAGGATATAGATATTATTCAATCAATCAGGCAGTCAGTGGTATTTCTTGAGCACTTATTCTGTGTGGAGCACTGTCTAAAGCAATCGATCAAACGGTGGCATTTAGTGAGTGCTTATTATGCACAGAGCATCGTATTAAGTGCCTAGGAGAGTACAATACAGCAAAGTTATTAGACATGTTCCTTGCCCACATAGAGCTTACAATCTACAAGGGTATCTTGTATTTCTCGCATGCGGCATCAAGAAAAGATCCTGAATATGAAGTAGAGCCTTCTCAGCCACAGCAGCACACATAAGAAAATTTTCGCTGTTGGAACTCTATCTTTAGACGCGAAGGATGGCTGTAAATCTGGACAAATCCTTGGACAATCCCTCTGACAATGGCTGAAATAATTGGAACAGAGAAACACTCATTTCATGCCAGAGTAGGAGCTGGGGGTGTGTACCCTTTAGGACCCTCATTCATTCATTCATTCATTGAATTCAATCGTATTTATTGAGCGCTTACTGTGTTCAGAGCACTGTACTAAGAGTTTGGGAAGTACAACTCGGGAACATATAGAGATGGCCCCTACCCAACAACGGGCTCACAGTCTAGAAGTTGGAGACAGACAACAAAAAAAATGTAGATGGGTCAAACTCGTCAGAACAAATAGAATTAAAGCTATATGCACAGCATTAACAAAATAAATAGAATAGTAAATATGTACAGGTAAAGTAAATGGAGTAATAAATCTGTACAAATATATACAAGAGCTGTGGGGAGGGGAAGGAGGTAAGGCGAGGGGGGATGTGGAGGAGAAGAAGAAAACGGGGGCTCAATCTAGGAAGGGCTCATACTATTGAGGAATGAATCTTCTTCATGCCAAATCCATCCTAATCCTCCTCGACCAAACAGCTGTCTTGGGTACTGTCGACCACCCTCTTTTCCTGGAAACTTTATCCAGCTTCTGCTTTACTGACGCTGTCCTCTCTTGGTTCTCTCTGACTGCTTATTCTCAGTCTCTTTCACGGGCTCCTCCTCTGCCTCCCACCCACTAAGTATAGTTGTCTCTCGCTGTTCAGTTCTGGGCCCTCTTCTATTCTCCTTCTACACTCACTCCCTTGGAGAACTCATTCACTCTCCCGGATTCAACTACCACCTCTGTGTGGATGATACACAAATCTCCATCTCCATCCCTGATTTCTCCCGCTCTGCTGTCTCGCATTTCCTCCTGCTCTCAAGACATCTCTACTTGGAAATCCTCTTGTTACCTCAGGCTTAGCGTGCCCAAAATAGAACCCCTTATCCTCCCACCCAAATGATGTCGAACAATTCACTTTCCCATCACTGTAAATGACCCCATCATCTTTCCTATCTCACAAACCCATAACGTTGGTGTTATCCTCGACTCCCCTCTCTCATTCAACCCATTGCTAAATCCTGGTGATTCGACTCTTATCGCACCGATAAAATCTGGCCTTTCCTCTCCATCCAAACTGCTACCTCGTTAATGCAATCACATCCTCTCCCGACTGGATTACTGTATCAGTCTCCTTGTTGACTTCCCAGCCTCCTGCCTTTCCCCATTCCAGTCCATACTTCCCTCTGTTGCCCAGATCATTTTTTTACAAAAACGTTTAGGCCATATTTTTCCACTCCTCAAGAAACTCCAAGGGTTGCCCATCTACCTCCACATTAAACAGCAACTCCTCACCATTGGCTTTAAAGAACTAAATCGCCTTTTCCCCTCTTACCTCACCTCACTGCTCTCTTATTACAACCCAGCCCACACACCTCACTCTTCTAATGCCAACCTTCTCACTGTACCTCGATCTCATCCATCTTGCTGATGACCTCTTGCCCATGTCCTGCCTCTGGCCCGGAATTCCTTCCCACCTCATATCCCGTAGAAAATTGTCCTGCCCACACCCCATCTTCAAAGCCTTATTGAAGGCACATTTCCTCCAAGAGGCCTACCCTGACTAAGCCCTCCTTTCCTCTTCTCCCACTCCCTTCTGTGTTGACCTGACTTACTCCCTTTACTCATCATCCCTTCCAGCCCCACAGCACTTATGTATTTAAATGTCATTTTGATGTCCGTCGCCCCCTCTAGGCTATAAGCTCGCTGTTGGCAGAGAAAGTGTTTATTATTGCATTGAACTCTCCCACACGTTTAGTATAGTGCTCTGCATGTAGTAAGTGTTCAATAAATACAACTGACTGAGTGCCTGAAGGATTACCTTGTATCTTCCCCAGCATTTAAAACAGTGCCCTGCACATAGTAAGCACTTAACAAGTACCATACAAAATATGCTTCATGTTTATATATATGTCAGACCCTCGTGACAGCCCAGCCCGCACCCTCCGCTCCTCTGACGCTAATCTCCTCATCGTGCCTCGTTCTTGCCTGTCCCACCATCAACCCCCGGCCCACGTCATCCACCTGACCTGGAATGCCCTCCCTCCGCACATCCACCAAGCTAGCTCTGCTTCCTCCCTTCAAAGCCCTACTGCGAGCTCACCTCCTCCAGGAGGCCTTCCCAGACTGAGCCCCCTCCTTCCTCTCACCCTCCTCCCCCTCCCCACCACCTACTCGCCTTACCTCCATCCCCTCCCCACACCACATGTATATATGTATATATGTTTGTACGCATTTATTACTCTATTTATGTATTTATTTTATTTGTACATATTTATTCTATTTATTTTATTTTGTTAATATGTATTGTTTTGTTGTCTGTCTCCCCCTTCTAGACTGTGAGCCCGCTGTTGGGTAGGGACAGTCTCTATATGTTGCCAACTTGTACTTCCCAAGCGCTTAGTACAGTGCTCTGCACACAGTAAGTGCTCAATAAATACGACTGACTGACAATGAATGAATGAATATAACATTCAGGGTTGTGTTTATTCATTCAATCAATCAATCGTATTTACTGAGCACTTATTGTCTGATTAACGATCAAAGGTTTGACTTCTGAGATCACGTTTATATCCAAACTAACAGGATACCTAAAGATCGCTCATATGATTGAACTGGCCGCCCCCCCCCCCCAAAAAAAAAGATCTCTACTGTGATCCATCATTTGTCATGGAACGTGTCTGCCAACTGTTATCTTGTACTCTCCCAAACCCTTAATATGGTGCTCTGCATACAGTATGCACTCCATAAATATGAATGATTGATTGAGTGATTAGTAGTAGTTGTGAAGTTCAGTCTTTGTGTGCTGGGCTACTCTGCCATTGTCACTTGAAACCTCCTGGTGTCTCAATAGCTGTGCGAAGGTCCTGAGCCTGCCATGTGAGCTCTGGTCCCTACCCCTCCCCCGCTCCCCATGACCTCAAGTCCCCCCCATGACGTCACGGAACCCTAACGAACTCACAAACCCTCTAACGGTCAACCCCCAGAGCGAACGCTCATTTCTCTGGGAGAAATCAGAGAAAGCAATTAACATGAACAGTTCTCTGTTCAAGTTCACACGGAAGGAATCTTCTGATTCTGAACACATTCATCTGGCTGGTTGGTTCCCTTGAGCAGCTACTGGTGTTTGTGTCTCTAGCTAAGTGGTCCCCACCTGGGTGGTTATACTTTCTTGTCAGAAGGCGAAGCTCCTGTTGGTCTCTTACCACCTGGAAAAGCAGGAATTGTCCCTATTGCTAAGGAGTCCAAGAGCTGGTGGTGGGGGGGGGTCTGCCACACTTTTCCAAACCCCCCTAAGCCCTCACTCATTGCTCAGTTAAAGTCCATCCGGGGTGCTTGGGGCTACACACACACACACACACACACACACACACACACACACACACACACACACCCTACGACCCCCCTCGCTGATATGCAACCAGTCTAGTTCTAGCTAGGGCTCTGGGTATATCGGGGGCCGTTCAGTTGTCTCACTGTCAAGCTGACTGGGGGGTGGCGGCGGGTGTCTGCTTCGGTTTTCTCTGCAGGATCCCAAGCTCCCCACCGCGGGCAATTCCAGATCTTGTTCCAGCGAAGAGGGGAGCAGGGACTCCAGTGGCATGGGGGGACTTACACCCTCCTTGGTGCTTATCGCTGCTTTGGAGACCCTCTGCTGGCTCAGCCTTCCCAGGTCGGGGCGTTTCCACCCTCCCCTCCACAAACCGGGAAGCGGCCCCACGGCGGGAGGGACGGTGAAGGGGAACGAGGATGGGCCCCCTAAAAAAAAATTGAAGATACCCCAAAAGCGGCAGCTTGAGCCAGAAACGATGACTGCTCGTGAACGCAGGGCCTCTTTTGTGACCCAAGTCATCAGGGGCTACCGTTGCTACAGAGCCTCTCAGGTGGTCCAGCGGCCCGAGTCCATAGCAGTGCCAGTGCCAGTGTCCGTGCCCGTGCCAGTGTTAGTGCCGGTACCAGTTCCAGTGTCAGTGCCACCCACCCCTTCCCGACCCAAGGAAGCAGCCCCGTTGCATGATGAATTTATAGGAGGCAGAGGAGAATGGGCCACGTGGCAAAAAGATCAAGAGAATCTTAAAGCAGTCGCTCGAGCCGACAAGGATGACTGCACGGGGATGAAGGAACTCTTAGATTACCCAGCTCATCAGGGGCTACCGCTGCTACAGAGTCTCACAGGTGGCCCAGCGCTCCCAGGCCTTGGCATTACCAGTTCAAGTGTCAGTGCCAGTGCCCCTGTCACCAGTTCCTCCCCGAACCAGGAAGAGGCCCCACTCTCTGGTGGCTCGTGAGAAGGTGGAGGACGATGGGCCACCATGCAAAAAGGTTAGAAGCAGCTATATAGAGGGTCCTTCCCACCATCAGGTCAGAGCAGTGGAAGCGGTGACCCACGGCAGCAGTGGCTTCCACTTGACCAGCACCAAGAGCCCTGTTGCCCCACAGAGACATGGCCGATCCTCCTCTGAGCCAACTTGCCGGGCAAACTGGGGCAGGTAATTTAATGATAGCATTTATTATGCGCTTATTATGTGCAAAGCACTGTTCAAAGCGCTGAAGAGGTTACAAGGTGATCAGGATGTCCCACGGGGGGCTCACAGTCTTAACGCCCATTTTACAGATGAGGTAACTGAGGCGCAGAGAAGTGAAGTATTTTGCCCAAAGTCACACAGCTGACGAGTGGTGGATCTGGGATTTGAACCCATGACCTCTGACTGCAAAGTCTGGACTTTTTCCACTGAGCCACGCTGTCTTCTATAAAGGTAGGAGAGCATTCCCCTGGATCTGACAGCTATGCTGCCCACTAATCTCAGAAGACTGTTTCGGAGACACTGTGCTGGCTGTTCCGACACCACCAACGTGCCACGTGCCGTCACAATGCCGACCTCCTTGAAACCTCCTTCTGGCTGCCAAAACAGTAACCGTACTACCCTCCCGACACCTCCTTCTGACTGCTGACAGTCATCTTTCCACCATCCTCTGACACGATCACAAGCCTTGGGCACAGTCACCGTGCCACCCTCCCAGACACCTCCTCCTGGACCCTGTGACGGTCACTGTGATATCCACCCCAAAATCTCCTCCTGGACGCTGGCACAGTCATTGTGCCACCCTCCCAGACACCTCTTCTGGGATGCTCCAGGAGTCATCAAACCTCTTTCTCGATACCTCTACCAAGCTAACGCCACCAAATATTTTGGCACTTCTTCCGGGTCACCCCACCAACCAGCCCTGACACCTCCTCTGGGCCAGCACACCCGACACCTCCGCCTGACTGCCACGCCACCCAACCCTACACCTCAGCTGGGCCACCACTAGCACCCGCCCCGACACCTCTCCTGTGCCACCACAGCCACCTGTCTCAACACTTCCTCCGGGGTACCAGACCAGCCACCCCACCACCTCCTCTGGGCCACTACCTTCCGTGACACTTCTGCTTGACCACCGGCACCACCCACAGCAACACCTCCACTGGGCCACCTGACCAGATGCCCCGACACCCCTGGTGGGCCACTGTCATCATCTGCACCAACACCGCCGCAGGACCACCACACCAGCCACCTTGTCACCTCAGCTGTCCACCCAAACCAGCCACCTGCCACCTTAGCTGGGCCACCACACCAGCCAACCCGACATCTCCACTGGGCCACAACCACTACCTGCCCCGATACCTCTGCTGGGCCACCACAGCAACCGCACAGACACCTCTGCTAGGGCACCACATTTATCGCTCCAAAACTTCCACCCGGCCATCATACCACCTTCCATGACACCTCTACCGGGCATCCTCTGCCCCGACATCTCTGCTTGGCTACTGCATCTTAGCACAGTGCTCTGCACACAGTAAGCGCTCTGTAAGCATGATTGAATGAATCTGCCGCCCCAGCTCCTCTGTTATAACATCACTGTCACTTGCCCCGACAACTCCAAGGGGCAAACACGGCCACCCATCCCGACACCTCCACCGGACCACTTTACAAGCCGCGGAGACACCTCCATGGGCCACCACAGCAGCTGTCCAGGCACCTCTGCCGGGCCACCACTCCAAACACCCTGAGCTGAGCCACCCAACCCAAGATCTCTGCCCGAGATGCAAAAAGGGGCCTATTTCGAAAACGGGTTCCCGCAGCTGTGAGAAACCTCATTGTCGCAAGAGGGAACCAAAATCATGCCCAACCCCAAAGGCGTTCCTGGCGTCAGTGCAGATTGTTGTGCTCTGTCCGGAAGCCAGAACGCAGGCACGAGTAAGACCAAATAAGTCAACCTTTTTTGCAGAATGATGGGATAGCAGGATCTGGGATTCCTGAATAGTAAACTCAGAGCAGACCACATAATCTGATTTGAGCTGCCCTCGATCTCCCCGAAGGCAAGAGCCATCAACAAACATCAAGAGGTCAGGGTTTTGAACGGGCTGGTGCTGTAAATCTGGGTGCGGTCTTACTTTGCGATTAACAGCAGCCTCATCTTCATGGGGCTTTCCCTCGTCCTCCTTTGGTAACGGGGTAGCAGGATTTAGAGTTGTGCAGCATGTGTAGACCAGTTGGACCTCGTCAGAAGGTCATGTGTTCTAATCCTGACTCCACCATCTGTCTGATATGTAACCTTGGACAAACTTCTTCACTTCTCTGTGACTCAGGTACCTCATCTATTTGCTTGTATCCACTCCAGCGCTTAATACTGTGCCTGACACATAGTAAGTGCTTAACAAATACCATAATTATCATTATTATTAGAGTCTGTAGACAAGACACCTGCCCTCAAAGGGCTTAGAGCCTACAGTGTGAAGACCGCTGATGTCATGCAACCCCTATCTTATAAAAGCTCTCTTTTGACACCATGGCTCCATCCAGGTATCACCCCCTTTTCCGCCCACCATTCTTCTCCAACTCCTTGAGCTAGTTGTCCACACCCGCTGTCTCCACTTCCTCTCCTCCAATTCTCCCCTTGACCTTCTCCAATCTGGCTTCCGCCCCTTCATTACACAGTAATCCCCTTCTCCAAGGTCACAAATAAACTACATGCCAAGTCCAATGTCCAATAACCTTTCCCAACCTCGTAGGTACCTTTGACACTGTGGACCATCCCCTACTCCTGGAACCATTATCCATCTGCAGTTTCATCAAACTGTGCCCTCTCATGGTGCTCCTCCTACCCCTCCGGTTGCTCATTCTCAGTCTCTTTTGAGGGCTCCTCCTCTGTCTCCCACCCCCAATAGTGGGAGTCCCTCAAGGATAGGTTTTGGGTCCCCTTCTTCTCTCCTTCTATATTCACTCCCTTGGAAAATTCATTCGCTCCCAAGGCGTCAGATACCATCCCTAGGCAGATGACTCCCAAATATCATCATCATCAATCGTATTTATTGAGAGCTTACTGTGTGCAGAGCACTGTACTAAGCGCTTGGGAAGTACAAGTTGGCAACATATAGAGACAGTCCCTGCCCTACAGTGGGCTCACAGTCTAAAATATTCCTCTCCAGTCCAAAACAAAACTCCTTTTCAATTCAATTGCATTTATTGAGCACTTTCTATATACAGCGGACTGTACTAAGTACTCGAGAGAGGACAATACAGCACTTAACAGACACATTCCCTGCCCACGAAGAACTTACTATCTAGAGGGGGAGATAGACATTAATATATATTAATAAACTTCTGATATATACGTAATTGTTGTGGGTCTGGGACGGGGTATGAACAAAAGGATCAGGTCAGGGCGATGCAGAAGGGAGTGGAAGAAGAGGAAAGGGGGGCCTAGTCAGGGAAGACCTCTTGGAGGAGATGTGCCCTAAATAAGACTTTGAATTCGGAGAAAATAATTGTTTCTCAGATATGAAGAGGGAGGCTATTCCTGGAGAGATGCAAGATGTTGGCTAGAAGTTGGTGGCAAGACAGGTGAGATCGAGGTACAATCAGAAGATTGGCATTAGAGGAGCGAATTATGCAGACTGGGATGCATAGGAAAGCAGAGAAGTGAGGTAGTGGGGGATAAACTGATGGTGTAGAAGCAGCATGAAGTAGGAGTGCCATGGCATTATAGAAGTGCCACGGCATAGTGAGTGGATAGAGCATGGACCTGGGAGTCAGAATATTGTGGGTTCTAATCCTGATTCGGTAACCTGTCTGCTGTGTGACCTGGGAAAAGTCGCTTGATTTTCCTGGGCTTCATTTCCTTCATCTGCAAAATGGGGATTGAGACTGTGAACCCTATACAGGGACTGTATAAAACTTGATTTGCTAATATCCACCCCCAATCTTTACTATAGTGCCTGGCATATACTAAGGATTACTTAACAAATACCATTATTTCTATTAGTATTATCATTATCATTTTTATTATTATTGTTGAGCGTGTTGAGGCTGATGGAAAAGAGGCTTTGTTTGATGCAGAGGTGGATGGACAACCACGGGAGGGTCTTGAGGAGTCGGGAAATATGGCCTGAACGCTATTGTGGAAACAAGATCCAGGCAGCAGAGTGAAGTATTGATTGGAGTGGGGTGAGGCAGGAGGCTGGGAGATCAGCACAAATGCTGATACAGTAATCAAGGTGATATAGGATAAATGCTAGGATTAACATGGTGACAGTTTGAATGGAGAGGAAAGGTGGATTTTACCAATGCAGTGAAGGTCGAACTGACAGGATTTAGTGGTGAATTGAATATGTGGGTTGAGTGAGAGAGAGGAATCAAGAATAATGTCAAGGGTTACCAGCTTGCCAGACAGGACAGATCTCATCTGTCTTGCTATAGGGATGGGAAAGTCACGGGGAGGACAGGGTTTGGGTGGGAAGAAAAGAAGTTCTGTTTTAGACATGTTTAGTTTGAGGTGGTGGAAGGACTTTCAAGTAGAGAAGCCCTGAAGGCAGGAGGAAATGCCGGGCTACAGAGAGGCAGGGGTATCAGGGCTGGAGATGTAGATTTGGGAATCATCTGCACAGAGGTAGAGGTTGTTGCCATTTGAGCAAATGGGTTCCTCCAAGGAGTGGGTGTAGATGGAGGATAGACCTGTTCTTATTGCTACTATTACTACTACTGCCATTTTTACTAGTACTAATACAATTGGTACTACTGCTATTGGTACTACTACTACTATTTTGCTAATTCTACTCTCATTCAATGTCCCATATCAATGTTATTTACTGAGCACTTACTATGTGCAGAGCACTGTACTAAGCACTTGGGAGAGTACTACAGAATTAGCAGACACTTTGTCTGCTCAAAGCAAGCTTACAGTCTAGGGGCGGAGACAGACATTAATGTGAAAAAATGAGTAATTTATGATACATAATTTAAAGATTTTGGTAAGCAAATTTTATGAGGCTAGGGGTGGAGCGAATATCAAATGTCCAAAGATCACTGAGTGAAATGCTTAGACTTTGCAGATGGGAAGTCGAGCAGGGGAAATGAGGGCTTTATCAGGGAAGGCTTTTGAAGGTAGAGAGAATGGTGGTCTAGCATATACGGATGGAGCAGGAGGGGGGCATTCTAGGACAGAGGTAGAATGTGGGCAATAGATCAGCAGGAAGATAGACAAGATCGAGGGTCAGTGAGAACGTTGGCTTCAGAGGACCTTAGTGTGTGGGCTGGGCTGTAGTAGAACACCAGTGAGGTGAGGTAGGAGGGGACAAGCTGATGGAAGGTTTTAAAGTTGAAAGTGAGGCGTTTCTGGTTGATGCAGAGTGGGATAGGCAAGGTCTGGATGTTCTCGAGGAGTGGAAGCTGTGAACTGAACCTTTTCCTAGAAAAATGATCTGGACAGCAGAGTGGATTCTGGACTGGAATGGGGGAGTCAGGAGGCAGAAAGGTTAGCGAGGAGTCCTACTTCCCCTTACACTCCAACACCCTTCACCCCTAAAGGGCTTACTACCCCAGGAATTACCTCCCTCCTTACAAAGCGGTTCATTCCTCCTGGAACTTCATCCCCCATCCCAAGCGGCACACTCCGCCCAGAACTTCATTCCCCTCCCCTTTGGTATCTCTGTCCTTGTATGTGCTCCCACCCACAAGTGGTTCAGTCCATTTATAAATTTACTGCACACCTCTCCTAGCGTTTTTCTCTCCCCCTGGAAATCCATCCCTCCCGCCTCAAGTGGTCCACCTCCATTAGAACTCCATCCACTCCTGCCCCAACCCCGGAACTAGTACTGGTAGGACAGAGTTGGCAGATACATTTCCTTTGCACAACCAGCTTACAGTCTAGATATTAATATAAAGAAATAAATTCCAGATATGGACATAAGTGCTGTGAAGAAGAGGTTGGGGTGAATACCAAGGATTTATAGGGTTCAAATGTGAGTGTATAGGTGACACAGAAGGGAGAGTGAGTAGGGGAAAGAGGATTTAATTGGGGAAGGCCTCTTGGAGGAGATGTGACCTCAGTAAGGTTTTGAAAGTGAAGGCTATTCTGGAGACATACAGAAGCACAGTGAGGAGGCAAAAGGAACAAGGACAGGTTGGCTCTCACTCAGAAATTCTTATAATTTTCTGAATTTTTGACGTGTAAAAATTTGCTTTGTTTTGTTGTCTGTCTCCCCCTTCTAGACTGTGAGCCCATTTTTGGGTAGGGACCGTCTCTATACGTTGCCAACTAGTACTTCCCAAGCGCTTAATACAGTGCTCTACACACAGTAAGTGCTCAATAAATACGATTGAATGAAGGAATTAATGTTTGTATATCATCATCAGTTTAGTATGACTTTCTTCCTCTGAAGAATATCACTGATTTCATTATACCTCATCATCATCATCATCAATCGCATTTATTGAGCGCTTACTATGTGCAGAGCACTGTACTAAGCGCTTGGGAAGTACAAATTGGCCACATGTAGAGACAGTCCCTACCCAACAGTGGGCTCACAGTCTAAAAGGGGGAGACAGAGAACAAAACCAAACATACTAACAAAATAGAATAGATATGTACAAGTAAAATAAATAAATAAATAAATAAATAAATAGAGTAATAAATATGTACAAACATATATACATATATACAGGTGCTGTGGGGAAGGGAAGGAGGTAAGATGGGGGGATGGAGGGGGGACGAGGGGGAGAGGAAGGAAGGGGCTCAGTCTGGGAAGGCCTTCTGGAGGAGGTGAGCTCTCAGTAGGGTCTTGAAGGGAGAAAGAGAGCTAGCTTGGCGGATGGGCAGAGGGAGGGCATTCCAGGCCCGGGGGATGACGTGGGCCGGGGGTCGATGGCGGGACAGGCGAGAACGAGGTACGGTGAGGAGATTAGTGGTGGAGGAGCGGAGGGTGCGGGTTCGGCTGTAGAAGGAGAGAAGGGAGGTGAGGTAGGAGGGGGCAAGGTGATGGAGAGCCTTGAATCCCAGGGTGAGGAGTTTCTATACCTACCTTCAACATTCCTTTGAGGTAGCCAGAGTCCTATGCACAGGCAAGGAAGTCAGAGGACCTGGCTTCTAATCCCGGTTCTGCCACTTCCCTGCTTTATGACCATGGGCAGGTCACGTCACTTCTCTGTGCCCGAGTTACTTTACCTATTAAATGTGGATTAAGAGAGTGAAACAGGGTCTGTGTCCAACCTGGTTATCCTTTACCTACCCCAGCACTTAGTACGGTGCCTGGTACAAAGTAATTGCTTAACGAATACCCATATTATTCTAACCACCAACCTCACATCCTGCCTCTGGCTTGAAATGCCCCCGCTCTCCATAGCCGACAGACGATCACTTTCCCTACTTTCGAAGCCTCGATAAAGTCAAATCTCTTCCAAGAAGCCTTCCCTGACTAAGTCTTCATTAACTCTTCTCCCATGCCCTTCTGTGGTACCCTGATTTGCTCCCTTAATTCATCCCTCATGCATTTATGTCCACATCTGTAATTCATTTATTCATTCATAAATTCATTCAATCATATTTATTGAACGCTTATTGGGTGCAGAACACTCTACTAAGTGCTTGGGAGAGTGCAAAACAACGATATGAGACACATTCCCTGTCCACAAAGACCACAGTCAAGGGGAGGGGGGGGGTGGGGAAGCAGACATTTCTATGAATGAATGCGTTTAAGGGCTGTAAGGCTGAGAGGGAGGTAAACAACAGGAACAAATCGGAGCAGTGCAGAAGGGTGTGGGAGAAGAGGAAAGGGGTGCTTAATCAGGGAAGGCTTCATGGAAATGTCCCTTCAATAAGGTTTTGAAGGGGTGAGAGTAATTGTCTGTTGGATTTGAGGAGGGAAGGCATTCCATGGCAGACGCAGGATATGGTAATGGGGTCAGTGGTGAGATAGACGAGACTAAGGCACAGTGAGAAGGTTGGCATTAAAGGAGCAAAGTCTGCAGGCTGGTTTGTACTAGGAGAGTAGGGAGGTGAGGTAGGAGGGGGCAAGGTGACTGAGTGTTTAAAAGCCAATACTGAGGAGTTTTTGTTTGATGAGGAGATGAATGGGCACCCACTGGAGTCTTTCGAGAAGTGGGGACTAATAATAATGATTATAGCATTTGTTAAATGTTTGCTATGTGCCAAGAACTCTTCTAATCACTGGGGTATCTACAGAATAATCAGGTTGGACACCCTCCTTGTCCCACAAGGAGCTGACAGATGTATTCTCCATTTTACAGATGAGGGACCTGAGGCACAGAGACGTGAAGCGACTTGCTGAAGGTCACAGAAGCAGACAAGTGGAAGAGCCGGGATTAGAACTCACATCCTCTGACTCTTAAACTCTTGCTTTTTACACTAGGCCATGATGCTTGTTCTGAACGTTTTTGCAGGAAAATGATCCAGGCAGCAGAATTAAATAAGAACTAGAGTGGGGAGAGGCAGGATGCTGGAAGATCAGCAAGGAAGCTGATGTCGTAATCCAGGTGGGATAGGATGAGTGATTGGATTAATGGGGTAGCAGTTAGGCTGCAGAGGAAAGGGCAGATTTTAGCAATGTCTTGAAGGTGGGGCCCACAGGATTTAGTGATGTGTTGAATATGTGAGTTGAATGAGAGAGGAGTCTAGAATAACGCTAAGGTTCTAGGTCCTGGAGACAAAAAGGATGGTGGTGGAATCTAGAGTGAAGAGAAAGTCGGAGGGAGGACAGCGTTTGGGTGGGAAGATAAGGAATTCTGTTTTGGACATGTTGAGCTTGAGGTGAGCTTGAGCTCAAATAGTGATATCCTGAAGGCAGGAGGAAATGTGAGGCTACAGAGAGGGAGAGAAATTAGGAGATATAGTTTTGGGAACCATCTGCATAGAGGTAATAGAGGCAGCCATGGGGGCAAACGAGTTATCCAAGGGAGTGGGTGTAGATGGAGAATGAAAAGAACTCAGAACTGAACCTTGGGAAGGAAAGGAGGACTCCACCCTAAGAGACTGAGAATGAATGGCCAAAGATATAAGAGGAGAACCAGGAGACGACATTGTTAGTGAAACCAAGCTAGAGGAGGATTAGGATTAGGATGGAGTAGAGGACGTTGGATTTGGCGAGAAGGAGATCGATTTATTTTAATGTCTGTCTTCCCCTCTAGACTGTAAACTCATTTTGGGCAGGGAATATGTCTGCCAACTCTGTTATCCTGTTATAGTGTACCCACCAAAGTGCTGAGAACTGATACTGTTACTGTACTGATACAATGCTCTGCACACAGTAAGCACTCAATAAATAAGATTGATTTATTGATCAAGCTGAGTCTAACACATTTTCATTCAAAAAGAATCAGCTGGTTTGAGGGACCACAGATCCCATCTAGTTTCAGGTTTGTCATTCATTCATTCATTCAATCGTATTTATTGAGCACTTCTTGTGTGCAGAGCACTGTACTAAGCTCTTGGGAAGTACAGGTTGGCAACATAGAGAGACGGTCCCTACGCAACAGCGGGCTCACAATCTAGAAGGGGGAGACAGACAATAAAACAATACATATTAACAAAATAAAATAAATAGAATAAATATGTACAAGTAAAATAAATAGAGTAATACAAACGTACAAACATATATACATATATACAGGTGCTGTGGGGAGGGGAAGGAGGTAAGGCAGGGGGGATGGGGAGGGGGAGGAGGGTGGGAGGAAGGAGGGGGCTCAGTCTGGGAAGGCCTCCTGGAGGAAGTGAGCTCTCAGTAGGGCTTTGAAGGGAGGAAGAGAGCAAGCTTGGCAGATGTGTGGAGGGTGGGCATTCCAGGCTAGGGGGATGACGTGGGCCAGAGGTCGACGGCGGGATAGGCGAGAACGAGGCACAGTGAGGAGATTAGCGGCAGAGGAGCAGAGAGTGCGGGCTGGGCTGTAGAAGGAGAGAAGGGAGGTGAGGTAGGAGGGGGAGAGGTGATGGAGAGCCTTGAAGCTCTGTGTGAGGAGTATTTGTACCTAAATCCCTTTGGGAGCATGGCAGCCTCCATCTCTGGGGAGACAAAAGAGGAATAATCATCAATGGCAAAATCGGCGTAGTGGGTAGTGCACCCTGCGCCTACTAGTCAGGTCATGGGTTCTAATCCTAGCTCCACCACTTATCTGTTGTGTGACCTTGGACAATTCACTTCAATTCTCTGGGCCTCCGTTACTTCAGCTTTAAAGTGGGGATTAAGACTGTGAGCCCCATGTGGGATAGAGATTGTGTCCTACCCGATTTACTTGTATCCACCCCAGCACTTAGCAGAGTGCCTGATACATAGTAAGGGCTTAAAAATACCATTTACATTTTTATCAATATTATCCACACTGCCAACCATGGTCCATTTTTCGGAGGGTAGGACATTTGTCAACATGATGAACTTTGACCCTTTGAAAGATTCCATTAGATTGGCTTCTGATAGAAGCAATGTGGCCTGATGGATAGGCCCCAGACCTGGGAGTTGCAGGACCTGGGTTCTAATACTGTCTCCACTACTTTTATGCGGCATGATCTGAAGTAATTAACTTTACTTTTCTGAGCCTGTTCCCTCAGTTGCAGAATGCAGATTCAAACCCTGTTCTCCCTCTTACACAGAATGTGGGCCTCATGTCGGACCTGATGATCTTCTATCTATCCCAGAGCCTAGTACGGTGCTTGGAACATAATATGTGCTTGTTAACTACTAGAATTATCACCATAATTATTATAATTAGAAAAATATTTTCACTATGTTTTTTCTGAAATGTAAAATCTTTATATTTTTGGATTTTGTACAATAGTTGTTTTCACAGCATTGACTCATTCATTCATGCATGATGGGTGTTTTAAGGAGGTGAGAGCTCCATTAGAAAATATTTTATCATCATCATCAACAATCGTATTTATTGAGCGCTGACTATGTGCAGAGCACTGTACTAAGCGCTTGGGAAGTACAGATTGACAATATATAGAGACAGTCCCTACCCAACAGTGGGCTCACAGTCTAAAAACCCAATGTTATGACATTTGTCATTTCCAGGTCGGGGCTTTTATGCTTCTTATCAATGAGAAGTTTAGAGCAGGGTCTAGTGGAAATAGAGCCCGGTCCTGGGATTTGGAAGTTGGAGGACTGGGCTCCCCCCAGGGAAGGCAGCACGTGAGCTAGGAGTGCCCGGGTCCTGAGTGGGCAGCTGTTGACAAGAGTCTGGAGAGCTGGCTGGGAGCCTAAGACTTGACCCGATCCTCCTCGGGATAGATGAGTGGGCAGTGAGCTACCCCATATCATTGCTGCGCTTGGGTTCAGGGGCTCATGGCTGCAGGGAGCATTTAGGGTTCATGGCTGCAAGGAGCCTTTCCAGTTCACTGGTGCAGGGAGTCATGAGGGTTTGCAGCCGTAGGGAGGGTGGCAGGATATGGAGGAGGAGGGTTCTTGGCTGCAGGGAGAATTTAGGGTTGGTGCTTGCAGGGAACATTTAGGGTTCATGGCTCATGGAGCATTTAGGATTTGTCCCTGTTGGGAGCACTTAGGGTTTAGATCTGCAGGGAGTGTTTAGAGTTCGCACCCGCTAGGAGCAATTAGGTCTATGAGGCAGACAGTAGGTCAAGCCCCTGAGAGAGTGTGATGGGGCAGGCACAGGAGGGGTCCTTATCAGGGGCCACTGGGAGCTGGGGTGATGAGAATGGCAGGCTCAAAGTGGGCGGGGGCTGATGTCCCGGGGTACGAATAGCCTGGGCCATTGTTCAGAGTGCCATCAGGGTCCCGCAGTGCGGACAGCAAGTTATGCGGACATGGCTGACAAACACTGAAAATCGGGGACAATGCGGACATGGCCGGTAGATGTTAAAAGATGGGCTGATGAGGCATGGCAGGCAACTGTGAAGGGCGGAGGTGATGGAGATGTTGCTGGAGGACATTTACGGAAGGGTGCTATCCACACACGGCCGGCAGATGCTCAAGGAAGTGACGAGGATGTGGCCAACAGACGTTAAAGGAGGGGGGCGATGCAGATGTCGCCTGCAGACTTTGAAGTATGGAGGCTATCCAGATTTTGCAAGCAAACGTTCAAGGAAGCTATGAGGATGTGGCTGGCAGACCTTAAAGGTCAGGGAAGATGCAGAACTGAACGGTATATTTTAAAGGAATGGAGCAATGCAGACTTGGCTGGCGGACAATGAAGGACGGGGACAATGTGTACGTGGCTGTAAGACGTTAAATGTCGGGGGTGATCAGGATGTGATCGGCCAAAGTTCAGGGTCAGGGGCGATGAAGACGTGGCCAGCAGTCGTTAAAGGAGGGGAAGATGCAGAGGTGGCCGGCAGAAGCTGAAGGATGGGAGCGAGCAGGACAAGGCTAGTGGACATTAAAGGATGCAGGTGATAAGGACATGGCCGGCAGATATTAAAGGACTGGGGTGTTTTGGAAATTTCTAGCCGATGTTACAAGATCTGCAGACATGGCCAGCCGACATTAAAGTAGTAAAGTAGTGGAAGATGCAGACATGGCTGGCAGACGCTGAAGAACAGGGGCGATCTGGATATGGCCAGCAGAGGTTAAAGGGCCGGGGTGATGTCTGGCTGATGTTAAAACCCGGGGACGAGATGAACATGGCTGGAAGATTTTAAACAATGGCGTCGATGCAGACATTTCCCGTTGGTGTTAATGGTTGGGGCAATGTGCACTTTTCTGGCTCACGATAAAGGATGGGGGCAATGCGGATGTGGCCAGCTGATATTAATGGACTGGAGTGATCTGGATATAGCCGGCAGGCATTCAAGGACTGGAGTGATCTGGACGCGGCCCGCTGGTTTTAAAGGAGAGCTGCGATTCAGACGTGACTGGTGGAAGTCATATGAGGGGAGTCCAGATCCCAGGGGAGAGGGCAGGACCGGGATTTCTGTGGTGGTTGGGCATGGGCGGGGGCATGTATTCCAGTTGGGCATAGCCGATGCCCCGGGAGATGCCGATGTTGTGTTCACTCCCTGCCCTGGGGGTGCACCCTGGTCTTCGTCCACAGGAAATTCCTCACCCACCCCGGGCACAGTCCACCCAGCCCAGCACCCTTCTTTCGTTTCACTCTGTCACCTCCCGTCTGTTCGCGGGGTCCCTGGCCCATGTCCAATGGGCAGGGCGCCTGAGGAGACCCGGGGCTCCCGGGCGGCTGCTCCGTGAGGGGTGGGGGTGGGGGTAAGTGGACCCTGTCACGTGGCTCTTGGTGGCGTCACTGTGGGGCGGGTGGCCGGGTATGGAGGAGGCAGGGCGTGGGTAACGAGACTGGAGCGGGGTTCCATGCTCTAACTCCCATCTTCTTCCAGAGTGACACCTCCTGTGAGGGGGGCCCCCAAACCCCCTTCCCCGGGGGCAGGTAGGCTTGTCAGGGCGACCCTCAAACATGGCGCTTCTTCCCTTGTCCCCTTAGCCTCGGCCTGTCCCGCCCAGGACTGGCTCGATTCCTCCTCGGGGCGGGGGAGAGGGCAGGGTGTGGGGCGCCACAGAGCCACCATGATTGGCTGCTCTTGGTCTGCCGGCCCCGCTCTCTCCCGCCCCAGCCAAGCCGCTCCTTTCTAGCCCACGGATTGGAGCGCGCGCGCGCGCGCGCGCACGTGTAAGTGTTCGCTCCGGCTGGCCCCGCCACCTCCCGCGGGCTGATAAACTACGGTGGGAAGCTCTAGCTCAGCTCCCGAGCTAGGCCGTTCGTGGCTTGGTCCACCCCAACATCCTGCCGGGGAAAGGGCCGCGTCCCCATTAAAGGTGGTGCACTTCCCACTGACGCCAACTTAAACTGTCAAACTGAGGCCTCCTTCTCCTGCCCTACCCTGTGACCTCAGGCAGCAGGGAACGGGGCGGGGCCCATAGATGGGGACCCGAAGTAGGCGGGGCCTATATGGGCGGGGCCAGAGAGCGGAGCACGAGGGAATAGGAATAGGCGGAAACCGGGGCGGCGGGGCCCAGACAGGGAGGGGCCCAGGAGACAAGAAGGGGGGATGGAGGGGATGGGACTAACTCAGTCCTCCCCTTTGATTCTGTCTCACCCTTGCCCTGTCTGACTCTGCCCTCATCTGACTCTCTTGTCATCTGATTTCCCCATATCTGACCCTCCCCCTCCTGATTCTCCCTCTCTTGACTCTTCCCCATCTGACTCTCCCATGGCTGCCTCTCCCCTGTCTGACTCACGCCGAGGACTCTCCCACATCTGTCTATCCCCGAGTCTGAGCCTCCTGCTTCTTACTTTTCCCCATCTTACTATCCCCTCGTCTGACGTCCCCTATGGCTGACCTCCCAATGTCTCACCCCGTCTGACTCTTCCCCATCACTCTCCCCGAGCTGACTCTCCCGCATCTGATTCACCCCTCATCTGATCCTCTCCTTGTCTGACCTCCCTACGTCTGAATCTCTCGTAGCTTGAATCTCCCCCATCTGACTCTCTCTTGCATAGCTCTCCCCAATTGACTCTCCCCACTGTGACTCTCTCTCTGGCACTCTTCCCCGTGTGACTCTCCCCTGTCAGACTCTCCCCTCGTCTAACCCTCCCTCAACTGTCTCTTGCCGCATCTGACACTCCTCTCATCATCCTCTCCCCTCGGACACACACCCCCTTTAGGCCGACTCTCTCCAGGATCCCTGTCAGCTGACTGTCCCGGAGGACCTGGGAAGTGCTTAGTTCAGGACTCAGCATTCAGTAAATACTTGCGCATTATACTATGATAGTATTATAATAATTTTTAAATATAATATAATATATAATGTTATTATCAAATATAATTATACATTATATTATTAATAATGCATCATTACTATATTATTATTGATATAATATCATGCTATTATAGCATTATAATACTTTTGATTAGTTGAAGGAGGTGGGCCCAGTCCCTCACTTGGTCTTTCCCTCCCTCCTTCCCTCTCTTCCTGTTCCAGTCCCGGGGCAGCTCCAGGCCTTGTCATTCCCTCAGACTCACCGCCTTCCCTGCTGGAACAAGCTGAATCTCTGCTGGCTGTGGACCTGCCAGTCTCGATCCACAATTGCGGCTCTGGAAAGAAACCAAGTGGTGGAAAAACCTGTTGTCAGTTGGGACGGGTGGTGGCCCCTTGCTCTCCTCCACTTTTCTCTTTCTCCCCACCGCACTGGCCCCCATGGGTGTCTAACCTTGTGTTGTGCTTTATCATTTCATCGATCCCGATAATCTGCCCCAGGTCCCTCCTCCTTCTGACACCGTTAAACCGGTAGACACCGAAGGGCAGGGGCTGGGCCTGATTCAGAGCCAGAAGTGTTCTCCCAGCACCTAGGGCAGTGTTCTGCCAACAGGAAGCGCTTCCATCTATGCCGTTCCTGCACAGGAAGTACTGGCCTTTAGATAACAGGCCACGAAAAGGCCCAGAGTGAGACCCTCCACAAACCGCCAGCTCGGGGACCCTGCCCTGGCATTGAGGCCCACATTTCCAACCTTTAGCCAGGTCTCCCCCAATCGCAGTGGCATCCTCCATCCCCAAACAAATAGACGTCCCTCACCAGGACCGAGGCGGGTTCTAGACTCTGTGCTAGACGGGAAAACTCAATATACAAAGGTTTGGATTAAGCTAATGGGCCCCGATTCGAGCCTAATTGCTTCATAGATGCTCTTTTGGCTCGCTCAGGACAGGGCCCGGCGGGGCGGGATAGGAGGCTGGTTGGAAGGAACAGGTTCCATTGCCATGGGCACCATTGTTGAAGGAGGGGCTTGGTGAGGTCAAAGGCGGGGCAGGGGGAAGATATTCCTAAGGGGAAGGAGCTTGTCCTGAGTGGGTGGGGAATCACCTGATTTTGGGCCCTGAAATTTGGCCAAAGAGCCCAGGCCTGAGAGTCAGAGGACATGCACTCTGATCCCGGATCCACCACTGGTGTACTTGGTGACCTTGGGCAAGACAACGTACTTATCTAAGCCTCAGTTCCCTCATCTGTAAAATGGAATTTAAGACTGTGAAACCCATATAAATTCGGGATTGTGTCCACCCTGATGATCTTTCATTCCCCCGAGTGCTTGATGTATAGAAATTACTTAATAAATACCATAATCATTGTTATCATCATTATTATCGTAATTTCTCATGTTGATGATAACGTGGGCCTGAGGCTAGTTCAGCCTGGGGAGTGGCAAAGGGCGTCTGTTGGCTGGAGTCAGCATGGAGAATTTTCCCTTTCCCACCAGGACCTTTCCTCCCCTCCACATTTCTTGTCTACCCTCTTTGCTCAGGAACCAGACCGGACTGAAACACAGAGCCACCGTTAACATGATTATAACAGTTTTATCTTTGGGACTCGGTAAATACTTAGGGTCTGCTAAGCAATGCACTAAGCAATGAGGTAGCTACAAAGGAGCTCACAGTCTAAGGAGGAGGAAGGACAGGATTTGAAATCCTCTTGCCATATGTAGAAGCTGAGGTACACAGACGTTAAGGAACATATTCAAGGTCACTGAGTGGGCAGGTGACAGAGCTGGATTAGAACCCCGGACTCCTGACTCCCAGTTTTCTGTAATGTCCACTAGGCCGAGCTACTTCTACTACTGCTACTACTGCATTCATTCATTCAATCAATCATATTTATTGAGTGCTTACTGTGTGCAGAGTCCTGTACTAAGCTCTTGAGAAGTACAAGTCGGCAACATATAGAGACGGTCCCTACCCAACAGCGAGCTCACTGTCTAGAAGCGGGAGACAGACAACAAAACGAAACATGTGGACAGGTGTCAAGTCGTCAAAATAAATAAAATTAAAGCTAAATGCACATCATTAATAAAGTAAATAGGATAGTAAATATGTACAAGTAAAATGAATAGAGTAATAAATCTGTACAAACATATATACAGGTGCTCTGGGGAAGGGAAGGAGGTACGGCTGGGGGTGGTGGGGAGGAGGAGAGGAAAAAGGGGGCTCAGTATGGGAAGGCCTCGTGGGGGAGGTGAGTTCTCAGTAGGGCTTGGAAGGGAGGAAGAGAGCTAGCTTGGCGGATGTGTGGAGGGAGGGCATTCCAGGCCAGGGGAAGGACATGGGCCGGGGGTCGACGGTGGGACAGGCGAGAACGAGGTACAGTGAGAAGGTTAGCCGTAGAGGAGCAGAGGGTTCGGGCTGGGCTGTAGAAGGAGAGAAGGGAAGTGAGGAAAGAGGGGGCGAGGTGATGGAGAGCCTTGAAGCTGAGAGTGAGGGGTTTTTGCTTGATTCATTGGTTGACAGGCAGCCACTGGAGATTTTTGAGGAGGGGAGTAACATGCCCAGGGCGTTTCTGCACAGCAATGATCCGGGCAGCAGAGTGAAGTATAGACTGAAGTGGAGAGAGGCAGGAAGATGGGAGATTAGAGAAGAGGCTGATGCAGTAATCCAGTCAGGATAAAATGAGAGATTGAACCAGAAGGTAGCGGTTTGGATGGAGAGAAAAGGGCGGATCTTGGCAATGTTGTGGAGGTGAGACCAGCAGGCTTTGGTGACAGATTAGATGTGAGGCGTGAACTAGAGGGCGGAGTCGAGGATGACACCAAGGTTGCGGGTTTGTGAGACGGGAAGGGTGGTAGTGCCATCTATAGTGACGGGAAATTCAGGGAGAAGGCAGGGTTTGGGAGGGAAAATAAGGAGTTCAGTATTGGACATATTGAGTTTTAGATGGCGGTCAGACATCCAAATGGAGATGTCCTGAAGGCCGGAGGAGACACGAGCCTGAAGGGAGGGAAAGAGAGCAGGGGCAGAGATGTAGATTTGTGTGACATCGGTATAGAGATGATAGTTGAAGCCATGGGAGCGAATGAGTTCACCAAGGGAGTGAGTGTAGATAAAGAACAAAAGGGGACCAGGAACCGACCCGTGAGGAACCCCTAGAGTAAGGGGATAGGAGGGGGAGGAGGAGCCTGCAAAGGTGACTGAAAATGAGCGGCCGGAGAGATAAGAGGAGAACCAGGAGAGCACGTAGTCTGTGAAGCCAAGGTTGAATAGCGTGTTGAGGAGAAGGGGGTGGTTCACAGTGTCGAAGGCAGCTGAGAGGTCGGGGAGGATTAGCATAGAGTAGTAGCCGTTGGATTTAGCAAGAAGGAGGTCATTGGTGACCTTTGAGAGGGCAGTTTCAGTGGAGTTTAGGGGACGGAAGCCAGATTGGAGAGGGTCAAGGACAGAGTTGACATTGAGGAATTCGAGGCAGAGGGTGTAGATGGCTCGTTCTAGGAGTTTAGAAAGGAATGGTAGGAGGGATATAGGACGATAACTAGAAGGGAAAGTGGGGTCAAGAGAGGGTTTTTTAGGATGGGGGAGACGTGGGTACGTTTGAAGTCAGAGGGGTTGGAAACAGTGGAGAGAGAGCGGTTGAAGATGGAAGCTAAAGAGGGGAGGAAGGAAGGGGCGGGAGATTTGATAATATGAGAGGGAATGGGGTCTCACAAGCCCTACATTTTATCTATCTCATCACCTACCCCTCACCCACGGCCTGCATCTACAGCTACTACCACTACTACAATGGCTGTTAATGCCACTATTATTGGTATTACTCCTACATCTGCTACTATTATTACTGCTACTATTAGTAGTATTATGTACACCACTACTACTCCTATTACTACTACTTTCATTACTACTACTGTTATTATTACTATTCAATCGCTGGTATTTATTGAGCACTTACTATGTGCAGAGCATTGTACCTAAATGCTTGGGAAACTGTAATAGAACAATATAATTGGCACATGCCCTGCCCATATCAAGGTTGCCATCTGGACTGGTAGAGAGACATTAGCATAAATAAAAGAAATTATATATATGGACATAGTTCTGTGAGGCTGGTATTGGGGGAGTGAATGAAGGGCCCATGTCAAGATGATGCCGAAGGCAATGGGAGAAGAGCAAAGGAAGGCTTAGTTGGGGAAGCCCTCTTAGAGGAGTTTTGATTTCAATAAGGCATTGAAAGAGGGAGGAGTAATTGCAGAATATGGGCGGGAGGTTGACAGCAAAATAGGCAAGATCAAGGTAGAGTGAGAAGGTGATTGAGATGGGTTGATCGGGATGGAGTGAAGTGCAGTGATCAGGATGGGTAGTGAAGTAGGAGAACAGTGATGTGAGGTAGGAAAGGGTAAGGTAATTGTGTTCTTTTGAAGGCAATGGCAAGACGCTTCTCTTTCATGTGGAGGTGGATGGGCAACCATTGGAGGGTCTGGAGGAGTGGGGGGAACATGGCCTGATTGCTTTTGTAGAAACATGATGCACAGAGCAGAGTGAAATATGGACTGGAGTGGGAAAAGACAGGAGGCTGGGAAGTCAGTAAAGGGACTTACAGTAATCAAAATGGAATAGAATAAAACCTTGGATTAACGTGGTGGCAGTTTGGAAGGAAAGGAAAGTGCAAATTTTAACAGTGTTGCAAAGGTCAAACCAACAGGATTTAGTGATGGATTGGACATATGCGTTGAATGAGATAGGGGAGTCGAAGATAACACCAAGCTTACAAGCTTGTGAGACAGGAAGGACGATGGTGCTGTCTAGGTCAGAGGCAGGACAGGATTTAGATGGGAAGATAAGGAGTTCTGTTTTAGGCATGTTAAATTTGAGGTGATGGGACGACAACCCGAGGGAGTTGCCTTGAAGGCAACATTGCAGAGGGGTAGATAGATCAGGGCTGAAGATGTAGATTTAGGAATCAGATACATAGAGGTGTAAGTTGAAGCCATGTGAGCGAACCAGTTCTCCAAGGAAGTGGTTGCAGATGGAGAACAGAACCGTTCCCATCCCTACTATTACTACTACTGCCACTTTTACTATTCCTAAGGCTATGGCTACTACTAGTACGACTTACTACTACTACTATTTCTACTATCGGTCAATCGATCAGGGCTATTTATTGAGTGCTTACTATGTGCAGAGTACTGCATTAAGCACTTGGGAGAGTACAATACAACGGAAATAACAGACACTCCTGTAATGGGTTTATAGGCTACAAAGGTAGACAGACATGAGCATGGTTAAAGAAGTCATTTGTAATACACAATTTAAAGATATGTACATATGTGCTGTGGGGTTGTGGGTGGGGTGCATATCAAATGTCCAAATGTCACAGGTCCAAGTGCATGGATGAAGCAGAAGGTAGAGAGAGCTGGGGAAAGGAGAGCTTAATTAGGGAAGGTCTCCTGGAGGAGATTTGACCTTAATAAGGCTTTGAAGGTGGAGAGAAGGGTGGTTTGTGCATGTGGAGCTGGAGGGAGTTCTATACCAGAGGCAGGACGTGGGTGAGGAGTCGGTGATGAGATAGACAAAATTGAGGAAGAGTGAGGAGGTTGGTATTAGGGGAGGGAAGTGTGTGGGCTGGTCTATAGTAGGAGAACAGTGAGGTGAGTTAGGAGGCGGTGAATTGACAGATGGCTTTAAAACGGATAGTGAAGGGTTTCTGTCCATTGCAGATGGGAACGTGCAACCATTGGAGGGTCCTGAGGACTGGCCAGACGTGTATTGAATTTTTTTAACTTATCTGGGCAGCAGAGTGAAGTCTGGGCTGGAGTGGGGAGATCCAGGAGGCAGGGCCGTGAGGGAGAGGTTCCACTCCCAGTGAGTTTCCATCCACCCTCACGCCTAGATAGTTCACTACCCCAGAAATTCCCTCCCCCGCCACATCAAGTGGCTCATTACTTCTAGACCTCCATCCCCCTACCCTAGGGGTACACTCCATCTAGAACATCATTCCCTTTCCCGTAGAGTTCACTGCCCATGTAAATCATTTCCCTACCCCTATATGTGGTTCACTCATTTTGGAGATTCACTCTATACTTCTAGAGCTTTTCCTTCACCCTCCAAATCCATCCCCCTCTCCCATAGTGGTTCACTCCCCCTGATACCACCCTCCCTCTCCCGCTCTTCCCACCTCCCACACTAGTGGTTTATGTCCCTTGGAAATCCAACTCCCGCCGGCCCCTAGTGGTTCACCCTGGCTGGAGCTCCACCCCCCCCCCCCCCCCACCAGCAGTGGTTCATTCTCCTGTAACTACACCCTTCCGTTTTGGTTCACTCTCCCTGAAACGTCCACTGCCCCACCCCCAGTACCTTCCACCTGTCACTCATTCCCTGCCCTTAGTGGTACATTCTACCTCTAATTCCCACCCTCGTCCCACACCCAACTCACCCTTCTTGGTTCAGTCCATCCCTCCAGCTCCAAGTCGTACATTCTTACTCCAGCCCATCCAGCAAAACTTCACTCTTCCAATGCCAACTTTCTCACTACATCTTGGTCTCATTTGTTTTGCCCCCAACCGCCTGCTCACATCCTACCTCTGGCCTGAAATGCCCCTCTTCTTTTCATCCGACAGACAATTAGTTTCCCTCCCTGCAAAACCTTTTCAATGGATATCTCAAAAAGGCCTTCCCAGATTAATCCCTCGTTTCCTCTTCTCCTACTCTCTTCTCTGTCGCCTTTGTATGCTTTATTCCCCCCTTCCTCAGCCCCCCAACATTTATGTCCATAGCCATCATTTATTTATTTATTCATTTTTATTAATGTCTGTATTCCCCTTTAGACTGCGAGCTCCTTGTGGGCAGGAAATGTATCCACCACCTTTGTTATACTGGACTCTCCCAACCATCTAGTAACCGTCCTTTGCAAACAGTAAGGTTTCAGTAAACGTGATTGATTGATTAATTAGAAAACAGACTGAACCATGCCAGTGAGCCATGGTTGTCTTAATACTGAAAATAATATCTGTGAGATCTGGTAAATACTTTGACTGTGTCAAGCACTGTGCAGAGCACTGGGGTAGGTACAGTGGGCCTCACATTTCCACAACTGATTTGTGCTTTTAGAGCTAAGACATGTTCATCAGGAGAAGTCTCAGAAATGACCGAATATGCCACCACTCTATCCAGTTGCCTCATCCATTGTCTCAGTGGTTAAATTATGTGTCTAGAGCTGGGAAGAGATAGGGTGGATTGTTCATTGACAACACTCCTGCCCTTCCCTCAGTTCCCCCTCCCCCGTCATTCCCGTTCCCTTCTTTGTCTTCCGGAGGGGGGGGGGTACACATTTAGACCAATACCAATGCAGCGTTATGTGTCTCGGTCACTTCCTAGCCATCAGATATGATCTCCCTCTCTCGGTGTTGTATTAAGTCTTCTGACTGGCAGGTGTCAATCTGAGGATCCAGCTCATTAGTGGATTATCAACGAACCCCCACTAGGTGAAGGCAGATGAAAGAGGGCCACACAGCCACTACTGCTATCCAAACAAACATATTTTATGCAAGCACCTTCCCGATCCTCAGGCTCACCTACTAGCCCACTGTCCAGGCTGAAGGGAGATCATTATTGAATTCCCACTTTAAGGATAAGGAAGCTGAGGTTCCTAGATGTTCCACCAGGCCCTACCCCCCTCCCCCACTTCTTCACTTCCCTGATTAAACCCTCTTTTCCACAGGTAGCTCTCCCTTCTGCCTTGTCTATGCACCTGGATCTGGGAACTCTGGAAAACTGATATTTGTCCCATTCCCAACCCCACAGCACTATGTACATATCTTTCAATTATATGTTATCAATTACGTTCATATTAACATCCCCCTAGAGACTCTAAGCCCGTTATGGTCAATGGACGTTTCTGCTAATTCTGTTGTATTTTACTCTCCCAAGCGCTTAGTACTGTGCTCTGTACATAGTAAGTGCTCAATAAATACCACTGATCAATCGATCATGGGCTGGGAATGTGTATCACACTGTTGTATTTTATGCTACCAAAGCTCTAAGTATGATGTTCAGCACACAGTAAGCGCTCAATAACTATAATTGACTGACTGACTAAATCCTGTTTCTGAGATTACACAGCAGGCAAGGTTCAGAGTGGATATTATAACCCAGGTCTTTGGACTTCCAATTGTGTGCATTGTCCACTAGGTCATGCTGCTCCTATGCTATCAATCAAACGTATTAATTGAGCACTTACTGTGAGCACAGCACTCTACTAAGCGCTTGGGAAGTACAAGTTGGCAACATATAGAGACGGTCCCTACCCAACAACGGGCTCACGGTCTTGAAGGGGGAGACAGACGACAAAACAATACATATTAACAAAATAAAATAAACAGAACAGTAAATATGTACAAGTAAAATAGAGTAATAAATCTGTACAAACATATATACAGGTGTTGCGGGGAGGGGAAGGAGGCAGGGCGGGGGTGGGGAGGGGGGATGGGGAGAGGAAGGAGGGAGCTTAGTCTGAGAAGGCTTCCTGGAGGAGGTGAGCTCTCAGTAGGGCTTTGAAGAGAGTGTTCCGAGCATGTGGGGGACTCTAATACAGCAGCAGAATGTTGCCTTCTCACAATAAGCTTACCATCTCAAGGGGGGAGAGAGTTTCATATAAAGAAAAAAATACTGACTGTGGACATGTGTTGTAGAACCGAGGGTGGGGTGAATATCAAGCATTTAAAGAGTCCAGATATGAGTGCTTAGGTGACTCAGAAGGGAGAGGGAGTAGGGGAAAAGAGGGCTTAAATGGAGAAGGCCTCGTAGATAAGATGTGACCTCAGTGAGGCTTTGAAAGTGAATGGTATTCTGGTGAGACACAGTAGTACAATAAGGAGGCAAAAAGAGCAAGGACAGGTTGTCACTATCACAGAAACACCTATAGCATTCCAGATTTCTGATGCGCAAAATCTGGCCCGTATATCGCACGATCAGATTATTACGACTTTCTTCTTCTGAAGAATGTGATCAGTATTTCCACACTCAACCTAAGTATTCTTGTGAGACGGCTAGAGGCAGATGCATGGTCCTGGGAGTCAGAGGACCAGGGTTCTAATTTCGGATCTGCCACTTGTCTGCTGTGTGACCATGGACAAGCCTCTTCACTTCTCTGTATCTCAATTACCCTTTATGTAAAATGGTGATTATGACTGTGGGACACTGACTGTTTCCACCCCAATCATTACGAATTTATCCCAGCATTTAGAACACTGCCTGGCACAAAGTAAGCGCTTAACAAGTTCAATTATTATCATCATTATTATCATCCTTGCTCTTTTCATCTTAAAAACTGTTAAAACCTATGCATGATATGAAACAATTGAAGATAGCACCCAGGTTTCCAGCTCACTGCTCAGTCCCCTGCAGCGTCAATCGATGAACTAAATATCTAAGGAATACATGTCCCTGGCAGACAGTAAGTGCTTCAAAAATACCACACACATAATTAACGTTTTTATTTTTTTAAAAAGGAAGATAGTCTTAGCCCACTTCCAGTAATCCAAGATTTAACGGGATCCTCTTTTCATACCCTCAAGATAAAGACCTAGGGGTCCCAAAGGATCCCAAAGTTTACATTTACAGTGTCTCAGACCATACTCGAGAAGAAACTAAGAACATGTCACTGATAGGAAGAAATATTTTTTATCAGTTTTATGGTTTATTCAGACTATGCTGCTTTTCACATAATTTTGTTCAGGCACTAAACAGGTATGTGAACGACACTTTACTTAAAGGAACTCTGTTGTGCTCAAGGTAAACTCCCAGTTCCTCTCAGAATATGGAAGGGAAGATGAAACCTATTAGTACTACCAATCAATCATTTGCATTTGTTACATGTTTACTGTGTGCAGAGTAAGCGCTGAGTACTTTGAATATATAACATAACAGAGCTGGGAGATTGGATTCTTGCCCACAAGGAGTTTACCATCTACTTTGTTCAGGTCACTTCACTTAATGCTTGGGAGAGGACAATAGAGTTAGTAGACAAACATCCTGCCCTCAAAGAGCTTACCATCTACTGTGGCCAGAGCACTATATTAAGTGCTTGGGAGAGGACAATAGAATCAGTAGACGAGACCCCTGACTACAAGAAGCTTAGAGTCTGTCATGTGAAGACCACACATGTCATGACCCCTCCATTGTAAAATCCCTTTCCTTGACCCCACGGCTCTCTCCAGTTATTGCACTATCTCCTTCCTACTATTCCTTTCCAAACTGCTTGAGAGAGTTGTCTCACCCACTGTCTTCAATTTCCTTTTTCCAAATTACCCCTTGCTCTCAACAATCTAGCTTCTTCTGTCCTTTTTGCCCCAGAAACCAATCTAAAGTCCCCAATAATCTCCCTCTAGCTTAATCCTTCTACTCCCATCCTAATCCTGCTCAACTGCTCAGCTCCTTTGGACTCGACCACCCCCTTCTCCTGGAAATAGCATCCAGCCTGACATTGATTTACAGTGTCCTCTCCTGGTTCTCCTCTATCTCTCTGGCCACTCCTTCTCAGTAGTTTTCATGGTTTTCTCCTCTTCCTCTCTTCCCCAAACCGTGGGAGTCCCTCACGGTTCAGTTCTGGGTCCCCTTCTACTCTCCATCTACACCCACTCCCTTGGAGAACTCATTTGCTCCCCTGGCTTCAACTACCACCTCTATGCGGAAGACATCTCTAATGAGACCTCGGGAAGGCATTTTCGTGACCAAGAAGCCATTTTACAAGTTACTATATCCTTGACCCCGTGAACAACAAAATCGAAGAAAGAATTCGAGAAGGAGATAGGCTGTTTTGCTTTAGGTCAGATCGTTGTTAAAAAAAAAAAGTCCAACGATCACGGGGGTCGTGATAATATCCAAACCTTCCACGCCTGTCCTCATCACTCTCCCTCTCTGAAATCACTCATCTCCACCTGCCTTCCGGCCTTCTTTCTTTGGATGTCACTTAAACCCAACACGTCCAAAACAGAACCCCTCATCTTCCTACTCAAATCCTGTCTTCCCCTTGACTTTTCCATCACTTGAGACAGAACAACCATCCTCACAGATTCACAAGCCAATAGCCTTGGCATTCTTCTCAAGTCATCTCTCTCATTCAACCCATATATTCAACATGTCACCAAATCCTGTCAGTTCAATCTTCACACCATCGCTAAAATACACCCTTTCCTTTCCCACCAAATTACTACCACTCTAGTCCAAGTACTTAACCTATCTTACCTTGACTACCGCATCAACCTCCTCACTGACCTCCCTGCTACAAGTCCATACTTCTCTGCTGCTGGATCATTTCTCTACAAAATGTTCAGTCCAAGTCTCACCACTCCTCCTGCCCCTCAAGGGATTTACCATCAACCTCCACATCAGACAGAGACTCACCATCAACTTTAAAATCGTCTATAAACTCACCTGTTCCCAATTCACCTCACTGTTTTCCTCCTATAGCCCAGCCAACAAGTAATAGTAATAATTACATTACTTGTTAAGTGATTACTATGTGCCACGCACTTTTCTAAGTGCTAGGGTAGATAGAAACAAGGTAATCAGGTTGTCCCAAGTGAGGCTCACAGTCTTAATCCCCATTTTACAGATGAGATAACTGAGGCACAGTGAATTTAAATGACTTATCCAAGGTCATAAAGCTGGCAAGTGGCAGGACCGGGCTTAGAACCCACATCTTCTGACTCCCAAGCCCATGCTTTTGCCACTAGACCATGCTGCTTCCCTTACAAACTCCTCTACTCTAATTCCACCCTTCTCACTCTACTGCAATCTCATCTATCTTGCTGTCAACCTCTCAACCACGTCCTGTCACTACACTGAAATATCCTCCCTCTCACGAGAGGGACAGACAGACAGACTCCACCGACCTTCGAAGGTCTAATGAAGGCCCAACTTCTCGAAGAGGCTTTCCCTGAATAAGCTTTCATTATCGATGCTCCACTCCCTTCTGCATTACCCTGAATTGTTCCCTTTATTCACTCCTCGCTAAGCACCACACCACTTATGTCCACATCTGTAATTCATGTATTTAAATTAATGTCTGTCTCCCCATCTAGACTGTAAGCTCATGTTGGGCAGGGAATCTGTCTACCAACTCTGCTACATTGTTATAATATAGTCGCCTAAGTGCTCAGTACAGTGTTCTGCACACAGTAAGCGTTCAATAAGTAAGATTTGTTGACTGATCAATCAAGCAATCAAACAATCATATTTATTGAGCGCTTAATGTGTGCAGAGCACTGTACTAAGCGCTTGGGAATTACAAGTTGGCAACATACAGAGACGGTCCCTACCCAGCAGTAGGCTCACAGTCTAGAAGGGGTAGACATAGAACAAAACCAAACATATTAACAAATTAAAATGAATAGAATAGATATGTACAAGCAACATAAATAAATAGGTAGAGTAATAAATATGTACAAACATATATACATATACACAGGTGCTGTGGGGAGGGGACGCAGGTAAGGCAGTGGGGTGGAGAGGGGGAGGAGGGGATGAGGAAGGAGGGGGCTCAATCTGGGAAGGCCTTCTGGAGGAGGTGAGCTCTCAGTAGGGCCTTGAAGGGAAGAAGAGAGCTAGCTTGGCGGATGTGGGGAGGGAGGGCATTCCAGGCCAGGGGGATGACGTGGGTCGGGGGTCGACGGCCTGACAGGCGAGAACGAGGCACGGTGAGGAGATTAGCGGCAGAGGAGCAGAGGGTGCAGGATGGGCTTTAGAAGGAGAAAAGGGAGGTGAGGTAGGAGGGGGCGAGGTGATGGAGAGCCTTGAAGCCGAGGATGAAGAGTTTCTGCCTGATGCGTAGGTTGATTAGTAGCCACTGGAGATTTTTGAGGAGGGGAGTAACATGCCCACAGCGTTTCTGGACAAAGACAATCCGGGCAGCGGCGTGAAGTATAGAGTGAAGTGGGGAGAGACAAGAGGATGGGAGATCGGAGAAGAGGCTGATACAGTAGTCCAGACGGAATAGGGTGAGAGCTTGAACGAGCATGTTAGTGGTTTGGATGGAGAGGAAAGGGCGGATTTTGGCAATGTTGTGGAACTGAGACCGGCAGGTTTTCGTGACGGCTTGGATGTGAGCGGTGAACGAGAGAGCGGAGTCGAAGATGACACCAAGGCTGCAGGCTTGTGAGACAGGAAGGATGGTAGTGCCGTCAACAGTGACGAGTTGAGTTGACGAGTTGATTCTCACTGGCATTATCATTGGAAAGGAATCAGATGGTTTGAGATACCGCAAATTTGATTTAATTTAGGGTTTGTCCCTAAATCCCGCTGAGAGCATGGGAGCCTCCATCTCTGGGAAGATGGAAGAGCAATCATCATGACCGGTAAAATGAAGACACTCACACTGCCCACCTTGGTCTATATTTCCGAAGGTAGGGGATGTGTCAATATGGTGAAAGTTGACTCCTCAAGGATTCCATTAGATCGGCTTCTGATGGAAGCAATGCTGCCTAGTGTATAGACCGTGGGCCTGGGAGTTGCAGGAAACTGTTTCAAATCCTGCCTCTGCCACTTCTCTGCTGTGTGATCTTGGACAAGTCACTTTAGTTGTCTGGGCCCCAGTTCCCTCAATGGTATAACTGGGATTCAAACCCTGTTCTGCCTCTTATGTAGACTCTGGGCCTCATGTGAAACATGATGATCTTCTATCTACCCCAGAGCCTAATACAGTGATTGGCATGTAATAAGTGCTTAGCAGCTGCTACAATAATCACCATCATTATTATAATTAGACAAGTATTTTCACTTGCTATTTTTTTCCTGAAATTTAATATCTTTACATTATTAGAATGTGTACAATATAAAGTTTCTTTTGTATAGCGTTGATTCATTTATTCATTCAAGATGGGTGTTTTCAGTGGACAAGGGCTCCATGAGAAAATATTTTGTGAACCATGTCATTTCCAAGACTGGGCTTTAAAGTTTTTCAACAATGGGAATTTTAGAGCAGGGCCTAAAGAACATAGATCCCGGGTCTGGGAGTCGGAGGTCGGAGGACTATGGAGGAATCGAGGAGTTGGGGAGATCTGAACTCCCCCGAGGAAGGCAGGGATTAGGATCGGAATGTCCGGGTTCCGAGTCAATCAGTCAATCAATTGTATTTATTGAGCGCTTACTCTGTGCAGAGCACTGTACTAAGCGCTTGGGAAGTACAAGTAGGCAACATATAGAGACAGTCCCTACCCAACAGTGGGTTCACAGTCTAGAAGTATAGAGTCGGCAGCTGCAGCTGATTTCCATGGTCTGGAGAGCTGTCCGGGAGCCCAATACCCGACCCGATCCACCCTGGCACGGATGAGTGGAGAATGAGCTTCCCCACCCATCTGCGTTTGGGGGCTCAAGGGCTCGCAGCTGCAGTGACCATTTAGGGCTCATGGTGGCTGGTAGTGTTTCGGGTCCAGGGCTGCAGGGAATGATTAGGGTTTGCAGTAGCAGGAGGCAGGCTGCTCTGTATGTGCTCACTACATCCCCTTCCACCTGGAACAGAGGCGGGAAGTTCTACTGGAGCCCCTGTGCCAGGTCCGCCTTGGTTTGCTCCACCCCGACATCCTGCCGGGGAAAGGGCGGAGGCCCCTATAAGAGCCCGTGCAGTGCCCACTGACGCCATCTTGAACTGTCAAATTGAGGCCTCCTTCCCCCGCTCTGCCCTGTGATGTCAGTCAGGAGGAAAGGGGGCGGGGTGTGTATGTGGCAAGGCCTAAATGGGCGAGGCCCAGAGAGGGCGGGGCAGAAGGGTCTAGAAGGGTCATGGAGGGGGGTACGGCTAACTCCTCCCTCCCCTTTGATTCCCCCTCTCTTACTCTACTCCTCTGACTCTCCCACTGTCTGACTCTCGTCTTCAGACTTTCCCCCCGGCTGACCTTACTCTCTCTGACCTTCCCCATACTGACTGTCTCCCAGTCTGACTCTCCTTCCTGGCTGACTTCCCCTGTATGACCTTCCCCAGCCTAACTGCCCTCCCCTGACTCTCCCCCATCTGACTGTCCCATGTATGGTTCTCCGCTGTCTGAGTCTCTTCCTGGCACTTTCCCTGTCCCGACTCTCCCACGTCAGACTCTCCCCAAGTCTGAACCTCCCCCATCTGACCCTCCCCCATCTGACCCTTCCCTCATCTGATGTTTTTCGTTCTCACCCACTGCCCATCTGACTATCCCCTTGTCGTCCTCTCCCCTGGGCCTAACTGTCCCCTCATGTTGACTCTCTCCAGGATCCCTGTCAGCTGAAGGTTCCAGGGGAGTGCTTAGTACAGTGCTCAGCACACAGTAGGCACTCATTAAATACTCGCTGGATTGATTTATCAATCAGGGAGGATGGGGGAGCCGGCACCCTCCATCACGTGGTCTCTCCCTCCTTCCTTCCCTCCCTCTCGGCTCTCATGCCGGGGTGGCTGCAGGCCTTGTCTCCCCGTCGGACCCACCACCTTCCTCACTGGTACATAAAGAATCTCTCCTGGCCTTGCATCTGCCGATCCTGATCCACCATGGGGGAAAACCTGCCGCCAGTGGGGATCAGCGGTGGCCTCTCACTTTCTGCCACTTTCCTGTTTCCCCTTGCTGCACTGGGCCGTACCAGGGCCGATCCTTTGCCGTGCTTTATCATTTCATCGTTCCTGATGGGTCTGTCCCAGGGCCCTCCTCCGGCTGACACCATTATACCGGCAGATCCCAAGGGACAAGGACTGAGCCTCATTCCCAGCCGGAAGTGCTCTCCCAGTGTTCAGTACTGTGCCATGCCCTCAGAAAACGCTATATCGATGCCCTCTCTGCCTTGGCACTCTTGCACTGGCCTTTCGATAACGGGTCCGACCGAGGTCCGGAGCAGGACCCTTCCCCACCCTCCAGGCCAGGGACCCTGTCCCAGCCTTGCAGCCCACATTTTGAGCCTTCCACCAGGTCTCCCCTTATAGCAGGGAGTCAGAGCAGCAAATGAGACCTTCCTCCACAACTCCCCGCTCCACAACTCCGCAAAAAACCAAAACACCCGATAAAAGGGGTAAAGAACTGGTGCCCTGGGGCCGGGGAACAAAGAAAACAAATATCGAAGATCTGCGCTGAGACACCTTAATGGGGCCGAGACCAAAGCACCCAAGACATGAACCACGATAGCATGCTATGGGGTCCAGACTCCTTGAAACTCCTGTGACGTGGGACTATCTTCAGGAAACTTGAAGAAGCCAGTCGGATTGAGTCTAAAAAGTTTTTCTTCCACCGTAATTTGGTGCCGTGATTCGGATGACAATGCTTGACAACGGTCTAGAGCAATCCATCTCTCAGTGACCCTCAAGCGCAACCGCAGAGCCTCAGAGCCAAGGGAGAGCATGGATCCTACCCAACCTCAAGAGTTGCTCTCGATTACCCAGCAGTGGAAGCCCATAGAGATGCTGCAGAAGGTGAGGAAACCGAACGAGTGACCGAGGGGACTGAGCCACTGGCCCGTGTAACCCCGGGAATCCCGCGGAATCGCCTCTGCACAACCTCATCTTCTGAACCAGTGCGCGGAGATGCTTCTGCTGCATTCTCAGAGTGTCCCCGGATTTCTCAGAGTGTCCCCATATCCGGGGGCCTCCTCGGGCCGGCGTCTTCCACCCCCACGGAGGGACCTCGTAGCGGTCAGGCGAACGGATAAGTGGCTTCCAGGACTAAACCCAGTACTTCCTGTTCGGCATCCCGGTCTTCTCCAGAAACCCCAGCCCGCACCCTCCTCCCCTCTGCCACTAACCTCCTCACTGTGCCTCGTTCTTGCCTGTCCCTCTGTCGACCCCCGGCCCACGTCCACCCGCTGGCCTGGAATGCCCTCCCTCCGCACATCTGCAAAGCTAGCTCTCTTCCTCCCTTCAAAGCCCTACTGAGAGCTCACCTCCTCCAGGAGGACTTCCCAGACTGAGCTCCCTCCTTCCTCTCCCCCTCCCCATTCCACCCACCCTACCTCCTTCCACTCCACACAGCACCTCTATATGTGTTTGTACAGATTTATTACTCTATTGTACTTGTACATATTTACTGTTCTATTTACTTTATTTTGTTAACAATGTGCATCTAGCTTTACTTGTATTTATTCTGATGACTTGACGCCTGTTCACATGTTTTGTTTTGTTGTCCGTCTCCCCCTTCTAGACTGTGAGCCCATTATTGGGTAGCGACTGTCTCTATATGTTGCCAACTTGTACTTCCCAAGCGCTTAGTATAGTACTCTGCATACAGTAAGCGCTCAAAAAATGCGATTGAATGAATGAATGAATGATTGGAGACACCCCCTGCTCCCAAGCCCACAGATGCTTCTCACCGTGGCCGGGATGGGTCCTGGACTCTGTGCTGAACTCAGAAGCATCAATATGCTCAGGTTTGGATCAACCAAATTCATTCCAACTCGAGCTTAGTAGCCGCACAGCTGCCTTTTTGACTCTCTCAGATGGACAGTGCTCAGCGGGGCATGGGGCAGAGGCAGAGGGCTCTGTTGCCACGGGCACCATTGTTAAAGGACAGGCTTGGTGAGGAGGGGTCAGAGCTTGTCGTAAATGGACAGGATGTCACCTGAACGAGGACCCTGAAGTGTGGCTAAATAGCCTGGGCCTGGGAGTCAGAGGGCCTTGAACTCTAATTACAGCTCCCCCACTGGGGTGCTGTGTGTCCTTGGATAATTCACTTCACTCAACTCCCTCATCTGTAAAATGGGGATTAAGACTGTGAACCCCTTGTGGAACCGGGACTGTGTCGAACCTGGTGATCTTGCATCTACCCTAGTGTTCAGGAAATGTATTTGGTGTATAGAAAGTGCTTAATAGATTCAATACTTGTTATTATTATTATGATTACTATCATTATCAAAAGTGGTTTGGGCTCAGCGGCCCATTGTCTAGTGTAGCCTGTGGAGGGGTGTCTCCTGGCCAGAGTCTGCATGTCAAATTTCCATTATCCTGCCTGGACCCTTCCCCCACTCCACACTTCCTGTCTGCCTCCTCTGCTTGGGAACCAGACTGGACCACGGCACTGAGCTACTGTTATCACAGTCATTAAAATGTTATCTTTCAGATTTGGTAAGTGATTAGAATGTGCCAAACACTGAACTAAGCACGGGGGTATGTACAATAGGGCTCACCTGCTAGGGAGGAGGAAGGACAAGATTTGAAATTCCTCTTTATAGTTTGGGAAGCTGAGCTACAGAGAACTAAAGGAACTTATTCAAGGTCACAGAGTGTGGAAGAGGGAGCCCAGATTAGAACACAGGTCTCCTGAATCCCAGTTCTCTGTAATGTCCACTAGGCCATTACTACTGCTACAACTACTACTATTATTTCTACTACTATTACTACTGCTACAACTATTACTACTGCTAATTGCTCCTACTATTACTACCACTACGACTACTCTTATTACTAGTATTCCTAATGTCATTATAACTACTACTGCCACTTTTGCTTAACACTACCACTGATTTTACTACTATTACTACTGTTACTGATATTGCTGTTGCTGCTACTACTACTATTTCTACTACTACTACTACTACTACTACTACTACTACTACTACTACTACTACTACTACTACTACTGCCAATTCTACTATCAGGCATCCAATCAGTCAATGGTGCTTATTGACTGATTACTATGGGTAGAGTGCCCCATAATAAGAGGGGGAGACAGAGATTCACGTGAATAAATAAGGAATTTATAACATGAACTGTAAAGATATCTACATCAGTACTGAGGGACTGGGGGTGAGGAAAATTTCAAATGCCCAGAGTTCCGAGATCCAAGTGCAGAGATGATGCAGAAGGGAGAGGGAGCCGGGGAAAGGAGAATTTAATCACAGAAGATATCTTGGACAAAATGTGACATTAATAAGGCTAGTAGGTGAGGGGAGAAGTGGTCTGGTGTATATCAGTCAGTCAATCATACTTATTGAGTGCTTATTGTGTTCAGAGCACTGTACCAAGCCCTTGAGAGAGTACAATTTAGCAATATAACAGACATATACCCTGCACACAAAGAGTTTACAGTCTAGGAGGGAAGACAGATATAAATAAAAAATAAATGAACTATAGACATGGACAAAAGGGCTGTGGGGCTAGGTCGAGGGGCAAGGATGAATAAAGGGAGCAAGTGAAGGTGATGCAGAAGAGAGTGGTAGAAAAGGAAATGAGGGCTTAGTCAGGGAAGGCCTTTTGGAGGAGCTGTGTGCCCCAAGTTAAAGTGTGAGCCCCACGTGGGACAACTTGATTACCTTGTATCTACCTCAGTGTTTAGAACAGTTCTTGGTACACAGTAAGCGCTTAACAAATTCCATAGTAAGTATTATTATCATTATTATTATTCAATAAGGCTTTGAACCTGGGGGAAAGCAATTTTCTGTCAATATGAAAAAGTGTGTTCCAACCCAGACGCAGGACAAGGTGAGAGGTCACTGTTGAAACAAATGAGAAGGAGGCACAGGGAGAAAGTTGTTGTTAGAGGAGCAAAGTGTGTGGGCTGTTAGAGGAGCAAAGTGTGTGGGCTGTATTGTAGTAGAAGAGTAATGAGATGTGGTAGACGGGGCAAGGTGATGGAGCCCTTTAGAGACAAAGGTGAGGAGTTTCTGTTTTAAGTGAAGGTGGATGGGTAATCACTGGAATTTCTAGAGGAGTGGGGACACATGACCTGAGCGTTTTTGTGGGAAAATGTTGTGGGCATCAGAGAGAAATATGGACTGGAGACGGGAGACATAGGATTCAGGGAGGTCAGCAAGGAAGCTGATAAAGCAAACAAGGCAGAATAGGATGTTAGTTTATTATGGTGGTAGCAGTTTCGATAGAGAGGAAAGGGAAGATTTTAGCATTGTTTTTAAGGTCGAATTGGCAGGATTGAAAGATGGAATGACAATGTAGGTCGAATGAGAGAAAGCAGTTTCATTCCTGTCTCTGAGAGTGAGACAGAAAGGATGGTGGTGCTGTCTACAATAAAAGGAAAGTCAGGGGCAGGACAGGATTTGGTTTGGGTGGGAAGATAAGAAGATCTGTTTTTGACATGGTAACTTTGAAGTGACGGGAGTACATCCCAGTGGAGAGGTCTTGAAAATAGCAAGAGAGAGAGAGAGAGAGAGAGAGAGAGAGAGAGAGAGAGAGAGAGAGAGAGAGAGAGAGAGAGAGAGAGAGAGAGAGAGAGAGAGAGAGAGAGAGAGAGAGAGAGAGAGAGAGAGAGAGAGAGAGATCAGGGCTGGAGAGGGAGATTTGAGAATCATTCGCATAGAGGTGAAAGTTGGAGCCAGGTGAGCAAATGAGTTCTCCAAGGGAGTGGGTATAGATAGAGAATAAAAGGGGACCCAGAAATGAGCTTTGAGGGCCCCATCACAATTAGGGGGTGAGAAGAAGTGGAGCAGTCTGTGAAAGAGACTGAGAGTGAGTGGACAGAGAGAAAGAAGGAGATCGAGGAGAGGACAGTGTCAGTGAAGCAGATGTTGGATAATATTTCCAGGAGAAGGGGGTAGTCGAAGGTGTTGAAGGCAGCTGAGAGGTCAAGCAGGATGAGGATGGGGCACAGGTCAGCGGATTTGTCAAGAAGGAGGTCATTGCTGACCTGCCCTTCCCTCAGCGGTGTTGCACATGTACCTCATGTACCTGCACATGTCATTCCTCTAATGCTAACCCTCTAACTGTACCTTGATCTTGTCTATCTCGCTGCCAACTCCTGACCCACGTCCTGCCTCTGGCGTGGAACGCTATCCCTCCTCAAATCCGACAGACAATTACTCTCCCTAACTTGAAAGCATTATTGAGGGCACACTTCTTCTAAGGGGCTTTTTCTAACTAAGCACCCCCTTTCCTCTTCTCCCACTCCCGTCTGCATCGCCCTAACTTTCTCCCTTTATTATCCTCCCTCCCAACCCCACAGCACCTATGCACACATCTGTAATTTATTCGTTTATATTAATGTATGTTTCCACCCACTCTAAACTGTAAGCTCACTGAGGGCACAGAATATGTCAGTTTATCGTTGTATTGTAGTCCCCCATCGTTTAGTACAGCGGTCTGCATACAGTAAGCACTTCATAAATAAGATTGATTGAATGAAAATAGAGACAGTAGACAAGACCTCTGCCCTCAAGGAGCTTAGAGTCTAAGTTGTGAAGACCACACATTTTATGCCTCACCTATTTTTAGAAAAACCCTCCCTTGACTCCATGGCTCCCTCCAGTTTTCACCCCACATCCTTCTCAGTATATGTCACCAAACTCCTTGAGGGTTGTCTCCCTCAAGTATCTTTTGGACTTCCTGCATTCTGCCCTCTGCCCTGTATATTCCAGAGAAACTGTCCTCTCACAAATGATCTCTTTCTTGGAAAATTCAACAGCCTTTACTCCATCCTAATCCTTCTCAACATCTCAGATGCATCGGCCCTGTGCACCACCTCCTTCTCCTAGAAACATTATCCAACTTTCGCTTCATTGACACCAACCTCTCTTGGTTTTCCTCCTGTCCTTCTGGCCGCTCATTCTCAGTCTCTTTCACGGATTCCTCCTCCTCCTCCCGCCCCCAACTGATGGGGTACCTCAAGGCTTAGTTCTTGGTTCCCTTCTATTCTCCATCTACACCAACTCCCTTGGATAATTTATTCACTCTCACAACTTCATCTCCCACTTATAGGCAGATGATTCCTAAACCTGCCTCTCCAGCCCTGATTTATCGTCCTCTCTGCAGTCTCTCATCAATCAATCAATCAATCAATCGTATTTATTGAGCGCTTACTGTGTGCAGAGCACTGTACTAAGCGCTTGGGAAGTACAAACTGGCAACATATAGGGACAGTCCCTACCCAACAGTGGGCTCACAGTCAGAAGGGGGAGACAGATAACAAAACCAAACATACTAACAAAATAAAATAAATAGAATAGACAGATACAAGTAAAATAAATAAATAAATAGAGTAATAAATATGTACAAACATATATACATATATACAGGTGCTGTGGTGAAAGGAAGGTGGTAAGATGGTGGAAATGGAGGGGGGACGAGGGGGAGAGGAAGGAAGGGGCTCAGTTTGGGAAGGCCTCCTGGAGGAGATGAGCTCTCAGTAGGGCCTTGAAGGGAGGAAGAGAACTATCTTGGCGGATGGGCAGAGGGAGGGCATTCCAGGCCCAGGGGAGGACGTGGGCCGGGGGTCGATGGTGAAACAGGAGGGCTGAGTAGGTGCAAATGAGGTTGTCGTTAATGTAACTTGGTGATAACAAGGGCCTTTTTCCCGGGGTGGCGGCGAGGGGGGGAGTCAGTCAGGACCGGACCGGGAAGGGGGGTTGGGGGGCACTGTAAGGAAGGCCGCCTACGTGGGGGGGGGGGTGGGCTGGAAGCAGGGGGCGTCTATGGCGGCGCTCAGAGGAGAGGATCATTCCTGGAGCAACGGGGGCCACGCGGTGTGATGGCGTGCGGGCGGGCCTCTCGGGAACGGAGTCCCGGGCGTCTATGGCGGGCCTCTCTGGCGCTCTGAGGAAAGGAGCCTTCCGGGAGCAGCGAGGTCCATGCAATGTGATGGCGGGAGGGCGGGCGGGCTTCTTGGGAACGGAATCCCGGGCGTCTGTAGCGGCGCTCTGAGGAGAGGATCCTTCCGGGAGCAGAGAGGACCATGCGCTGTGATGGCGGGCAGACGGGCGGGCCTCTCGGGAACGGAGTCCCGGGCGTCTGTGGCAGCGCTCTGAGGAGAGGATCCTTCCGGGAGCAGCGGGGGCCACTCGGTGTGATGGCGGTCGGGCGGGCCTCTCGGGAACGGAGTCCCGGGCGTCTATGGCGGCGCTCTCTGGAAAGAGGATCCTTCCGGGAGAAACGGGGGCCACGCGGTGTGATGGAGGGCGGGCGGGCCTCTCGGGAACGGAGTCCCGGGCGTCTATGGCGGCGCTCTGAGGAGAGGATCCTTCCAGGAGCAGCGGGCGCCACGCGGTGTGATGGCGGGTGGGTGGGCCCCTCGGGAACGGAGTCCCGGTCGTCTATGGCGGCACTCTGAGTAGAGGATCCTTCCGGGAGGAACGGGGGTCACGCGGTGTGATGGCGGGCGGGCCTCTCGGGAACGGAGTTCCGGGCGTCTCTGTCGGCGCTCTGAGGAGAGGCGTCTATGGCGGCGCTCTGAGGAGATGATCCTTCCAGGAGCAGCGGGGGCCACGCGGTGAGACCACGCGGGGGCCACGCGGTCATGTCTTGCTGCCTTCAGGAGAACTCCCCTTGGATGTCCTGCTGTTACCTCAAACTGTCCAAAGCAGAACTCCTTATATTCCCACCCAAACCCTGTCTTCCCTCTGACCCTCCCATTACTGTAGAAAGCACCACCATCCTCCCAAGCTCTCAAGTCCACAAACCTGGCATTATCCTCGATTCATCTCTCATTCAACCCATATTCAACTGTTAATTTTATTCTCATTTTACTTGTCACTAAGTCCTGTCAGTTCAACCTTCATAACACCATTAAAATTAGCCATTTTCCCTCCATCCACACTGCTCCATGCTGATTCAGACACTTATCTATCCCACCCTGACTCCTGCACTACCTCCTTGCCTCCTATGTCTCTCCATTCCAGTCCATAACTTACTCTGCTGCCCAGATCATTTCTCTACAAAACAGTTCAGTCCACATCTCCCCACTCTTCAAGCACCTCCAGTGGTTTCTTGTCTCCCCCCCACAACTCCCAATCAAACATAATATTCTCACCATTAGCTTTAAAGCCCTCGGAAGGTTCATTCCCTCCTTCTCACCTGTCTGTTCTCCTCCTGCATACGCTGCTCCTCTAATGCCAGCCTTGATGGCTTTATCATTGCACCTTGATCACTTCTATCTCCCTGATGACTTCTCGCCCAAGTTGCACCTCTACCCTGGAATGCAGAAAGGGGAACTAAGGCCCAGAGATCATACAGCAGAGACGTGGCAGAGCCAGGATTAGAACCCTCTTCATAACCAACAGACCATCACTCTCCCCACCTTCAAAGACGTGCTTAAGGCACATCTCCTCCAAGAAGACTTTCCCTCACTAAGCCTTCATTTGTTCTTCTCCCAGTCCCTTCTGTGTCTAGATTCAAGCTAATCTGTTTGGACACACTCCTGGTTCGCATGGAACTCGCGGTCTTCACCTTCCCTTTTACAGATGAGGTTACTGAGGATCCGAAAATTATTTCATTTGTTCCTTATTCATTCATTCAATCGCAATGACTGAGCGTTTACTCTATTCAAAGCACTGTCATCGGAGACGGCGAAAGTTCACTATAATAATTAGCAGACACAATTTCCACCCACAGTAAGCTCTCAGTCTAGAGGGGTCCGACGTTAATATACAGAAATAGGTAAAGACGGAAAGAAAAAATTGAATCAAACAGACATTTACAGAGAGGGGACTTGCCCACAGGGTGACATAGAAGCCGGAATTAGACGGAAGGGCTGGGGAGCTGGGGGTTGTGGGGAGAGGCTCAGGATGGCCACAGCACTGCACAAAGTCGTCTTTTGCCAGGCTGCATATCGGCTACCTGAGCCTTCTGCCAGCCGCCCAACGGTCTCGAGGCAGGCCTTGGGGCACGACGGGGATCATGGTTCGGTAGGCGGAGGTGATCTCTTTCCAGAGAGAGCATCATACTACGACTCCCAGAGGTCTTCGTGCCTCGAGCCTGTACAGGACGCTCAAGCCAGGGTCTGATTGACTGGGTCGGTGCCTGGCCTGGTTTCCATGGGGATCTGATGGAGAGCGCCGGGTAGTAATGAGAGTTTGCTCCCGTGGGAGCATCTTGGAGAGGGCAAAGGGCAGCTGCCTGGACCAGCGAGGAGCGGGCCCATGCCAATGAAACTCCTCCCTATTTAAAGGTACGGACTTTACTACGTGGGCCAGCTCAGAGCCCTGGCGATTTGTTGTGTGGTAAACTCTCCCGAGACCGAATGGGATGAAAGGAGCCCATTCTAACCGAGTTTGGGGTCTCTGTGTTCTCCACATTACACCTCACAGGGAGTGGTAGCAATTACTTAAAAATTGCCATAATTACTATCAATATCAATCAGAAATTTTTCTAAATACCCGCCCGCCCCAACTTCCCTGCTCTGGCCCACTTCCTCGGGCCCCGCCGCTGGGCACGATGGGACTGGAAGTTCTGGAGATGGAGGTGAAAACCAGTCAAGAGCGAGGGTCAGATTACGACTCCCAGAAATCTTTGGGCCCCTATTCTCCATGCCACGCTCCCTCCCACAGCGACATGGCCAGACTGTTTGGGTGGACGCCTGCGCTGGCCACGGTTGCCTAAGCTGTCTCGCAGTGCTGTTGGATCAGCGATTACTCTTGGCCCATTGCGGGTTTGGGGACAGCACGACCAGAGCAGTGGTAGCCTGCATCCCACATCGGGGATCGCAGCCTGAGTAAGAGAGGTAACACGTAGCTTCTCCTCAGTTTTACGTGTGTGTCAGCTGAGGCCCAAAGATACCAGAGTACCTTGATCAAGGTCCCACGGCACAAAAGTGTCTCAACCATGACTTGGCCCCAGGTTTGCCACATCCCAGCCCTGACCCCTTTTCAACTCCCTTCGCTGTTTCTCGACGGTGTTGCGAAGTTGTTTTGATGGCGGCAGGGCTCTGAGAATCCAGAGGAGCTATCCGGGGCCAGATGAATCCGGGCAGCTGTGGCAATTTTAGATTATTACATCGGTGCTCAATCGGTGCTTCAGTCCTTTTGTACTTCGTCATCCCCTATGATGTTGTCCTACTGGGAAAATATATTTTTGTCCCTCCTCCCTTCTACATTGTCCAGTTCCTTGGGGCAGGGATCATGTGTACTACGGCCCCCGACACCTCCAACTCCACATGTCCAAAACTGTCCTCCTTCTCTTCCAGTTCCAACCCTGTTCCGGGACCTGCTTTTTTATTGGTCTCTTTGTTTTTTCTTCTACTGGTATTTCTTCAAAAGCACTTGTTATGTGCAAGGTACTGTCCTCGGGTCTGGGGTAGATTCAAAATATTCTGATTGGACACACCCCTGTCCCACATAGGACTCATGGTCTTCACGTTCCCTTTTACAGTGGAGGTAACTGAGGCTCCGAGAATTCATTCATTTGTTTCTTCATTCATTCATCTAATCTCAAATCAATGCAAAGAACCGTCCTCAGAGCTTGAGAGAGTACACTAAAATAAGAAGCAGACACAAATCCCGCCACAGTGAGCTCTCATTCTAGAGGGGGAGACAGACGTTAATATACAGAAATAGGTAAAGAAGGAAAGAAAAAAAATGAATCAATCAGACATTTATAGAAAGGGGACTTGCCCAAAGGGCGACATAGTCAAGAGGCGGAATTAGAGCTCTTGACACCAGATCCTGCTCCGTTCCTTTCACATCTCTCTATATCATACGATTTTCCTTCCCGTATCAAAAATCTGAACGTCGGTGTTGTGTTTGACTCAATCAATTGATCGATCCTTAGGGCAATTGTGTTGTGGGAGTGCAACCCAATAATAAAAGGGACACGTTTCCTGGTGACAACGAGTTTACAGTCTCCAGGGGAAGACAGGCACCAATAGGAATCATTACACTGTGGCTCAGTAGGGCTGGGGAGCTGGGGCGTGAGGAGAGAGGCTCAGCGCGGCCGCAGACCTGTTCAAAGCCACCCTTTTCAGGCTCAATATCGGCTACCCAAGCCCTCTGAGAGCCCACCAAAGGCCTCGAGACAGGCAGTGGATGACGACAGGGATGTAGTTCGGTATGCAGAGGCTATCGCTGTCGAGAAAGAGCATCAGATACATGAGATGTTTTGGGGTCTCAAGCCTCCACAGTACCCTCCCGCCAGGGTCTTATTGACTGGATCGGTGCCTGACCTGGGTTCTACATGGATCTGAGGGAGAGCGGCAGGTACTAATGAGAGTTTTCTCCCGTGGGATCGTCTTGGGGAGGGTCAAGGGCAGCATCCTGGACCAGCGGGGAGCAGGCTCATGCCAATCAAATGCCTCCCTATCTAAGGGGCCGGCCTTCAGTACATGGGGACGCTCAGTTCCACGGCGGTATGTTGTGTGGTAAACTCTCCTGTGAGTGAAATAGGATGAAAGGAATCCGATTTTGACCGAGTTTGGGGTCTCTGCGCTACACCTCACTGGGAGTGGTAGCAGGTACCTACAAAATACCATAATTACTAACAGTGTCAATCAGAAACAGTTCTGAACAACCGCCATCCGCGCCTTCTGCGTTCTGGCCCATGGCCTCGGGCCTCGCCTGTGGGCACGATGGGACTGATAGTTTGGGAGTCTGATGCGAACGTCAGTCAAGAACGAGGGTCCGACTGCAACTCCCAGAAGGCTTTGTGCGCCAATCAGCCCCGTTACGCTTCCTCCCACCTTGACACATCTGGACTGTTTGGATGGGTGCCTGGGCTGGCCTCTGTCGCCTCTGCTTTCGCGCAGTGCTGTTGGTTCACCGATTACTCTTGGCCTATCCCGGGTGTGGGGATCGTACCACCAGAACAGAGGCAATCTGCATCCCTCATCGGGGCTCGCAACCTGTGGAAGAGAGTTAACCCGTAGTTCCTCCTCAGGTTTACAGGTGTGGTAGCTAAGGCACACAGATTCCAGAGTGTCTTGGCCAAGGTCACAAAGCACAAAAGTGTCACAACCGGGACTTGGTCCCAGTTCTGCCACATTCCAGCCCTGTGCTCTTTCCACCCTTTCCACCTTTCGCAACTTCTCAAGGGTGATGCGAGGCTATTTTGATGGTGGCAGGGCTCTTGGAATGCAGAGGAACCTGCCTGGACCAGACGAATTCGGGCAGCTGTCCTCTTGTGGCCAAACTAGCTCTCTTCCTCCATTCAAAGCCCTACTGAGAGCTCACCGCTTCCAGGAGGCCTTCCCAAACTGAAGCCCCTCATTTCCTCTGCTCCTCCACCCCTTCCCAACGCCCCTACCCCCTCCCTCTGCTATACCCCCTTCCCCACACCACATTACTTGGGTATATTAGTACGTATTTATTACTGTATTTAATTTCTTAATGATGTGTACGTATCTATAATTTTATTTATCTATTCTGATGGTATTGACACCTTTCTACTTGTTTTGTTGTCCATCCCCCCCTTCTAGACTGTGAGCGCGTTGTTGGTTAGGGATTCTCTATCTGTTGCTGAATTGTACTTTCCAAGCACTTAGTACAGACATCTACACACAGTAAGTGCTCAATAAATACTATTGAATGAATGACTGAATTCCCAGAAGACTCTGTGTCCAAAGCCGCCACAGCCACGGACCCCAATTCTCCATGCGGGGAGGCGGTGACTCTCAAGACCAATGTGCCAGGAGCTAGGCTGGTTTTACCCACTGTGTTCGTGACGAGCTCCAGTGCCAGGCTTCAGAAGCAGTAATGAGCTTACACCGTTACCCGCGGTGGCAGCAAGCAGAGACTCGGGTCCGTGGAGAATTGGGCCGGGAGGGGGCCTCGCAAGGCAGGGCCGGGGACTGAGCGCCCAGAAATTAAGAGGGGACTGGAGGGACGCAACCTGGAGACCCTGGCTAAATTATTAACTGTCCATGAGGAGGGACAGTTACACCTGTCTTGGCCTATGGCAGGGGAGAGGATCTTCTGCCATCCTGTTGCTGCCCCACCCTAAAACAAGACCTTCTGGCTGGATCCCGCTTTCTGGCTTCAGCTATTTGTTCCTGAATTGTACTTTACAAGCACTTAGTACAGTGTTCTCCACTCAGCGCTCAGTAAACACAATTGAATGAATGAATGAGTGATTTTTTGCCTGGACTCCAGCTGTTCATATCAGCACTAGTTCCACCAGGAACCGCTCTCGGGGATTCACAGCCACCAGTTCTTTCCCAAACCCTTCACAGGAGGAAAATAAACAATACCAATCCATCAGTAGAATTAACTGTGTGCAGACCTCCGTGCTAAACGCCGACAAAATAAAAACAGACAAAAAAACCGCAATAGAAGTAGGAGACAAGGAGTTTATAATCTAGCCAGGAAACAGACCCAAAATGAATTATGGATAAAATAGGAAGGAATACTTATGGGAAAGCAAGGGATTAAATAGATCTCATACTGTTGTAGTAATAGTAGTAGTAGAAGTAGTAGTAGTAGTAGTAGTAGTAGTAGTAGTAGTAGTAGTAGTAGTAGTAGTAGTAGTAATGAGCTCCTCCAGAGAAAAGTGAACTGAACTATTCCGTACCCAATCAATCAGCCAATCAGTAGTATTTACTGAGTGCTTACTGAGAAGCGCTAAATTATTGAGATACTACAATAGAATAAACAAACATGTCCCCTCTCCTCAAGAATATAGCAGTCTAATGAGGAAGGAAGGTATGAGAAAAATGAGAAGTAGCATGTCCAAATAGAAACAGCACAGGCCCGGAAGTCCCGGGATCCAGGTTCTAATCCCTGCTTGCTACTTGTCTGCTGTGCAACCTTGTGTCACTTGACTTCTCTCTGCCTTATTTTCCTTAGCTGTTCTATGGGGATTCAGTACCTGTTCTACCTCCAGTTTAGATTGTGAGCTTAGTGTGGAACAAAGACTGCATCTGACTTGATGGTCTTGCAGTTACCCTAGTGCTTAGTACAATGTTTGGCACCCAGTAAGCAATGAACAAATACAATAATAACAATAATGAATAATAATATAATATATAATATAATAAATAATATAATAACAACAATAATAAACAATAATGAATAAAGATGAATGTACAAGTGCTGTGATGGGCTTAAATAAAGTCATCTGTGCTAGAGTTGGCTCAATTTAAGATGAAGGAAGATTAACTGGGAGAGATTAAATTGATAGGAATAGAAGTGCTATGGGTTGTTGGAATTGAATACGGGCTGACGTTGTAGTTACGAGGGTGAATCCTAAGTAAAAAAAAAAAATGGGAAGAACTCCTGGAGGAAGAGGGATTTCAGAAGGGCTTTAAAGACAGAGAATTGTGGTCTGACAGGTATAAAATCTGAGGGCGCTCAAGGCAGGAGAAAGGGCGTCGAGTCAGAGGAAGGAGAAAAAGACACACATCACATTGTACCTGTGGCACTTCATCGGATTCGGGACCGACTTGAAAAGCAAACCTCGGAACGTTTCTATGAAGTGAACGGAAAGGGCAACAACCCCCTCTGAACAGCCGAGGGAGTCGGGAGTCCGGGAGTTGCGGAGGCGGGAGTACAGGAGGGTGAGCATGCGATGGTCAGGTTCCCCGTGATGTTTAATGCGTAGGTGAGGAAGAGGACGAGGAAGATCAGAGCCTGCAGGTGGGGATCATCTGTGAGCCTCACGAGGATGAACTCTTGTCACCCCCGTGCCATTTCCCATGGTTGATTGGTGGCGTCAGCCGAACCTGTAGGAGCGACGGGAGAGATGGGGGAGCTGAGGGAAGGTGCAGGAACAGCCTGAGACGATGAGAAGAGCCCATGGACTAAGCAACGAGCGATTCCCCATCCCCTGGACGGTCGGTGGCTCAGGCTATGGCTGCAGCACAACCAAACTATATATACTTTGGCCAGAGAGGGCGTGGGGAAATTCCCCCGATTCCGCTCCAGGAGATCCTGCGGCCTTTCCTAGATGCCGGTTCTTTTGTCCACTGTAAGGGTGAGACCTGCCTCCCCTGACAGTTCACGATTCCTCTGGCAGCTAGGATCTCTCTGGATCCTACCCGTTTGTTTATTCTTTGCTATTTCTACTGTCTGCTTCTTTTCTTTCTGCTACTTCCTGGTTGAGATAATCATATCCAATAGCCCTGATCCATTCAGCCTAGAGGAGCCTTTAGGAAACGGGGCCAGAGATGTGGTCCACTATGTGCCGTTACCTCCCTCCATCCTCCCCTTTTCGCTGCCTCCTCCTTCTCCTCCAAAATCTACACCTCCAGCCCATCTCTCTCTCTCTCTCTGAGGTCTCGTATTTCCTCCTCCCTTAAAGACATCTTTTCTTGGATGTTATACCATCACCTCAAACCTGACATGTCTAAAACAGAACGCTTATCTTCCTACCCAGATTCTTTCCTTCCCCTGACTTTTCTATCACTGTAGACGGCACCACCATCCTTCCTGTCTCACAAACCATAACCTTGACGTTAGCCTTGACTCCGCTCTTTCCTTCGATCCATGCATTCAATACATTACTAAATCCTTTCGGTTCAACCTTCACAACATCGCTAAATCCGCCCTTTCCTCTCCATCCAAACAGCTGCTACATCAGTCCAAGCACTCACCCTGCATCAGCCTCGTTGCTGACCTCTCCGTTTCCTCTTCCCACTCCTGTCCATACTTCACTCTGAAACCCGGATCATTTTTCTACAAAAACCTCCAGTCCGTGTTTCCCCACTCCTCAGGAACCACCAGTGGTTGCCCATCCACCTCCACATCAAACAGAATCTCCTTACCATCGGCTTTAAAGCACTCAATCATCTTGCCCTCTCCTACCTCCCCTCATTACTCTCTTTCTACAACCAACCCTTTGCTCCTCTAATGCTGCCCTTCTCACCGTACCTTCTTATCGTTAATCTCTCGCCCAAGTCCAGCCTCTGGCCTAGAATGCCCTCCCTCTTCATATCCGACAGGCAATTATTCTCCCCACTTTTAAAGCCTTATTGAAGGCACATCTCCTCTAAGAGGTCCTCCTTTCCCCTTCTCGCACTCCCCTCTGCATCACCCTGACTTATTCCCTTTATTGATTCTCCCTCCCAGTCCCACAGCATTTATGCACATATCTGTAATTTTATTCATTTATATTGTCTGTTTCCCCTTCTAGACTGTAAGCTCGTTGTGAGCAGGGAATGTGTCCCAAGCGCTTATTACGGCGATCTACACACAGTAAGTGCTCAATAAATACTTTCGACTGTCTCCTCATCTCATCGCGACTTTTCCTCTTTTACCTCCTCTTCCCCTTTCTCGCTCCTTCTCAAGCTCTTCCTCTTATTTCTTCTCCTTTTACTTATCGTTCTTCTCTTCCCCCTCACCTTCTTCCTCGTTCTCCCTTCTTCTGTATTCCATATCCCCCCTCCCTCTTCTCCTCCCTCCTCCTTCTCCTGGTCGTACAACATCTTCTTCTTCACTTCTCTGGTGTCCTTTCCTATTAGGCGGTGGTTATACCCGATCCATGAATTATCCTGGGTAATTGATTAATCAATTAAAGCATTAACAAAACGTGCCCTATGTGCTAAGCACCACCTGAAGTGCTGAGTTAGTTTCAATATGTTCACATCAGACCCAATTTCTATCTCTCAGGGGGACTCACAGTCTATCTTATCGTCATTTATAGAGGAGGAAGCTGAGGCTCAGAGTAGTGAAGTGTTTGCCCAGGGTTAGCCAATAAATCAGAGGGAGAGGTGCGACTAGAAGCCTGGCTGGACTCCCAAACCTGTGCTCATTTCACTAGGTTGTTCTGCCTCCTTTTGAAGAGTGAGGACAGTCCATCACAGACAAGAATTGATGGCTGACCTGACTGGGCAACTCCGCTAACAGGGGGCCCGGTTCTCCAGGGTGCGGGTAAGGTCTTCCTCCTGTTCCGGGTGGAATGACATCTTCCCAGAAGCCACCGCCAACCCCCATTCAGGGAGATGCCAGTGGCTCACGTTCACCTTCTTTACCCAGGCCAAAGGCCTCCTGTGCTGGACTGAAATACATGAAGGAGGCTGGGTAGTTTAGGGGTCAGTACATAGGACTGGATTCTCATTCTAGAATTGCACTTTGCATGCTGTGTGACCTTGGAGACATCCCTTCGCCTCTCTGGGCCTCTGTTTTCTACTCAGTGAAATGGGGATGAGGTTTGAGTCCAGTGTGGGGCAGGGACTGTATCTGCTATGATAGCCATTCATCTACCCAAGCGCTCAATAAGTGCTATAACACAAACAGCAACAACTACAACTAGCGCAACAACAATGATAAAAATGGTAACAATAAATAATATTGATAGCTCATGTCCAGTGCCGCCACTAATTACAAGAAAAATACCTGCTCCAGAGCAGACGAGTTCACGCCAGTTAGCTCATTTGAGCTCCACATACGCTCTGGAGATGAAGTTAATGAAAGCAGGAAGATCAGAGACGGAAGCAGGCACAGAGGTACCTTTACGCGATCAGGTCCCTGATGGTGACCCTCAGAGGTGAACTCGGAAGGCTGTCCTCAGTCCCGCTTGAAGCCGGCATGTTGGTGCTGCACCAGAAGAGCGGAGGGTCGAGACCAGGGAACACTTCCCAATCCCACCACATCCAGGCCTTCTCCCCGCGACCCCCTGCTCCCTCCCTGTGGCTCCTCGTCAAGCAGACCATCTCTTGGAGGGCCCGCCCCAGGCCAGCTGAAGGTCAGCTCCCTGCCCATTGTCCTCATGGCACTTACTAGATGATGATGACGATGGCATTTATTAAGCGTGTACTATGTGCAAAGCACTGTTCTAAGCGCTGGGGAGGTTACAAGGTGATCAGGGTGTCCCATGGGGGCTCACAGCCTTCATCCCCATTTTACAGATGAGGCAACTGAGGCACAGAGGAGTTTAGTGACTTGCCCAAAGTCACACAGCTGACAATTGGTGGAACCGAAATATGAACCCATGACCTCTGACTCCAAAGTCCGTGCTCGATCCAGAACCCAGAGTGACAGGTCCCACCTCAGGTGACCTTCTTAAGCTCTGTAGCCTCCGGTAGTGGGAAGACTCTTAGAGATCACAGATAGGAGGCCCCCTCTCTCTTCCAGCACCGGAGTAAGGAGTAGCAATAGCACCTAGTACTGTACTAAACACTGGGAAAATTACCCAAGGGAGAATTAAACCCGGTCTCTGGAAACCTAAGCATAACTGAGCAAAAGGATGGAGACAGAACCATAAAGGCAATGACAAATAAGAGAAGAGCAACAGGGGACAGTGGCCATAAGAGAAGTTTCAAGGCTACTCGTGTCCCGGATTCCAACAGCCACAGCAACAGACCCGGTTCTCCGTGAGGGGAGGAGGGTGACTCTGAAGGCTGGCGTGGCAGGAGCTAGCCATGTTTTTATCCTATCTGTTTGTGATCAGCTCCCGAGACCGAGGCCAGGAGTCAAAGCCGCGCAGCGTGGAGCAGCGCTCAGGAACACTAATGAGTCTACATCATTATCCTCGGTGACTGTCAGTGGAGACTGGGGACCATGGAGAACGGTGCCAGGAGGACCTCGGAGGGCAGGTTCGGGGGCTCAGCACTCAGAGATGAAGCAGGTACTGCAGGGACCCAGCCTGGAGAATTAAGCTGAGTTCTTCTCCAGGAAGGGACAGTGACTCCATCTTTAGCCTTCGGGAGGAGACACGCTCATCCATCAGCCCGGTGCTGCCCCATCCACACCAGGACCTTCTGGCTGGGACCCGCTATTTGACTCCATCAATACTGGTCCTCCCCAGGGACTGGACTCGGGGATTCACAGCCACCAGTTCTTTCCCAAGCTCTTCCAGGGGGAAACAACACAATCAGGAAGAGAGAATGGAAAGCTAATGGAGTAGCTGCAGGCAGGTCAGACTGGTGAAATTGTTGGAATGAAGGGAGCTGTAGGGATAGCTGGATATAGCTGCTCAGGTAGAACTCTATTCAATTCAATTCAATCGTATTTATTGAGCGCTTACTGTGTGCAGAGCACTGTACTAAGCGCTTGGGAAGATACAAGTCGGCAACTATAGGAAATGAGTATTTTATCCCCATTTTACGGTTTACAAATGAGGGTGGAGTTTGAAGCCTTGCTATTCTAGTTTTTCTAGCTAATGTTTGATCAAGATACTAAAACATCAGGATTTAGGTGATTCGAAAAAAGCTTAAAATGTTTGATGTTTTATTGCAGAACCTTCGGTGTGGCCTATCCTCTTAGATCTGCACCCTTTAAGAATATAATAATCACACACCCTCAGCATCACAGAACTAAGGTACATATCAGTAATTCATTTATTATATTAATGTTATTATATTACAGAAGCAACGTGGCTTAGTGGAAAGAGCACGGGCCTGGGCGTCAGAGGACGTGGGTTCTAATACAGACCCCACTACATGTTGTTGTGCGACCTTGGGCAAGCAGTTTAACTTTTCTGTGCCTCAGGTACCTTGTCTGTTAAATGGGGTTTAAGACGGTGAGCCCCATGGGGGACATCTTGATTGCCTTGTGTCTACCCAGCGCTTAGAACACAGACTTCAGACTGGAATACTGTGGCCCTCATGTGGCTTCTCCTTGTCATCCCGTCTCCTCTCACCTCCCAGAGGAAAACCCAACCCGGTGCACCAGGTCCCTGACAGCCTACTGTTTCTCAGGATGTAGATGAAAGGGTTCAGCATAGGGACCACAGAGTTATTGAGCACCCCTCCCTCCTTGGCCAGGTTCACCCTGTCCAGGGTGGAAAGTTTGATGGACATAAAGATGCAGCTGATGTTTGTGATAGAGACCACGACCATTATGGTAGGAGAAGATGGAAAAGGTCTTTATTCTCTTCTTGGCGGAGGACAGTCTCAGGATGGAGCAAGCTAACAGTAGGGGAGATCGTCTGGACCCCTGCGACAGGAGGTGGACTTCTCTACCTACTGCAGGAGGAAGAGTGGGGTTTTATTCTCTTTGGTTCCCAATGGGCACATGGGGGCCAATTGTGAGACTAATGAAAATATCCCCAGGGGTGATGTCTCCCGACTCACTACTGAATGGTAGATGCTTGGTGGCTCTGGCTGTGAACGTTTAACATCCAGACAGGAGACATATCTGGAGGGATGGGGTGCAGCCACAGCCATTCCAAACCATCAATCCCTAGTCCAGGAAACCAAGAGTAGAGTAAGCAAGGTAGAGCAATGGGGATCTGCCTTCTCCTTTCTGTTAGGTCCAGAGGTGGTGAAGTATTGATCTGAGTTTCTCTGGACTCAGTGCTCCCTGCACCTCTCCCCAAAACTCAGCCCCCCTGTAGAACTTCCACTCTTGCATCGAGATGCTCCAGCCCAGACCAAATAGGATGTCAGGTCTAGCAATTAATTAATCAACTGGCCAATCAGTCACTCAATGGTGTTTATTGAGCACCGACTGCTCAAAGTTCTCATGACATTTATTGAGAACCTAGAGAGTGCAGAACAATCCACCAATCAGATGGCACTTATTAAGCACCTACTGAGTGCAAAGCAATCCTTCAATCAATTTGTTTGCATTTATTGAGGGCTTACCCAGTGCTAAGAAATTCATCAATAAATCAAATGGAATCTAGTGATTGCCTACTTACTGAGTTCTAGGCACTGCATGAAGTGCTTGGGAGAGCATAACTAAAGAAAGACACAGGGTTCCTGCTATCCAGGCATTTTCAGTCAAATAGGGGAGACAGGTAGAAATGATTTCCAAAGAGTGTGAGTCAAAGTAAGAATAAGGATCAGGAAGGAAGCAGAACAAGTAGTACAGATTGGAATGATTTTTTTAGAGAAGAAGTGTGGCTCAGTGGAAAGAGCACGGGCTTGATAGACAGAGGTCGTGGGTTCAAATCCCAGCTCTGCCAATTGTCAGCCGAGTGAATTTGTGCAAGTCACTTAACTTCTCTGTGCCTTAGTTACCTCATCTGTAAAATGGGGATTGGGAGTGTGAGTTCCACGTGGAACAACCTGATCACTCTATATCCTCCCCAACACTTGGAACAGTGCTTTGCACATAGTAAGTGCTTAACAAATGCTATATTTTATGGTTTTTGGTAAGTGCTTACTATGTGCCGGACACTGTAGTAAACGCTGACATACATACAAATTAATTAAGTTTTACACAATCCCTGTCCCACATGGAGCTCACAGTCTTAGTCTCCATTTTACAAATGAGGTAACTGTGTTACGGAGATGTGAAGTGACTTGCCCATGGTCACACAGCATACAGATGACAGAGCCTGGATTAGAAACCAGGTCCTTCTGACTCTCTGGCCCCTGCCCTATCGACTATGCTACACTGGTTCTGTAATCACTGCTCAAATGCCTGCCCAAAAAAGAATATATCACTATACTTAAATCTAATGTTTACACATGCATACGTGCTGAAATGAGAGGAAGTAGGAGTGATATGGGGAGAGCAAGAGGGTACAAGTTAGGGGAGAAGTGGACGTTGGAGTGAAAAGAGGGAGCAACGGAAGCAATAGGATAGTAGCGAGGGGTGGTGAGCCTTTGGGTTCCTCTCGGGCGACGACCAGTGACATCAAAGATCTAGGTGCAAGAACTCACTTAGCTAGGACATGGAAAGAGACTTGGAAAAAAACCCACACATATTGTAACTGTGGTACACCATCAGCTTTGGCACCGATCTGCAGAGCAAACCTCAGAACATCTCTATCATGTGGAAGGAAAAGGCAAGATTCCCCTCTGAATGGACGAGGACAGAAGGGCTGGGCTTGCAGGGGGAACCTGGCCAGAGGACGGATTTACAGGAGGGCAGGTGCGGGGGAGCTCAGAGGGATGGAGAACGGCCAGGTCCTGTTTGTCGGGCAGCGGATGAGGCTTATGTACAGGTACCGCGTCTCCTTTGCGACTCCAGCCACTCTTGTGACATTTTATTGTAAATAAGCCCTCACTTCCTGGAGGAGAACCCCACTCAGTGCACCAGGCCTTCAGGGCCTGCTTGACCTGTTCGTTCCGCAGAGTGTAGATAAAGGGCTTCAGCATGAGGGGAATGGAAGTGTTATGCACTGCCACCCCCTTGGTCAGTTCCACCCTGTCCTTGGCGGACGGTTTGATATACATGAAGATGCAACTGCCAAATGTGATGGAGACCACGAACATGATCATCATCAATCGTATTTATTGAGCGCTTACTATGTGCACAGCACTGTACTAAGCGCTTGGGAAGTACAAATTGGCAACATATAGAGACAGTCCCTACCCAACAGTGGGCTCACAGTGTAAAAGGGGGAGACAGAGAACAAAACCAAACATACTAACAAAATAAAATAGAATAGATATGTACAAGTAAAATAAGTAAATAAATAAATGAATAGAGTAATGAATATGTACAAACATATATACATATATACAGGTGCTGTGGGAAAGGGAGGGAGGTAAGATGGGGGGATGGAGAGGGGGAACATGTGGGAGGAGCAGGTGGAAAAGGCCTTTCTCCTCTGCTGAGTGGAGGGCAGTCTCAGGATGGCGCAAATGATGGCTGTGTAGAACCCGGTCACCAGAGCCAGTGTGGCCAGGAGCATACCAAAGGACAAGAGCAAAGCCATTAGCTCCAAGAACCGGGTGTTCGAGAAGAAGAGCTGTAGCATGGGAGAAGCATCACAGATGAAGTGGTTGATGATATTGGAGGAGGAGAAATCATGATGGAGGAGAACGAGGACTGGCAGAAAGATGACCAGGAACTGATCCAGACAGTAACAGAGGACCAGCATTCATTCATTCATTCAATCATATTTATTGAGTGCTTACTGTTTGCCGAGCACTTTACTAAGCGCCTGGGAAGTACAAGTTGGCAACATATAGAGACGGTCCCTACCCAACAGAGGGCTCACAGTCTAGAAGGGTGAGACAGACAACAAAACAAAGCATATTAACAAAATAAAATAAATAGAATGCATATGTACAAATAAAATAAATAGAGTAATAAATACGTACAAACATATATACATGTATACAGGTGGTGTGGGGAAGGGAAGGAGGTAAGGCGGGGTGCGGAGGGGAAGGACGGGGAGAGGAAGGAGGGGGCTCAGTCTGGGAAGGCCTCTTGGAGGAGGTGAGCTCTCATTAGGGCTTTGAAGGGAGAAAGCAGAGCTAGCTTGGAGGATGTGCAGAGGGAGGGCATTCCAGGCCAGGGGGATGACGTGGGCCGGGGGTCGACGGTGGGGCAGGCGAGAACGAGGCACGGTGAGGAGATTAGCGTCAGAGGAGCGGATGGTGCGGGCTGGGCTGTAGAAGGAGAGAAGGGAGGTGAGGTAGGAGGGGGCGAGGTGATGGAGAGCCTTGAAGCCGAGGGTGAGGAGCTTTTGCCTGATGCAGGGCTCAGAAGCCCCAGCTCATGAATGTTGTATACTGCACGGGCCGGTAGATGTCGACTTAGTGGTTGTCGGACATGCGGCCAGAAGGAAGAACTCTCTCACCCTCAGAAAGATGATGAACAGCTGAGTGAAGCAGTTGGAAAAGGAAATTTTTCTGTCTCCGGTGACGATGATGACCAGGTATCTGGGAATGCAGGAGGATGTGAAGGCGATCTACAGCAAGGAGAAACTGCCCAGGAAGAAGTACATGGGGTTGCGGAGGCGGGAGTCCAGCAAGGTGAGGGTGACGGTGGTCAGAGTCCCAGTGACGCTTAATTCATTGGTGAGGAAGAGGACGAAGAAAAAAAGAGCCTGAAGCTGAGGGTCATCTGTGAGCCGCACCAGGAGGAATTCTGTCACCTCCGTTTCGTTTCCCATGGTTGCTTGTTCTCGTTGACTGGACCTGTTGATGCAGCAGAAGGGAGAGAGGAAGTGGGGCTGGCACAGAAGTAGCCTGTGAACCATCCTGTGAACTCCTGCTCTCTCCCTTCCTTCATTCAGTCGTTCATGTATTCAATCATATTTTCTGAGGGCTTATTATGTGCAGGGCGCTCTATTAAGGGCTTGGGAAAGTACAATATAACAATAACAGACATATTCCCTGCCCTTAATGAGGTTATTGTCATTCGCCAACACTAGCTGCAATGTGCAAGTGTGTCTCCCCCGTTCTAGACTATGAGCTTGCTGGAGGGTAGGGATTGTTTCTATTTGTGGCCGAATTGTACTTCCCAAGCGTTTAGTACAGCGGTCTGCACACAGTAAGTGCTCAATAAATATGATTGAATGAGTGAAGTGTCCAAATAAGAGTAGGCAGTAGTGTCTTTGAATTATCGACCTCATCAGCCTCTTTTCTGATCTTATTGTCCTTAATTTCAATCTGTCCTTCACCAACAGTTTTATCTGAATTAATCCCTCTCCCCTACAATCTCCTCCGCTAGACTGTTAACTCCGTGAGGACAGGGATTTTTATGGTATTTCTTAATCATTTACCATGAGTCAGGCAATGTGATAAGTCCTGGATAATAATAATAATAATAATAATAATAATAATAATAATAATAATAATAATAATAGTACTTGTTAAACGCTTACTATGCTCAAATCACTGTTCTAAGCACTGGGGGGATACAAGGCGATCCGGTTGTCCCACCTGGGGCTCAGTCTTAATCCCCATTTTACAGATGAGGTAACTGAGGCCCAGAGAAGTTAAGTGACCAGCCCAAAGTCACACAGCTGACAATTGGCAGAGTCGGGATTTGAACCCGTGACCTCTGATTCCAAAGACGGGGCTCTTTCCACTGAGCCGGTAGATACAAGCTAATCAGGTTGGACAGCCCATATCCCAGTGGAGCTCATAGTCCTAAGCCCTATTTTACACACGATGTACCTGAGACACGGAGAAGTTAAAGGATTTATCCAAGGTCATACAACAAAGAAATGGCCGATCCGTGATTAGACCCAGGTCCTTCTGACCCCCAGGTCCGGACTCTATTAACTCTGCTTTACTCTACTAAGTGCTCGGAATTATGCTGTGCATCAATTATGAAGGTGCTTAGCCAATTCTATGGCTTGATTGATTGACTGCTTAAAAATAAGTTCTAAATTACTGCTATTGATTAATCAATTTACTGTTTGGCTGATGAGTGCATCGACAGAACATTCAGATCTATTACCTGCAGAATGGCAAGTGGCGGGAAGAGAAAACCTTTCTCTTGTCAAACAAATGGCAAACAACTGTCCCACTCTCTCCGATGGCTTTCTTGGGACTTTGACACGGCATGCCGAGGCATAAGATAACTTTGTGTTTCAGTCTAGTTCCACCTCTTGAACAAACCGAAGCAGTCTCTACTCACTTAACTAAAATCTCAGAGTGGTGGAGGGGGGAAACGGGGGATCTCCCCCAGGCTCTTGCAGGGGAGAACTCCCCGCCGGTTTTCCCCAGAACCCATCCAGGACACTGGGAAGCTCTGCCGTCTTTTGCTTTTGGGGCCATATCCCCGCTGTGGGAATCATAGGGGTGAATCATGGTTTGTCCGGATGAAGGAGCCTTACTCACTAGGCAGAGAGGCGAGAGACTGTGAAGGCCGAGAGTCAGGCTGGTTTTTTCCACTCTGTTCGCTATGGGCTCTGGGAAAACGGGTGCGAGGAGCCACAGTTGAGCTGCGGGAAGCAGTGCTCAGGAGCACTAATGAATCTACGCCATTAACCACGGTGGCAGACGACAGAGACTGGGGCCCTTGGGAAACAGAATGAAGAGCAGAAACAGGTGATCAAAGCATAGAGGCGAGGAGAGGGCTGCTGGGACTCAGCCTGGAGAGCCCTGGCTAGGTTCTTCCCCTGGGAAGGGCAGAGACAATGGGTTTATCATGGGGTAGAGGGTGGGATGGGGTGCGATTCCGAGAGCCCAAATTAGCCCCAGCAAATTTTCCAGGAAAATTTGCATGTTTTCCCTCCTTTCCCTCTCATTCCATTTTCCCCAATGTTAAGAAGTAGTAGGAAGCTCCAGAGTGAGGGTTTGATTTGGGTCAGAATTTTGGGCCACACTTACGCCTTTCTTTCAGCGAAACTACCTAGAGTATCACAAGAACATCACTATGTGGAATATCACTAGAGTATTTCTGTCCCTCTGATTCCACACTATCCAGTGCTGGATCTAAAAGCAGGGAACGTGGGAATTGTCCAAGGTCCTGAGATATATGCCTTGAGAGTCAGAAGACACAGATGTCCACCTCTAATGAACAATCAGTTTTATTGAGCACTTGCTGTGAGCAGAACACTGCACTAAGTGCTTGGGAAAGTACAACACAACAATATAACAGACACATTCCTTGCCCACAACGAACTTACAGTCTAGAAGGGGAGATGGACATTAATATCAATAAATTCCAGATACATACGTGATGTGCTGTGGTGCTTGGCGGGGCGTGGTGAAGAAAACAGCAAGTCAGGGTAATGCAGAAGGGAGGGGGAAAAGCGGAAATGAGGGTTTAGTCAAGGAAGTCCCCTTGGAGGAAATGTGCCTTCAAAAAGGCTTTGAAGGTGGGAAGCATAATTTTCTGTCGAATATGAAAAGGGATGGAGTTCCAGGCCAGAGGCAGGAAGTGGACGAGTGAGTACGTTGGCATTAGAGGAGCAAAGTGTGTGGGCTTCGTTGTAGTAAGAGAGTACTGACGTGGGACATGCATTTCTAGACTGTGAGCCTGTTGTTGGGTAGGAACCGTCTCTATATATTGCCAACTTGTATTTCCCAAGCTCTTAGTACAGTGCTCTGCACACAGTAAGTGCTCAATAAATACGAATAAATGAATGAATTTATACATACATACACACACTTACATTTTTTCCTTTCCCTTCCTCACTCCCTACTGATATTTCCATGACCTCTGAGAGACTGGAGAAAGGGAGAGTCATCGCTTCCCAGGATCTTTCATTACATAGGATCAGCTCAGATCACTCCCAACAGCCCCCAAGTTTGAAGACAAGGAGATATTAAATACAGACACAGTAATGATATTTGTTTTTCTCAAAGTTGAGTTCACTTTTCCTTCATTCATTCATTCAATCATATTTATTGAGCGCTTAGTGTGTGCAGAGCACGGTACTAAGCGCTTGGGAAGTACAAATCGGCAAAAAATAGAGACGGTCCCTACTCAACAGCGGACTCACAGACTAGACGGTGGAGACAGACAACAAAACAAAACAAGTAGGTGAACAAAACGAAAACAAGGATTCAGAGGACCTGGGTTCAGGCTCTGACACTTATATTACAGTTCTCTTCTCGGAACAGTTGCTCTTTCTTGTTACAGAAATGAAGAAGGCAGCACTGTTCTGCTCACATCATCTGAGATCATCAGATGGCACTGATCAGGATTAATTTCTTCCTTCCAATTTAGACTGTGAGACCCAAGTGGGACAGGGACCTGATAAACCTGTATCTGCCCCAGTACTTAGAACAGTGCTTTTTTATTTTTTAATGACTCTCTCCCCCTCCAGTCTGTAAGCTCGTAGTGGGTAGGGAATTTGTTTATTGTTGCATTGTACTCTCCCAAGTGTTTAGTACAGTGCTCTGTGCACAGTAAGTGCTCAATAAATATGATTGACTGACTGACTACTTCACACATAGTAAGTGCTTATGAAATGCCACAATAAGAGATAGATTACATTCCGTGGGCCCAAGAGGTTACCTAGAGGCAGCGTGGCTCAGTGGAAAGAGCATGGGCTTGGGAGTCAGAGGTCATGTGTTCTAATCCCGGCTCCGCCATTTCCTGTGTGACTTTAGGCAAGTTATATAACTTCTCAGGGTCTCAGTAACCTCATCTGTAAAACGGGGATTAAGACTGTGAGCCCCATGTGGGACAACCTGATTACTTTTTATCCCCCCGCTCCAGCGCTTAGAACAGTGCCAGCACATAGTAAGCACTTAACAAAGCCAGTATTATAGAGAATCAGCGTGGCTCAGTGGAAACAGCACGGGCCTGGGAGTCAGAGATCATGGATTCAAATCCCGACTCCAACAATTGTCAGCTGTGTGACTTTGGACAAGTCACTTAACTTCTCTGGGCCTCAGTTCCCTCATCTGTAAAATGGGGATTACGACTATGAGTCCCACGTGGGACAGCCTGATCACCTTGTATCCTCCCCAGAGCTTAGAACAGTGCTTTACACATAGTAAGCACTTAAATGTCATTATTACTATTAACTCCATTTTACCTTTATCTGGGATCCATCATGGTGGACGTGGGGATTAAAAAATGGTTTGGTGGAGAAGGAGTTATCTTGGCTGCCATAGGTGGAAAAGACAGTCGATTACCTAGGTTTTTCTCCCAGCTCTATCAGTGGTCTTATGATTACCTTGGGCACGTCATTCAAATACGAGTCAGTCACTCACAAAACCTACAAGTACACAACTACAAAATAAATGCACAAGGTAGTGAAAGTGGCTAATGGAACATCCCAACCAGGAAAGGGAACATCCCAACCAGGAAAGAGAACTATCAATCAGGGAAGGCTTCCTGAAGGACGTGGCATTTGATTTTGAAGCAGATTTCCGATGTGTTCAGGCTGAGGGAAGAGGGAAGGATGTTTCCTGGAGCAGAAAGAGGTGCAATATTGCAGGCCATAGTCTGGGTAGGAGGCTTGGGAGAAGAGATTAGATTGGTATCGGGGAGATTGCAGGTTGACAGTCTTAAAGCCAACAGAGCTCATGTGATGTGAGTAGAAATGGGTTGGTGAGAAACATGTGACACATTCTCAGCCCACGAGGATTTTCCACTCTAATGGGTGAGATAGAAATAGAAATTTACAAATGGAGTGATCAGAACAAATTACTGAGTGTTCATTGAGATTCCCCGCTCAACCACTTGCCTGCTGTGTGACCATGGGGAAGTCACCTCGCTTCTCTGTGCCTCGGTTCCCTCATCTGTAAAATGAGGATTAAGACAGTGAGCCCCATGTAGGACAGGGACTGTGTCCAACCCGACTATCTTGTATCTACCCCAGCGCTTAGAACTATGCCTGGCACATGGTAAATGCTTCGCAAATACCATAATAATAATTCATTAATATTCATTCGTTCTATTACTTCTACTATTACGTTTGCTGCTACTAGTACTACTATAACTACTATGACTACTTCTACCAGCGTTATTACTTCTGCTACCACTACTGCTGCTTTGCTATTATTACTTTCATTGCTTCTACAATTATAAATCAACCAATCAATCAATCAATCAATCAATGGCATTTATTGTACACTTCCTGTGTGCAAAGGACTGTACAATGCGTTTGGTGGAATACAATACAGTAGAGAGTCATGATCCTTGCCTACAGAAGCTTACAGTTTAAAGAGAGACACAGAAGCTAAGATAAACCACAGATCGTTATGTACATGAGTGCTGTGGCACTGAAAGAGGGATGAATATCAAAGTGCTTATCATGTTCGTTTCCAAGTCCGTAGTTGACACAGATGGGAGGGCTTAGTCAGGGAAGTGTTTTTGGAGGAGATATAATTTAGTAGGGCATTGAAGGCACAACTCCTCCAAGAGGCCTTCCTTGGCTAAGCCCTACTTTCCTCTTCTCCCAGTCCTTTCCGATCTGTCCTGACTTGCTCCCTGTATTTACCCCTATCCCAGAACCACAACATTCATGTACATATCAGTAATTCATTTATTTATATCGAAGTATGTCTCCCCGTTTAGATTGTCAACTCTTTGTGGGCAAGGAATATGTCTGTTTATTTTTATATTGTACTCCCCCAAGACTTAATACAATGCTCTGAGCCCAGTAAACTCTTATTAAATATGATTGAATGAAACAATGAATGAATGAATGAAGTGGGGGTAGTGTTGGCCTGTCAGATATGTAGGGGGAGGGAATTCCAAGCCAGAGGGAGGATGTGGGCAAGAGGTCTGTGGTGAGAAAGAAGGGATTGAGATACAGTGAGTATGTTGGTATTAAAGAAGCTAAGTGTGTGAGTTGGATTGCAATTGGAGACGAGTGAGGTAAGGTAGAAGCGGGAGAGCTGATTAAGTGCCTTAAAGCTTATAGTTAAGTTTTTCTATTTGATTCACAGATAGAAGGCCAACAACTGGAGATTTTTGAAGAGAGGGGAGATAAAGACTAAGTCTTTTTTTAGAAAGATGATCTGAGCAGCAGAGTGAAGTATGGACTGAAGATGAGAGAGACAGGGAATCGCTATTACTACTACTACTAATTCATTCTTTCATTCGTTCAATCGTATTTATTGAGCGCCTACTGTGTACAGAGCACTGTACTAAGCATTTTGGAAAGCACAATGCAACAATAAAGAGTGACAGTCTCGGCCCACAGTGAGCTCGCAGTCTGAGGTTGGGGAAGAAAGACATCAATATATCTAAAATGACATCAATACAAAAAAATAAAATTGCAGATATAGATATATATCTGTAATTTTATTATCTATACATTATATAAAATATTTATTTTATATATATATATGTATATATAAGTGCTGTGGGGCTGGGAGAGGAGGGAAGAGACAAGGGAAAGTCATGGCGATGTAGAAGGGAATGGAAGATGAGGAAAAATGAGACTTAGTCTGGGAAGGCCTCTTGGAGAAGATGTGCTTTCAGTAAGATTTGGAAGAGATGGAGGAAGAGTAATTGTCTGGCGGATTTGAGGAGGGAGGGCGTTCCAAGCCAGAGACAGAATGTAGGCTAGGGCTCGGCAGCGAGACAGGAGAGATCAAGGCACAGTGAGTAGGTAATCACTGGGGGTGCAAAGTGTGCGGGATGGATTGTAGATCTAGAAAACCGAGATGAAGTAGGAGGGGGCAAGGTGAAGGAGTGCTTTAAGGTCAATGGAGAGGAATTTGTGTTTGATACGGAGGTGGATGAGCAACCATTTGAGTTTTTTGAGGAGAGGGGTGAAGTGTCCAGAATGTGATGGAAGAAAAATGATCCGGGCAGCAGAGTGAAGTATGGACTGGAGTGGGGAGAGATAAGAGGCTGGAGGTCAGAGAGACTGATGCAGTAATCCAGGAGGGATAGGATGAGTGATGTATTAATGTGGTAGCAGTATGGATCGAGAGCAAAGTGTGGATTTTAGCTATGTTGTGAAGGTGGGACCTCGGGATTCCGTGACAGATTGAATTTGTGGGTTGAATGAGAGAGAGGAGTCGAGGTTAACGCCAAGGTAACAGGCTTGTGAGACAGGAAGGATGGTAGTGCTGTCTACAGTGATGGGGAAGTACTACTACTACTACTACTACTACTACTACTACTACTACTACTACTACTATTCTGAACCCCATGAGGGACAGAAACTCTGTCTAATCTGATTTGCTTGTATACATTCCAGCGCTTAGTACAGTACCTGACACATAGGAAGCACTTACCAAATACCACAGTTATTATTCTACTACTCATACGATCACAACTAGCTCTAAAGCTGTTGCGGAAAGCAATGGGGCAGGTCTAGTGGAAGACGTGGTGAGTCAGACTTGGGAGTGGAAACAGAAAAAGAGGATGAGGAAGAAAGACCGGAGTGGGGAGCTGTAAAACCGTCCTCACTAAGGAAAGCTTTGGCCGTTCAATTTCGTTTTCTATTACAGAATCACAAACAAGGTTCCAAAGCCTCTTACTTCTTCTTAAAGAAAATGACCCTCTTGGCTACGTCCTTGATGGCCTGCTTCACCTGCTGGTTTCGTAGGGTGTAGATAAAAGGGTTCAGCATGGGGGCCACGGAGGTGTTTAGCACCGCCACCCGCTTGTTGAATTCTAAACCTTCCTTGGGGGATGACTTGATGTACATGAATATGCAGCTGCCATAAGAGAGGGAGATGACGATCATGTGGGAGGAGCAGGTGGAAAATGATTTTTTTCTTTGCTGGGTGGAGGGCAGTCTCATGATGGTGCGGATGATGGCCGTGTAGGACATGGCGACTAGTGACAGAGTGACCAGGAGTGTCCCCACTGCTAATATAAAACTCATTTGCTCTAATAATTGCGTGTCAGTGCACGAGATTTCCAGCATGGGTGCAGTGTCACAGGTGAAATGGTTGATGGCGTTCGAGTCACAGAAGTCCAGCTGGAGACCCAGGATGAGGCCCGGAAAGATGATCAGGAAGCCGACCAGCCAGCAGCAGAGGACAAGCAGGGTGCAGACTCTCCGGCTCATGATGGTCAAGTAATGTAGCGGCCGGCAGATGGCGACATAGCGGTCGTAGGACATGGCGGCCAGGAGGAAGAACTCTGTCGCCCCCAGGAAGATGACGAAGAACAACTGAATGACACAAGCATCATAGGAAATTGTCCTGTCCCCGGTCGAAATACTCACCAGCAGTTTGGGAATGGTGACCGACGTAAACAAAATTTCTAGGAAGGAAAAATTCTGGAGGAAGAAGTACATTGGGGTGCGGAGGTGGGAGTCCAGTAGGGTGAGAGTGAGGATGGTTAGATTCCCAATGATGCTCAACAGGTAACTGAGTAGCAGGAACAAGAAGATGACAATCTTCCAGTCTGGATTGTCTGTCAGCCCTAGGAGTATGAACTCGGTCACTGAGGTCTGATTTCTCATCGCGGACTCTGGATTTCCTCCGGGGTCACAGTGAGGATGAGAGAGGAAGCAGAAGTGACGTTAGTCAGATAATTTTTCTGTTTATTTTTATATTATACTCTTCCAAGCCCTTAATACAGCGCTCTGCAAAAAGTCAGCACTCAATAAATACGATTAAATGAGGAGAGAGGCTGAAAAGGGAAACTCAAAGAAACCAGTTGGAATGCTTCTCCTTCTCTCATTGGACCCAATTATAATCAACGCCCTGGCTGTCCTCATTAAACCAGTCCTCATCACCGTTTCCTGGGCACCTCTTCTGTACAGAAGAGTCTCATAGGCTCTTAGGAAGTAAAATCAATCAGTGGCATTTATTGAGTGCTTACTGTACACAGAGCACAATAGACTACAAATCCAACCTATGGGGAATTTACAATCTAATGAGAGAGATCAGCAGTAAAAATTAGCTATCGAGGAATTCACCCTCATTTTTGAACCCAAGGTCAAGGGAGGTCGTCAGTCTCGTTGGTTATCTCCAGTCAAAGCTGGGGCTAGAATATCAGGTATCCCAGAGCTGAAAACCATTAAATCGACCCCTAGCAGGGCTCCAGGCCAGGATCTGCCTGGCAAATAATGAGACAGTTGCCAGGGGCAACAGATCATCCGAGCCACGGGCCAATCCCAACCCCTCCAGAGATCGATGCAGCCAGCAAAAATACCAAATCCAGCCGATTCCTTTCCAACTGTCGCTATTTCCTTCCCTGCCCAAATTAGAAAGTCAGATATGGGACAGGAAAAACCAGCAGAGATCAGATTTCGGGAAGATCGAAGTACTTAAGAAGTAACGTGTACTTACTTTCCTGACACTCTCGATGGTTTTGGTCAGAGTTTTCACACTGAATATTCAGTTTGTTCATTTTAAAATCCGAATCGAACTTCTCCCTGCTCTCAGGAAGAATTTCATACCATTTAGGCAGCCCAAATCCCTCCCCATATTCGTGGTGCCCTGCCAGGCAGGATGGAATCTTCCTTATCCTCCTCGTTCTGCTACTGCTACTTCCATCGGTTTGCGGAAGGGAGAGGAGCCAGGGTCCTGGGCGACACCCTTCCTGCCAGCCTACCAGAGGGGATGGAGATATGTATGTTCTAGAGCGAAGGAAAGACAGGAGAGCTGAGACTGGTGAAAGCAAGCTGCTCCCTAACAGTCACAGAAAGGAGATTTGACATTATTCCTCTCTCCCCCAGCCCTTATTTTACAGGGACAAAATTCAACCCCTTTTATGAGTTCTTCTCAATCTAGATGGGGAGGGCTCTTTATATAACAAAGGAGACATTCCCTGGAGATGCTTATAGCAAGGCACTAATGAACACGGCTCTCAATCCCCCCGAGGAAAGAATTTTAATTTGGGTGGAAAAGAGTCAGTGCCAGGAAAAACCTTGAAGGAGGACTGATGGGGATCTTGAAAGGTTCTTTCCTGGAGCTGGGGCAGGCTTCACTCATCACCCAGTGGTCTCTGGTCCCTGGGCTACCCGCGGGGCAAAAGTGGCCATTGTACCTCTTGCCGTACTGGAGCTCTCCTGTAGCAGCTGCTGTTGTTGCTCTTTTTTCTTCCCCTGTTGTTCTCAAGAAAATGTAAAATATCCCTCCGGCCCTGAGTTCCACTTCATTCATTCAATCGTATTTCATTCAATTGTATTTACTGAATACAGAGTACTGTAATAAGCGCTTGGGAGAGTACTGTACACCAATAAGCAGGCATATCCCCTGCTCACAGCGAGCTTACAGTCAAGAGGGGGAGAAATACATTAATACAAATAAATAAAATTACAGATATGTACATACATGCTGTGGGGCTGGGACAGAGAAATGAAAAAAAGAAGCAAGTGAGGGCGATGGAAAAGAGGAAATGAGGGTTTAGTCAAGGAAAGCCACCGTGTGACAAACTCAGCGATGCATGACCACATCGGGTAAGCTCAGGGGTGTCTGCAGATGACGAGATCTTGGATACCTGTAATTCATTGAACAACATATCTGTAATTTATTTATTTGTATTAATGTCTTTCACCCATTCTAGACTGTAAGCTCGTTGTGGTCAGGGAATGTGCCAGTTGTATTGTTATATTGTACTCTTCCAAGTGCCTCAATAAATATGGTTGATTGGAAATGTTCTGTTCCATGACTACAAGTGGAAACTGTTCTCCTTGCCAGATCTCTGACAGTGTGGGCTGCAGGGCAATAGGGGCGAGGGGCCGAGGTTGGGGGAGTGGATGTGAGACTGTGAAGGCTCAGTGCTTTGAAATCACCACTGTGGCACACAGTAACTGCTCAATTGTCCGTGATCTCCATCAGGAAATCTCTCCTCTGCTAGATTGTTATTATTATTAATTATTATTGCATTTGTTGAGCGATTACTATGTGCCTGGCACTGTACTAAGCGCTAGGGTGGATACGAGCAAATAGGGTTGGATACAGTCCCTGTCCCATGTGGGGCTCACAGTCTCAATCCCCATTTTCCAGATGAGGCCCAGAGAATTGAAGTGACTTGTCCAAGGTCACATAGCCAACAAGTGGTGGAGCTGGGATTAAAACACATTACCTTCTGACTCCCAAGACCTTGTGCTATTTTTTACACCACGCTGCTTCAGTGAGATCTTTGCGGGCTGGGAATTTTTTCATACTAATCACCCCCTCTTATGTCAATACCTTTATATTCAGTGGCTTCCCACTACCCGAAATTTATTTTACTGTCTGTCTCCCATGTTAGATTGTAAGATCTTTGAGGACATGGGCCATCTTCCCAAGCATCGTGTAGTTTAGAGAGCACGGGCCTGAGAGTCAGAAAGTCATGGGTTCTAATCACGACTCTGCCACTTGTCTGCTGTATAGCCTTGGACAAGTTACTTCACTTCTCCGTGCCTCAGTCCCTTCATCTGTAAAATGGGGACTAGGGCTGTGAGCCCGACGCAGGACAGAGATTGTGACTGAACCGATTTCCATGTCTCCATCCCAGCGTTTAGTACAGTAACTAGTACATAATAAGGGCTTAACAAATACCAAAATTATCATTATTATTAATAACTCTACTGTTCTTTTCCAAGCACTTAATTCTTATACATAGTAAATATTCAATAAATACTAATGATTGTTTGACTACTAATTCTTGAATATTCTCCCAACTGTTCAGCAGTGCTCAATAAATAATGATAACTGTTAGACTGTGAGCTCCTTAAGGGCAGGGATCATGTCTACTATCTCTACTGTACTCTCCCAAGAACTAATTCCAGAGCCCTACATACAGTAAGTACACAGTCAATTCTATTGTTTGACTGATTAATTTATGGATCTATTACTCTGATTCTGGGGGAATCTAGTGAAGTTTCTTGCTTCACCGTCACACTTAGGTTGTGGGAGCAGGGCTGAGATCACTGCTCTCACCTTCAAAGTGTGGAAATTGAAGTACTGGGGGCAAACATGCTGCAAACATTTGGTAGGTACTAGCACTGGTTAGGTGCTTTATCAATCAATACTACTGACTGAAATATCTGGACATTCATTAATTCATTCAATTGTATTTATTGAGTGTTTACTGTGTTGAGAGCACTGTACTAAGCGCTTGTGGCGGCTAGGAGGAAGAACGTGGTCTCCTCCGGCAGGATAAAGAAGAACAGCAGTGTTACACAACAAATGTAAGAAATGGTCCTGTCCCCAGTGATCTTTGCAGCTAGGAATCTGGGAATGCAGGAATACATGAAGGAGATCTCCAGGAAGGAGGAAATGTGCAGGAAGAAGTACATGGGAGGGCAGAGACACGAGTCAAGGAGAGAGAGGGTGACGATGGTCAGGTTTCTGGTGAAGTTCAGAACATAGGTGTTGATCAGAATACGTTGCTGAGGATCATGATCTGCTATAAAAGAATGAACTACAGCTTCTTATGACCATATTCCAACTTCTCCTAGAGCTGCAAATGGAAATTCAAAAAATTCTACCTCAACCAAGAAAAGAACCCAAGAAATTTGCTTTGAGAGAGATGCAGAGATATCTATGAAGGTAATGAAAATGTTTCATAAGCCCGCTTTTCAGGACAAATGTCCAATGAAATATAACACCTCCCCTGCTCCTCTGGAAGATGGACCAACCAACCAACCAGCCTACCAATCAATCAATTTATTGATCACCTACAATGTGTAGAGCACTGTGCTTGGAAAGAGAGAGTTAACAGAATGAGCAGATATAATCCCTGCCCTTAAGGAGTTTAGTGTGGAAGAACGAATACTGCCAACAATTCGACAGGAGGAAGAAGGAAAGAGGATTTGTATATGAGTTATGTGCACTAAATTAATAGAATGTGTGACATATGGACAGAGAAGCAGCATAACGTAATGGGTAGAGCATTAGCCTGGGAGTCAGGACGTCATGGGTTCTAGTCCTGGCTCTGCCACGTATCTTCTGTGTGACCTTGGACAAGTCACTTAACTTCTCTGTACCTCAGTTACCTCATCTGTACAACGGGGAATGAGACTGTGAGCCCCACGTGGGAAAGAACTGTGTCCAACCCAATTTGCTTGCATTCACCCCAGTACTTAGTAACAGTACCAGGCACATAGTAAGCACTTAACAAATACGGTAATTATAATAATAATAATAATAATTATTATTATTATTATTATTATATTATTACCGATAGTACCCAAATGCTTAAGTGGGACAGAAGTGCTGAAATGTCAGTCGTGGGTGATATAAAGTGGGGATATCAGTGATCAATCAGGAAAGACTTCCTGGAGGAGATGTGATTTCAAGAGGGTTTGGATGATGGGGAGATTAGTGGTGTGCCAGATGTGAAAAGGGAGAGCTCCAGGTTCAATGAAGGGTTTTGGCAGCGGGACAGATGAGGACAAGTTTGAAGGGTGTAGAATGACATGGAAAAAAGCTGTAAAAATCTGTCTTTTTCCTGCAAGGAAGTGGGATCTACAGATGGTTGAACACAGGGTTCTGAACTGCGGTTTCTCAGTAGATCTGTGCTGCATTTTCTCAGGAGAGCCTTATCCAGACAAAGGAATGCCCCAGGGCCTGAAGCTCCCCAGTCTGATTTACAACAGAAAATACGAATTAGAATTGTTGGAAGCTCTTGTACTCTGGTTAGCTGTTGGGCTTGCTCGATTATAGCTCTACTCTCTAAGCTCCGAGAAACTTCGTCCACACCCCACCCCCACAGAGACTTATGTTCCAAGCTTACTAATCATTCCCCTAGACCTCATTAGTCACTTCTCAAATTTTATGTCTCAGGAGAGGACAAACACAACAATGGAATGATGAACTGTTCCTGAGTGGGTTTGTTCCCTCCAGAGGGAATGCTTTCGAGAAGCAGCAAGGCCTAGATCAAAGAGTGAGAGCTTCAGGGTCAGAAGAACTGGGCTTTAATCCTTTGTCTGCTGGGTGACCTTTCACAGGTCACTTAAATTCTTTGTGCCTTAGTCCTTCATCTGTAAAATGGGTATTTAATACCTGTTCTTTTCCCTTTTTTGGCTTTGAGCCCCATACCTTGATTACCGTGTATCTACCCCTGTACTTAGAATGGTACCTGGCACATAGTAATGGCTTAACAACAATAATACTAATTATAATGGTATTCGTCAAGCTCTTAATATGTGGCAGGCACTGTACTAAGCGCTGGAGTGGATACAAGCAAATTGAATTGAACACACTCCCTGTCCCACGTGGGGCTCACAGTCCCAACCCCCATTTTACAAATGAGGTAACTGAGGCCCAGAGAAGTGAAGTGACTTGTGCAAGGCCATACAGCAAACACCTGGTGGATAGAGGATTAGATCCCAGGTACTTCTAACTCCCAGGCCCATGTTCTATACACTATGCCATACTGCTTCTCAATACCAAATACCTAATGATCAAATGCCGAATAGCAAATACTACTATTGTTATTATTATTATTGTTGTTGTTACTAATAATATTTCACTGTTAGATTGTTGTAAATAATGTGGTGCCAGGTCACTCAGAATTCTTTTACATCCAATCTCCCTTCAGGGTAGCAGCAATTTGCAATTAGTCAATTAATCGAATGTACTGAACACTTACTGTGTGTGTACAGAGAGCTGTAGTGAGCACTTGGGAGAGTGCTATAGAGGTAGAAGACATGATCCCCACCCTCAAATAGATTGCAGTCTATCAAAGTATTGACTGAATGTTTGTTGCGTTTGGAACACTCTACTGAATGTTTGGGAGCATATAATGGTAAAAAAACACAATTCTTGCCCACGAGGAGCTTACAACCCAGCAGGGGAGATAGACACTAAAATAATTTATAAACGAAGAAAGTGCTCTTATAGTAGAGTAGGTAATATGGTGTGTACTAAAGTGTAATTAGAAGAGGTGAGTGCAAAAAATTCTGAAAGGAGAGTCGGGATGATGTGACCTAGGAAAAAGAAAATTAATTTGGATAGGCATCCTGGAAGTTAAATAATAATAATAATAGTAATATTTGTTAATCGTTTACTATGCACCAGGCTCTGTACCAAACACAGGGGTGGATACCAGAAAATAAGGTTGGACACAGTCCCTGTCCCACGTGGGGCTCACAGTCATAATCACCATTTTACAAATGAGGTAACTGAGGCATAGAGGAATGAAGTGACTTGCCCAAGGTCCAAGAGCAGACAAGTGGCGGAGCGGGGATTAGAACCCAGCTCCGTCTGACTCCCAGGCCAATACTGTATCCACTAGACAGTACAGCTTCTCTCAAAGGGCTTGCAATATAGGGAGAGCTGTGTACCGGTGAATTTGAAGTGGGAGGTAGTTCCAGGCAAGAGGAAGGATCTTGGGACAGAGACCAGAGACAAGAGAGTTGGGAACATATCATATGAGAAGGTGTGCTTGTGAGGAAAAGGAGAGTGTGAGCTGGAGTGTAGTAGGAGGATGGAGTGGATATATAATAATAATGATAATAATAATTAATATGGCATTCATTAAACACATATGTCAAGTATTATTCTAAGCGCTAGAGTGGATGAAAAGTAATGAGATCATACATGGTAGCTGTTCCACATAGGGTTCACAGCCTAAGTATTGAACTCCCATTTTTCATATGAAGAAACTTAAGCACAGACAAGTTAAGTGGCTTGCCCAAGGTCTCAGAGGAACAAGTGGCAGATCTGTTTTTAGAACCCAGGTTCTGACTCCCAGACACATACTCTTTCCACTAGGTCAAGCCTCAGACAAGGGGTGTGTGTGTGTGTGTGTGTGTGTGTGTGTGTGTGTGTGTGTGTGCGCGTGCGTGTATGCTTGTGTAGGTGTATTGGAAGGGTCTGTTCTTAGACTTAGAGTCCCATGGGACAGAAGCTGTATTTTATTTGCTTATAAGATATCTACCGTAGCAGTCAGTACAGTACTGACACAAAGTGAATGCTTAGCAAATAACACTATTATCATTTTGGGATGCTTTGTTGAGAATCAGCATGGTCTGGTAGATACAGCAAAGGCCTGAAAGTCAGGAGGACCTGGGTTCTAATCTTAGCTCTTCCATTTGTCTGCTATATGACTTTGGTTGGGCAAATCACTTAACTTCCCGGTGCCTCAGTTACCTCAGATGTAAAATGGGGATTTAGACTGTAAGCCCCATGTGGAACAGTACTTTGTCCAAACAGATTTACTTGTATTCACCCCAGTACTTTAAACAGTGCCTGGCACATAGTAAGCACATAACAAATGCCACAGTTATTATCATTATTATTATTAGAAACTAGGTTGGAAAGCTCTGGAATTAGATTGCAATAATTCTAGTGTTTACTAAGCAGTTAGTATGATTGATTAATTATGGCATTTGTTAAGCGCTTACTTTTGTAAACATTCATTCATTCAATCGCATTTATTGAGCGCTTACTGTGTACAGAGCACTGTATTAAGCGCTTGGGAAGTATCAGGCAGAAACTCCTCACCTTCGGCTTCAAGGCTATCCATCACCTCGCCCCTCCTACCTCACCTCCCTTCTCTCCTTCTACAGCCCAGCCCGCACCCTCTGCTCCTCTTGCCGCTAATCTCCTCACCGTGCCTCGTTCTCGCCTGTCCCGCCGTCGACCCCCGGCCCACGTCATCCCCCTGGCCTGGAATGCCCTCCCTCCGCACATCCCCCAAGCTAGCTCTCTTCCTCCCTTCAAGGCCCTACTGAGAGCTCACCTCCTCCAGGAGGCCTTCCCAGACTGAGCCTCCTCCCTCCTCTCCCCCTCCTACCCGTCCCCATCCCCCCGCCTTACCTCCTTCGCCTCCCCACAGCACCTATATATATGCATATAGGTTTGTATGTATTTATTACTCTATTCATTTTATTTGTACATATTTATTGTATTTATTTTATTTTGTTAATATGTTTTGTTTTGTTCTCTGTCTCCCCCTTCTAGACTGTGAGCCCACTGTTGGGTAGGGACCGTCTCTATATGTTGCCAACTTGTACTTCCCAAGCGCTTAGTACAGTGCTCTGCACACAGTAAGCGCTCAATAAATGCGATTGAATGAATGAATGAACAAGTTGGTGACATATAGAGAGGGTCCCTACCCAACCATGGGTTCACAGTCTTGAAGGGGGAGACAAACAATAAAACAAAACATGTGTACAGGTGACAATTCTTCAGAATAAATAGAATTGAAGCTAAATGCACATCATTAACAAAATAAATAGAATAGTAAATATGTACAAGTAAAATAAATAGAGTAATAAATCTGTCCAAACATATATACAGGTCCTATGGGGAGAGGAAGGGTGGGGGATACGGAGGAGGAGAGGAAAAAGGGGGCTCAGTCTGGGATGAAGGAGGTGAACTCTCAGTAGGACTTTGAAGGGAGGAAGAGAGCTGGCTTTGAGGATGTGTGGAGAGAGGATATTCCAGGCCAGGAGGAGGACGTAGGCTGGGGGTCGACGGTAGGACAGGAGAGAACGAGGTACAGTGAGGAAGCTAGCGGCAGAGGAGCGGAGGGTACGGGCTGAGCTGTAGGAGGAGAGAAGAGAGGTGAGGTAGGAGGGGGCGAGGTGATGGAGAGCCTTGAAGCCGCGACTGAGGTGTTTTTGTTTGATGCGTAGGTTGACAGGCAGCCACTGAAGATTTTTGAAGAGGGCAGTAACATGCTCAGAGCATTTCTGCACAAAAATAATCGGGGCAATTGAATGAAGCATAGACTGAAGCTGGGAAGAGACAGGAGGATGGGAGATCAGATAGGAGGCTGATTCAGTAATTCAGTCGGGATAGGTTGAGTGATAGAACCAGCAAGGTAGCGGTTTGGATGGAGAGGAAAGGGCGGATCTTGGCGATGTTGTGGAGGTGAGACCGGCATGTTTTGGTGACAGATTGGATGTGAAGGGTGAATGAGAGAGCAGAGTCCAGGATGACACCAAGGTTGCGGCTTGCGAGACGGGAAGGATGGTAGTACCGTCTACAGTGATGGGGAAGTCAGGGAGAAGGCAGGGTTTGGGAGGGAAGATAAAAGAGTTCAGTCTTGGACATATTGAGTTTTAGATAGCGGACAGACATCCAGATAGAGGTGTCCTGAAGGCAGGAGGAGACACGAGCCAGAAGGGAGGGAGACAGAGCACGGGCAGAAATGTAGATTTGGGTGTCATCAGCGTACAGATGATAGTAGAAGCCATGGGAGCGAATGAGCTCACCAAGGAAGTGAGTATAGATGGAGAACAGAAGGGGACAAAGAACTGACCCTTGAGGAACCCCTACAGTAAAGAGTTGGGAGGGGGAGGAGGAGAACGCAAAGGAGATTGAGAATGAACGGCCGGAGAGAAAAGAGGAGAACCAGGAGAGGATGGAGTCCGTGAAGTCAAGGTTGGATAGAGTGTTGAAGAGAAGGGGGTGGTCTACAATGTCGAATGCAGCACACAGGTCGAGGAGGATTAGAATAGAGTAGGGACCATTGGATTTAGCAAAAAGGAGGTCATTAGTGACCTTTGAGAGGGGAGGTTCGGTGGAGTGTAGGGGACGGAAGCCAGAGTGGAGGGGGTTAAGGAAAGAGTTGCCATTGAGGTATTCGAGGCAGCGGGTGTGGACAACTCGTTCTAGGAGTTTGGAAAGGATGGGTAGGTTGGAGATAGGGCGATAACTAGAAGGGGAGGTGGGGTCAAGAAAGGGCTTTTTTTAGGATGGGGTAGACGTAGACATGTTTGAAGGCAGAGGGGAAGGAACACGTGGAGAGTGAGCGGTTGAAGATGGAAGCTGAGGAGAGGAGGAGGGAAGGGGCAAGAGATTTCATAAGATGAGAGGGAATGGGGTCTAAAGCACAGGTAGATGGAGTAGCCCTTGAAAGGAGGGATGAGATCTCTTCTGAAGATACTGGTGGGAAGGAGGGGAGAGTAGCGGAGAAGGCTGAGGGCGGGGGGATTGGAGAAGGGGGAGGAGTGACCTTGGGGAGCTCAGACCTGGTGGAGGTAATTTTACTAATGAAGTAGGAGGCCAGATCGTTGGGGGTGAGGAATGGGGGAGGGGGAGGAACAGGGGGCCTGAGAAGGGAGTTAAGTGTACGGAAAAGCTGACGGGGATGATGGACATGGATGTCAATAAGGGAGGAGAAATAGTTTTGCCTGGCAGAGGAGAGGACAGTTAAGGCAGGAAAGGGTAAACCTGAAGTGAACAAGGTTGGCTTCGTGTTTTGACTTTCGCCAGCAGCGTTAAGCAGCTCGAGCATAAGAGCGAATGAGGTGGACAGTGGCAGTGATCCAAGGCTGTGGGCTAGGGGTACGAGAGCAGGGAAGGGAAAGGGGAGCGAGGGAGTTGAGTTGAGTAGAGAGGGTAGAGTTGAGAGCAGTAATCTGGTCATCAAGATTAGGTAGAGAGGAAAGGGAGGGGAGGTTGGGTGTGATGCTCTGAGAAAGATGGATGGGGTCGAGAGAGTGGAGGTCTCTGAGGTTGTAATATAGATTTACAGGGAAGAGGACTGTAAGTGATGGGGCAGGTGAGAAGGTTATGATCAGAGAGAGGGATTTCAGAGTTGGTGAGGGTGGAGATAGTGCAGCGGTAGGAGATGATTAAATTGAGGGTGTGACCAGGTTGGTGCGTGGGCGAGATGGGGTGGAGCAGGAGGTTGTCAGAGTCAAGGAGAGATAGAAGGTGAACGACAGAGGAGTCACCAGGGACATCCATGTGGATGTTGAAGTTTCCACGGATGAGAGTGGACATGGAAAAGGAGAGAAGGAAGGTGAGAAAGGGGTCTAAATCGTTAAAGAAATTGGAGGTGGGGCCGGGGGAAGCAGTAGATGACGGCTACAAGAATCTGGAGGGGGTGGTAGAGGCGAATAATGTGGGTTTCAAAGGAGGGTAAGTAAAGGGAAGGGGGAGGAGGGATAATGTGAAAGGTACATTGGGGTGCGAGAAGGAAGCCGACACCACCTCCTTTTCCGGTGAGTCTGGCGGAGTGTGAGAAGAAGAGGCCTCCACTGGGGAGACCAGCAGAAGAGACCGTGTCATCCGGAGAGAGCCATGTTTCGGGTAGGGCAAAGATTAGGAGGTGAGAGCTGGAAAGGAACAGGTCAAGGATGAAAGGGAGCTTACCTATAATGGAGCGGGGGTTCCAAAGGCCACACTGGAGAAGGTACAAGTTATGGGGTTGGGCCCAGTCCCTGTCCCTCATGGGACTCACAAGTCTAAATAGGAGAAAGAACAGGTATCCTCTTGATTGAGGAAACTGAAGCAGACAGACGTTAGGTGACTTTCCCAAGGTTAGACAGCAAGCAATTTGGCAGAGCAGAGTTTACAGACCAGGTCATCTGACTCCCAGATCCATACTCTCTCCCCTAGGCCATGCTGATATTTTGAGCTGAGTTGGTAACAAATGATCTTGCTTTCTAAAACCAATGAACTCTACTCCATGCTAATCCTTCTCAACCTCTCAGCTGTCTTCAACATTGTCGACGACCTCCATCTCCTGGAAACATGATTCAACCTTGGCTTCAATGACACCATCCTCTCCTGGTTCTCCTCCTATCTCTCTGGCCACCTATTCACAGTCTCTTTTGCGGGCTCCTCCTCCTCCGCCACACACCCCCTAAATGTGGGTGTCTCTCAAGGTTCAGTTCTGAGATCCCTTCTATTCTCTAACTACACCCACTCCCTGAGATAACTCATTCGCTAACTGCCATCTCTATCAATCCCAACTCTACATCCAGCTCTGATCTCTCTTCTTCTCTGTTTTGTCCTATTTCCTCCTGCCTTCATTCAAGACATCTCTTTTTGGATGACCAGCCAACACCTCAATATCAACACGTCAAAAGCAGAACTTCTCATCTTCCCACCCAAACCCTGTCCTCGGCCGAGTTTCCTATCACTGTAGACAGCAACAACACCTTCCGTATCCCAGAAACCTATAACCTTGGCGTTATCATTGACTCAACCCTCTCATTTAAACCATATAGTCAATCTATCACCAAATCCTGTCAGCTCAACATTCACAGCATGGCTAAAATCCACCCTTTCTGCTCCATTCAAGTGGCTACCATTCTAATCCAAACATTTATTCTATCCCACCTTAATTACTGCATCAGCCTCCTTGTAGACCTCCCTGTCTCCTGTCTCTCTTCACTTCAGTCCATTCTTCATTCTTCTGACAGCTACTCAGCACATTTTATGTGCAGCTACTATCACAGTGCATAGTGATCTATCCAATATACAGTATCAAGGGCTCTTTCTCCTTTGAAGATGACACAAGTGATAAAAATGTTTATCTAATTATAACACTTCCTTCAGGCTAAATTAATCCATGTCCCCTAGGTCCCATGAACCCTCAAATACTGGGAGTCAGATAATGGGCCCAAGGAACTAGGGCCACCTCTTCCCCGGGTGAGGTAGGGGAGAGGGAGGCAAGCAAGACATTAGTCCTGCTAAGATTTCTCAGGCTCCCATCTCCTTCAGGTCTCTGCTCTTCTGCCACCTGGATTACAACCATTGTCTCTAGGCATTTTCCAGAGAGGCCATAGCTCTTCTATCCAAGACCCGTTTACCTCACCTCAGACTTGTAACACGCTTGTAACACGCTTTGCACCTTTGGGAATGTCTTTCAGCAATTCCCGGCTTATCTGAAGATGCAGAAGGAGAAGGATCTGACGATCAAGCGTTCTGAGTGAGGATCAAAGGGTTATGGCCCCAGAGAAAGGTTTGATTTCCTTCACTGCTCATTAGGAAATCAGTTCAACCGACTTTGAGTCCCACTATGCCACTTCCCTGCTGGGTAAACCTGGGCAAGACATTTCACCCCTCCCAAATCAGTTTTCTCCTATGTCAAATGGAGATTGATAGATTGTGATCTCTGAGAGAGGGATTCTGTCTGGTATGTTAATCATGTATCCACTGCGATTCTTCGGGCATAGTGAGCACTTAATAATTACTGCAAAGGATATAAACGTTGTGAAAGTACTCTGGAAATTGTATTATAATGCCGAACATAAAATAAGGCACTATTACCTCTTCTTTCTCCTCTCTTCTTCCCTCCTCCTCCTCCTTGACCTCCTCTTATTCTTTCTCTTTCTCTCCTCCTGACAGCACCTCTCCTAAGGTAAGCAGCCAGAAAAGTTGGTATGGTTAGTGTCATTAATAAATCTGTGAATTCTGCTAAATTGAAAACATGAGCCAGGCAGATCAAGCTAACAAATTCCAGCAGAGAAGACCAAAAAATGACACAGTAGTCTCTTCTCAGAAAGCTTTAAGGTGCTAGGTTCTTTAGTCCTGAAATGAGAAGGCTAAGGGGCATGAGGTCGGGGGGCGGTCAGGGCTGGGTGAGGTTCTCCAAATGTTAGTATCAATGACAATGGCAATGAGCCTTTGTTGGGTCAGGGACTCTGTCCAGTCTGATTATCCTACATTTACCCCCAGCATTTAGCACTGTACTTGGATAATAATAATAATGACAATATTAATAAAGATAATAATGATAATGGTATTTTATAAGCGCTTATAATGTGCCAAGCACGTTCTACATGCTAGGGCAGTTACAAAATCATCATGTCCCACATGAGGTTCATAGTTTAAATTGGAGAAAGAGCAGGGGTTGAATCCCCATTTTTCAGAGGAGGGAACTGAGGCACAGAGAGGTTAAGTGACTTGCCCAAGGTCACAAAGCATGCAGTTGGCAGAGGCAGGGTTACAGCTCAGGTGCTCTGACACCGAGGTCTAGGTTTTTTCCAGTAGGCCATACTGAAAAATTGTTTTAGTAGTAGTAGTAGTAGTAGTTGTCGTCGTCGTCGTTGTCGTCGTCGTCGTCGTCGTCGTCGTCGTCGTCTTCATTCTAGTGAAACCTGGGACTGCTCAACGGAAATAGCAGTAGCAGCAGCTGCACGATTCTGATAGGCTGGTAGGACACCATCCAGGCTGTAAGGGCTGCGTTTAAAACAGGGGAAATGTGGTAGGTGTGGCACTAACTGGGAGCAGGAGACTGGACTAGATGATATCTCGGGGAAGCTATGATTCCATGAATCATTTAGCGCCATACCAAAATCCCTCAACGCTGTGAGTCAGTGATCTACGAGGAGAGCAGTGGGCACGCAAGGCCTGGAACAGATAGCTGGCCACAGAGCTTCGCTCCACTGACTCTTTCCTCGGGAGGTGGAGGGGGAGCTTTTTGGCCCTTTTCCCTGCCTCCATCCAGTGGGGGTACCCAAAAGGCTCTTTCTTGAGGCTGGAAATGGTTACAATCTAGAATGCCCCTCTAGCTCCAGGAGGGTGGAGAAAAAAGCAGTTCAGCTCCGGTGCAGGGAGAACGAGGTAGACGGTGGTTGTTGGAGAAGAGAGGAAGATTCTCTCCATCCCAAACTAGCTGACAGATCTTCGACTTTTCATCTCTGCCTAGGGCAGATTCTCTCCCACCATGAAAAGCAGCCCTTCCTGGGGGATGGGGGCTGCACTAACCGACCCCTGAAGTCCTCTCGAAAGGTTGAGTCAGACTGAATAGAAACTGTAGGAAGGGCTAGCAAGGATGGGAATTAGATAGACTGCGAGTTCCGTGTGGGAGAGGGACTCTGCCCAATCTGTTAATCATGTATCCGCTGCAACTCTTAGACCATGCTCAGCGCTTAATAAATGCTGTAATTAATATTTTGGTGCTCCTTGAGAGCTCTCTCCTCCTCCATACGGTAGCCTTGCAGATGCTATCCCTTAAATACAAACACCCTGTAGTTGTTCCCACTCCTTCGGGAAAGACTTAGCCATCTTAGTTTCTCAAAGAGGCATCTGCCTTCTGACGTGGTAGTTTGCTGAAATCCCAGCTCCGTTGAATGCCTCCTGAATTATCTCAGTAAATTCTGTCATCAGATTGATTTTGAGATGGTGCGCATATGAAAAACCCTGAGTGGGATCATATAAATGAAATTCCTTTTTTCAGAATGTTGTAACGTTTTTGGGTGTGAAAACCCCCCACAGAGTGCCATCTCTTCCTGTAACTGTTTCGAGGGATTGGGGAAAGGAATAGGAGTCAAACTTCTAGGGGTAGGGGTTGGGGGAGATGAAGACCGGCAGAGAAAAGGCTTCAATCAATCAAACAACTGCAATTATTGAGTGCTTACTACGTGTAGAGCACTGAATTTAGAGCTTGGGTAGGGTACCACTGTTGGTTAGAGACCGTCTCTAAATGTTGCCAACTTGTACTTCCCAAGCGGTTAGTACAGAGCTCTGCACACAGTAAGCGCTCAATAAATACGATTGAATGAATGAATGAATGAATGCAATACGCTAGAATTGGTAGACACAGACACAGACCCAGGAGCTTACTGTCTACTCTGTGCAGAGCACTGTACTAAGACCTTGGGAGTGTTCATTAGAGTTAGCAGGGATGATTTAGCTTACAGTCACCTGGAAGAAGCAGACATCGAAAGAAATAACAGACAGAGAGATTTGTGATAGAAAAAAGAGAACGAAAAAGTGCTTGTTGTCAAAACGTTGGTGCTGAAAGATTGTTATGTAAGTCGACATGTAAAGAAGTGTGCAGTTGGTGCAGAAGGTCTGTTGTTGTAGTTGGGAGGATGTGATCTAGAGAGAAGAAAAACGAATCAGGTTAGGGCTGCTGGAGCAGTTAGGATTTCAGGAAAGCTTTGTGGATGGGAGGAGCTGTGGAAGGACTGATGTGGAGAGAGGGTGGTCCGAGCCAGGGGGAAAGGCGTGAGTCAAGGGTTGGAGTTGGAAGAGAGGCGAACATGTCTCAGGGAGAAGGTGAGACTGAGATGAGAATCCGAAGTAGAAGGGACTATGCCAAAGTGGAATGAAAAACAGAAGATTAATATTCCTGACTTAGTAGATGAAATCATTTTCAGAGAAAAGTGTTGGCACGAATGAATATTTGGAATTTGGGAGTGGCTTCATGAGAGCCAACAGAGCTAGTAGGCACGAGGGAACCCAGAAAACGAAGACCAGAGAAGGGAATATTTAAAAGAATGAAAAGTCAAGGTAGACGGATGAAGACATTATCCTTTTTTTCATTATTCCATAAAAAAAGCTTTCTTTTGGCCCTGTCCAGCTGTTATTTTTCAGCCCTCTCTTTCCAACTATACACTTGGGAACTCACCCCTCCCCTTTCCCTGTAGCACTAATTTACAGATCTTTGTGCTCGACTGTTTCCTCCTATTACTACTACTACTACTACTACTACTACTACTACTACTACTACTACTACTACTACTACTGCTACTACTACTACTACTACTACTACTAACTAGCATTTGTTAAGCGCTTACTAGATGTCAAGCACTGTTCTAAGTGCTAGGGTAGATACAAGATAATCAGGTTGAACATTAGTATTTGATTTTTGTGTCTGTCTCCCAGGGGGGACTGTAAGTTCCTAGAAGGCAGGGATCATATCTACTAATTCTATCATATTCTCCAAAGTGCTTGGCATTGTGCCCTAAACACATTAGGAGCTTAATCAGTATGATTGATAGATTTATTGTAAATCTTGTCAGAGTCTGGATCCCCTGCTAGACTTCACAGGAGAACAGGGATCATGTTTTCTAACTTTACTGTATTCTCCCCAGAGCTGAACATAGTGATCCACACACAATAGCAGCACAATATCTATGACTGATTAATTGGAAGAAAGATTGAGTGATTAGTCTTCCAACTCTTCTCCCACCTGCGTTCTCCCTACTCTTTCAATGCCCGCAGGACTCAATGATGAGAAACCGAACAATAGTTACAGAGTTCATTCTCCTCAGCTTGACGGACCATACAGAGCTTCAGGCTCTGCTTTTACTTTTGCTGTTTGCTACTTATGGGCTGAGCGTCGCCGGGATCCTGACCATTATCACCCTCACACTGCTGGACTTCCGCCTCCGCACCCCATGTACTTCTTTCTGTGCAATTTCTTCTGTCTTTGTCTCCAGAATGCTGGTCAGCATCGGAACTGGGAACAAGACCGTTAGCTTTGACGCCTGTTATGCACAGTTCTTCTTCGCCATCCAGCTGGGTGCAACAAAGGTCTTCCTCTTGGCCACCATGTCCACGTCCGTTATGTCGCCATCTGCCAGCCCTGCACTACACGACCATCATGAGTGGTGGCGTCTGCATCCTGCTGGTTTTCAGTTCCTGGGTGTCCGACTTGCTCACTGTGTTAGTGCCAAACATCATAATCCACCAGATACCTTTCTGTGGCCCCAATATAATCAAAAATTGCTGCTGCTAATACATAATATTACTGCAGCTGGCCTGCTGGGACACCTACCCCATAGAGGTGATAGTCCTTGTCTCGGCCGTGGTGACACTCCTGGTCACCCTGACGCTAGTGACCATGCCCTATACGGCCACTGTCCGTGCCACGACTGTAATGACCAGCAGAGGAAAAAGGCCCTTTCTACCTGCTGCTCCCACGTGGTCGTGGTCTCCATCTCCTACATCAGCTCCATCTTCATGTATGTCAATCCGTTCCCCAAGGAAGGCTTAGACTACAAAAAGAGGGTGGCCTTACTCCACACCTCCGTGGTCCCGTTGCTCAGCTCCTTCATCTACACCTTGTGGAACCATCAGTTAAAGCAGACCTTCAGGGATGTGGTAGGAAACGTAAACATTTTCCACAGGAAGATAGAGTCTTGCTGGACATAAGGATGTCAAATCCCAGTAAGGAGGGATCCACGAAAATGGTCAGACCATTGATCCACCCATCCCAGACCTCCATGTCTGTCAGTGGCAACAGGACGATAAGGAGAGATGGGGATATGAATGTCCTGGATGGTATACAACTTTATGGTTAGAGTGTAAGCTCATGCAGGGCAGAAGGCCTGTCTTCTCCCACTATTCTATGCTCTCTCCAGGGCTTAGTGTAGGACTGTGCAAGCAGTAGACATTCATTTAATATTTTTGATAGATTGATGTTGAGGGGCTGACCACCTGACACCCCCAGTTTCTCCCTAGTAACTCCTTGGTGACTGCCCATCCATATATCGCACAAATCCTTGATTACAGTCACACCCCCTTTAGATGTGAATGAGAGATTTATAATTCTTCTGAAAGTGGATAGTGAACCTGACGCAGTATGGAACGTCTTTGGGCTTTAGGTGTTTTAGGTTCTTGGATTTCTGTAACCAGGTCTTGTCCTTAGGTAGTGTATTTTTGTCCATTTTCTCCTCAGGATCCCACTTTTTCCCAGAACAACCTCTCCACCCCCACCCCCGGAGTGCTTACATATTGATTGATTTACTCTCTCCCTCAGCACATATGCATGTATGTATCATCGATTGTACAGTTAACTTACTTATTCTGATTACCCTGTTGAAAACGGGTTTTTTTTCTGTTTTCAGTAGAGTGGAAGTTCCTTGTGGGGAGGAAACCTGTCTTGTAGATCTACTATACTTTCCCAACGTTTACGTCTGTGTGTTGTGCCCAGTGGTGCTCAGAAAGTACCACCGTGCTTGTACAGATGTTTGTCATATCCCTACTAGATAACTACGTTCCGGTTCTCACAGACCTCTCTGGCACCAACCTCTCCCCTCCGATGCCCACACTTCACTCTTCTGTCCAGATCATGTTTTCTAAAGCATCATCACGATGCTTCAGCTTCTTCATCTGTAAAATAAGGGTTCAATGATTGTTCTCCCTCCTACTTAGACAGTGAACCCCATGTGGAAACACGACTGTATCTGACCTAATTACCATGTACATACGCCAGTGCTTGGTACAGTGATTATCCCATAGTAAGTGTAAAATAAATACGTCTATTTTTGTTATTACACTATTGGTGTGGCTTACTGAATGCAACACGGGTCTGGGAGTCAGAAGGACCTGGGCTCTAATCCTGGCTCTACCACATATCTGCTGTGCGACCGTGGGCAAGTACCTTGACTTCTCTGGGTCTTAGTTGCCTCATGTGTAAAATGGGGATTATGAATATGAGCCTCATCATCATCATCAATCATCAATCGTATTTATTGAGCACTTACTGTGTGCAGAGCACTGTACTAAGCGCTTGGGAAGTACAAATTGGCAACATATACAGTCCCTACCCAACAGTGGGCTCACAGTCTAAAAGGGGGAGACAAAACCAAACATACTAACAAAATAAAATAAATAGAATAGATATGTACAAGCAAAATAAATAATTAAATAAATAAATAGAGTAATAAATATGTACAAACATATATACATATATACAGGTGCTGTGGGAAAGGGAAGGAGGTAAGATGGGGGGGATGGAGAAGGGGACGAGGGGGAGAGGAAGGAAGGGGCTCAGTCTGGGAAGGCCTCCTGGAGGAGGTGAGCTCTCAGTAGGGCCTTGAAGGGAGGAAGAGAGCTAGCTTGGCGGATGGGCAGAGGGAGGGCATTCCAGGCCCGGGGGATGACGTGGACCGGAGGTCGATGGCGGGACAGGCGAGAACGAGGTACGGTGAGGAGATTAACAGCAGAGGAGCGGAAAGTGCGGGGTGGGCTGTAGAAGGAGAGAAGGGAGGTGAGGTAGGAGGGGGCGAGGTGATGGGCAGCCTTGAAGCCCAGGGTGAGGAGTTTCTGCCTGATGTGCAGATTGATTGGTAGCCACTGGAGATTTTTGAGGAGGGGAGTAATATGCCCAGAGCGTTTCTGGAAAAAGATAATCCGGGCAGCAGCATGAAGTATGGATTGAAGTGGGGAGAGACACGAGGATGGGAGATCAGAGAGAAGGCTGATGCAGTAGTCCAGACGGGTTAGGATGAGAGCTTGAATTATCAGGGTAGCAGTATGGATGGAGAGGAAAGGGCGGATCTTGGCAATTTTGCGGAGTTGAAACCGGCAGGTTTTGGTGACGGCTTGGATGTGAGGGGTGAATGAGAGAGCGGAGTCGAGGATGACACCAAGGTTGCGGGCTTGTGAGACGGGAAGGATGGTAGTGCCGTCAACAGAGATGGGAAAGTCAGGGAGAGGGCAAGGTTTGGGAGGGAAGACAAGGAGTTCAGTCTTCGACATGTTGAGATTTAGGTAGCGGGCAGACATCCAGATGGAGATGTCCTGAAGGCAGGAGGAGATGCGATCCTGGAGAGAGGGGGAGAGAGCAGGGGCAGAGATGTGGACCTGGGTGCCATCAGCGTAGAGATGATAGTTGAAGCCGTGGGAGCGAATGAGGTCACCAAGGGAGTGAGTGTAGATGGAGAACAGAAGGGGACCAAGCACTGAACCTTGGGGAACCCCCACAGTAAGAGGATGGGAGGGGGAGGAGGAGCCTGCAAAAGAGACTGAGAAAGAACGACCGGAGAGATAAGAGGAGAACCAGAAGAGGACGGAGTCTGTGAAGCCAAGGTCAGATAGCGTGTTGAGGAGAAGGGGATGGTCCACAGTGTCGAAAGCAGCTGAGAGGTCGAGGAGGATTAGGATAGAGTATGAGCCGTTGGATTTGGCAAGGAGGAGGTCATTGGTGACCTTTGAAAGGGCAGTTTCCGTGGAATGTAGGGACGGAAGCCAGACTGGAGGGGGTCGAGGAGAGTTGTTGTTGAGGAATTCTAGGCAGCGCGTGTAGACAACTCGTTCAAGGAGTTTGGAAAGGAATGGTAGGAGGGATATGGGGCGATAACTACAAGGTGAGGTGGGGTCAAGAGAGGGTTTCTTTAGGATGGGAGAGACATGGGCATGTTTGTAGGCAGAGGGGAAGGAACCAGTGGAGAGTGAGCAGTTGAAGATGGAAGTTAGGAGGGGAGAAGGGATGGAGCGAGAGCTTTCATGAGATAAGAGGGAATGGGGTCAGAAGCACAGGTGGCCGGAGTGGAACTTGAGAGGAGGGAGGAGAGCTCCTCTGAGGATACTGCTGGGAAAGATGGGAGAATAGCAGAGTGTGTTGAGAGCCGGGGGGTTGGAGAAGGGGGGGAAGTGACTTTGGGGAGGTCGGACCTGATGGATTTAATTTTGTTAATGAAGTAGGAGGCCAGATCGTTGGGGGTGAGGGAAGGCGGAGGGGGTGGAACCGGGGGCCTGAGAAAGGAGTTGAATGTACGGAAGAGCTGGCGGGGGCGATGGGCATGGGTGTCAATAAGAGAGGAGAAATAGTTTTGTCTGGCAGAAGAGAGGGCTGAGTTAAGGCAGGAAAGGATAAACTTGAAGTGAACGAGGTTGGCATGCTGTTTAGACTTTCGCCAGCAGCGTTCGGCAGCTCGAGCATAAGAGCGAAGGAGGCGGACAGTGGCAGTGATCCAGGGCTGTGGGTTAGTGGTAGGAGAGTGGCGAAGGGAAAGGGGAGCGAGTGCGTCTAGCTGAGTAAAAAGGGAAGAGTTGAGAGCAGTAATCTGATCATCAAGACTGGGAAGAGAGGAGAGGGCGGTGAGGTGGAGTGTGAGGCACTCCGAAAGATGGGTGGGGTCAAGAGAGCGGAGATCTCTGTGAGGGAGTAATACGGATTTACAGGGGAAAGGAGTGTGAGTGAGGAGGCAGGTGAGAAGATTATGATCAGAGAGAGGGATTTCAGATTTGGTGAGGGTGGACACAGTGCAGCGGTAGGAGATGATGAGGTCTAGGGTATGGCCAAGTTGGTGAGTGGGTGAGGTGGGGTGGAGGAAGAGGTTGGCAGTGTCGAGGAGAGATAGAAGGTGGGAGGCAGAGGAGTCGTCAGGGATATCCATGTGGATATTGAAATCTCCGAGGATCAGAGTAGGCATGGAGAAGGAGAGAAGGAAGGTGAGGAAGGGGTCAAAGTCGTTAAAGAAGTTGGAAGTGGGGCCGGGAGGGCGGTAGATGATGGCTACAGGAATCTGGACAGGGTGGTAGAGGCGAATAATGTGGGCTTCAAAATAAGGGAAAGAAAGGGAAGGGGGAGGAGGGATAGTGCGAAAGCGACATTGTGGGGCGAGAAGATAACCGACACCTCCTCCTTTTCCGGTGAGTCTGGGGGAGTGGGAGAAGAAGAGACCTGCACTGGAGAGAGCAGCAGAAGAGACCGTGTCGTCCGGAGACAGCCACATTTCAGTTAGGGCGAGGAGGAGTAGAGAGCTGGAAAGGAATAGGTCCAGGATGAAAGTGATCTTACTTAAAACGGAGCGGGGGTTCCAGAGGCCACACTTGGCAGAAGCTGTCGAGGGAGGGGAGGGAGGGGGAAGGGTGCGAGGGGTGGGGAGGGTTTGGATTGGGATGAGGTGGCAGGGGCCTGGGCGGGGAGAGTGGGAAGGGGGGTGGCGATGGGAAAGGAGATCTGGGATGAGGTGGGGGCGGGGAGAAGGGGAGGGAGGGGACCTAGAGGGAGGGGTGGAGGACTGGCGCTGATATAGAGGGATCCTTGGTAGGGGGTGAGGAGGAGTGCTCTTGGTGGGGGAGAAGGAGGGAAAAAGCTGGGTGGGAGAGGGGAAGGGGAAGGTGAGGAATGGGAATGGCAGTTGGGAGCAAGGGAATTGAAAGTTCATGGTGGGTCAGCAGGGAAAGTGACAGTACAGCGGGAGGTTAACAATTGAGATGCAGAAACAATAAAACAGTAGCAATGTTATAAGTAGGCGATGGCATCACAGGGTGCAGTTAAACAATCAATATGCTATGGCAACAATAAAATTGGCAGATAATTATGTCACAGAGAGCAGATACAAACTATTATGTGCTGGAGTATGGTGGGTCTGTTAAGGGGGGGTCAGGGAGCAGAGATACCTGGGGAGAGGAGTGAACAGTCAACTAGCAAGGGAGGGCTGAGTAGGTGCGAATGAGTTTGTCGTTAATGTAACATGGTGCTAACAAGGGCCTTTTTCCCGGGGTGGGGGGCGGGGGAGAGAGATTCAGTCAGGACCGGACCGGGAAGTGTGGGGGGTGGGGGCCACTCTAAGGAAGGTCGCTTAAGTGGGGAGGGGGGTGGAAGCAGGGGGCGTCTATGGGGGCACTTGGAGGAGGGGAGCCTTCCGGGAGCAGCGGGAGCCACGCGGTGTTCTGGCGGGCGGGCGGGCCTCTCGGGAACGGAGTCCCGGGCGTCTGTGTCGGCGCTCTGAGGAGAGGATCCTTCCGGGAGCAGCAAGGTCGCGCGGTGTGATGGCGGGCGGGCGGGCGGGCCTCTCGGGAACGGAGTCCCGGGCGTCTATGACGGCGCTCTGAGGAGAGGATCCTTCCGGGAGCAGCAAGGCTTCGCGGTGTGATGGGGGGGAGGGCCTCTCGGGAACGGAGTCCCGGGCGTCTATGGCGGCGCTCTGATGAGAGGATCCTTCCGGGAGCAGCAAGGCCTCGCGGTGTGATGGCGGGCGGGCCTCTCGGGAACATAGTCCCGGGCGTCTATGGCGGCGCTCTGAGGAGAGGATCCTTCCGGGAGCAGCAAGGCCGCGCGGTGTGATGGCGGGCGGGCGGGCGGTCCTCATGTGTCTCACTTGATTGATTTGTCTCTACCCTAGTGCTTAGAACTTTGTTTGGCACATAGGTAGCACTTACCAACCACCATAATTGTTATTATTATTGCCACTACTATCGTGGTGTGGGGGGAGTTCAGAGAGAAGCCATTTTCTTTCCCAGGATCCTTCTCAGGGCCTGCTTGGCATCTTTGTTCCTCAGAGAATAAATCATGGAGTTCAGCATGGGGGTGATGAGGGTGTAGTACATGGCAGCCACCTTGTGACACTCGGGGGATGAGGGTGGAGTGAGGTAAACGAAAGCCACGGTTCAATAGAGGAGGCTCAGGATGCCCAGATGAGAGCCACAGGTAGAGACAGCCTTCTTGCCCCCATCAGAGGAGTAGATCTTCAGAATGGCAGAGCCAATGCAGATGTAAGAGCCCAGGTTAACCAGGACAGTGGGAAAGATGATGACTGCGGACAGAACAAAAGACATGACCTCCTGGACGGAGGTGTCAGAGCACGTGGTCCATCGGAGTGGCTGGGCATCGCAGTAGAAGTGTTCGATGACCTGTGAGATGCTGAAGGTCACGGAGAATGTCATGGTAGACTGAAGAGTGGAGCTGATACAGCCACAGGCATACGAGCCAACCACTTGTCGTATGCAGAGGGACCAAGACATGCGGGAGGGGTAGAGGAGTGGCTAGCAGATATGGGCCAGTCTGTTGTAGGTCATGGTCGCCAGGATGAAGCCCTCGGTCACAATGAAGGTAGTGAATTGGAAGAACTGAGCAGCACAGCCAGCGAAGGAAATGGACTAACCCTGTTCCCAGAAGCTGGCCAGTGCCGTGGAGGCGATGGTGGAGGTGTAAGAGAGGTCAGTGAAGGACAGATCTTGGAGGAAGAAGTACACAGGGGTATGGAGCTGGACGCCCCCTTGGATTACGGCTACCATGCCGACGTTCCCCACCAGCACCATACAGTAGACCACCAGGAACCCTAGGAAGAGGAAGATCTGGAGTTCTGGGCTGAACCGAAAGCCCGCGAGGATGAAGTAGGTTCCCACCGACCAGTTGGCTTCCTCCTTACTACCCATCCTGGATGTTGGCTGAGGAGTAAAAACCCATGTTAATTTGGCAGGAGAAGTGGTAATAGCACTAGTATGACGTTAATGGTATTAAGTGTTTACTAAGTAACAGGCTTTGTACTAAGCACTGGGCTAGCTATAAAATAATCCGGTCGGACATAGCACCAGTCCCACATGGAGCTCACAGTCTTAATCCCCATTTTACAGAAGTGGTAACTATGGTCCAGAGAAGTGAAATGACTTGCCCAAGGTTACACAGGAGAAAAGTGGTGGAACCGGGATTAGAACGCAGGTCCTTCTGACTCCCAGGTCTGTGCCCTATCCACCAGGCTATGCTGTTACTCATCAGTGCTACTGCTATTAATAACAAAAATAGTAGTAGCATTTGTTAAGCGCTCACAATATGAAAAGCACTGCTCTAAGCGCTGGGGAGGCTACAAGGTGATCACGTTGTCCCACAGAGGGTTCACAGTCAATCCTCATTATACAGATAAGGTAACTGAGGTAGAGAAGTTAAGTGACTTGCCAAAGTCACACAGTTGACAATTAGCAGAGCCGGGATTTGAACTCTTGAACACTGACTCCAAAGGCCATGCTTTTTTACTACTATTACTACTACTACTACTACTATTATTAATAATAATATACTAATAATGATGGCATTTGTTAAGCACTTACTATGTGCAGAGCACTGTTCTAAGCGTTGGGGGGATACAAGGTGATTGTGTTGTTCCACGTGGGGCTCACACTCTTAATCCCCATTTTTCAGGTGAGGTAACTGAAGCACTTGCCCAAAGTCACACAGCAGACAAGTAGCAGGGCTGGGCTTAGAACCCATGACCTCCGACTCCCAAGCACGGGCTCTTTCCACTGAGCCACGCTGTATTACTACTACTACTAACTACTACTGCTACTGCTACTAATACTAGATAGCTATTATTACCATTACTACTAATAGCATAGTTACTATTATTACTAGTAGTGCTAGAAACTATTCTATTAGTAGTAATTATAATAGTAGTAGTCTAGTCGCCTGTTGGCAAGTCTATGCTCCAAGGTTCCATTGCCTGCATTGAATGCCAGTTGCTGGAACAGCTCAGAGTCCAATTACAGAGGCCTGGGAGAAAGAGCCAGGCTACCTGAGAGAAAAAAGGGGCAGTGCACCCGCTGTTCCAGCTTTTATATGAGTTCCTGGGGTAGGGAGTGAAGGGGACGCTGGACAGGAAAATCTAAAGTAACAGTAGAAATTATTATTATGGTACTTTTAAGTGCTTACTATATGCCAAGCACTGTTTTAAGCTCTGGGGTAGATTCAAGGTAATCAGGTTGTCCCATGCGGGGCTCACAGTCTTAACCCCCATTTTACAGATTCAGGTTACTGAGGCACAGAGAAGTTAAGTGACTTGCCCAAAGTCACACAGCTGATAAATGGCAGAGCCGGAATTAGAACCCATGACCTCTGACTCTCAGGCCCGTGCTCTTTTCACTAAGCCACGCTGCTTCTAGTAGAGTTCAAACCTGAAAAAGCTATATAGAATGAATCAGGTACCCAACAAAACTGTAGGCAGAGAGAAGGGCGTGTACTTGCTATATTAACTCTTCCAGGCATAAGAGCTAATGAAGACTCACATCATTATTATTATTAGTAGTAGTAATAATAATAAAAATGATGATAGTATTTGTTAAGTGTTTACTATATTCCAGGCACTGTACTAAGCACTGCTGTGAGAAGCAACATGTCGTATTGGATAGAGCAAGGGTCTGGGAGTCAAAAGGTCATGCGTTCTAAATCCGGCTCTGCCATTTGTCTGCTGTGGGAAGTCACTTCACTTCCCTGGACCTCAGTTACCTCATCAGACTGTGAGCCCGTCTTCTAGATTGTGAGCCCATTGTTGGGTAGGCACCGTCTCTATATGTTGCCGATCTGTACTTCCCAAGCGCTTAGTACAGTTCTCTGCACACAGTAAGCAATAAATATGATTGAATTGAATGAATGAATGCAGTGCTCTGCACACAGTAAGCGCTCAATAAATGCGATTGAATGAATGAATGAATCTGTCAAATGGGGATTGAGACTGTGAGCACCATGTGGGATGGGGACAGTGTCCAAACCGATATGCCTGTCTCCATTCCAACACTTGGTACAGTGCCTGGCACATAGTAAGTGCTTAACAAATGCCGTCATCATCATCGTTATTATTATTATTATTAAAACCAAACTGGGTTGGACACAGTCCCTTTTCCACATGGAGTTTACAGTCTTAATCACCTTTTTACAAATGATATAACTGAGGCCCAGAGAAGTGAAGTGACTTGCCCAAAATCACAGAGCGATGGGTGGCAGAGTATGGATGAGAACCCAGATCCTTCTGACTCTTAGGCCCATGCTTTATCCACGAGTCAACTCTGTTTCACATAATAATAATGATAATAATAATAATCATAATGGGACTCATTAAGCGCTTACTATGTGCGAAGCACTGTTCTAAGCACTGGGGGGATACAAAGTGATCAGGTTTTTCCACCCGGGGCTCACAGTCTTAATCCCCATTTTACAGATGAGGTAACTGAGGCACATAGAAGTTAAGTGGCTTGCCCAAGGTCACACAGCTGACAAGTGGCTGAACCGGAAATCGAACCCATGACCTTTGACTCCCAAGCCCACGCTCTTTCCACTGAGCCACGCTGCTTATCATTCATGCATTGCATCCCTAGAACTGAGGAGGAGTGGTTAATCATTTTGTTGAAAATATAAGGGGAGCCACGATCAGAGATTAGGGACAGGATAACAACACTTTCTATTAACCACTCTCCCCAACATCTGCAGCATAAGACTTCCTTAATCTTTGGGAGGGTTAATGACTGAGGTATTAGCTCAGGTATTAGTCACTGCTGTGATTTCGGGTATGCCACGAACTCCACATCACAGAGAACATGAAATTCTGCTCCTCTAGTCACAGCTCCCTTTTGTTTTTCATTTCGTGTTATCAGTATTTGTCCTTGTCTCTTTGGTTGTAATAATGTTTTATTGTTTAATTGCTCTCATTGTGTCACAAATATTCCCCCCCCCCCATCTTCATTCATAGATTGTGAGCCTCTCGAGGTGCAGGATCTGTGCCTAATTCCCTGTTGTGTACTCTTTCCCAGTTCTGAGTACAGTGCTCTGCACATAGTAAGTGCTTAATAAATGTTATTTCTAGTATTAGTAGTAATCACAATAATACTACTACCAGTAATGGCAGTGGTATTAACTAGTCCCTCCCACTGGTAAAGAATCAGCATAGTCTAGTGGAAAGAGCATGGGCCTGGAAGTCAGAGAACCTGGGTTCCAATCCTGGCTCCAGCACTTATCTGCTGGATAAACTTGGGCAAGTCACTTAACTTCTCTGTGCCTCAGTTATCTCACCTGAAAAATGGGGATGAATCTGTGAGCCCCATTGTCCCGCCTGGGGCGGGAGGGGGCTGCTCAGGACCTGCCGGAGTGGCCCATACTGGGGCGGGTGGGGCCGAGGGCAGAGCTGAGGTCAGAGCCAAGGGGCAGAGGGAGCAGGTTCAGGCTCCGCCTGAACTGTTCGGGACTTAAGGGCTTGGACAGATGCCTCCCCACCCCTCTTCCCTGAGAGCACCCACGAACCCCCACCTCCACCTGGTCACTCCGAAAGAGGACAGAGCTGGCATGGTGTAGTGGCTAGAACCCTGGCCTGGAAGTCAGAAGGTGGTGAGTTCTAATCCCATCTCCTCCATTCGTCTGTTGTGTTACCTTGGACAAGTCACTTCAGTTTTCTGGGACTCAGTTACTTCATCTGTAAAATTAGGATTGAGAATGTGAGCCCTACGGGAGACAGGGAATATGTCCAACACGATTTGTTTGTATCCACACCTGTGTTTAGTACAGTGCCTGGCACATAGTAAGAGTTTAAAAATGCCATTATTATTACTAGTATCTTTATTATTATTATCCCCATCTCCAAACCTAGCTCCTTAAATTGAGGATAGCATTCTAAGAGAACGGGGAAATTACAGCTGGGTCTGGCCTCCAGAGGACGTGAGCGCCGTAGAGTTACTGCTCTGACTGTGTAGACGTGGACTCTGCTTCCAGCCCATATTAACAGGCTTAGGATACGAGGGTGGCTCCACTCCAGAGAACATCAGACCCGAGTTTTCCGTTCCTTCCAGGCTCGAGTCTAAAGAAGATCGACACGTTACTGGCTCACCAAGCCTCATCTCTTCTTTACAACAGGGCTAAACCCTTAGTGCAGAAATGAAGCCAGACTCCTCCCACTCCTCCAGTCTCCCCCCTCCCCACACCTCCCCCCTTCCCCTCCCCTCGAGACTCGGGAAAGTCGCCAGGACACTCGAGACGTGGCATCTAACTTAATCTGAGTGAAAAAGTATTTCAAAAATATCTGGGGGCTCTGCGCAGAAGGAAAACAGAACTGAAACGTTACCTTGCCCTTAAATATAATGTCACTGAGTATGGTGGTATCTACTGGAGTACTAATAAGAACAGAAGAGACATATAACAAGGCCAATAATTTAAATAAATAACTTTTCATAAATATCTGCAACACAGGCATCACCTAAAAACTTTGACCTAAAGAAAATTAGCCTTGTAGATAGTTCCGCGCCAGTTCATCTGAGTCCTGTTTTCATGAGGGATTCAGTTATGGAAGTTGCCGCTTTTAAAAACCAGGGTCAGTTGGAGGAAAACTGTTAAATATTTAGATTCCTCCCCGCACCGCCCCCCTCCCCGCCGCGCAAAGAGTGTCGGGAGACGGTGGCGAGAAGTTGTAATTCCGGAGAAACAGGGAGAAAGAAGGAAAGTCTTCAGGTGAGATGGAGCTAAGGAGGCTACCTCTGAGAGCTGGCTCGGGGTGCAGAAAGTGAAATAGTCTAATCGCTGTCATGCATGAAGGGAGCAGAAAGCTTTCCCCAGCCCACTTTCATTTGCCAACCTCCAGGCTGCGAAACCAGTGAAAGGTCTGGATCTTATCAGGGGTAGGGTGAGGCTGGGGATTGGCGTGAGGAAAATGCAAATGGAGTTTTCAGTGGAGTATACAAGATAATCAGGGTGGACACATTCCCCGTCCCACATGGGGCTCATAATCTTAACCCCCATTTTACAGGTGAGATAACCGAGGCGCAGAGAAGTTAATTGATTTGTCCTTCGCTTTCCCTCTGTAACCCTTGATCAAAGAAACCTAATCAGATCTCGGGACAGTCAGAGGGGAGAAAGAACAATGGAGGCAGAGGGGCGGGACCCTGAGCAAAGATTGGCAGAAAATTCCCCGCCACCTGAGAGCCTGGGGGAGTAGGGAGGGGCCTCTGGCCCAGCCCCAGAGGGGACCGGAGGGACCCAGAAAGCGCAATTAGGCCGGGCCCTGATCAGGGCCCTCGGGACCTGATTGATTGAATCTGGACACCTGGGCTTGGGGACTGTGGGGGTTGGGGAGAGGGGGTGGTGGGAGGAGGGATGGCAGGAGGGGTAGCCTGGCCAGACGAGGGTCTGAGGGCGATTATTCAGGGTCAAGGAAGCCCAGGAGACACCGCAGAGATGAGAAGGATGAGGGGGAGAGGGAGAGTTGGATTCCACAGGAAGCTGTTTGAGGCCTAGAATTACCGGCAGGCTGTGGGTTGGGATATGGACCTAGGTGCCCTTTTCTCGGAACACCCCATCCACACCGTCTTTCCTCGCCAAACTCCCAGAGATACCCTCAAATGAGCTGGGGGGTCAATAGGGAGGAGGGGGAGAGTTACACTCCAACCCTTCCCTCCATGTGAAGCGGGCGGAGCAAACTGGGCAACTATGGCAGCCACATCCCTGGTTGAGCCCTTCCCTCCAGCTCCCAGTAACCTGTTCCAATCTCTGCTAGCCCACTCCAGGGGTCTGTGAATCAGGGGAGTGAGCCCGGAGAGACTTCTTTTTAGAAAGTATTTCTTAAGAGCTTACTATGTGTCAAACACTATATCGCTGGGTTAGATACAAGTGAAGTAGATTGAAAACAGTCCCTGTCCTGCATGGGGCTCATTGTCTAAGAAGGAGGGAGAACAGGAGAACTAAGACAAAGAGAATAATAATTGTAGTATTTGTTAAACATTTACTGTGTTCCAGGCATTGTTCTAAGCGGTGGGGTGGGTATAAGCAAATAGAGTTGGACACAGTCCCTGTCGCCCGTGAGGCTCACAGTCTCAATCCTCACTTTACATATGAGGTAACTGAGTTCCAGAGGAGTTAAGTGACTTGTCCAAGTTCACACAGCAGAAAAGTGGCTGAGCTGGAATAAGAACATTTAACCTTCTGACTCCCAGGTCCTTGCTCTATCCACTAAGTCATGTTGTTTCTCCAAAGTTAAGTGACTTAGCCAAAGTCACCCAGCAATAATGTGGCAGAGCCGGGATTGGAACCCAAATCATCTGACTACCAAGCCCTTGATTTTTCCACTGGACCTCGCTGCTTGCCTGTTGCGTGACTTTGGACAAATCACTTAACTTCTCTATGCCTCAGTTCCCTCATCTGTAAAATGGGGATTAAGACTGTGAGCCCATTTTGGGACAGGATCTGTGTCAAGCTCAATTATCTTGTATCTACCCCAGCGCTCAGAGCAGTGCCTGGCACATAGTAAGTGCTTAAAAATATTATTATTATCATTATTATTATTATTATCTTCTCTGTGCCACAGTTTTCTTTTCAATCAATAGTATTGATTGAGCGCTTACTGTGTGCAGAGCACTGTACTATGCGCTTGGGAAGTACAAGTTGACAACATATAGAGACAGTCCCTACCCAACAGTGGGCTCACAGTCTAGAAGGGGGAGACAGAGAGCAAAACCAAACATATTAACAAAATAAAATAAATAGAATAGATATGTACAAGTAAAATAAATAAATAAATAGAGTAATAAATAGGTACAAACATATATTCATATATACAGGTGCTGTGGGGAAGGGAAGGAAGACGGTGAGGGTGAAGAGGGGGACGAAGGGGAGAGGAGGGAGGGGGCTCAGTCCGGGAAGGCGGAGGTGAGCTCTCAGTAGGGCCTTGAAGGGAGGAAGAGAGCTAGCTTGGCGGATGTGGAGAGGGAGGGCATTCCAGGCCAGGGGGATGACATGGGCCGGGGGTCGAAGGCGGGACAGGCGAGAACGAGGCACGGTGAGGAGATTAGTGGCAGAGGAATGGAGGGTGTGGAGATCCAAAACCCGTTCTCCCTCCTACTGTGTCCGACTTCTCGACACCCCGTCCCACTGACGGGCAGGACTCTCAGATCCCTTTATTCGTTTATTCATTCAATCGTATTTATTGAGCGCTTACTGTGTGCAGAGCACTGTACTAAGCGCTTGGAAAGTACATTTCGACAACAAATAGAGAAAATCCTTATCCTACAACGAGTTCACAGTCTAAGAGGGATCCTATCTGGATCACAGCCAGGTTCAGAAGATCTCGCCTCTCGGGGATTAGGCTAGGCCCCTAGAGCTCTGTTTCAGGCATTTTAGATCTTGAATATGGAGATGGACTTAGCGGGCTGGCTGACCGGTGGCCCGGGCTCCTTTCAGCTTCTCCCCGTTCTTTTTCCCTCCACCGTGGGTGTATGTCGCCGCCTAATGGCCACTGTCGTAACGGCAAGCTGGTGTCTGGACCAGAAACAACGGGCCTCCTCTCTGGGGCCCAGGCGGATTTCGCGGGGTGAAGAAGGGACCCTCGAGTGGACGTCCACAAAAATCATCCTTGACTTCTCTGGGGAGTCGCTGGAGGGCCGCATCCGACGCAGATTCTCCCTCTCTCTGCTGGCGATCTTCTCCACAAAGGTATCCAGAGATACTCAGAGAGAAGCAATGTGTCATAGTAGATGGAGAAAGGGCCTAGGAGTCAGAAGACCTGGATTCTAATTCTGGCTCTGCCACTTTTTACAATGGTTTATGTTAAGTAATCAGAATGTGTCAATCACTGTCTCAAGAACTGGGATAAGATACAAATAAATCAGCAAGAGTACAGTTCCTGTTCCACATTGGGCTCACAGCCTAATGGGGAGGGAGAAAAGACATTCAATTCCCACTTTTCACTTGAGGAAACTAAGTTATAAAGAAGTGAAGGTCACACAGCAGGCATTTGGCAGAACAGGAATAAGAACGCAGGTCCTCCGACTACCAAGCCTGGGGCCCAATTCCACCTGCTATTCTCTCCAGGGCCATGCCAGCTTCCTTGATTCGGTTTCACATTTTCTTGTCAATCGGTACATCGTTTTTCAGACCTGAACTAAGTGGAAGAAATTCAGTTCTGTGATGCCAGCGATGTTTCCTTGGTGTAGTGCCGCGCTCCACCCACAGTGGGCGCTCAATAAATACCGTAGATTGATTGGTCGATTAGTTGACTAGTTCAGGTCCATAAGCTCGGTTTTCTTCAGAGTTTGTGGAGCCCAGGGTAGAGGGGAGAGAATGTGACTTCCACCTCTAAGCATTCTCCCATTCTGCGGCCACCTCTGCCCCTGGTTGAATCCTCCCTCCTCCTTCCAATCCTCAAAACCAAAACTCTGTCCTTATTTAAAGCCTCCTGAAATTCCACCACCTTGCCGGACTAATTTCCAATACCCCAGACCAATCCCCAGGTTTGACATTTGCATACTTGAATCCTATTGGAAGCTCTTATCAACAACGTTATTTAATTAGCATTCACCATATGCAGAACACTAAACTAGGCAGTTAGGAGAACGCAATATAATAATCCCCGCCCTCAAAGCATCTACAATCTATCTGGCAGTTGGACACTAAAATAAATTAAAGGTAGGAGAAGGATAAGTACACAAGTGCTGAGGGACAGTGGGTAATCAGGTAACTAAGTACGTACTGAGTAGGTGACATAGTAGGGAAGGAAAATAGCAATGGGGAGATGAGAGATTAATCAGGGAAGCCTTCCTGGAGGAAATTCGATTTTTGTAGTGGGGCTGTGAATGTGGGGAAAGCAGTGGCCTATGGGATAAAGGGAAGGGAATGCTCATATGAATATTTTATCTAATTGCGTAAATAGTTGAAAATATATTATCTATGTATTTATCTATGCATCAACAATTTGTTCGGCTGTTCCATCCTGATGGGATAGAATGTCTTCCTGCTTACCCTCAATCTTCTTCTGGCTTTCACTGACAGTAAATGATTGTTTACCTGCCCCTTTCATTTGTCTGTAAATTCCCTGAGGGCAGAGATCTTCGTACTCCTTACTGTACTCCCCCAAGGGCTTAGGGGAGAGCAAGGCCCATAATACAGACAGTTTGTGGCTCCAGGAGGTGGGCCCCAGTTCAGATGGGAAGGGTGGTGAGAGGCTCCCAGCAAGCACGGGAAGTTACCTCCTCAATCCTTTCCCACCCCAGCCACAGCCACGATGAGCCCCTATCCAGCTATAACTCCAATCAGTCAATCATATTTATTGAACGCTTACTTTGTGCAGAGCACTGAACTAAGTGCCTGGGAGCGTTCAATTCAACAATAAACAGACACTTTCCTGCCCACAAGGAAGGAGCCAATGACAATCCAGAATCACGGGACCATACTGAGGAAATAACAGGACCTAAGAACGTCCTAAGGTTCAGCCCCCTGTCTCCACTTCAGGTCCAGCCCGAATTTCACCTGGCTGAAGTGGGAGGGCCAGACGTGGAGCCTAAGCTCTCGGTTGCGCTGGAGGACGCTGTATATTGTTGTCTCCCCGGTCCAATTACACGTGAAGGAGGGGTGGCGGAGAGGCTGGAAGCGTGGGCTCTGGCTTCATGGATGACACACACCGAGGTAAGGGCCTTCCACTGCAGCAAGAAGGCCTCAAGTCAGCCTGAAGGCAGAATTTCCTCGCGGTAAAAAGGAAACTCTACGGAGAGTGCAGTCCTTCCTGACTGCAGGGGACTGATGGTCCCTGGCCGAGGCTTCATAGAAGATGGGGAATGGAGCCATAGGTCACGGTCTGGAAACACAGGGAGAGGGCGAAAGTGCTTGAGGCTGAAGGTCACAGAAAGGCATAAAATTCCTGGTGAATGGGGAACGGAAAGAAAGGGCGGTAGAGATGCTGTTGCTGCTGCTCTTACTGTCGCTCTAACCAAATTTAATAGCCTCCTCTAACTTCTCACTCTGCCTCCCACTCTGCTTCTGTCTCTAATCCCCGCCCTCTCTCACCCCCTCTCTCTTTGTTTCTTTCCATCTCTCACCTGGTTCCTGCCTCTGCCTATCCATCTTGTCTCCCTTTCACTGTCTCTCTACATCTCTCTCTGCGTGTTTATTTCTCTGCCTTCAGCAGTTAACTTGCCCAAAGCAGGAAGAATTAGGCCTAGACAAAAGGAAGAACTTCTTATATATGGAGATCTAAGGCTGTGCTTCTCTGGAAAGCTGTAGGTGGTCTTTCTCAGGGGAACGGAGGTCTCAGAGAGGTGATGGGAGAGCAGAACTGTCTTCAGGCAGGGGGATGGACTAATTGACCTATCCAGGCCCGGGACCCTGTGAAAGTCTGTCACTCTGGAAGCGATCGGCCTGTCCCCCGAGGCGGATCATCTTTTTCCTTGGATAACTGGCCTGGCCTGAAGGAGGGAAAGGGACAGGAAGATCCCAGGAAAAATCCCACTCTACCCCCCGCCCCCCGGGGGTACCCTTGTCTGGGCATGGAGGTGGCTGAGGGGTGGGGAAGTGCAAGCAGAGCAACGGTAGTGACCCCCTTCTGTACCACAGCCTCAGCACTCAGCTGGGGAGCCTGGGGCGAGCAGGTAACTTGGCCTGCCAACCAGGTTCCCAGGCAACTTTGGTGGGCAGCTGCACTGGCGTTGCCCCAGTGCATAGCGAGAGAAGAGAAATGCTTCTACTTCACAGTCACTCCCCACCAACTGCTGCCCCTTCCGCATGCAAAACCTTTCTTTCCTAGTGCCCAGCTTAGCAGGTTTCATCAGGAAAGGGGTCTCGGGAAGCTGAACCCAAACACCCAGTGGTAGTTAATCAATCGATCAGTGATATTTACTGAGTGTTTCCTGTGTTCAGAGCGCTGTACTAAAAGCTTGGGAAAGTACAATGCTATCGAGTTGGTAGACGTGTTCCCTGCTCACAAGAAGCTTGCAGTCTAAAGGGGGAGCAGACATTGAAATAAATTGCTGATAAGGAAAATGGCAGAGTGTAAAGTTTGGTACATAAGTGGTGTGGGCCTGCGGGGGCGGGGGGGGTCTCACCCTCATTGGCAGTAGCACTCTTCTTGGTACTCAAACCCTCAGAGTCTGTGTGGTTGTGACTGTGTACCTGTCTGTGTCTCTGGACATCTGCGCCTCTTTTTGTGGGTCCCTGGGTGTTTGTTTTTATCTGTCTCTGCGTGTACGTCTGGGTGTGTGGGTCTTGCATTTGCCTCATATGTGTGTGTGCGTGTACGTGTGTGTTTCTGAGTGAATGTGTGTGTGTGTGTGTGTGTATGTTTATCTTTTCTCATTCCCTCCCCCCCAGGCACTTCCTCTTCTTGTGCTGATGCCAGCAGCTCTGGGACAGCGGTTGCCCTCTTGGTCCCGCCCTCCCTCACTCCCTCGGCTTGAACTCACCATGCCCTGGGCTGGAGGCCGGGGCCAGGGGACTCTTTGCTTGTCCGGAGCCGGCCGCAGCCCCTGGACACCCATGGCCAAGGTGGCATCCTAAACGGAAGTAGGTAGGTCCAGCCAGGCCGGGGCTGGGGTCGCGGGCGCTGAGGTTGATCCGACAGCTGGCAGAGGGTGGGAGGGCTCATGGAAGGGAGAGTTTTCCCAAGCATAAAAAGTTCTGCTTCTCCCCGAGGGGAACCCGAGACGGCTTCACACCCATCCCCCTGCCTCACCGCTCCTTTACCACTAATATTCTCTCGGCAGTATGAACTGAGCATTCAGGTTGAGTGGGGGGAAACTGCCCCGGTGCTCTGGGGAAATGGAAGCCCAGAGAGGGTAAATGACTTTTCTGAGGTGACATAACAAGTCGGGTGGAGAGAGGTAACGAGGTCCAAGTCTCTTGACTCCCCAACCCCACTCTTTCTCCATCAGAAGCCGCCTTTCCTTTCTCAAAGATGCTCAGGTTAGAGGGTCCCCAAACCCTCTCCCCGAGACACATAGTCAGCTCCAGGCAGGGCAGCTGAAAGGTTTTCCACTGCATCTGGCATCTTAACTCTCCTGCCACTTCTATTCACAACCTCCCTGCAACGTAAGAGCTCCTCCTGTAGAGTTGGGGCACAGCGGATGGAGGAGAATGAATGCATGCTGACCACATTTTCAGAATGCCTAAACTACAGTTGGAACACAGGAAAAACATCCCAGCATGCAAGGTTGAGGCAGACGGGCCCTGGGAGAGACGTGGGAGACGTGGTGCTTAGGTGTCGAGTCGGAGCAGGCCAAGGGCAGCCTTGCCCAAAGGCAGGGGGATGACAGGGATGACCTGGGGGTTCAATGTTCCAAACATCAGCAGCATGGCGTAGTGGATAGAGCACAGGCCTGGGAGTCAGAAGGTCATGGGTTCTAAACCCGGCTCTGCCCCTTGTCTGCTCTGTGACTCTGGAAAATTCTCTTCACTCCTCTGGGCCTCAGTTAACTCATCTGTAAAATGGGGATTGAGACTGTGAGCCCCATGTGGGACATGGGCTGTGTCCAATGAGATTTGATTGTATTTGCCCTAGTATTTAGTACAATGCCTGGCACATAGTAAGCCCTTACTAAATACTGTCATAGTTATTATTATTACTATCACAAGGCCCTGTGGGAGTTGGAAAGACCCACCCTGGGTTCCCGCAAACCCTCCGACAGAAGACTGTATCTGTCCTGGCTCCGTTCCCTGCCTAGCTCTAAAACATCGAGGCCTCAGAGTAGGGAAACTGTGGCCAGTGGGTTCATGCGCGGCTCGGGGATGAGGGAGGGGCCCAGTGGCCGAGTGAAATTGCGTTCGAGAACCACATGGGCAGTTACGGAGGAGAGGACAGGTCCACCATCTCTTTCCCACCTTCCTCAGGGACCAGCCTAGGTAGCTAATCCTGGGCCCTATAAGGAGACTTTCTGGAGGGGAAGGGAAGGGCCGGGGCTTTGCCAACATACAGCTCAGGAGGTCCACAACATCCTCGAGACCCCCATGCCTCAAACTCCTCAGCAAAGATCACTTCCCTCCGACATGATCCCCTTTAGCCTACCCCTGCCCTCTCACAGGCCCTCCGACCCTCCTTCAGCCAGCCCTGGTTAAAGGCATCTTGGCCAACCTGTGGGTCTGTATCTCCTGAATTCTCTCTCCTCAATGCTCCTTAATCAGCCGATCCATCAATCATAATTACTGAACACGTAACATGTGCAGAGCACTGTACTAAGCGTTTGGGAGAGTGCAATATAGAAAAGTTGATAGTTTCATTTTCTGCTCACAATAAATTTACAGTTAATCCACGAAACAGCATTTACTTAGCGCTTGGGAGAGCTCAATCATCATCATCAATTGTGTTTATGGAGCGCTTACTATGTGCAGAGCAATGTACTATACGCTTGGAAGAGTACAATTCAACAGAATAGCAGACATGTTCCTTGCCCAAAATGTGCTTCCAGTGCAATGAAGTGAGCAGACACTATTCTTGCTCTCTTGGAGTTGGGAATCTAGGGGAGACAGAAGTTAAAATAAATGACAGGTGGCAAAGCGGCAGAGTTGTAAGGACATGTGAAATGAATCCTGTTGGGCAGGGTGTGAGGTGAGTATCAAAGTGCTTAAGGTGCGCAGAACCAAATGCTCAAGTGATGAAAGGATGAGGGCTAATAGGTTGCGGAAATGAAAGATTAGTCAGGGAAGGCTTTTGGAGGACATGTGTTGTCAAGCGCACTTTGAAGATGGGGAGAGTGGTGGCCCGTCAGATAAGAAGGGGGAGAGAGTTCCTGGCCAGAGGGAGGATATGGGTGAGGGGCCGGAGGTGAGCTAGACAAGGTGGAAGTGCAGTTAGAGGAGATGAGTGTGTGTGCTGAGTTGGAGTAGATTAAGTAGGAAAGGGCAGACCTAATTGAGTCTCCCTAACCTGTTCACTTTGGCTGGGCAAGGCAGGAGAAGGGAAATAGAGGTGACCCCTCTCCTTCGAGCTTCAGCGGGACTTCCGGGTCATCTGGCCCCCACTTTCGCCTCTCCTGAAGACACGGGGCCTACCTACTGCTGATTAGAACCCCATGGCTGCCAGCCAAGAGGGAGCACATTGTTTATCTGAATAAACAGGCTGCTCCTGAGCAGCCTCGATTGGCTCAGCCGCTGGCCGGGGGCCATCTGGGTCATTCTCCTCCCTCCAGGCAGAGAGGAGGCTGGGCGAGTTCCGGGATCGTAGGCCCAAGGATGCGACTAGGTAGTCTCCAGGAGTCTCATCCCCCTGCAACTGGGGGATGAGGAGATGGGTTGGGGAGGCTTGGCCCATTCCTCTCACACCACTCCCCAGGCCTATACTACTTCCCCACCCCACCAGGCAGACCCCCACTTTTCATATCCCAGGTACCACTCCCCTCCCCACCAAGTCCATCTCCCTTCTGCACACCCAAGACTGTTTCCCCTTCTCAACAGCCCTGCCCCCATTTCCTCACCAGGTCCACCCCTCTTGCCCACATACCAGTTCTGTCCCCCTTCCAAAGAGGCCTGTCCCAATTCACGGCAGACCCATCCTCTTTTCCCACATCCCCAGGCCCATCCCCATTCCAACACCCCAGACCCATCCCCCTTCACACCAGAGTAGTTCCTGGGGGAAGCAGCAAGGTGCAGTGGATAGAGCACAGGCCTGGAAGTTAGAAGGTCATGGGTTTTAATACCGACTCTGCTACGTGCCTGCTGCATAACCGTGGGCAAATCACTTAATTTCTCTGGGCCTCAGTTCCCTTATTTGTAAAATGAGGAGTGAAACTGTGAGTCCCACTTGAAACAGGGACTTTGTCCGGTCCAATTTGCTTGTATCCACCCCAGTACATAGTGCAGTGTCTGGTATATAGTAAGTGCTGGACAAATACCATTATTATTATTATTATTATTATTATTATTATTATTATTATTATTATTATTATTATTTCTTCCTGCTCCCCAGGCACCTCACTAGGGGTTGGTGCAAGTCCGAGACCCAGATGGGAGGATGGAACACAGCTGCAAACAGATCGCCCTCATCCTTGTGGGTAAAGCAGTTTTTCCCACAGAGGAGCCCGGGGAAAAGGAGCCTCTGGGAGGGAAGGTTGAGCGGTTCACGGCCTCCAGTGGTTCACTCAGGAGTATTTTCTCCAGAGCGACCCCAGGCCCCACCGACCCACGTTCCCGCGCAGTGCCTGGATCTGCCCTTATCAACGGAAACAGCCGGGTCACTAGCTCCCACAGCCAGGCCGCACCTTTCCAGTCACGGCCGGGCGGGGCTGGGAAACTCAATCTCATCCACCTCCCAGGATATATACCCGTCCTCTCCTCCCCCTGCGCCGGCGAAAGGAGGACCGAGGGCTGAGCCTGCAGTGGTGTTGATGGGCTTGGGGTGAGGGGTGGGGGCACTCCAAGGAATCTCACTAGGAGAAACCTATTCAAGGGAGCACAGAAGGTGGGGGCTCCTTTGCCCACACTGATCTATCCGCTCAGGGTTGGGTTGATCGAGACTCAAGGAAGAACCACCCCACCCATAATACATTTAGATCAGGGGGTGGGCATTGCAGTGGGGACCAAAGGTGTTGAATTCAGTAATAACAATAATAATATTAATAATGGTACTATGTGCCAGGTACGCACTGGGGTAGATACAAGAAATTCGTGTTGGACACAGTCTCTATCCCACATAGGACTCACAGAATTAATCCCTATTTTACAGATTAGGGAACCTGGGCCCAGAGAAGTGAAGTGACTTGCCCAAGTTGTCATAGCAGACAAGCGGCAGAGCCAGGATTAAAATGCATGACCCTCAGTCTCCCAAGCCTGTGCTCTATCCACTAGGCCATGCTGCTTCCTGGAAGGTCATAACAATAGTAATAATTGCACTGGCCCACTTGCTTTTAGAAGGGACAGCAAGAGAGAGAGAGGGACGGTAGATAACCGGAAGGACTTCCTGGAACCATGGCTGGGCTCTGCGTCAGAACAAGGGAGGAGGGTGACGACACCCCTTCTTTGGAGATATTCCAGGGAAAGTCCAGAGACAGGGGCAGGGGCTCCCTGACCCCTGCTCTGTTTTCTCCTATTGTACCCAATCCAGGACGCCAGGGCAGCTGTATAGGGCTCTGTGCCCAAGGGGATGGGTCAGGACCATGGACAGTCCTTCGACACTGATTCAGGCGTCTTGGGAGCGGCGCCGGCGGCCTCGGGGGCTGGAGGAGGAGGAAGAAGACGTGAGAGCAGGGGCAACTGCAGAGCTTCCCGGGGAGCCCAAAGAGGAGCCCCCACTGCAGGATGATGTCTTCGAGGAAGGTGAAGGTGACAGCGAGGGGAAACGTCTGGGGCGGGGGTGCTGCGTGGGTGCAAAAGAGGGGACCAGTTTGCGGAGGCAGAATGGCTCCACCAGGAGAGGAGAAGGCTGAGAGCCTCTTCCAGTTCGGGAGCAGGGGGATTGGCTAGATTACCTTTAGGGGTCGCACCGGTCACCCCCGCCCCCTCAGATTCAGAGTTCGGCTGAAACGAGCGCACTCTAGCGGGATACTGTAAAACTCCAATGCTATAACCTTGTTTCTGTCCCCCAGGGAATCCCGCCCTCCAGATTGAGGACTGGCTGCGGAACTGCGGGTGAAATTCCACCATCACGGTCTATCCTCGACTCCCCTAACCCCTGCTCCAGCTCTCGCGGTTTTGCCCGGGGTGGGGAGGAAAGGAAGGATTGCGGTAAGGGGTTCAGATATCTCGTCTGACCTGGAGAACAGGAGGATTTGTGGGAAGAAAAGGAGGTGTTCTGAATTACACACGCGCGCGCGCACACACACACACACGTACACACTCTGCTTGTCCCTGTATCTTAGCAATTGTCTCTGAAAGTCTCTGAGTCTCTGTCTCTCTGAGTCTTTAGAACTGTATCTGTGTCTCTTTCTCTGCGTTTATGTCACTGTATCTCCTAGTTTCTGGGTTTTCGGGGTCTCTGTGTGTCTGTGCCTCTGTGTTTCTTTTACTGTGTCTCTGTTTCTCTGCGGCTCTGTCTCTTGCCCCCGGAACCTCTCTGTTCCCTCCCGCGACGCTGCAGAGCTGATGAAGAGGGAGTCTCACACCGACTCCCCTCTGGGGGCTGGGCAGAGGTGCTGAGCCGCCAGCTTGGTAAGGGAAATTCAGGTTTCTGATCGCCATTTGGGCACTCATTCGCTGAGGGAGTTGGAGGCAGGCGCTTGGCTTTCTGATCCTAAGCTTCCCCCCTCTCCTGGGGGCCATTGGTGCCAGGGGCGGCATCCTAGGGTTGCAGAGGGAGGGCAGGAACAACAAATCATTGTCGCTGTGACAGGTCCTCGGAGGAGGGGGCAGAGGAGGAGTCCAGCTTGTCAATGACAGACGGTGAGGTCTGAATCTGAACATGTGAACCCCGAAGGGGGTGACGAGGCGAGAGCAGGAGTGTTTATTGTGAGCTAATGTGGAGGCTTGTAAGACTCTAGATATGGGTGAGTTGGGAAATGTGCACTTATGGGTGCTTTGGGTGTATATATATTTACACGTATGGATGTGTGCACCTGTGTTCATTTTTACAGAAGTGTATCTATGTAGCAGATGGGTGTACATCTGTGTGTTCGTGTGATAGCAGTGTGTGTCTTTGTGTTCGGTGTGTATGTGCGCAGGATGATGAATGCAAAATTTTGCTTATGTAAGATTGTGTGAACGTGGTTTTTGTGGCGGTGGATGTGGGGAATGTCCTGTGTCCATGTGTTTGAATGTATTTGTGCCGTGGAGGGAGGTTTGTGTGCGAGTTTAGTTTATGTAGATGATAATAATAATAATATTGATATTTGATAAGTGCTTACTATATGCCATGCAATTTGCTAAATCCTGGGGTAGATACAGGATATACAGATTGAACCTAATCACTGTAGGTAAGAGGATTTGTGTAAATACCAGTTCTTTGGCCCCTCTCTCAATGCTCCTGTGGCTGCGCCCCTCAATCCCTCCCCTCACTTCACCCCTCCCTCTATCGTCCCACTACCCGCCCTTCCATTCCACCTTCTACCCCTCCTGTTATCCTTCCCTCCAACCCTCACTCCATTCCCCCTCTCTCCGACGTCATCTCCACCCTCCCACCCGGCCTGAAGTGTTCTACTGAATGGCGACCAGTTTGGAAGATGACCTGACCGTGGGAGCTGAAGGTAAAGAACAGGTCAATCACGAGGTTCTGGGGCGGAGGAAGGTGCTAATTCAAAGGGGGCAAGACTGGGAAGGGAAGGCGCAATCGGAAAGAGGGGTGAATGGGCGAGGCCCGGGGAGTGAGACCCTGGAGGTGACGGGAGGAAGCTTCTTCCAAGTAACCTCTTCCCGTCCTCAGTTCCCGGGAGGGGGCACGGAGAAGGAGAAGACGATCAGCCGCGCCAGACCCCCCCACACACACCCTTTCTGTCCACCGGAGCTGCGGAAGCCAGTGGGCCGACATTATTGGAAGTGTGGAGGGTCAGGTCTCCGGGGATTGGAGATTGGCAGAAAGTGTAACTTGCCTCGTGGGCCGCTGGACATTGCCAACTGTGTCCTGATCGACTCAGTCATAGGCGAGGAGCAAGGTCGTGACAGTGGGAGCAATAGAGCGATAGGCGAGAGAATGAGGGGAGGGCGTGAAGGAAGGAGGGATAGGGAGGGAGGAGGGAAAAACATGAGGAGAGGGTGTGGAGAGTGCAGAACAGGAGGGAGGGGGGAAAGTAGCGTGGCTAACAGAAGCAGCGTGGCTTAGTGGAAAGTGGCTTGGGAGTCAGAGGTCGTGGGTTCTAATCCTGTCTCCTCCACTTGTCAGCCGAGTGACTGGGAAAGTCACTTAAACTTCTCTATGCCTCAGTTACCTCATATGTAAAATGGGGATCAAGACTGTGAGCCCAGTGTGGGACATCCTAATTGCCTTGTATCTATTAAAGTGCTTAGAACAGTGCTTGGCACACAGTCAGCGCTTAACAAATATCAACATGATTATTATTATTATTATTAAGAACAGGAGATAGATGGAGCTGGAGTGGAGAGAGGGAGGGAAGGGGCGAGCAGAAGGAGATGGGAAAGGGGAAAATAGGAGGAAAGAGCATGAGGGGAGGAAAGGGAAGAGCAGGAGGAAGGGAGTGAGGGAGGAGATCGGAAGGGAGTGAGAGGAGGAAAACAGGAGAGGCAATGGGGGAGGAGAGTGTGGAGAAAGGCACGGAGAAAGGGGAGGAAGGAGGGGCGGACCGTCGGGAAAGTAGGTAGAGAGAGAATGTGGGGAGGAAAGCAGAGAGTTGGGAAAAAAGCTTTGATTTTAGGAGATTGACAGACAAATCGTCCCTCCTCCATCACACTCTCTCTCTCTCTGTCTCTCTCTCTCTCTCTCCCACTCTCTCTGTCTTTCTCTCTCTCTCTCCCTTTCGTTCCCGACGCCCCCAACACCTCTGCAGGGATGCTGTTAGCAGCCAACGGGAAACTTTTCCCCAGGTGAGAAGCCGGCGTACCCCTGGGGAGACGTAGCGGGCTTTGTCTTCCCCATGGCACGGTCTTGGCAGGAGTCACACTGCCCACCAGGGAACGTGTCCCATTTCACGGAGGCGGGCGCCATTGTTGCTAGAGACCACTCTCAACCTCGCCAGAGTCCGAGGATGTGGGTGCAGGGACTGATATCTGGTATCGATCCAGCGCTTAGAATAGTTCTTTGCATATAGTAAGCACAATTATTATTATCATTATTATTATAATTATTATCATTGAGCAGATAAAAGAGCTAAATGGCCAGTCGATTCCTGTTTGTGCAAACGGATTTGATTTCTCCCTCCCACCACCCAGCAGAAGTTTCCTAAATCCGCTCACCCGTGGAGAGGCTGCAGAGGGCCGTGTCTCAGATATGTCTGTACACGACCCCCCATGGGGTCCCACACCTCGCACGGAATCCCTGGACGGTTTTCCCGGCGCAGCCCCCACCAGGGGTCGCTTGGCCCGCATGGTGCAGGAGGCGATGGGCTGGGCTCGGGAGGAAGAGTTCTGTGAAGGGGTCAAGGCCAAAACGACCCCGAAGAAGAGAGGGAGACAGTGAGTCCCCCTGCGTCGCCCCGAATCCCTGCGCTCCTGGATCCGCAATGCAACCGTGAGTGGCGTAAACTCCTTGCAGGCAGGGAGGTGTAGCAAGGGAACGGCTGGGTTTAAGGGGCTGTGGAGAGGCTCAAAGGTCTCAAGGAATAGGCTGCAGCACCCTCAGTGACGCTCACCCACTCATCCCCGACAAGTCCCAAATTAACCCCGGGATGGGGCGGAGCCCACCAAGACCGGGCTGTCAGCTCTGGTGCCTGGGAAGTGGGGAGGTGGGAGGGAGGTTTTGCGCCCGTGGGAAAGGCGTGAGGATTGAATCCCGCCCAGCACTGGATACGGAGGAAAAGAATAAGGCTGCATGCTGCGGAGGCGGGAACTAAACTGGTCAAATGTTCGAGGGTCCTGTCTCTTCCCTGAGCCGTGCCAGGGCTTTTGCCAGCAGGGAGGGGAACTCTGTGCTGCTGGAGGCGGGTCCAGCTCTGTCGCAGCCGCCCGGATGTGCTAGATGCTCTGAGGCTGTTTCCTTGAGCTCTCTGGGCTTCTTCACCCCAACCCGGAATCCCGGGGCCAGAGAGGCCCGCGACTTCATCATCTCCGCCCTCCTCTCTGCGTCCTTATTTATCCTAATCTCCGCCTCTGCTGTTCTCGGTCTTCGCAACTCTCCGGTATTCTCCCCGTCCACTTGGGGCAGTGAAAAGTTTGAAATGTGCCTTGAGATCCCTGGAGAACACCACTGGGTCGGAGGGGCTGCAGAAATGGGACCGGGTCGGTATAAGGAGGATGGGGGCTGGGGGAAAGAGGTGGGAAATAGCACAGTTGTAGACAGGGCAAGATCCGGGTGAGGAATAGGTGAATGTTCCCGCATCGACCTCGAGCCCATGGCCCGACCTTGAGCTCCATCTTTCACTCATTCGTACGTTCATTCATTAAGTCGTATTTACTGAGCTATTACTGTGTTCAGAGCACTATACTAAGCTCTTGGGAAAGTACAATGTAACAATAAACAGTGACATTCCCTGCCCACAACAAGCTTACAGTCTAGACGGGGGGAAACTGACATCAATACAAACAAATAAAATTACAGGTATGTATAGAAGTGCTGTAGGGCTGGGAGGGGGGAAGAGCAGAGGGTGCAGGTTGGGGCGATGCAGAAGGGAATGGGAAATGAGGAAAAGTGAGGCTTAGTCCGGTAATGCCTCCTTGAAGGCCTTGTGCCTTACTAAGGCTGTGAAGGTGTGGGGGAAGAGAGTAATTGACGGATTTGAGGAGGGAGGGCATCCCAGGCCAGAGGCAGGACGAGGGCTAGGGATCGGCGCCGAGACAGGCATCGACCTCTTTGATGACCCCCCCAACTTCCAGTGACAGCAAGGAGGCCGTTGCAGTAATCCAGGCAGGATAGAATGAACGATTATATTAGCGTGGTAGCAGTTTGGATGGAGAGCAAAGGGCGGAGTTTAGCGGTTTAGCGAACCAACAGGATTTAGTAATGTATTGAATGTGTGGGTAGAATGACAGAGAAGAGTCAAGGATAATACCAAGGTTATGGGATTGTGAGAAAGGAAGGATGGTGATGCCGTTTACAGTGATGGGAATGTCAGAGGGAGGACAGGGTTTAGGTGGGTAGATAAGGAGCTCTATTTTGGACATATTAAGTTTTTGGTGATGGGAGTCCATCCAAATGGAGATGTTTTAAAGCAGTACAAGATGCGAGACTGGACAGAGATCAGAGGTGGAGATGTAGATTTGGGTAACATCTGCCTAGAGGTGGTAGTTGAAGCCATGGGAACGAATGAGTTCTCCAAGGGAGTGGGTGTAGATGGAGAATAGACAGGGACTCAGAATTGAACCTTGAGGGACCCACACAGTTAGGGGGTAAGAGGCAGAGGAGGAGTATGCGAAGGAGACTGAGAATGAATGGTCAAAGAGATAAAAGAACAAGAGAGGACAAAATCAGTGAAGCCAAGGTTGGATATTGTTTTCAGAAGAATGGGGTGGTCCACAATGTCGAAGGCATCTGAGAGTTCGAGGAGAATTAGGATGGAGTATAGGCCACAGGATCTGGCAAGAAGGAGAACATTGGTGACCTTTGAGAAGGCCGTTCCTCTGGAGTTGAGGGGATGGAAGCCAGATTGGAGGGGGTCAAGGAGAGAATTGGAGGAGAGGAATTTGAGGCAATGGGTTTAGTCAACTCGCTCAAGGAGTTTGGAAAGGAATGGAAGGAGGGAAATGGAGTGGTAACTGGAGGGAGCCGTGGGGTCAAGGAAGGGTTTTGGAGGGATAGAGGAGACATAGGCATGTTTGAAAGAAATGGGGAAAATGTCATTTGAGAACGAAAAGTTGAAGATAGCTGTTAGAGAGAGAAGTATGGAGGGGGTGAGAGTTTTTATAAGGTGGAAGGAATGGGTTCCTATGCGCACATAGAGGGGAGACAGAAGATCGCCTCTAGAGATACTGATGGGAAGGATGGGAGAGATGAAGAGGGGGCCTAAAGGGGGAGGGATTGAAGAGGGACAGGGGCGATTTTAGTGAGCTCACACCTGATGATATCAATTTTCTTAATAAAGTAGTTGGCCAGGTCTTTGGAGGCAAGAGAAGGGAAAGGTGGACGTCAGGGAGCTTGAGGTGGGAATTAAAAGTCCGCTGCCCCGATGATCCCGGCACTGACTTCTGGGCCGGCTGGACGGGGCTGCCTGGGTTGGAGTGTCAGCTCTGCCTGCTGCTCGGGTACCTGTGCCCTCGGACCCCGGGATGGCACACCTCAGCAGTGCATAACAGGACAAGGGAACACGAGTGCGGGGGACAGGCGGACTTCTGGGGTTTATGGAAGGTATTGAAGGCCGGGTGGGGACAGAAGAAAAGTCTGATCCGGGGGCAGGAGAATGGAAGAGATAACTTCGGCCTCGGTGGCTGGGGAAAGACGAGGAACAAACGGGCTGATTGCGTCACCCGTGGGATTGGGAGGTTCCCGACACAGTTCTATTTTTAGGTGCGAACAAAGCCTCTATCCCCACAACACCGCCTCCCCCTCATCCCGCCAAACCCAAGCTGCTGCCAAATCCTCCGCACCACCCTCACTCCTAAAGTGATGAGATTTACCCCTTGCTCTGCGCTGCTGTGTGGTGGCGGGACGTTTCACCGTCCAACGAAACATTTGCAGTGTGCTTTGACATAATAATTATGATATTTGTTAAGCGCTTACTATTTTCCAGGCACTGTACTAAGCCCTGGAAGCACCACTAGGTCGGAAGGGCTCAGGTTTGGTAGCAGGAGGCTACGGGAGGAGAACCAGATAGTCATGCACCAACTACCTCTCCGCCTGGGGTCTTGCACAGGTCGTCTAAATTATCTCTCTTCGACCAGTCAGGGGGTCCGAGGCCGGATGATTCCCTTAGAGTGTGAACCCTACGTGGGACAGGTACCGAGAAGCAGCGTGGCTTAGTGGAAAGAGCACGTGTTTGGGAGACAGAGGACAGAGGTTCTAATTCTGGATCTGCCACTTTTCAGTTCTGCGACCCTAAGGCACACTTTTCTGTGCCTCAGTTCCCTCATCTGAAAAACGGGGATTAAGACTGTGAGCTCTACACGGGACAAGTTGATCACCTGTATCTACTCCAGCGCTTAGAACAGTGTTTGGCACATAGTAAGCGCTTAACAAACAGCGTAATTGTTATTATTAATATTATTACTGTACCTCACCCGATTGTTGTGAATCTACCCCAGGTTTTAGTATAGTGCTTGGCAAACAGTAAGCGCATAATAATGATAATAATAATGGCATTTGATAAACGCTGACTATGTATCAGGCACTATACTAAGAGCTGGGGGTGGATACAAGCACATCAGGTTGAACACAGTCCCTGTCACACATAGGGCTCACAGTCTTGCATAGGGCTCATAGTCTTAGTCCCCATTTTACAGATAAGGTAAATGAGGCATAGAGAAGTGCCCAAGCCCATACAGCAGACAAGTGTAAGAACCGGGATTACAACCCATGACCTGCATCCCCATCAAAGACCATTATTATCATTATATCCCTGCTTGACCCTGATAGTGGCAGGAGAGATGCTCCTCACGGGCTGACTCGGTTCAGATCTGAAGGACTGAACAGCAGGGGCGGGAAGAAAGAAATGGAGACGAGAAGGAAGGTGGGGTGGAGATGAACTCAAGGAAGAGAGTTTCACTCTGACCTCTAAATGGGCCGTGTCCAGGGAGCTGCATGTCTGTAGGAGGCTGCAGGGCCCACCAGGCCACTAGAGGGAACCATTGGGATGGTGAAGTTCCCTCTGCGTTAATAATAATAACAATTGTTATTATTATTATTATGGTATTTGATAAAGGCTTATTATGTGCCAAGCACCGTATTAGGTACTGGAGTGGAGTCAAGCAAGTCGGGTTGGACACAGTCACGTCCCACATGGGGTAGACAGTCTCAATCATCATTTTACAAATGAAGTAACTGCGTAAGCTCAGAGAAGTGAAGTGACGTGCCCAGGGTCACACCGCAAAGACGTCGCAGAGCCGGGATTAGAACCAATGACCTTCTGACTCAATTCCGTGAATGGTTCCTTTAGGAGAAAAGGGCAAGTGGGCTTGGCAGGACCACTATTCGGCGAGAACCGCGATTGTACTTTGATTGGAGGAACATTGAGGGGAGCTCTGCAGGCCACCCCCCACCCTGACTCTTGCCCCTTCCGCATGGCGGTAGTGGTTCGGGACTAGAGAGCCCTGGGAGTGACGAGGTGGGTGGCGGGTTTGATTGGTTGGGCCGTCCGGGAAGTTTCGGACCTTGGGACAGGACAACCCCGACTCTCTCTCCCGCGCCCCCCTGCGCGCATGTGCTGGGCGTAACTATCCGAGACACTGACTGTGGGGGCGTTGCTGTCTGCTTTGAGCGACGGGACAGGGCGTCTGTATTGCGTCTCCGTGGGGGACTTCGCCTGCAGCCTTTTTGGGTAAGAGGTCCGGACAGTGGAACAATTTATAGAGTTTTTCCTTGAGCTTGTCCCTCAAGGAATCTGCTCGGGAGAGGAGGTGGAATGGTGCGGGAGTGGGATTGGGTGCCTGGACCAATGCTCCCCACCCCCCCGATTTTCCCGGTCCCTGTCCCCAAAACCAATTCAGGTGCTCCCGGAAATGAGGATCAAGGAGAAGGGTGGCGGAGGTGGGGGAACATTGACCTGTATCCCCAGAACTGCACATGTCCTGGGGGTGGACAGGTGAGACAGTTACACACACAAACACACGCACACACACAGGCATGCACACATTCATTGGTACATACAATTAGAGGCATACGTACCCTTTGAGACGGGGTTAATGGGTTCCCAGGTGACTCTATATCTCAGGTCAGCCACGGGCTTGGTCACAGTCATGAGGAGCCTCTCCTTGGAGACTGCAGACACCAGGAAAAGTTTAACCTGATCAGCTCCTACCACCCTCGCTCCCTCTTTCTAGTTCCCCCCTTTCCATTGACAACCACTAGCTCTCTTCCTAGTTCCCCCGCTTCCCCTTGACCACCACTAGAGAGTCTACAGCTGAGGATGAGCCGGGAGGTCCGTGAGTCCAGGTCTTTGACGCCACCACAGTTTCTAGTTAGACCGTTGGGTGGCGTGAGAGGTGAGCGGTGGGGAAATCAGGAGGGACACTACCTCCAAGGGGCGCCCCCTATGGTGACTCGAAGCCACAGAACCTCCAGCCCCTGACGCAGCCCCCTCCACCTGGGATGTCCCCACGGTCTACGGGTGGGTGAGAGCAGAGATGTCTGCCAGTCAGTCAGTCGATTGAATTTACTGAGTGCTTACTGTGTGCACAGCACAATACTAACAGCTTGGGAGAGTACAATATAACAATAAAAAAGACCTTCTCTGCCCACAACGAGATTACAATCTAAAGTGGGAGACAGACACTAATATAAATAAACACATTACTGATATAATAAATAAATTACAGTGTCTGGAAAGTCGTCGGGCGTTGCTCCCCGCGGTTTCGGGGGCAACTCTCGGGTTCTTACCCTCTCCGGGTCTTCGGACGTCTCCGGACGCGGGCCGCGCGTTCACACCAGGAAGAGTCAGCCAGAGGTCCAAAGCTTGGTTGCCGTTTATTTTCTATCAGCTATTACATAGTTAAAAAAGAGAGAGAGAGCGAGAGAGAGAGAGGGGGAGGGAGAGAGCGCACCTGTGTGCCCCTCCCCCTCGTCTTGTTCGTCTCTTATACCCCCCGTTGCCCGGGGGCAGGGTTTTCTCAGGCCATGTAGCACACTCACTCGCCACCCTCCAGCCACTAGCCTAGCAACAGCTCTGTCCATCACGAAGCGTTTGCTCTGGCTCGCCCCCAGCCACCCGTTGCCAACCATCGCTGGCTGCGGATATGGCCTTGAGGTTGCCTCCGAGCCTTGCAGGTGCAAGCTTGTTTTTCTTGCTCTGGTCCCTTTATCTCCTGTTGTTGAGTCTGTTTGGCTTTGAGCCGTTGGGTACGGTTTGTGTGCACATACTCCCTGTCTCAGCGCCTTGCCACGCTCCCCACGGTCGGGGATGGACAGAACAGAGTGAGGGGGTTGGGGAAGAGAGGTAGGGCGAGGAGCAGGGAAGATCTCCTCAGGGCCCGAGAGTTTGGCTGTGGAGGAGGCAGGGAGAGCGTCAAGTGGCAGAGCTGGACGTATCCTGGCCACGCCCCTTCCCCCGAACCCTCCCTTTTCGGAGACTTCGAGGGGGAACGAGATGGAGATGCTCCCCGCAGGGAGAGTGAACAGGATGAGACCAGAGAGGAACACATCTCCCCACATCTCAAAAACCTTTAATTGTCCCTGCATTCCTCCCCACATTAAGCAAAAACCCCTGACCATTGGCTTTAAGGTTCCCTCTAACATATCCACTCTCTTCCCTGGCTTTCCCACTCTAGATGGAACCACCTTCCTTCCTGCCTCACAAGCCTATAACCACGGCGTTATGCCTGACTCCTCTCATTCAACCCGCATATTCAATTCATGACTAAACCCTGTTGTTTCGACCTTCAAAACATCTCTAAAATCCGCCCTTTCCTCTCCATCCAAATTGCTACCATGTTAATCCAAGTACTTAACCTATCCCATCTTGATTATTGAATCAGCCTCCTTGCTGACCTCCTTGCCTCCTGCCCCACTCCAGTCTATACTTAACTCTGCTGCCCGGATCATTTTCCTACAAAAACATTCAGGCCATGTTCTCCCACACCTCACGAACCTCCAATGGTTGCCCATCCACCTCCGCATCGAACAGAAATTTCTTACCATTGACTATAAAGCACTCAGTCACCTTGCCCCCTGCTACCTCACCGCGCCCCTGTCCTACTACAACTCAGTCCGCACACTTCGCTCTTCTAATGCTAACCTTCTCACTGTACGTTGATCTCGTCTATCTTGCATCCAACCTCTCGCCCATGTCTTGCCTCTGGTCTGAAACGCCTTCCCTCTTCATATTTGACAAAAGATTGCTCTCCCTGCCTCAGAGCCTTATTGAAAGCACATCTCCTCCAAGAGGCCTTCCCTTACTAAGCCCTCTCTTCCTTTTCTTCCTCTCCCTTCTGTGTCACCCTGACTTTCTCCCATTAGTCATCTCCCCTTCCAGCCCCATAGAACTTATGTACATTTCTGTAATTTATTTATATTGATGTCTGTCTCCCCCTCTAGACTGTAAACTCGTTGTCGGTAGGGAATGTGTCTGTTATATTGTACTTTCCCAAAGACTAGTACAGTGTTCCGCACACAATAAGCGCTCAATATATAATTGACTGACTGACTCTTCTCCAACAACAAACTAACCTACTCACACCTCACTCTCATGCTTCCCACTTCTGCTCTCTTGCTCAAGCACCCTTCCTGGTCTGGAACTCTCCTCCTCTTCACATCTGATAAACCTTATGTCACCCCTCCCCCTTCTCCATCTCCCACCCCCCCGCTCTCAACGCTCTCCGCTACTCTTCCATCATTCCCAGCAGTATCTTCAGATGAGATCTCCTCCTTCCTCTCCACTCCATCCACGTGTGCTTCGGACCCCATTCCCTCTCATATTATGAAAACTCTCGCCGCTTCCTTCCTCCCCTCAACTTCCATCTTCAACGGCTCATTCTCCACTCGTCCCTTCCCCTCTGCCTTCAAACATGCCCAAGTCTCCCCATCCTAAAAAACCCTCTCTTGACCCACCTTCCCTTCTAGTTTTCGCCCTATCTCCCTCCTACCCTTCGTTTCCAAACTCCTAGAACGAGTCCCCTACACTCGTTGCTTCGAATTCCTCAATGCCAACTCTCTCCTTGTCCCGCTCCAATCTGGCTTCCGTCCCCTACACTCTACCGAAACTGCCCACTCAAAGGTCACCAACAACCTCCTTCTTGCCAGATCCAATAGCTCCTACCCTATCCTAATCCTTCTCGACCCCTCAGCTGCCTTCGAAAATGTGGATCACCCCCTTCTCAACATTCTATCCAACCCTGGCTTTACAGACTCCGTCCTCTCCTGGTTCTTCTCATCTCTCTGGCCGTTCATTCTCAGTCTCCTTTGCGGGCTCCTCCTCCCCCTCCAATCCCCTTACTGTAGGGGTTCCTCAAGGGTCATTTTTTAGTCCCCTTCTGTTCTCTAGCTAGTCACTCCCTTGGTGAACTCATTCTCTCCCACGACTTCTACACTGACTCATTCATTCATTCAATCGTATTTATTAAGCACTTACTGTGTGCAGAGCACTGTACTAAGCGCTTGGGAAGTACAAGTTGGCAACATATAGAGACGGTCCCTACCCAACAGCAGACTCCCCTGCTCTCTCTCTCTCCCTCCAGGCTCGTATCTACTCCTGCCTTCAGGACATCTCCATCTGAAAGTCTGCCGGCCATCTGAAACTCATTATGTCCAAGACTGAACTCTTTATCTTCCCTCCCAAACCCTGCCCTCTCCCTGTCTTTCCTGTTACTTTAGACGGCACTACCACCCTTCCCGTCTCACAAGTCTGCAACTTTAGTGTCTTCCTCGACTCCACTCTCTCATTCACCCCACACATCCAATCCGTCACCAAACCTGCCGGTCTCACCTCCACAACATCGCCAAAATCCGCCCTTGCTTCTTCATCCAAACCGCTACCTTGCTGGTTCAATCTCTCATCCTATCCCGACTGGATTACCGCGTCAGCCTCCTCTCTGATCTCCCATTCTCTTGTCTCTCCCCACTTCAGTCTATACTTCACTCTGGTGCCCAGATTATCTTTGTACAGAAACGCTCTGGGCATGTCACTCCCTTCCTAAAAAATTTGTAGTGGTTGCCTGTCAACGTACGAATCAAGCAAAAACTCCTCACCCTCGACTTCAAGGCTCTCCATCACCTCGCCCCCTCCTACCTCACCTCCCTTCTCTCCTTCTCCAGCCCAGCCCGCATCCTCTGCTCCTCTGCCTCCTTACTGTGCCTTGTTCTCGCCTGTCCCGCGGTCGACCCCCGGCTCACGTCCTTCCTCTGGCCTGGAATGCCCTTACTCCAAACATCCGCCAAGCTATTTCTCTTCCTCCCTTCAGAGCCCTACTGAGAGCTCACCTCCTCCAGGAGGCCTTCCCAAACTGAGCCCCCTTTTCCCTCTCCTCCTCCCCATCCCCTTTGCCCTACCTACTTCCCTTCCCCACAGCACTTGTATATCTTTGTACATATTCAATACTCTATTTATTTTACTTGTACATATTTACTATTCTATTCATTTTTTAATGATATGTACATTGCTATAATTCTATTTGTTCTAACGATTTTGACACCTGTCTACAAGCTTTGTTTTGCTGTCTGTCTCCCCCTTCTACACTGTGAGCCTATTGTTGGGTAAGGACCATCTCTACATGTTGCCGACTCGTACTTCCCAAGCACTTAGTACAGTGCTCTGCACACAGCAAGCGCTCAATTAATACGATTGAATGAATGAATGAATGAATATTTGTTGAGTGATTGACTCCTTTTTATTGCTCTCATTGTCCCAGGTACAGTTCTCAAATTTTGATTTCCCTGAAATTGGTAATACCTGAGAAAATCGTCTTTGCCTGTTTGGAATATCTTTCGGATCCTGTACAAAAACCACTTTAACAAAAATTGCACTGAAATTCTGAGCTTTGCAGTTAATGTCAACGTCATATAGTTCCTCCTATGCCTAAAGGCACTCCTTGGTAACAAACCGGGTCCACTGAGAGGATTCCCTCAGCTACTGGGAGGCCATTTTGTCCATTGCTGGAGATTACTACTCAGGAATAACTTGACCTAATGGGAGTATAAGATGTGTTATTTTTTATCACACACTGGATCCAGGAAGTGATCGAAGATCTTGCACCTGGTAGGGAATTTAATAAAATCTTTTGCTTTTAACGGAAAATGTATCCCTCAACATGTATTGCGTGTTGCACCTGAAGGAAACACAATTTAAAATTCAAAACTATTTTATTTGTAAGAATATAAACAATAGCCATTTCATGGGTTTATTTAAAAGTAAATTAATTGTTTTGCTTGACTATAATATATTTCAAAACACTTTTGTAACAAAAAAGTGTAAGGAAATAATGTTAATGGTTTGAAACACCAAATGATAATCACTGAGCTGGGGCAAATTCAAGATAATCTGCTCAGACAAGGGTCCTGTCCCATCAAGGGTCCACAATCTGTGGAAAACAGATACAGAGACTAATAAGAATGAAATTCTTAACAATAGTTTAGATTGTCAGCAAATCATAGAACTATGGTAGAAAATTAATTTTTTAAACACAGTTTTGACTATCACACCCAATACCAAGATAATAAGATTTCCTTTGGAAATTTGGAAATTTCCTATTGGAAATTTTTCGAATTTTGGAAAAGCTTAGTACAGTGCTCTGCACGTGGTAAGCACTAAATAAATATGATTGAATGAATGAATAAATGAATGACAAGTAATTGTTTGGGTGGCAACATGGCTTAGGGGAATGGGCATGTGGCTGGCAGTCATGAGATTTGAAAAGTCTGCCCGGTTCTGCCACCGGCCTGCTGTATGGCCTTGGTCCAGCCATGTAACCTCTTTGGGTCTCTCTGTAAAATCGGGATTCAATATGCGCTCTCTCTTTCACATACTGAGCCCCTATGGGTCATGAAACGTGTCCGACCTGATTAGTTTGTTTCTACTCCAGCACCTGGCAGCATTTGCAAGTAAATTCTTAATAAATTCAATAACGATAATGTTGATAAAATAACAGTAATTCTATGAATTTTAAGATCACTCTTGGTGGCTATGAAAATCAGAAAATCGGAGGACGACAAGGGAGAAGGGTGAGCCGATTGTTGGATAGGGACCGTCTCTGCATGTTGCCAACTTGTATTTCCCAAGTGCTCAGGACAGTGCTCTGCACACAGTAAGCGCTCAATAAATACGATTGAATGAATGACTGAATGAATGAATGAATGAAAGTGTCCCTCACATTTGACTGTCTGTTTACTTGTTTTGATGCTTATCTCCCCGCTTCTAGACTGTGACCCCGTTGTGGGCAGGGATTGTCACTATTTGTTGCTGAATTGTACTTCACTAGCGCTTAGTCTAGTGCTCTGCACACAGTAAGCACTCAATAAGTTCGATTGAATGAATGAATGAATTTGACAGAGCAAATCCTTGCCTCGAATCCATTCGTTCATCCATCCATCCATCCGTCCATCTGTCTGTTCACCCATCTGTCTGTTCATCCATCCAGTCAGCTAGCCATCCACCCATCCATCCTTCCATAACAATGATAATAATGGTACTTGTTAAGTGCTTACTATGTGACAGACATTGTCCTAAATGCTGGGGCTGATACAAGCTAATCAGGTTTTACACAGTCCCTATCCCACATGGTGCTCACAGTCTCAATTCCGATTTTACAGATGAGATAACTGAGGCACAGAGAAGTGAAGTGCCTTGCCTAACGTCACACAGTAGACAATCTACCCATCCAACCAGCCATCCATTTGTCCATCCATCTACCCACCCAACCCTTCATCCATCCATCCATCCATCCATCCATCCATCCATCCATCCATCCATCCTTCCATCCATCCAACAACTCATCCGTGCATCTATCTATCAATCCATCCATCCATCAACCAACGGTAGTTGTTGAAAGCATCCTGGGTGTAAAGTACTGTAGTGAATCCTTCAGTAAGCTCAAAATAAATTAAAAAGCATCCCTGCTTTCCAAGAGTTTAAAATCTCACAGGGGAGATAGACACGGAATTAATTCATGAGAGGACGAAGGACAGAACGGAAAGAATTGTAAATAGATGACTATGTGCTTAAAGAGTACATTTTATAAAAGCCATTATATACAAAACTATTATGGTGGGTGTGAGTGAAAAATGGATGTGGTCTAAGATGCTGATTGGTGTTGAGAGACGATGACTTAGGGAGAAGGAAAAAGAATCGTGTGAGGCAGCCTGGAAGTGGTGGGATGACGAAGGGACTTTGAAGATGGGAAAACCTATGCTCTGATGGACTGGAAGAGAGGAATAGGAAATTCTGGCTGACAGATTATTTATCCATTTTCAATCACGGAGATATTTTGAAAGGGGACCGGACCATTCAGAGGAGAGAATGCACTGAGCTCCTCACCCCAGTTTGGGACAGTGTCTCAGCTCTGAAATAGAAGAGGATGAACCCTAGGCTACAACCTATTCCTTCTGAAACCAGGGATTTTCCCGTCGTGTCCACCCAGCCAGTATCAGTGATTCCTTCCCATCATACAGTTCTCAGAACCCCTCAGCCTCTGCCAAATGGATAGTAATAACAACAATAATAATAATTGCATTTATTGAGCATTTACTATGTGAGAAGCACTGTTCTAAGCGCTGGTGAAGATACAACATAATCAGGTTGTCCATCCTGGGGTTCATAGTCTTACTGCCTATTTTCCAGATGAGGTAACTGAGGACCGAAGAGGTTAAGTGGTTTGCCCAAGGTCATGCAGCTGACCAGAACTGGAGCTGGGATTAGAATCCACGTCCTCTGACTCCCAGGCCTGTGCTCTTGCCACTACGCCATGCTGCTTCTCATGCTGCTTCTCTGGGTTGATCCCCCAAGACAGCCCTGGGGAGGGTCTTAGGATGCATTTAGAGTCATTTCTCATTCTCTCTAGACCTGCAATCAGAGGGCATCAGAAAATTCCACTAACTAATTGGAGGACTGATTGTTTGAGGTTATGACCAAGATAAAACTCAGAGAAGCAGCGTGGTCTAGTCGATAGAGCATGGACCTGGGAGTCAGAATGACCTGGATTCAAAACTCGACCCTGCTATCTCTCTTCTGTGTGACCTTGGGCATGTCTGTTCAGTTCTACGGGCCTCAGTTCCCTCATCTGTAAAATGGGGGTTGAGACTGTGAGCCCATGTGGGACAAGGAGTTATCTGACCCAATTTGCTTGCGTCCACTCCAGGGCTTAGTATGTGATGGCAGGGGATGAAGCTCCACACCTCAAAGCTTAACCAGAATGCTATTCTTAATCACAGAGAAGGATGGTAGGAACTCATTAAATACCATTGATGATGATGATGATGATGATGATGATGATGATGATGATGCAGAGCACAGTACTAAGCGATTGGGAGCATTCTACACAACAGAATTGGTAGACATGATTCCTGTCCACTTTTAGAACGTAATCTGCATGAGGGACAGGGACCGTGTTTAATCCCTCACCCGTGTACTTTCTCCCATCATTTATTATTCATTCAGTGAAATTAATTGAGCTCTTACTGTGTGCAGAGCACTGCACTAAGCGCTTAGTACTGTGTGCAGTAATCACTTAGTGAATACAATTACAACTTCTGCTATGTATCCAAACATGAATTCCTGGAACACTGGTTAAATGGACTGTCCAAATAGCGCTTAGAATATAATTTGATGCATAGAAAGTGCTTAACAAATACCATAAAAACAAACAAACAAACAAAATACTCCAGGTGTGCCAGGATATTAGCAAAGGTCTGGCTGGAAGTGCAGTGTCTCAGGTGGTTTCACTCTGTCTTGGAGCTCCTTGATTCTCCCTGGACTAGCACTTCAACTAGTAAAAACGATGGCACGGGTACACAGTGATACAACGATACCCTGCAACACCTTCTAACCGGAGAGGGATAAAATAACCGACCCTCTCCACGGCTCAGCTTGTTCCGGCCTCTTGTAGAACAGAGAGGAGGTGAAAATCAGAGATTTGCTCCTGGGGTTCCAACGTTCGGAGAAGAGGAGGACGACGAGGCTGGTCTACTTAATCCCTAACATCTCAGAGAGTGAGATGTTAACTCTATGTGCTATTCTATCAGTTGTCAGGTTGTCAGGAAAAGTGTTTGGTGTGGGGTTTAGTAGCTACAGCGAAGAAGCAATGTGGCCTAGTGGAAAGAGTCCGGGCCTGGGAGTCAGGAGGACCTGGGTTCATTCATTCATTCATTCATTCATTCATTCATTCAATCGTATTTATTGAGCACTTACTGTGTGCAGAGAACTGTACTAAGAGCTTGGGAAGTACAAGATGGCAACATAAAGAGACGTTCCCTAACCAACAGTGGGCTCACAGTCTAGAAAGGGGAGACAGACAACAAAACAAAACATATTAACAAAATAAAGTAAATAGAATAAACATGTACGAATAAAATCAATCAATAAATAAATGAATAGAGTAATAAATACGTACAAACATATATACACATATACAGGTGCTGTGGGGAGGGGAAGGAGGTAGGACGGGTGGGTGGGGAAGGGGAGGAGGGGGAGGGGGAGAGGAAGGAGGGGGCTCAGTCTGGGAAGGTGTCCTGGAGGAGGCGAGCTCTCAGTGGGGTTTTGAAGGGAGGAAGAGAGCCAGCTTGGCGGATGTGTGGAGGGAGGGCATTCTAGGCCAGGGGGAGGACGTGGGCCGGGGGTCGACGGCGGGGCAGGCGATAACGAGGCACGGTGAGGAGATTAGCGGCAGAGGAGTGGAGGGTGCTGGCTGGGCTGTAGAAGGAGAGAAGAGAGATGAGGGAGGAGGGGGCGAGGGGATGGAGAGCCTTGAAGCCGAGGGTGAGGAGTATTTGCCTGCTGCGTAGGTTGATTGGTAGCCACTGGAGATTTTTGAGGAGGGGAGTATCATGCCCAGAGCGTTTCTGGACAAAGGCAATCCGGGCAGCGGCGTGAACTATGGATTGAAGTGGGGAAAGACAGGAGGATGGGAGATCGGAAAGGAGGCTGATACAGTAATCCAGACGGGATAGGATGAGAGCTTGAACGAGCAGGGTAGCTGTTGGGATGGAGAGGAAAGGGCGGTTCTTCGCAATGTTGCAGAGGTTAGACCAGCAGGTTTTGGTGATGGCTTGGATGTGAGGGGTGAACGAGAGAGCGGAGTCGAGGATGACACCAAGGTTGCGGGCTTGTGAGATGGGAAGGATGGTAGTGCCGTCAACAGAGATGGGAAAGTCAGGAAGAGGGCAGGGTTTGGGAGGGAAGACAAGGAGTTCAGGACAAGGGTTCCAATCCCGGCTCTGACGCTTTTCTGCTATGTGCCTTGGACAAGTCATTTGGCTTCTCTGTGTCTCAGTTACCTCAGCTGTAAAACGGGGATTAAGTCTGTGAGACCCATGTGGGACAGGGACTGTGTCCAACTTGATTAGCTTAAATCTACCCTAGCCCCTAGTATAGCGCCTGGCACATACTAAGTACTTAACATATACCATAAAAATATATATTTTTCCTGAAAGGATCCAGGTGGTCTCCTTGCATCTCTAGACTCATTAATTTATTAATTGTATTTATTTATGATTTATTAAGCACTCCCCATGGGTCAACCACCGTTCTAAGCACTGGGGTAGATAAAGTTAATCTCTCTGGATGCAGTTCCGGTCCCAAATATGGCACACAGTTTAAGTAGGAAAGAATCAGTGTGGTCAGGCAACGTGTCTATTCAAATCTGTTGTACTCTCCCAAGTGCTTAATATAGCGAACAATGAGCGGTCAATAAATACCACTGGTTGATCGATACTGATGTGGAGATAAAGGGTGTGTAATAATGGAAAGAACAGAGCGCTAGGAGTCAGAGGGCTGGGAGTCACTCGCCTGCTGTGTGATCTTGGACAAATCACTTAAAATCTCTATGACTCAGTTTCCTCATCTGTAAAATGGGCATTGAATTATCTTTCTTCCTTCCCCTTAGACTATAAGCCCCGTGTCGGACAGGAACTGCGTCTGATCTGTTAGGACCTTATCAATTCCAATGCTTGGAACATAGTATGTGCGCAACAAATGCCACAAGTAGTATTCAAATCTGGTGAATCAAGCATATTATTATGATTATGGTACTTACACAAACTGGCCGTGTGTCATCAATCAATCGATCAATCAATGGTATTTATTGAACGCTAACAATCAATTAATCATATTTATTGAGTCCTGACTACGTGCAGAGCACTGTACTAAACATTAAGGAGATTAAACATTAACGATTAATTGATAGCGCTCAATACATACCATTGATTGATGGATTGATTGATGACACACAGCCAGTTTGAGGTACAACAGAGTTGGTGACATGTTCCTTGTCCACAATGGGTTAATAGTCTAGAAGAGGCAGCAGCCATTGATTAATCAAGCCATCAATCAGTGGCATATATTGAGCACTGATCATGTGCAGACAACTCTACTAAACATTTGGGACAGTCAAAGGTATGTCACCATGATCTTGCCCATCAGAGGAAAGAAGGAATAGCAGTAAACGCATTTGCAAAGAGCTTACGCTGTGATGATTTGACACATTCGTAATGATTAAAAACGGTCTTCTACCTACCTAGGACATCTTATCTCTGGGAAGGAAATGGCCAATCTCATGACGGTGACGGGATTCCTCCTCCCGGGTTTGTCCGTGGTCCGCGAGCTGCAGCTGGTCCATGCTGTTCCTCCCGGTCTACCTGGTGGCCCTGACGGAGAATCTCCTCGTCGTCACCGTTAACGCTCTCGACAGGCGCCTCCACACCCCCATGGACTTCTTCCTCAGGAATCTGTCCGTCCTCGACCTCTTTAACATCCCCGTCACCGTCCCCAAATCCAACCAACAACTCACTGACCGACGGTAGAGAAATCTCCTTCCTAGGCTGTGGAGCACAGTTATGACTCCTGGCTTTCTTTGGAACTGCAGTGCTTTGCACATAGTAAGCGCTTAACAAATAGCAACATTAACTACAGGATATTTTGTCCTCATCATGATGTCCTATGACCGGTATGCCGTCATCTGCCTCCCCCTGCGCTATGAGGTCGTCATGAACAGAGTGGCCTGTGGGAAGATGGCGGCCACCTCCCGGATCAGGGGGGACCTGCTTGGAAGGTTAGTTTCAGCCTCGACCTTCTTCCTAGTCCCCACCCTGTTGCAGATCACCTGCTCCGAGGACCATGTCGCCGTCGACGTGAGTATCACCGCCCGTGGAGCGATAGGCATCGTCTACTTCATTCTCATCGTCATCTCGTACGTGTAGATCTTCTGGGCCGTGCTGAGGATGCCGGTCGCCAAGGGCCAGGCTGAAGCCTCTCCTCTTGCCTGGCCCACCTCGTCGTCGTCACTGTTTCCCTCTCTGCAGGTGTATTTGTGTACATCAAGCCGCCCTTAGACTTCTTGATCGTGGACTTGCTGGTGTCCTTGTTCTACATGGTGGGGCCCCCCTCCCTAAAACCCTCAGGAAACAGCCTAAGAAACTGGGACATGAAGGCCGCCATGGGAAGGATCTTCAAACGCTTACTCACCCAGCCTCCACAAAATGGAGGCACGAAATGTCTCCTTCCTTGTGAAAATAATCTCACACCAACATTTAACCGAGGAATTGCCCTTGGACCTAGCCATCTACTAAGCTATCCTACTGTGTTCACAGAAAAAACTGGACGTTGATGAATTGTCCAAGTCTGGGAGGGAGGCGGCTAAAACTGAAGTATGACCGACAATCCAGGTTTGGAGAGACATCATGGCATAAAGGCAGGGAAGTCCTTATAGACTGTAAACTCACTGCGGGCAGGGAATGAGTTTCACAACTCTGTTGTACTGAACTCTCCCATGTGCTTAGTACAGTAAATCCGGTTTGGGGACGGTTCTAATCCGTGTTCTGCCACTTGTCTTCTGTTTGACCTTGGGCGATCCATTTCACTTCCCGTGCCTCAGTTACCTCATCTGTAAAATGGGGATTAAGACTGCGAATCCCACGTGGGACAACCCGATTACCTTGTACCTACCCCAGTGCTTAGAACAGTGCTTGGCACATAGCAAGTGCTTAACGTATACCACAATTTGTTTCTTAATTTTATCATGGCCTAAAGGAATGGGGATCTCTCAAGACTGTATGGTCATTGTGGGCAGGGAATGCGTCTACAAACTCTGTATATATATATTGAACTTTTCCAAGTGCTTAATGCAGTGTTGGGCCCAGAGTAAGTGCGTGACCTTGGGCAGGGTCGCTTAATTTCTCGGTGCCTCAGTTTCCTCATCTGTACATTGGGGATGGAGATTGAGATGTGAGCCCTACGGGGGACATGGACTCTGTCCAATCTGATTAGATTTGTATCTTCTCCAGCACTTAATATAATGCCTGATATATAGTAAGCTCTTCACAGAGACCATAAGAAAAAGTTACAATTGGCTGATTGACTGACAGATCGAGTGTCTCAGGTTATGAATTAGAAAAAGATGAAACCATTCACAGTGGCTAAAGACTGTCGTTGAAAACAGGAACCGTTAGGACGCTGGGATACAGATGCTGCTGTTTCCACGGGAACCCCGAGGCCCGGAAACATCGCTGATGCTGCAGGGAGTGGGCCCTTGTCTCTCAGGAGCCTCAAGAACCACGTCACAAGACGGTACGTGCCTTGTTCAGGCCACGAGGTCCCTCGGCACGGCCCTGAGCCATCCTCCAGGGATCTCCCTCGGAGCAGCTCCTGCCTTATCTACGGGGACCGTGGCCAGTCTGGAGAGCTTCTGAGGGTCTGAGGGAGAGTGGAGTGAGCCCGTTGTTGGGTAGGGATTGTCTCTATATGTTGCCAACTTGTACTTCCCAAGCGCTTAGTACAGTGCTACGCACACAGTAAGCGCTCAATAAATACGATTGAATGAATGAATGAGTGGAGAGGGATCGAGGGCTCCTCTTTATTCCTTCCTGGCTGAATGAACCCAGTAGTCTGAGGGGAAAGAGGGGTCCAGCCCAGCTCTGCAGAGGTCAGCGACCACCAGCCCCACGCTGCCCCGGTGAGAATGATAAGGGGTGAGTGGAATGGAGGGGTGGGGTGGACAATAATGAGGATGGAAAAGATGAAGCCAGTCTGGGGCCCAAGTTCGGGTTCGGTCCAGGGTCGCGGCCTCCAGCGGGGTAGGGGTGCTAGCAGGAGGGGAGGTGTTTTCCAGTTCAGTAACCCCCAACCACCGTATACCTCTCCTTCCTCCGCAAACCTCGCTACCGTGCCAACCACCCGCCGGCCTACGGTGCTCCAGCAGAGTGTCAGCACTGTGGACAGTCACGTTGGCTTTCAGTGGGTGCCAGAATCCCTTGCAGAGGGTAAATGACAGGCAGGGCTTTCACAGTGTGACCAGCTTTGGACAGTAACTGGCACTATCAGCAATTCCTCCATGTAAGAGTTTTTCCCAAATGTTGGGAGAAGAGACATAGTGGGAGTGGTTGTAATCCATACCCTCATGGGCTTTCCAGCATACTGGGCTAGGTTGACACAGTCTAATTTACTATCAATCAATTAAACTTGAATCATATTTATTGAGCATTCATTTTGTGAACTAAGCAACTGGAGAGTAATAATAATGAGAGGAGTACTAGTTAAGCTCTTAACATGCCCCAAGCCCCGTCCTAAACTCTGGGGTAGATAGAGGTTAAGCAGGTTGGATACAGTCCTTGCTCCACATGGGGCTCACAGTCTCAACTCCCATTTTACAGATGAGGTAACTGAGGCTTAGAGAAGTTAAAAGACTTGGCCACGGTCACACAGCAGACACGAGGCGGAGCTGGAATTCGAACCCGGTTCCTTCTGACTCCTTCTGACTCCCAGGCCCGTGCTCTATCCACTTTATAACGCCGTAACAGACACATTCCCTGCCCCTTCTAGAAGGAAAAAAAAGGGATGGAAAGATGAATATGCAGTTATTGTGTCCTATTTTACAGATGAGGAAACTGAGCCCAAGAGAAGTGAAACGACTTGCCCAAAGTTCTACAGCAGCAAAGGGACAGAGGCAGGATCACAACCCAAGTCCTCTGACTCCCACTATTCATTCATTTATTCATTCATTCAATCGTATTTATTGAGCGCTTACTGTGTGCAGAACACTGTACTAATCGCTTGGGAAGTAAAAGTTGGCAACATAAGCTATGCTATGCTTGGGAGAATACAACAGGTCAGAGCTGATAGATGTGTATGCTGCCCTTAAGGAGCTCACAGTCAAGGGGAGAACTTCTTTGCCCATGTTTCTTCCACTAAATGAGGATGGAAATGAGTTGATTCACACGTGAGTTACGTGAAGTGAGTTTAGAGGGCTGGGAAATGAATCGGTGTAGCTCGTTGGAGGAGTGGGGGATTTTAGCAGGGCTCAGAATTCGGAAAGAAATGTGCTCTATGATTTTGAGTGGGTAAGAGAGGGAAACGGGAGAGTCGATAGTGAGTAACAAATACAAAGCTGCTTTGAGAGCTAAGACGAGTTGAACGATGGAAAGGGAGTGAAGTGCAGTCATAGGGTGGAAAGCCTTCAAGCCGATTGTGAGTTTTTGTTCCTTCTGAAAAGACATAACTTGTCATGAGAGGAAGTTGAGAACAGGAGAGAAGTAGGATAAGCGATGCCTTAGAAATGAACTAGATGAACCATGAGATATGCTTGTGTTTGGGTGTGTACAAGTGTGAACGCAGATATGTGAGCAAATGGAATCAGTTTGGACTACATGTAGGTTTTTGTTGTTGTTTTATTTGTTTGTTTTATGGTATTGTTAAGTGCTTATTATGTGCCAGGTACTGTACTAAGCACTGGGGTGGATACAAGCTAATGGTAATAATAATAATAATAATAATAATAATAATAATAATAATAATAATAATAGCATTTGTTAAGCGTTTACTATGTGCAAAGCACTATTCTTAGCACTGGGGGGCGGGGGGGGAATACAAGGCGATCAGGTTGGCCCACGTGGGGCTCACAGTATAATCCCCATTATAAAGATGAGGTAACTGAAGCTCCGAGAAGTTAAGTGACTTTCCCAAGGTCAAACAGAAGACATGTGGCAGAGTCGGGATTCGAACCCATGACCTCTAACTCCAAAGCCCGTGCTCTTTCCACCGAGACACGCTGCTTCTCAAGCTAATCATGTTGGACATAATCCATGCCCCATAGTGTGCTCAAAGTTGTAATTCCCATTTTTCAGATGAGGTACCTGAGGCACAGAGAAGGTAAGTGACTGGCCTCAGGTCACACAGCAAACAAGGAGAGAAGACGGGATTAAAATCCAGGTCCTTCTGTCTTCCAGGCCCATTCTCTCTCCACTAAATTCATGAATTGATATGGATAGGCACTTCTCGTTTGACTTTAAAAACCACGCCCAAAATTTCACAACAGTCATGAACATATCTTTATGTTCTCTGACCTCTGCTGTCTGCTATTCATTTTAGTTTCGGTATCCTCAACCAAAAATAGTTCTCTTGATGATGATGATGGCATTTATTAAGCGCTTACTATGTGCAAAGCACTGTTCTAAGCGCTGAGGAGGTTACAAGGTGATCAGGTTGTCCCATGGGGGTTCACAGGCTTAATCCCCATTTTACAGATGAGGTAACCGAGGCACAGAGGAGTTAAAGTGACTTGCCCAAAGACACAAAGCTGACACTTGGTGGAGCCGGGATTTGAATATAAGACCTTCTGACTCCAAAGCCCGTGCTCTTTCCACTGAGCCATGCTGCTTATCTCTTGAAATTTATTAATTGCTTACTATGTGCCAAGTAAAGTATTAAGTGCTGGGGGCGATTAGGGTCAACCTGGTAGGACACAGGCCGTGTCCCACGAGATATTTACAGACTAAGGAAGGGGGGCGGGGTGGGGTGGGGAAACACAGACCGAATCCTCATTTAACTACTAAGAAAACTGAGGCATAGAGAAACTAAGTCAGTTTCCCCTGGCTATGTAGCAGAGAACTGGTAGAGCTGGGATTAGAATCCAGGTCCTCTGACTCCCAGACCTGTGTTCATCCCAATAGTGCACCCTGCTTCGACACGGTTCGAACCTCGTTGCTTCCAATAGAATGGAAGCTCCTCCCGGTAGTGATCATTTCTACTAATACCGTGTCCTCTATAGGTATTCAATAAATAGACTTGATCGACTTAGTCTTATTCCTTCACCCCCAACATCAACGTCTCCAAGTTGAAGACTTCCCCCTTCCTGTGCAGCGAGTCGACATCATTCCCCAGAAATGTTCAATGTCTCCATGGTGAACTCAAAGGTCATTTTGAATTCAATAACTGTCTCCTCTCCATAGAGAATCACCAGCCAGTGTCCTGTCAGTTCCTTTACTCGTCCCATCTATTGACTCTAACTTTGATTCTTCTCTCATCCATTGCAGAAAGTGAATGCTGCCTCCAAAATATGCCCAACGTTTCCACGGTGACGGGATTCCTCCTGCTGGATTTCTCAGAGGTCCGGGAGCTGCAGCTGAGCTATGCCGCGCTGTTCCTTCTGGTCTACCTGGCGGCCCTGACGGGGAATCTCCTCATCGTCGCCATCACCGTCCTTGACCGGCGCCTCCACACTCCCATGTACTTCTTCCTTAGGAATCTGTCTGTCCTCGACCTCGGCCTCATCACCGTCATCGTCCCCAACCTCGTCGTCAACTCTTTGACCAACTGCAACTCCATCTCCTTCTTGGGCTGTGCTGCTCAGGTCTTCCTCGTGCCCCTGTTTGTCGCTTCAGAGTTCGTAATACTGACAGCGATGTCCTTCGACCGCTACGCCGCCATCTGCCACCCTCTGCGCTATAAGCTTATCATGAACAACACTGCCTGTGGGAAGATGGCAGCCGCCTCCTGGCTCATCGGGGGGCTTTTCGGAGTCTCGTATTCAGCTTCGACTTTCCCCCTGAGTCTCTGTGGGTCCAACATCGTCCAGCAGTTCTTCTGTGACGTCCCCTCCCTGTTGAAGATCTCCTGCTCTGAAGACCACGTCGCCATCGATGTGAGCGTCAACTGCGGGCTATCTCTATGTTTCATCTGCTTCTTCCTCATCATCATCTCCTATGTGCACATCTTCCAGGCCGTGCTGAGGATGCCGACCACGGAGGGCCGGACCAAAGCCTTCTCCACCTGCCTTCCCCACGTCGCCGTCTTCACCATCGCCGTCTCTACAGTCGTCATCTCCTACCTCAAGCCCGTGTCAGTCTCTCCCTCGACCCTGGACCTGCTGATGTCCGTGTTCTACACCGTGGTGCCCCCCACCCTGAACCCTCTCATCTACAGCCTGAGGAACCGGGACATGAAGGCCGCCCTGGGGAGAGTCCTAAAGGGAAGATACCTCCTTCCTCCTCTAATGGACAAATTGTCCGTTCCCTTTTGCTGAACTATCCCATTTCTCATCAGGCTTCTGACCGTGGGGGTATTCATATGAAGAGCTGGCCAAAGAGAAAGTCCAGCGTCTGAGGATTTGTTAATATCTGGGACAGGGGCTGATTAGACGTGTGTGACTTTAAGCCCGATGTGGGCAGGGATTGTCTCTCTTCATTAAGAATGGTACTTTAAAAGCGCCTAGTACAGTGCTCTGCACGTAGTAAGCACTCAATAAATGTGATTGATTGAATGAAGAAATGAAGGACAAGTAATTGTTTGGGTGTCAACATGGCTTAGGGGAATGAGCATGTGGCTGGGAGTCATGAGATTTGAAAAGTCTGCCCGGTTCTGCCACCGGCCTGCTGTATGACCTTGGTCCAGCCACGTAACCTCTTTGGGTCTCTCTGTAAAATCGGGATTCAATATGTGCTCTCTGTTTCACAATCTGAGCCCCAGTGGGTCATGAAACGTGCCCTTGTTTCTACTCCAGCACTTGGCAGCATTTGCAAGTAAATTCTTAATAAATTCAATAATGATAATGTTGATAAAATAACGGTAATTCTATGAATTTTAAGATCACTCTTGGTGGCTATGAAAATCAGAAAATCGGAGGTCGACAAGGGAGAAGGGTGAGCCGATTGTTGGATAGGGACCGTCTCTGTATGTTGCCAACTTGTATTTCCCAAGTGCTCAGGACAGTGGTCTGCACACACTAAGCGCTCAATAAATACGATTGAATGAATGACTGAATGAATGAATGAATGAAAGTGTCCCTCACATTTGACTGCCTATTTACTTGTTTTGATGTTTGTCTCCCCCCTTCTAGACTGTGAGCCCGTTGTGGGCAGGGATTGTCTCTATTTGCTGCTGAATTGTACTTTACTAGCGCTTAGTCCAGTGCTCTGCACACAGTAAGCACTCAATAAGTTCGATTGAATGAATGAATGAATGTGACAGAGCAAATCCTTGCCTCGAATCCATTCGTTCATCCATCCATCCATCCGTCCATCTGTCTGTTCACCCATCTGTCTGTTCATCCATCCAGTCAGCTAGCCATCCACCCATCCATCCTTCCATAACAATGATAATAGTGGTACTTGTTAAGTGCTTACTATGTGACAGACATTGTCCTAAATGCTGGGGCTGATACAAGCTAATCAGGTTTTACACAGTCCCTATCCCACATGGTGCTCACAGTCTCAATTCCGATTTTACAGAAGAGATAACTGAGGCACAGAGAAGTGAAGTGCCTTGCCTAACGTCACACAGTAGACAATCAACGCATCCAACCAGCCATCCATTTGTCCATCCATCTACCCACCTAACCCTCCCTCCATCCATCCATCCATCCATCCATCCATCCATCCATCCATCCAACAACTCATCCATGCATCTATCTATCAATCCATCCATCCATCAACCAACGGTAGTTGTTGAAAGCATCCTGGGTGTAAAGTACTGTAGTGAATCCTTCAGTGAGCTCAAAATAAATTAAACAGCATCCCTGCTTTCCAAGAGTTTAAAATCTCACAGGGGAGATAGACACGGAATTAATTCATGAGAGGACGAAAGACAGAATGGAAAGAATGGTAAATAGATGACTATGTGCTTAAAGAGTACATTTTATAAAAGCCGTTATGTACAAAACTATTATGGCGGGTGTGAGTGCAAAAATGGATAAGTGGTCTAAGATGCTGATTGGTAGTTGAGAGACGATGACTTAGGGAGAAGAAAAAAGAATCGTGTGAGGCAGCCTGGAAGTGGTGGGATGACGAAGAGACATTTAAGATGTGAAAAGCTAGGCTCTGATGGACTGGAAGCGCGAAGCAGACCTGAAATTAGAAGACATCAGAAAATTCAACTAATTAAGTGATGGACTGATTGTTTGAAGTTATGAAGAAGATAAAACTCAGGGAAGCACCGTGGTCTAGTCGATAGAGCATGGACCTGGGATTCAGAATGACGTGAAATCAAATCTCGACTCAGCTACTTTTCTGCTCTGTGATCTTGGGAAAGTCTCTTCACTTCTACGGCCTCAGTTCCCTCATCTCTAAAGTGGGGGTTGAGACTGTGAGCCCATGAACAGGTACTTGTCTGACCCGATTTTCTTGCGTCCACTCCAGCACATAGCATGGGATGAAGCTTCAGACTTCAGAAATTAAACAGAACACTATTATTAATCACAGAAATGGATTGATTATTAGTCCGTTGATGTTGTCATAGGAAGGAGTCCCAGAGTGGGAGCCACATGGGACTGGACAGTCATTAAGGTTGTGCGGGCCGGGACCACAGGGATCCCTCAGGGAGCCTATGATCCCAGGCTTCCAAGATTCCCGTACAGTCAGCTGTCTCAGCGGAGCCCCGGTCCCATATTCTTACGGGGAATCCCCCAGGAAATAACCGGGCCGTCGTCTGAGGGGACAGCACAGCCAACCAGAGAGCCGAGAAGGGTACTGATGATGCTGACAGCTTTCATCCCTCGCCCATACCTTCCTGTCACCGCTACAAGTGTCCAGGACTGACGAGATGGAGTGAGCCTCTCTCTCAGCAGAGGTAGATGCTCTCCAGCCCAGGACAGGCCCGGTGACTCCAGAGACGCCCGGGTCTCTGTTCCCGAGAGGCCCGCCAGCCATCACACAGCGTGTCCCCCGCTGCTCCCGGAAAGCTCCTTTCCTCAGAGCGCTCCCATAGACGCCCCCTGCTTCCACCCCCCCCGCAACCTAAGCGACCTTCCTTAAAGTGCCTCCCATCCCCCGCTTCCTGGTCCGGTCCTGACTGACTCTCCCCCCAACCCCCCCGGGAAAAAGGCCCTTGTTATCACCAAGTTACATTAACGACAACCTCATTCGCACCTACTCAGCCCTCCCATGGTAGTTGGCTGGTCACTCTTCTCCCCAGGTATCTCTGGTCCCTGACCCCCTTAACAGGTCCACCCTACTCCAGTACATGATAGTTTGTATCTGCTCTCTGTTATATCATTATCTGCCAATTTTATTATTGCCATAGTATGTTAATCGTTTAACTACCCCCTGTGATGCCATCGCCTACTTATATCATTGCTACTGTCTTATCGCTTCTGCATCTCAATTGTTAACCTCCCGCTGTACTGTCACTCGCCCCGCTGACCTCACCATGAACTTTCAATTCCCTTGCTCCCAACTGCCATTCCCATTCCTCACCTTCCCCTTCCCCTCTCCCACCCAGCTTTTTCCCTCCCTCTCCCCCATCAAGACCACTCCCCCTCACCCTCTACCAAGTATCCCTCTGTACCAGCGCCAGTCCTCCACTCCTCCCTCCCAGCTCCCTCCCACCCCTTCTCCCCGCCCCCACCTCATCCCAGTTCTCCTTTCCCATCGCCACCCTCTTCCCACTCTCCCCGTCTAGGCCCCCGCCAACTCATCCCAATCCAAACCTTCCCCACCCCTCGCACCCTTCCCGCTCCCTCCCCTCCCGTGACATCTACTGCCAAGTGTGGCCTCTGGAACCCCCGCTCCGTTTTAAGTAAGATCCCTTTCATCCTGGACCTATTCCTTTCCAGCTCTCTACTCCTCCTCGCCCTAACTGAAACATGGTTGTCTCCGGATCACACGGTCTCCTCTGCTGCTCTCTCCAGTGGAGGCCTCTTCTTCTCCCACTCCCCCAGACTCACCGGAAAAGGAGGAGGTGTCGGTTTCCTTCTCGCCCCCCAATGTAGCTTTCGCACTATCCCTCCTCCCCCTTCCCTTTCCTTCCCTTCCTTTGAAGCCCACATTATTCACCTCTACCACCCCCTCCAGATTCTTGTAGCCATCATCTACTGCCCCCCTGGCCCCATCTCCAACTTCTTTAACGAATTTTACCCCTTCCTCACCTTCTTTCTCTCCTTTTCCATGCCCACTGTGATCCTCGGAGACTTCAACATCCACATGGATATCCCTGATGACTCCTCTGCCGCCCGCCTTCTATCTCTCCTTGATGCTGCCAACCTCTTCCTCCACTCCACCTCACCCACTCACCAACTTGGTCATACCCTCGACCTCATCATCTCCTACCGCTGCACTGTGTCCACCCTCACCAACCCTGAAATCCCTCTCTCTGATCATAATCTTCTCACCTGTCTCCTCACTCACACTCCTTTCCCCTGTAAATCCACATTACTCCCTCACAGAGATCTCCGCTCTCTTGACCCATCCATCTTTCTGAGCGCCTCACACCCCACCTCGCCTCCCTCTCCTCTCTACCCATTCTTGATGATCAGATTACTGCTCTCAACTCTACCCTTTCTACTCAGCTAGACTCACTCGCTCCCCTTTCCATTCGCCGCTCTCGTACCACTAACCCACAGCCCTGGATGACTGCCACTGTCCACCTCCTTCACTCTTATGCTCGAGCTGCCGAACGCTGCTGGCGAAAGTCTAAACACCATGCCAACCTCGTTCACTTCAAGTTTATCCTTTCCTGCCTTAACTCAGCCCTCTCCTCTACCAGACAAAACTATTTCTCCTCCCTTATTGACACCCATGCCCTTCATCCCCGTCAGCTCTTCCGTACATTCAACTCCCTTCTCAGGCGCCCGGTTCCTCCCCCTCCTCCTTCCCTCACCACCACCGATCTGGCCTCCTACTTCATTAACAAAATTCAATCCATCAGGTCCGACCTCCCCAAAGTCACTCCCCACCCTTCTCCAACCCCCCGGCTCTCAACGCTCTCTGCTACTCTTCCATCCTTCCCAGCAGTATCATCAGAGGAGCTCTCCTCCCTTCTCTCAAGTGCTATTCCGGCCACCTGTGCTTCTGACCCCATTCCCTCTCATCTCATGAAATCTCTCGCTCCATCCCTTCTCCCCTCCTTAACTTCCATCTGCAACCGCTAACTCCCAACTGGTTCCTTCCCCTCTGCCTCCAAATATGCCTATGTCTCTCCCATCCTAAAAAAACCCCTCTCTTGACCTCACCTCACCTTCTAGTTATCGCCCCATATCCCTCCGACCATTCCTTTCCAAACTACTTGAACGAGTTGTCTACGGGCGCTGCCTCGAATTCCTCAACACCAACTCTCTACTCGACCCCCTCCAGTCTGGCATCCGTCCCCTACATTCCACGACTCATACTCTGTCCTAATCCTCCTCGACATCTCAGCTGCCTTCGACACTGTGGACCACCCCCGTCTCCTCAAAACGCTACCCAACCTTGGCTTCACAGACTCTGTCCTCTCCTGGTTCTCCTCTTATCTCTCCGGTCTTTCATTCTCAGTTTCTTTTTCAGGCTCCTCCTCCCCCTTCCATCCCCTTACTGTGGGGGATCCCCAAGGTTCAGTTCTTGGTCCCCTTCTGTTCTCGATCTACACTCACTCCCTTGGTGACCTCATTCGCTCCCACGGCTTCAACTATAATCTGTACGCTGATGACACCCAAATCTACATCTCTGCCCCTGCTCTCTCCCCCTCCCTCCAGGCTCGCATCTCCTCCTTCCTTCAGGACATCTCTATCTGGATGTCTGCCCGCCACCTAAAACTCAACATGTCCAAAACTGAACTCCTTGTCTTCCCTCCCAAACCCTGCCCTCTCCCTGACTATCCCATCACTGTTGACGACAGTACCATGCTTCCCGTCTCACAAGCCCGCAACCCTGGTGACATCCTCGACTCCGCTCTCTCATTCACCCCTCACATCCAAGCCGTCTCCAAAACCTGCCGGTTTCAGCTCTGCAACGTTGCCAAGATCGGCCCTTTCCTCTCCATCCAAACCACTACCCTGCTCGTTCAAGCTCTCATCCTATCCCGTCTGGACTACTGCATCAGCCTTCTCTCTGATCTCCCATCCTCGTTTCTCTCCCCACTTCAATCCATACTTCATGCTGCTGCCCGGATTGTCTTTGTCCAGAAACGCTCTGGGCATGTTACGCCCGTCCTCAAAAATCTCCAGTGGCTACCAATCAATCTGCGCATCAGGCAGAAACACCTCTCTCGGCTTCAAGGCTCTCCATCACGTCGCCCCATCCTACCTCACCTCCCTTGTCTCCTTCTACAGCCCAGCCCGCACCCTCCGCTCCTCAGCCGCTAAACCCCTCACCGTGCCTCGTTCCCACCTGTCCCGCCGTCGACCCCCGGCCCACGTCATCCCCGGGGCCTGGAATGCCCTCCCTCCGCACACCCGCCAAGCTAGCTCTCTTCCTCCCTGCAAGGCCCTACTGAGGGCTCACCTCCTCCAGGAGGCCTTCCCAGGCTGAGCCCCCTACTTCCTCTCCCCCTCGCCCCCCTTTCACCCTCCCGTCTTCCCTCCTTCCCTTCCCCACAGCACCTGTATATATGTATATATTATTGTACATATTTATTACTCTATTTATTGATTGATTGATTTTATTTGTACATATCTATTCTATTTATTTTATTTTGTTAATATGTTTGGTTTTGTTCTGTGTCTCCCCCTTCTAGACTGTGAGCCCACTGTTGGGTAGGGACTGTCTCTATATGTTGCCAATTTGTACTTCCCAAGCGCTTAGTACAGTGCTCTGCACACAGTAAGCGCTCAATAAATACGATTGATTGATTGATTGAACAATGTAACACACTCCCTACCCACAATGAGCTTACAGTCTCTGTACATATCCGTAATTTATTTTAGATTAACATCTTTATCCCCCGTTAAACTGCAAGGTTGCTGTGGGGAGGAAACATGTCTACCAGCTCTGTTACATTGTATTCCCCCAAGTATTTAGTAAAGTTCTCTGCACCCAGTAAATGATCAAAAATGCGATTTCTCAATTTCTTGATTGATTGTTACTACAACTTTAAGTAGGGCTTTTGATGCTATTACTGCTGTTATTACTATGACTACTTTCCTGTCTCATATCTTTGTCAACTTGTTGTCCCCACTTGGAGAATTATGGTGTCAATTCTCCTTTGTAATTCCCTCCTAGTTACGTGGAAGTCTTTTACCAAGTTTCTCGGTCGTTTTGTAATTTATAACTCTCTACCAATATACCATAAGTTTCTCCTTCCACAGACTCACTGGCAAAATTCCTGTTGTTTTCTTTACCTCATTAAGATCTTTGTCCTGTGTAGGGAGTCATTCATTCATTCATTCAATTGTATTTATTGAGCGCGTACTGTGTTCAGAGCACTGTACTAAGCGCTTGGGGAATACAAATTGGCAACATATACAGACGGTCCCTATCCAACAGCAGGCTCACAGTCTAGAAGGGGAAGACAGACAACAAAACAAAACATATTAACAAAATAAAATAAATAGAATAAATATGTACAAGCAAAATAAATAAATGGAGTAATAAATATGTACAAACATATATTCATATATACAGGTGCGGTGGGGAGGGGGTGGAGGTAAGGTGGGGGAAATGGGGAGGGTGAGGAGGGCGAGAGGAGGGTGCTCAGTCTGAGAAGGCTTCTTGGAGGAGGTGAGCTCTCAGTAGGGCTGTGAAGAGAGGAAGAGAGCTACCTAGGTGAATGTGCGGAGGGAAGGCATTCCAGGCCAGGGGGAGGACGTGGACCGGTGGTCGATGGCGGGACAGGCGAGAACGAGGCACAGTGAGGAGATTAGCAGAGGAGTGGAGGGTGCAGGCAGGGCTGTAGTAGTCATAATCATCTACCAATGACCAACATCTCCACGGTGAGGGAACTACTCCTGATCAGTTTCTCCGTGTTCTGGGAGCTACAGCTAGTCCATGCGGCGCTGTTCCTCCTAGTCTACCTGGCGGCCCTGACGGGGAATCTACTCATCGTTAACGTTACCGCCCTCGACCGGCACCTCCACACCCCCATGTATTTCTAAATCAAGTACCTGTTCGTCCTCGACCTCTACTACATCTCCGTCACCGTCCCCAAATCCATCCACAACTCCCTGACCAACAAGAGATCAATCTCCCTAGTGGGCTGTGCCGTCCAGGTCTTCTCTGTGGTCTGGTTTGGCGTCTCAGAGCTGTCTGTCCTCACGGTGATGTCCTCTGACCGCTACGCTGCAATCTGCCTCCCCCTGAACTATGAGGTTGTCATGGCTCAAGGGTCCTTTGGGAAGATGACCGCTGCCTCCTGGCACAGTAGGGTCCTGTTTTCAGCAAAGTGTTCAGATGGGACGTTCTCCCTGTCCTTCTGCAGGTCCAACACCATCCCCTAGTTCTTCTGTCACATCCCCCCTGCTGAAGTTCACTTCCTCCGAGAAGCACATCGCCATCGACGCGACTGTGATTTCTGGGGCAGCCTTAGGCGTCTTTTGCTTTGTTTCCATCACCGTCTCATACATGTGTATCCTCAGGGCCGTACTGAGGATGCCAGTCGCCGAGGGACCGGCCAAAGCCTTCTCAACCTGCCTGCCTCACCTCTTTGTCGTCACTGCTTTCTTCTCTGCGGGTTTATTTGTTTATATCAAGCTGACCTCAGATTCCTCCTTGATCGTGGACCTACTGGTGTCCGTTTTCTACACAGTAGTAACCACGGACCTGAACCCCCTCATCTACAGCCTGAGGAACCGGGACATTAAGGCCGCCACGGGCAGGATCCTAAAAGTGTCATTCACCCAGCCCCTGCTCTGGGACAAAATGTCTCCTTCCTTGTGAAGGTAATCTCACACCACCACTTAATCAAGGAATTGCCTTTGGGCCTAGCCATATACTCAGCTGTCCTACAGGGTTCACAGAAAACGCTGCACGTTGATGAATTTTCAAAGTCTGGGAGGCAGGCGGCTAAGACTGAAGTATGACTGACAATCCAGGTTTGCGGAGGCATCATGGCCTATGGGAAGGGGAGTCCTTGTAGATTGAAAACTCACAGTGGTCAGGGAATGTGTTTAACAACGGTTAAACTGTACTCTCCCAGGTGCTTAGTACAGTGAATCCTGTTTTGGGGCGGTTCTAATCCCTGCTCTGCCACATGTCTTCTGTGTGACCTTGGGCAAGCCACATACCTTCTCCGTGCCTCAGTTACTTCATCTGTAAAACGGGGATTAAGACTGTGAACCCTACATGAGACAACCTGATTACGTTGTATCTACCCCACTCTGCTTAATATAGTGCTTGCCACATAGCAAGTGCTTAACAAATACCATATTTTTTTTAAAAAATGTTATCATAGTCTAAAAGAATGGGAATCGCTCTAGGCTGTAAGCACATTGTGGGTAAGGAAAGTGTCTACCAACTCCGTTATATTGAATTTTTCCAAGTGCTTAGTACAGTGCTGGCCCCAAAGTAAATGCTCAATTGATTGATTGAATGAGTCTCGAGTTCTGATGCCAGCTCTGCTACTGGCCTGTTTTGTGACCTGGGGTAGTGACTCAACATCCCTAGAATCTCCCTTGCTCTAACACTCTGAGTCCCTGTGGGACAGGAATTATTTCTGAATTGATTTTTTGTTTCTACTCCAGCACGTGGGACAATTTAGGCACAAAACCTCTTAATAAATGCAATAAACATAATTGGCACTTGTCAGCTGTGTGACTTTGGGCAAGTCATGTAACTTCTCTGTGCCTCAGTTACCTCACCTGTAAAAGGGGGATTAAGAATGTGATCCCCAAGTGGGACAACCTGATTACCTTGTATCTCCCCCAGCGCTTAGAAAAGTACTTGGCACATAGTAAGCGCTTAACAAATATCATTATTATTATTATTTGTAATGGTATTATTAGTAACGATTATGAGCATATAATTCTTCTAGACAGTGAGCCCACTGTTGGGTAGGGACCGTCTCTATATGATGCCAACTTGTATATCCCAAGCGCTTAGTACAGGGCTCTGCACACAGTAAGCGCTCAGTGAATACGATTGAATGAATATAATGATATGCCCTTTAGCAAGACTCTGGGGGTGGGAATAGAAGTTGGGAAATGGGAGGTAGTATGGGAAAAGGGAAGAAAGGGTGACTGCAGCTCCATCTTTCTTGTCAACTCCATCTTCTCTCATCAGTCCGTCTTTTCTTCCTTCCATCCATTAATCCTTTGAACCATTCATCTATCTATCCATCCATCCATCCATCCATCCATCCATCCATCCATAGCACGGGCTTGGGAGTCAAAGGTCGCAGGTTCTAATCTCAGCTCCGCTATTTGTCTGACCTGTAACCTTGGGCAAGTCACTTCACTTTTCTGTACCCCAGTTACCTCATCTGAAAAATGGGGATTGAGACCGTGAGCCCCATGTGGTACAGGGACTGTATCCAACCTGATTACCGTGTATCTACTCCAGCACTTGGGTGCTTTGCACATAGTAAGCACTTAACAAAGACCATAATTATTAGTATTATTATCAGTGGTATTTATTGACCGCATGCTGGGCGAAAGGCACTGTAGTAAGCTCTCAGGAGAGTTGAAGAGAGATATAATTACATCGTTCCTGCTCTCCACGATATTATGATCTAATGGGGGAGATAGACAGGAAATAACTTACTTAGAGGAGAAAGGCGGGAAGAGAATTCGTCCCCTGAGAAAGTGGATGAATGCTTGATTTAGGAATACAGTTTATATAGTCATTATGAACAGAGGTTTAACAGATTTGCAATCAGGACATGTCAGACGAAGCAGCGTGGTCTAGTCGGTAGAATGCAGGCCTGGGTTTCAAATGAACATGGGTTCTGATCTTGAGGGTACCACCACATGTCTTCTGTATGACCTTGGACAGGGTCGCTTAAATTCTCCGTGCCTCAGTTCCCTCATCCGTAAAATGGGGATTGAGATGTGAGCCCCACGGGGGACATGGACTCTGTCCAATCTGATTAGCTTGCATCTACTCCGGCACTTAGTATAGTGCCTGATATATAGTAAGCGCTCCACAACGACCATAAGAAAAAGTTAAAATAGGCTGACTGACTGACAAATTGAGTGTCTCAGATTTTGAATTAGACAAAGGTGAAGCCATTAAAATGGCTAAAGACTGTCGTTGAAAACAGGAAGCATTGGGACGTTGGGTGCAGATGCTGCTGCTTCCACGGGAGCCCCGAGGGCCGACACCATCGCTGATGCTGAGGAGACCGGGCCCTTGTCTCCCAGGAGCCTCAGGAACAACGTGACCACAAGGTGCCTGGCTTCTCCAGGCCACAAGGTCCCTCGGCAGGGCCCTGAGTTATCCTCCAGGGATCTCCCTCGGAGCAGCTCCTGCTTTATCTTCAGGGACAGGTTCCATCTGAAGAGCTTCTCGGAGTCTGAGGGAGAGCGGAGAAGGACCTAGATTCCTTCCTGACTGACCGCACTCAGGTGTCTGAGGGGAAAGAGGAGATCAGCCCAGCCCTGCAGAGGTCAGGGACCCCCAGCCCGACGCTGCCCCGGTGAGAGTGAATGGGGGTGAGTGGGATGGAAGGGTGGGAGGAACGAATATAAGGATGGAAGAGATGAAGCCAGTCTGGGGCTTAAATTGGGGTTCGACCAGGGCAGCGGCTCCCAGCAGGGCAGTGGTACTAGCAGGAGGGAAGGTGTTCCTCAGTTCAATAACCCCCAACAATCACACCCCTCTCCTCCTTCCTCCTCAAACCTCGCTACCATAATAATGATGGCATTTGTTAAGCGCTTACCATATGTGAAGCACTGTTCTAAGCGATGGGGGGTTCAAGGTGATCAGGTTGTCTCACGTGGGACTCACAGCCTAAATCCCCATTTTACAGATGAGGTAACTGAGGCCCTGAGAAATTAAGTGACTTGCCCAAAGTCACACAGTTAACAAGTGGCAGAGCTAGGTTTAGAACCCATGACACCTGGCTTCCAAGCCCGTGCTCTTTCCACCACGCCATGATGCTACCATGCCAGGTACCCCCCAGGCTACCATGCTCCAGCACAGTGGCAGCACTACGGACAGTCACTTTGAATTTTCCTGGGTCCAGGAACCCCTTGCAGAGGATAAATTACATGCAGGGCTGAGAGAATGGGACCGGCCTTGGACCACCATTGGCACTATTAGCAATTCCTCCCTGTAAGACTTTTTCTCAAATGTTGGGAGAAAACAAATAGCAGGAAAGGTTGGAATCCCTGCCTTCATGGGTTTTCCAGCTGGCTGGGCTACGTTGACACGGGATAATTTACTATCAACCAAGTAACCTTGAATCATCTTTATTGAGGGCTTATTGTGTGCACTAAGCATTTGGAGAGTAATACTAGTAATAGTAGTACTTGTTAAGCTCTTACTATGTCCCAAGCACTTTCCTAAGCGATGGGGTGGATACAAGTTAGGCACAGTCCTTGTTCAACATGGGGCTCATAGTCTTAATCCCCATTTTACAGATGAGGTAACTGAGGTTCAGAGCCGTGGTCACACAGCAGACATGAGGCAGAGCCTGAATTAGAACCCAGGTCCATCTGACTCCTTCTGACTCCGAAGCCTGTGCTCTATTCACTTTAGAAAAACATAACAGACACATTCCTTGCCCCTTCTAGAAGGAAAGAAAGAATGGAAAGATGAATATGCAATTATTGCATGCCATTTTACATATAAGGAAACTGAGGCCCAGAGAAGTGAAGAAACTTGACCGAGGTCCCAATCAGAAAAAGGAGAGGCAGGATTAGAACTCAAGTCCTCAGACTCCCATTAAGCTAAGCTTGGGAAAGTACAATAAAACAGCTCTGGTAAATGTGTATGCTACCTTCTAGGAGCACATAGTCAAGAAGGGAACCCCTGGGCCCATGGTTTTTCCACTAAATGAGGATGGAAATGAGTTGATTCGTGCTTGAGTTAAATGAAGTGGATTTAGAGGGCTGGAAAATGAATGGGGAAGCTGGTTGGAGGAGGGAAGATTTTAGCAGTGCTCAGTATTCGGGAAGACCTGTGCTCTCTCTGATTTTGAGTGGTTAAGAGAGGGAGTTCCAGGTTAGGATGGAAACAGGAGAGTCGATCGTGAGTATCAACTAGAAAGTTGCTCTGAGATCTGAGAAGACGAGTTGAACGATGGACAAGAGTGAACTGCAGCCATAGTGCAGAAAGCCTTCAAGCCGATTGTGAGTTTTTGTTGCTTGTGAAAAGACACAACTTGTCCTGAGTGAAGGCTGACGAGAGGAGAAGATGTAGGCTGAGCGATACTTTAGGAAAGGACTTGTACTTCCCAAGCGCTTAGTACTGTGCTGTGCACACAGTAAGCGCTCAATAAATACGATTGAATGAAAGACTGACTAGATAAATGATGAGTTATTCTTGTTTGTGTGAGTCCACATGTGAATGCAGATATTGAGCAAATTGAATCAGTTTGATGTATATGTGGGTTTTATTTTTGTTGTTTGTTTTATGGTATTATTATATGCTTATTATATGCCAGGTACTGTACTAAACACTGGTGTAGACACAAACTAATGAGTTTGGACACAGTTTATGCCCCACATATTGCTTTCAGTCATAATCCCCAATTTACAGATAAGGTAACTGAGGCACAGAGAAGGTACGTTACTGGCCCTGGTTCATACAAGGGACAAGGGACAGAGACAGGATTAGAATTCAGGTCCTTCTGTCTACCAGGCTCATTCTCTCTGCACTAAATGGATGAATTTTGTATAAAGGCATTTCTTGTTTAATGCTAAAACCACCGAAAAAATTTCACAACAGTCGTGTTCATATTCTTATGTTCTCTGACATGTCCTATCGCCTATTCATTTTAGTTTCAGCCTCCTCAACCAAAAATAATACTCTTGATAGTTATTAAGTGCTTACAACGTTCCAAGCATAGTATCAAGTGTCGAGGTAGATTCAAGATAATGTAGTAGAACACAGTCCGTGTCCCACGGAGCATTCACAGACTAAGTAGGAGGTAAAACATGTATCAAATCCTCATTTCACTATTGAGAAAACAAAGGCGTAGAGAAATTAAATCACTTTCCCATGGCTATGAAGCCGACAAGTGGTAGAGTTGGGATTAGAAGTCAAGTCCTATGATTTCCGGGCCTGGGTTCTTCCCAGTAGCACCCTGTGACTACACAGTCCATATATTGGTGCGTCCAATAGAATGTAATCTCCTTGGGGGCAGTGATCACATGTACTATTACTGTGTCCTCCTTAGGTACTCAATAAATAGAAATGATTGACTGTGAGCCAGTTGTTGGGTAGGGATCATCTCTATCTGTTTCCAACTTGTACTTACCAAGCGCTTAGTACAGTGCTCTACACACAGTAAGCACTCAATAAATACGATTGAATAAATGAATGAATTGACATTCTCATTCCTTCACCCCCAACATAATTATCTGTAAATTAAATTCTTCCTTCCATATTCTTTTTCAGGGAGTCGACACCATTTCCCAGAAATGTTCAATGTCTCCACGGTGAGCTCAAATATCATTTTGAATTTATTAACTGTCTCCTCTCCATAATCACTAGCAAGTGTCCTGTCAGTTCCTTCATTCATCCCATCAATTGACTGTAACTTTGGATCTTCGATCATCACATTCAGAAATCAGTGCTGCCTCCCAGAAATGTCCAATATCTCCACGGTGAGGGAATTCCTCTTACTGAGTTTCTCAGAAGTCCGGGAGCTGCAGCTTGTCCATGCCATGCTGTTCCTCCTGGTCTACCTAGCGGTCCTGACAGGTATTCTCCTCATAGTCGCCGTCGCCGCCCTCGACTGGTGCCTCCACATCCCCATGTACTTCTTCCTCAGGATCCTATCCGTCCTCGACTTCTGCTACATCTCCATCACTATCCCCAAGTTTGTCGTCATCTCACTGACCGACTGTAGATCCATCTCCTTCCTGGGCTGTGTGGCCCAGGGTCTTTTTGGTGGGTCTGTTTGCTGCTTCAGAACTGTTTGCCCTCACAGCAATGTCTTACGATTGCTAGGCCGCCATCTGCTACTCCCTGCATTATGAGCTCACCATGACCAACACGGCCTGTGGAAAGATGGTGGACGCCTCCTGGCTCAGCGGGGTGCTGGTTGGCGTCCTGCTTTCAGCTTCGACTTTCTCCCTGAGATGCTGTGGGTCCAACACCGTCCAGCAATTCTTCTGAGATGAGCCCCTGCTGAATATCTCCTGCTCTGAGAACCACGTCGCCATCGATGTGAGCGTCATCGGTGGGGTAGCTTTAGCTGTCGTCTGCTTCGTCTCCATCGTTGTCTCCTACCTGCATATATTCCAGGCCATGCTGAGAATGCCGGCCTCCGAGAGCGAGGCCAAAGTATTCGCCACCTGCCTGTTCCACTTCGCTGTCTTCACTGTCTTCCTGTTTACGGCCATCATCTCCTACCTCAAGCCCGGTCACACTCCCCCTCGACCCTCGACCTGCTGTTGTCCATGTTCTACACCGTCGTGCCGCCCACCCTGAACTCCCTCATCTACAGCCTGAGAATTTGGGACATGAAGGCCGCCCTGGGGAGAGTCTTAAAGAGGAGATTCCTCCTCCCTCTTCTAGGAGGCAAAATGTCTGTTTCTTTTTGCTGAACTACCCCATTATTAATCAGGGTTCTAACCTTGGGGATATCCATATAAAGACCTGTCCAAAGAGAAATTCAAGTGTCTGTGGATTTGTCACTGTCTGGGGCTGAGGGTGATTAGGCACGTTTGACTGTAAACCCTGTGTGGCCATGGATTGTGTCTCTTAATTCTGAATGGTACTTTCCACACGCTTAGTTAAGTGTTCTGCACATAGTAATCACTCTAAATATGATTAAATGAATGAATAAGTGACTGACAATTGATTGCCTGGACAGAATCATGGCATAGTGGAATGAGCATGTGTATGACCTTGGTCCAGCCACATAGCCTCTTTGGGTCTCTCTGGAAAATCGGAATTCCATATGTGCTCTCTCTTTCTCTTACAGTCTGAGCCCCTGTGGATCAGGAAACGTGTCCGATCTGATTAGTTTGATTCTATTCCAGGACTTGGCAGTCTTTTTCAAGTAAATTCTTAATGAATTGACATTTCTAATGATAACAGTAATTCTATGAATTTTAAGATCACTCGGTGTTTATGAAAATCAGAAATTGAGAGGGTGCCAAGGGAGAAGGGATGCAATCGTGGAAACTGTACCCCACATTTGACTGCTTGTTTCGTTGCTTTGATGCCTGTCTCCCCCTTGTAGACTGTGAGTTCGTTGTGGGCAGAGATTATATCTATTTGTTGATGAATTGTACTTTCCAAGCGCTTAGTACAGTGCTCTGCGCACAGTAAGCACTTACTAAATACGATTGAATGAATGAATGAATGAATTTGACTGATCAGATCCTTGTCTCGAATCCATTTATTCATCCATCCACCTATCCGTCCGACTGTCCATCCATCCGTCTGTTTGTTCACCCATCTGTCTGTCCATCCATCTATCCAACCGTCCATTCACAAATACATGAATCCATAATAATAATGATGGTGATCTTTGTTAAGCTCTTAGTGTGTGCCAGGCACTGTACTAAGTGCTGTGGCAAATACAAGCTAATCAGTTTTTACACAGTCCCTATCACACGTGGGTATGATAATTGACAATCCATCAGTCAATGATATTTATTGAGTCATGACTGGGTTCAGAGCACTGTTCTCAGCACCCAGGAGAATGCTATTGAGCATAGCTGCCAGGAATGTTCCCTGCTCACAAGCTTACAGTCAAAAGGGGGAGAAAGACATTAAAAGAAATAAAGGAAAGGGGAGATACACATAAAAGTATTTACAGCAGAGCAATCTAGAGAGGTGGCTGTGCAATGGAGTAAAACAATATACATGCTAGAAGGCGTATCAGTCGGTCCATGACAGGTAGAGATTGTGGACAGGTTTGTCTGCCCGAGAGTTAACTGGGAAAAGGTCGTTGGAGGAGATGGGATCTTGTGTGGAAATTGGAACGTGGAAGGAATGTGGCCTGTCAGGAGGAGCATCATGGTGGAGTGGACAAACCACGACTCGGGAAGTCAGAAGGTCATAGTTCACAGCCCACTTGTGGTCACACCCTCGACCTCATCCTCTCCTACAGCTGCACTATCTCCACCCTCATCAACTCTGAAATCCCTCTCTCCGATCATAACCTCTCACCTGCCTCCTCACTCACACTCCTCTCCCCTGTAAATCTATATTACTACCTCACAGAGACCTCTACTCTCTCGACCCAATCCATCTTTCTGAGCGCCTCACACCATACCTCGCCTCCCTTTCCTCTCTACCCAATCTTGATGATCAGATTCCTGCTCTCAACTCTACCCTCTCTATTCAGCTCGACTCCCTCGCTTCCCTTTCCCTTCGCCACACCAGTACCACTAACCCACAGCTTTGGATCACTACGACTATCTGTCTCCTTCGCTCTTATAGTCGAGCTGCTGAACACTGCTGGCGAATGTCTAAACACCAGGCCAACCTCGTTCACTTCAGGTTTATCCTTTCTTGCCTTAACGCTGCCTTCTCCTCTGACAGACAAAACTATTTCTCCTCCCTTATTGACGCCAATGCCCATCATCCCCGTCAGCTCTTCCGTACATTTAAATCCCTTCTCAGACCCCATGTTCCTCCCCCTCCTCCAGCCCTCACCCCCAACGATCTGGCCTCCTACTTCATTACTAAAATTAACTCCATCAGGTCTGAGCTCCCCAAAGTCACTCCTCCCCCTTCTCCAACCCCCAGGCCCTCAACCCTCTCCGCTACTCTCCCATCCTTCCCAGCAGTATCCTCAGATGTGATCTCCTCCCTCCTCTCAAGTGCTACTCCGGCCACCTGTGCTTACCACCCCATTAACTCTCATCTTATGAAATCTCTCGCTCCATCCTTCCTCCCCCCCTTAACGTCCATCTTCAACTGCTAAGTCACCACTGGTTCCTTCCCTTCTGCCTTCAAACATGCCCACGTCTCCCCCATCCTAAAAAAAAACCCCTCTCTTGACCCTACCTCCCCTTCTAGTTATCGCCCTATCTCCCCCCTACCATTCCTTTCCAAATTCCTTGGGCGAGTCGTCTACACCCGCTGCCTCGATTTCCTCAACGCTAACTCTCTCCTCCAATCTGGCTTCCGTCCCCTACATTCCACCGAACCTGCCCTTTCAAAGGTTACCAATGACCTCCTGCTTGCCATATCCAACGTCACCCACTCTATCCTAACCCTCTTCGACCTCTCAACTGCCTTCGATACTATGGGCCACCCCCTTCTCCTCAACATGCCACCCAACCTTGGCTTCACAGACTGTCCTCTCCTGGTTCTCCTCTTATCTCTCCAGCCGTTCATTCTCAGTCCCTTTTGCGGGCTCTTCATCCCCCTCCCATCCTTTTACTGTAGGGGTTTCTCAAGAGTCAGTTCATGGTCCCCTTTTGTTCTCTTTCTACACTCACTCCCTCGGTGAACTCATTAGTTCCCACGGCTTCAACTACCATCTCTACGCTGATGACACCCAAATCTACATCTCTGCCCCTCCACTCTCTCCCTCCCTTCAGGCTCGGGTCTCCTCCTGCCTTCAAGACATCTCCATCTGAATGTCTGCCCACCATATAAAACTCAGTATGTCCAAGACTGAACTCCTTATCATCATCATCATCATCAAGCGTATTTATTGAGCGCTTACTATGTGCAGAGCACTGTACTAAGCGCTTGGGAAGTACAAATTGGCAACACATAGAGACAGTCCCTACCCAACAGTGGGCTCACAGTCTAAAAGGGGGAGACAGAGAACAAAACCAAAGATACCAACAAAATAAAATAAATAGGATAGATATGTACAAGTAAAATAAATAAATAAATAAATAGAGTAATAAATATGTACAAACATATATACATATATACAGGTGCTGTGGGGAAGGGAAGGAGGTAGGATGGGGAGATGGAGGGGGGAAGAGGGGGAGAGGAAGGAAAGGGCTCAGTCTGGGAAGGCCTCCTGGAGGAGGTGAGCTCTCAGCAGGGCCTTGAAGTGAGGAAGAGAGCTAGCTTGGCGGATGGGCAGAGGGAGGGCATTCCAGGCCCGGGGGATGACATGGGCCGGGGGTCGATGGCGGGACAGGCGAGAACGAGGTACGGTGAGGAGATTAGCGGCGGAGGAGCGGAGGGTGCGGGCTGGGCAGTAGAAGGAGAGAGGGGAGGTGAGGTAGGAGGGGGCGAGGTGATGGACAGCCTTGAAGCCCGGGGTGAGGAGTTTCTGCCTGATGCGCAGATTGATTGGTAGCCATGGGAGGTTTTTGAGGAGGGGAGTAATATGCCCAGAGCGTTTCTGGACAAAGATAATCCGGGCAGCAGCATGAAGTATGGATTGAAGTGGAGAGAGACACGAGGATGGGAGATCAGAGAGAAGGCTGGTGCAGTAGTCCAGACGGGATAGGATGAGAGCTTGAATGAGCAGGGTAGCGGTTGGGATGGAGAGGAAAGGGCGGATCTTGGCAATGTTGCAGAGCTGAGACCAGCAGGTTTTGGTCACGGCTTGGATGTGAGGGCTGACTGAGAAAGCGGAGTCGAGGATGACACCAAGGTTGCGGGCTTGTGAGACGGGAAAGATGGTAGTGCCGTCAACAGAGATGGGAAAGTCAGGGAGAGGACAAGGTTTGGGAGGGAAGACAAGGAGTTCAGTCTTCGACATGTTGAGCTTTAGGTGGCGGGCAGACATCCAGATGGAGATGTCCTGAAGGCAGGAGGAGATGCGAGCCTGGAGAGAGGGGGAGAGAGCAGGGGCAGAGATGTAGATCTGGGTGTCATCAGCGTAGAGATGATAGTTGAAGCCGTGGGAGCGAATGAAGTCACCAAGGGAGTGCGTGTAGATCGAGAACAGAAGGGGACCAAGCACTGAACCTTGGGGAACACCCACAGTAAGAGGATGGGAGGGGGAGGAGGAGCCTGCAAAAGAGACTGAGAAAGAACGACCGGAGAGATAAGAGGAGAATCAGGAGAGGGCGGAGTCTGTGAAGCCAAGGTCAGATAGCGTGTTGAGGAGAAGGGGGTGGTCCACAGTGTCAAAGGCAGCTGAGAGGTCGAGGAGGATTAGGACAGAGTATGAGCCGTTGGATTTGGCAAGCAGGAGGTCATTGGTGACCTTTGAGAGGGCAGTTTCCGTGGAATGAAGGGGACGGAAGCCAGACTGGAGGGGGTCGAGGAGAGAGTTGTTGTTGAGGAATTCTAGGCAGCGCGTTTAGACAACTCGTTCGAGGAGTTTGGAAATGAATGGTAGGAGGGATATGAGACGATAACTAGAAGGTGAGGTGGGGTCAAGAGAGGGTTTTTTTAGGATGGGAGAGACATGGGCATGTTTGAAGGCAGAGGGGAAGGAACCAGTGGAGAGTGAGTGGTTGAAGATGGAAATTAAGGAGGGGAGAAGAGATGGAGCGAGAGATTTCATGAGATGAGAGGGGATGGGGTCAGAAGCACAGGTGGCCGGAGTAGCACTTGAGAGGAGGGAGGAGAGCTCCTCTGAGGATACCGCTGGGAAAGATGGGAGAGTAGCAGAGAGTGTTGAGAGCCGGGGGGTTGGAGAAAGAGGTGAAGAGACTTTGGGGAGGTCGGACCTGATGGATTTAATTTTGTTAATGAAGTAGGAGGCCAGATCGTTGGGGGTGAGGGAAGGAGGAGGGGGAGGAACCGGAGGCCTGAGAAGGGAGTTGAATGTACGGAAGAGCTGGCGGGGGTGATGGGCATGGGAGTCAATAAGGGAGGAGAAATAGTTTTGTCTGGCAGAAGAGAGGGCTGAGTTAAGGCAGGAAAGGATAAACTTGCAGTGAACGAGGTTGGCATGGTGTTTAGACTTTCGCCAGCAGCGTTCTGCAGCTCGAGCATAAGAGCGAAGGAGGTGGACAGTGGCAGTGATCCAGGGCTGTGGGTTAGTGGTGCGAGAGCGGCGAAGGGAAAGGGGAGCGAGTGAGTCTAGCTGAGTATAAAGGGTAGAGTTGAGAGCAGTAATGTGATCATCAAGACTGGGTAGAGAGGAGAGGGCGGCGAGGTGAGGTGTGAGGCGCTCTGAAAGATGGGTGGGGTCCAGAGAGCGGAGATTTCTGTGAGGGAGTAATACGGATTTACAGGGGAAAGGAGTGTGAGTGAGGAGGCAGGTGAGAAGATTATGATCAGAGAGAGGGATTACAGAGTTGGTGAGGGTGGAAAGCCTGCCCTGTCCCTGACGTTCTCATCACTGTTGACGGCACTACTATCCTTCCCGTCTCACAAGCCCGTAACCTTGGTGTTATCCTCGACTCAGCTCTCTCGTTCACCCCTCACATCCAATCCGGTACCAAAACCTGCCGGTCTCACCTACGCAACATCGTGAAGATCCGCCCTTTCCTCTCCATCCAAACCGCTACCCTGCTGGTTCAATCTCTCATCCTATCCCGACTGGATTACTGCATCAGCCTCCTCTCTGATCTCCCATCCTCCTGGCTCTCCCCACTTCAATCTATACTTCACGCTGCTGCCCGAATCATCTTTGTGCAGAAATGTTCTGGGCATGTTACTCCCCTCCTCAAAAACCTCAAGTGGTTACCAATCAACCTAAGCATCAGGCAATAACTCCACACTCTTATCTTCAAGGCTCTCCATCACCTCGCCTCCTCCTACCTCACCTCCCTTCTTTACTTCTACAGCGCAGCTCGCACCCTCCGCTCCTCTGCCGCTAACCTCCTCACTGGGCCTCGTTCTTGCCTGTACGGCCATCGACTCCAGGCCCACGCCCTCCCCCTTGCCTGGAATACCCTCCCCCCACACTTCCGCTCTCTTCCTCCCTTCAAAGCCCTACTGAGAGCTCACCTCTTCCAGGAGGCCTTCCTAGCCTGAGCCCCCTCATTCCTCTCCAGCTCCTCCCCTCCTCATCCCCCCGCCCTACCTCCTTCCCCTCCCCACAGCACTTGTATATATGTCTGTGCAGCGTTATTACTCTATTTATTTTCCTTGTACATATGTACCATTCTATGTATTTTATTTTTTAATATGTGTTTTTTTGTTGTCATTCTCCCCGTTCTAGACTGTGAGCCCGCTACTGGGTAGGGACCTCTCTATATGTTACCAACATGTACTTCCCAAGCGTTTAGTACAGTGCTCTGCACAAAGTAAGCGCTCAATAAATACGACTGAATGAATAGGTCCTATTCCCGGCTCTGCTACTTGTCTGTTGTGACCTTGGGCAAGTCACTTCACTTCTCTGGGCCTTCAGTTACCTCATCTGGAAAATGTAAGTTGAGACTGTGAACCCCGCGTGGGACCAACCCGATTTGCCTGTATCCACCCCAGTGCTTAGTACAGTGACTCACAGATAGTAATCAGAACATACCGTAATTATTATTTGAAGGTGTGGGAGTTCTAAATTGAGGAAACAGACCGAGAGAGGGGAGAGGCATGGGAGTAATGAGAGTGAAGCAGAGCTAGAAGATTTGCCAGGGATGAATTTAAAAAATATGTTGGGAATAAAAGCTGAGGCGAAGAGATGTGAAAGGTATAGGATCTATTGAATAGACATAAAATGATAGGAAGGGATTTGACTAGTTCATAATATGAACAAATAATAAATAAATAAATAATAAATATGAACAAATAATGGTATTTGTTAAGCAAGTACTATGTGGTAAGCACTGTACTAAGTGCTGGGGTTGATACAAGTTAATCAGGCCCCTCATGGACCTCACAGTCTAAATAGGAGGGAGAATAGGTACTGAATCTCAATTTTGCAAACGTTGGAACTGAGGCCCAGAGAGGTGAAGTGACTTGCCCAAGGTCATACAGTAGATAAATGGCAGAGTGGGGTTTAAAAGCCAGGTCTGAGCTCTTTCCACAAGGCCGCTCTGCTTCTCAAAGTATGTGGAATTAAGTGACTACAATCCTTGCAGATATTTGCAAATTAGAATATTAATAATAATAAAAATAATGGCATTTGTTAAGCCCTTACTATGTGCAAAGCACTGTTCTAAGCGCTGAGGAAGATACAAGGTGATCATGTTGTCCCACGTGGGGCTCACAGTCTTAATCCCCATTTTACAGATGAGGTAACAGGCACAGAGAAGTTACGTGACTTGCCCAAGGTCACATGGCTGACAATTGGTGGAGCCTGGATTTGAACCCATGACCTCTGACTTTCATGCCCGTGCTCTTTCCATTGAGCCACGCTGCTTGTCTTGGAACAGACACCTCGGAGTCAGGAATGGTTTTCTGTGCTGGCCTGAACAGAGACATATAAACTGATGGAGATGAACACCGTGATTAGCTTGTAGCCATCCTACTACCAAGCATGTAGTAAGAACTTAACAAATACCACAAAACCCCCAAAATCTGAGATTTCCCTGCAACCCAAAGATTTTCTCATCTTCTGTGAACTTTTCTCTGGATTACCATTCTCGTCCCTATTTGAATCTACTTTTCTTTTCTAAATGTCCTTAGGCAGTGTGTCGATTCCCAGAAAATGACCAATGTCACTGTGAAGACAGAAATCCTGCTCTGAGATTCTCGTAAGTTCGCGAGCTGCAGCTGGTCCACGCTGTGCTGTTCCTCCGGGTCTACCTGGCGTCCCTGACGGGAAATTTCTTCATTGTCGCTATCACCATCCTCGACCGCACCTCCAGACCCCCATGTACTTCTTCCTCAGGCACCTGTCTGTCCTCGATCTCTGCTTAATTCTGTCATCCTCCCCAAGTTCATCTACAACTCCCTGAGCAATAGTAACCCCATCTCCTTCCTCGGTTGCATCGCTCAGCTTTTTCTGTGGATCTTATTTGTGAGTTCTGAGTATTTCGTCCTCACGACAATGTCCTACAACCGTTACGCCGCCATCTGCCTGCCTCTGCGCCACGACATCATCATGGACCGAGGAGCCTGTGGGAAGATGGACGCCGCCTCATGGCTCAGCGGAGGACTGACTGGGGTGTTGTTTTCAGCTTCGATATTCTCCATGTTCTTCTGCAGGTCCAACGTTGTCCCCCAGTTCTTCTGTGACGTCCCCACTCTGCTGAAGATCTCCTGCTCCGAGGACCATGTTGCCATGGACATGAGCATGATCACAGGGGTAGCGTTAGCTGTCGTCTGCTTCACGCGCATCATTGTCTCGTACATCCGCATTTTCTGGGCCGTGCTGAAGATGACAGCCACTGAGGACCAGGCTTCTTCTGCCTGCCTCAACTCACCATCGTCATTGCTTTTTTCTCTACCTGGACTTTCGCCTACCTCAAACTGCCCTCGGACTCCCCCTCAACACTGGACCTGCTTGCGTCCGTCTTCTACACCGTGGTGCCCCCCGCCTTCAACTCCCTCATCTACAGCCTGAAGAACAAAGATGTGAAATGTGCCCAGGTGAGGGTCCTAAATATTACACACTCCCAGCTCCCTCTCTGGCATAAAATGTCTGTTTCCTCTTGCCAATGATCCCAGCAATTGTCAGAGGTATTGTCCAAGGATTTACCCAGATTTACAACCATCCTTCGTGTCTAAAGACAGAATCCCAGCAGGGAAGATTTTCCTATGTGTGCTGCTGTGGCTGAGAAAGCCCCCCTTCATGTTCAGGATTTAGTGATCTTTCCTTGATCCCTGTTAGATTTGCATAGGAGAAATGTAAAGTACTCCTGTAGATTGTAAGCTCCATGTGGGCAGGGAACATGTCGACAAACTTTGTTATATTGTACGCTCCCAAGCACTTAGTACCATGCTCTGCACATTGTAAGCACTCAATAAATACCACTGATTGATTGTTTTGTACAGGGCTCCACACGGAGTAAGTGCTCAGTAAATACCACTGACGCATTGTATAATTGATTAATTGTCTGATTAATATCTGTATCCCCCTCTAGACTTGTAAGTATACTCCTCTAGACTTGTAAGCACATGGGGGACAGGGAATGTGTCTGCCAACTCTTTTATACTGTACTCTCCCAAGTACCTAGTACAGTGCTCTGTTCATGGAAAGTGTTCAATAAATACCTTTGATTGAGTGATCGATTGATTAATGTCTCTATCCCCCTCTAGCATGTAAGCTCACTGTGGACAGGAAACATGTCTACCAGCTCTGTATTACTGTACAATCCCAGGGATTTAGTACAGTCCTCTGCACACAGTAATCGCTCAATAAATACCATTGATTGATTGACTGATCATTTGATTAGCTGGGTTGAGTGGGAACAAAGAAAGGAGGTATAGAAGAGGGTACCAAGACTCAAGAGACACAATTGCTATTTCCACAATTTCTGGAAGTCTGCCCCATGTAACTCACAACAGTTCAAATGTAGCACATCAACAGTTACCCTTCATCCCCATGTATGATTTTACACTTCTCATTCTTACCTATGCATAGATTACCAATTGTATATTTGGTTAGTAATGGATCTACTTCCTCATGGCATAGGTACCACTCCCTGTAAAATCCTTACGTTCTCTCATGAGAACTGGTGTCTACTCTCTTCACTAAAATGTGAACTTTCTGAGGCCAGAATGTGCATGTCTTCCTTTTTTTGGAATTCGTTAAGTGCTTAGTATGTGTCAGGCATAGGACTAAGTGCTAGAATAGATACAGGATAATCAGTCAGTCAGTTGGTCCGTTGTATTTATTGATGCTTATTGTGTGCAGAACACTGTACTAGGTGCTTAACAGAGTACAGTGATACAATATAAAAGACGCATTCCCTGTCCACAACGAGCTTCCAGGCTAGAGGGGAAGAAAGACATTAATGTAAAAAAATACTGGATATGGGTATAAGTGTTATTGGACTGGATGAAAGAAGGGAGCAAACTAGGGTGACAGAAGGGAATGGGAGAAAAGGAAATCAGGGCTTATTCAGAGAATGTGTTTTGGAGGAGCTGTGCCTTAAATATTCTTATATATATTATATTATTATTATATTATATAATATTATTATTGCCATTGCATATTGATTGCTTAACTACACCCTGTGATGCCATCGCCTACTTTTATCATTGCTACTGTTTTATCGCTTCTGCATCTCAATTGTTAACCTCCCGCTGTACTGTCACTCGCCCTGCTGACCTCACCATGAACTTTCAGTTCCCTTGCTCCCAACTGCCATTCCCATTCCTCACCTTCCCCTTCCCCTCTCCCATCCAGTTTTTTCCCTCCCTCTCACCCACCAAGACCACTCCCCCTCACCCCCTAACAAGGATTCCTCTGTACCAGCGCAGGTCCTCCGCTCCTCCCTCCCGGCCCCCTCCCTCCCCTTCTCCCCGCCCCCACCCCATCCCAGGTCTCCTTTCCCATCGCCACCCCCCTTCCCACTCTCCCCGCCCAGGCCCCCGCCAACTCATCCCAATCCAAACCCTCCCCACCCCTCACACCCTTCCCCCTCCCTCCCCACCCTCGACAGCTGTTGCCAAGTGTGGCCTCTGGTACCCCCGCTCCGTTTTAAGTAAGATCCTTTTCATCCTGGACCTTTTCCTTTCCAGTTCTCTACTCCTCCTCGCCCTAACTGAAACATGGCTGTCTCCAGACGACACGGTCTCTTCTGCTGCTCTCTGCAGTGCAGGCCTCTTCTTCTCCCACTCCCCCAGACTCACCGGAAAAAGAGGAGGTGTCGGTTTCCTTCTCGCCCCCCAATGTCGCTTTCGCAATATCCCTCCTCCCCCTTCCCTTTCCTTCCCTTCCTTTGAAGCCCACATTATTTGGCTCTACCACCCCCTCCAGATTCTTGTAGCCATCATCTACCGCCCTCCTGGCCCCACTTCCAACTTCTTTAACGACTTTGACCCCTTCCTCACCTTCCTTCTCTCCTTCTCCATGCCCACTCTGATCCCCGGAGACTTCAATATCCACATGGATATCCCTGGTGACTCCTCTGCAACCCGCCTTCTGTCTCTTCTTGACGCTGCCAACCTCTTCCTCCACCCCACCAAACCCACTCACCAACTTGGTCATACCCTCGACCTCATCATCTCCTACCGCTACACTGTGTCCACCCTCACCAATTCTGTAATCCCTCTCTCTGATCATAATCTTCTCACCTGCCTCCTCACTCACACTCCTTTCCCCTGTAAATCCGTATTACTCCCTCACAGAGATCTCCGCTCTCTAGACCCCACCCATCTTTCGGAGTGCCTCACACCCCACCTCGCTGCCCTCTCCTCTCTACCCATTCTTGATGATCAGATTACTGCTCTCAACTCTACCCTTTCTACTCAGCTAGACTCACTCGCTCCCCTTTCCCTTCACCGCTCTCCTACCACTAACCCACAGCCCTGGATCACTGCCACTGTCCGCCCCCTTCGCTCTTATGCTCGAGCTGCCGAACGCTGCTGGCGAAAGTCTAAACACCATGCCAACCTCGTTCACTTTAAGTTTATCCTTTCCTGCCTTAACTCAGCCCTCTCTTCTGCCAGACAAAACTATTTCTCCTCCCTTATTGACAACCATGCCCATCACCCCCGCCAGCACTTCCGTACATTCAACTCCCTTCTCAGGCCCCCGGTTCCTCCCCCTCCTCCGTCCCTCACCCCCAACGATCTGGCCTCCTACTTCATTAACAAAATTAAATCCATCAGGTCCGACCTCAATCAACCAATCAATCGTATTTATTGAGCGCTTACTATGTGCAGAGCACTGTACTAAGCGCTTGGGAAGTACAAATTGGCAACATATAGAGACAGTCCCTACCCAACAGTGGGCTCACAGTCTGAAAAGGGGAGACAGAGAACAAAACCAAACATACTAACAAAATAAAATAAATAGAATAGATATGTACAAATAAAATAAATAAATAAATAAATGGAGTAATAAATATGTACAACCATATATACAGTTGCTGTGGGGAAGGGAAGGAGGTAAGATGGGGGGGATGGAGAGGGGGACGAGGGGGAGAGGAAGGAAGGGGCTCAGTCTGGGAAGGCCTCCTGGAGGAGGTGAGCTCTCAGTAGACCTCCCCAAAGTCTCTTCCCCCCTTTCTCCAACCCCCCGGCTCTCACCACTCTCTGCTACTCTCCCATCCCTCCCAGCGGTATCCTCAGAGGAGCTCTCCTCCCTCCTATCAAGTGCTATTCCGGCCACCTGTGCTTCTGACCCCATTCCCTCTCATCTCATGAAATCTCTCGCTCCATCCCTTCTCTCCTCCTTAACTTCCATCTTCAACCGCTCACTCTCCTCTGGTTCCTTCCCCTTTGCCTTCAAACATGCGAATGTTTCTCCCATCCTAAAAAAACCCTCTCTTGACCCCACCTCACCTTCTAGTTATCGTCCCATATCCCTCCTACCATTCCTTTCCAAACTCCTTGAACGAGTTGTCTACACGCGCTGCCTAGAATTCCTCAACAACAACTCTCTCCTCGACCCCCTCCAGTCTGGCTTCCGTCCCCTTCATTCCACGGAAACTGCCCTCTCAAAGGTCACCAATGACCTCCTGCTTGCCAAATCCAACGGCTCATACTCTGTCCTAATCCTCCTCGACCTCTCAGCTGCCTTTGACACTGTGGACCACCCCCTTCTCCTCAACACGTTATCTGACCTTGGCTTCACAGACTCCGTCCTCTCCTGGTTCTCCTCTTATCTCTCCGGTCGTTCTTTCTCAGTCTCTTTTGCAGGCTCCTCCTCCCCCTCCCATTCTCTCACCGTGGGGGTTCCCCAAGGTTCAGTGCTTGGTCCCCTTCTGTTCTCGATCTACACGCACTCCCTTGGTGACCTCATTTGCTCCCACGGCTTCAACTATCATCTCTACGCTGATGACACCCAGATCTACATCTCTGCCCCTGCTCTCTCCCCCTCTCTCCAGGCTCGCATCTCCTCCTGCCTTCAGGACATCTCCATCTGGATGTCTGCCCGCCACCTAAAGCTCAACATGTCGAAGACTGAACTCCTTGTCTTCCCTCCCAAGCCTTGCCCTCTCCCTGACTTTCCCATCTCTGTTGACGGCACTACCATCCTTCCCGTCTCACAAGCCCGCAACCTTGGTGTCATCCTCGACTCCGCTCTCTCATTCAGCCCTCACATCCAAGCCGTCATCAAAACCTGCCGGTCTCAGCTCCACAACATTGCCAAGATCCGCCCTTTCCTCTCCATCCCAACCGCTACCCTGCTCATTCAAGCTCTCATCCTATCCCGTCTGGACTACTGCATCAGCCTTCTCTCTGATCTCCCATCCTCGTTTCTCTCTCCACTTCAATCCATACTTCATGCTGCTGCCCGGATTATCTTTGTCCAGAAACGCTCTGGGCATATCACTCCCCTCCTCAAAAATCTCCAGTGACTACCAATCGATCTGCGCATCAGGCAGAAACTCCTCACCCTGGGTTTCAAGGCTGTCCATCACCTCGCCCCCTCCTACCTCACCTCCCTTCTCTCCTTCTACAGCCCAGTCCGCACCCTCCGCTCCTCCACCGCTGATCTCCTCACCGTACCTCGCTCTCGCCTGTCCCGCCATCGACCCCCGGCCCACGTCATCCCCCGGGCCTGGAATGCCCTCCCTCTGCCCATCCACCAAGCTAGCTCTCTTCCTCCCTTCAAGGCCCTGCTGAGAGCTCACCTCCTCCAGGAGGCCTTCCCAGACTGAGCCCCTTCCTTGCTCTCCCCCTCGTCCCCCTCTCCATCCCCCCATCTTACCTCCTTCCCTTCCCCACAGCACCTGTATATATGTATATATGGTTGTACATATTTATTACTCTATTTATTTATTTATTTATTTTACTTGTACATATCTATCCTATTTATTTAATTTTGTTGGTATGTTTGGTTTTGTTCTCTGTCTCCCCCTTTTAGACTGTGAGCCCACTGTTGGGTAGGGACTGTCTCTATATGTTGCCAATTTGTACTTCCAAAGCGCTTAGTACAGTGCTCTGCACATAGTAAGCGCTCAATAAATACGATTGATGATGATGAAATAAGGCTTCGAAGGTAAGGAAAGTGATCATCCAACGGATATGAAGACGGAGGACAACCCAGCTCAGAGACAAGATGTGGGTGACAGGTCGGCAGTGAGATAGACTAAGCCGCAGTACAGTGAGTAGGTTAGCACTAGAGGAGTGAGATGTGCAGGCAGGGCTGCAGCGGTGAGATGAAGTAGAAGGGGGCAAGCTGATTGAATGTTTTAAAACCAATGGTAAGGAGTCGTGCTTGATGTGGAGGTGGATCAGAATCCACTGGAGATTTCTGAGGAGTGGGGAAACATGGCCTAAATATTTTTGTAGTAAAATGATCCGGGCAGCAGTGTGACGTATGGACTAGAATGGAGAGAGACAGGAGACAGGGAGTTCAGCAAGGAGGCTGATGGAGTCATCACGGTGGGACAGGATACGTGATTTGATTAATTTGGTAGCAGTTTGGATGTAGAGGAAAGGAAATTGTTTTATGTACTTCAACATTTAAGTATTAAGTTAATCAAATTGAAGTACAACTAAAGGGGAAGATATAGTCTTTGCAAATAAGCTTACAGTTAACCAAAGTTTTACAAGTGCTTGTGAATGCCCGAGTTCTAAAATGACAGATGGGAAAACGAAATGTAATTGGAAAATTAGCCTGGATAAGTTGGGCTTCCAAAAGAGATTTCAAAGTGGGGAGAAATAAGGCTTGGCAGGTTTGAAGGAGGGAGGGCGCACGAGGCAGGAGGAAGGGTACAATCCATGGGTTGTAGGCAGGGAAGTTCAGAACGAGACATGGTAAGAAAGTCCGGGGGGATTAGAGAGTGTGAGCTGGGGTGTAGTGGGAGAAGAGAATGGGTAGGTAAGAGAGAGAGAGCTTATTTAGGTTGGTCCACGGTCTTGGCCTGATATATCTCCAATCTCCAGAGTTGAAACAGAGATCAATTATTAATCATGAAAACAGAATGATGACGACTCCATTGATGATGATCTAGGAAAGAGTCCCAGAGTTGGAACCATGTGGGACTGGGCAATTATTTAGGTTGTAAGGGCTCAGACCACAGGGAGCCCACGATCCTGGCCTTCTGAGATTCCCGGATAATAAACTATCTCGGCCAAACTCCGGGCCCGTCCTCCCATGGGGAATCCCCCAGGAAATAACCCGGCCATCATCTGAGGGTACGGCACAGCCATCTGGAGAGCCGAGAGGCTGAGGGAGGATCCTGACAGCCCCTCCCTTCACCCTGACCTTTCTCTCATCCACACCAGCGTCCAGGACCGACGAGGTGGAGTGAGCATCTCTCTCAGCAGAGGTCGATGCTCCCCAGCCCAGGACAAGCCCAGTGATTCCGGAGAGGATCAGGGGAAGGTGAGGGGCCGGAAAGGGAAATTTCAATATAAGCCCTCCTGTTCTTTCTTAATAATAATGTGTGGTATTTGTTAAGTGCTTACCATGTGCCAACACCATACTCAGTGCTGGAGTATATATGATATAATCAGATTGGACACTGTCCCTGTCCCATGTGGGACTCACCATCTTAAACCCCATTTTACAGATGAGGAAACCAAGGAACAGAACAGTTAAGTGACTTGCCCGAGGTGGCCCAGCAGGTAAATAGCAGAGTCGGGATTAAGAGCAAGGTCCCCTAGACTCCCAGGACCATCCTGTTTCCACTAGGCTATGTTGCTACTCTAATTATGTAGAATTATGTGACCACAATCTTTGCAGATTCTTGCAAATGGAATAGACTTCTAGGAGTCAGGAATGGTTTCAGTGCTGTCCTGTACCAAGGCAGGTTGATTGGAGGAGATGAACAACCTGATTAGTGTTTCGTATAGTATCTGGAAAATAGAGAGCGTGAAAAAGTACCATAAAAAAACCCGAGATTCCCTTCAACCCTAAGATTATCTCCTCTCCTGTGCACTTTTTTCTGGAATATTATTCTCATCCATATATTTTCTAAATGTCCTTAGGAAGTCAACGTCAATTCCCAGAAAATGACCAACGTCACTGTGAAGACAGAATTCCTCCTGCTGGGTTTTTCGGAGGTCCGGAAGCTGCAGCTGGTCCAGGCCGAGCTGTTCCTCCTCTTCTACATGGCGACACTGACGGGGAATCTCCTCATCGTCGCCATCACAACCCTCGACTGGTGCCTCCACACTCTCGTGTACTTCTTCCTCAGGTACCTGTCTGTTCTCGATCTCTGCCTCATATCTGTCATCGTTCCCCAGTCCATCCACAGCACCCTGACTGACCGTAGATCCATTTCCTTCCTGGGCTGGGCTGCCCAGAACCTCTCGGTGGTTCAGTCTGGCGGTTCAGAGATATCCATCATCACAACAATGCCTTACGACCGCTACGTCGCTATATGCTGTCTCCTTGGCTATGAGGTCGTCATGAGCCAAGGGGCCTGTGGGAAAATTGCGGGCGCTTCCTGGCTCACCGGGAGTCTGTTTGGCGTCTTGTTTTTGGCTTCGACGTTCTCCCTGTTCTTCTGCGGGTGCCACGTCGTCCCCCAGTTCTTCTGTGACGTCCCTCCTCTGCTGAAGATCACGTGCTCCGAGAAGCACATCGCCATTGACGCGACTGTAATTTTGGGGCAGCCTTAGCTGTTGTCTGCTTCATGTCCATCGTCGTCTCGTATGCATGCATCTTCCGGGTCGTGCTGAAGATGCCGCCAATGAAGGGCGGGGCCAAAGCCTTCACCACCTGTGTGTCTCACCTCGTCGTCGTCACTGTTTCCTCTCTGTGGGTGTATTTGTATACAGCAAGGTGCCCCAAGACTCCTTATTGCTCGTGGACCTGCTGGTGTTCATGTTCTACACGATAATACCCCCGGCCCTGAACCTCTTCATCTACAGCCTGAGGAATCGGGACATGAAGGCCGCCGTGGGCAGGATCCTAAAAGAGTCACTCACCCAGCCTCTTCTCTGTGACCAAATGTCTCCTTCCTTGTGCAAACAATCTCACATGACCACTTAACCAAGGAATCGTTCTTGGACCTAACCAGATAGTTACAAATCATACTGCGTTCACAGAAAGCCCTGGACATTGATGAATTATCAGTCTGGGAGGGAGACGGCTAAGAATGAAGTAGTAATGACAATCCAGGTTTAGGGAGGCATCATGGCCTAAAGAAAGGGACGCTCATTATGGGCAAGAATGTATTTAACAACTAAGGTAAAATGAACTCTCCCAAGTGCTTAGAACAGTAAATCCAGTTTGGGGGCAGTTCTAATCCCTGCTCTGCCACTTGTCATCTGTGTGACCTTGGCCTATCCTCTTAACTTCTCTGTGCCTCGGTTACCTCATCTGTAAAATGGGGATGAAGACTGTAAAGCCCACGTGGGACAACACGATTAGCTTGCATCTACTCCACTGTGCTTAGAACAGTGCTTGGCACATAGCAAGTGCTGAACAAATACCATAATTCTTATTTAATTTTATCGTGCCCTAAAGGAATGAGAATCGCTCTAGACTGTAAGGTAATTGTGGACAGGGAAAGTGTCTACCAACTTTGTTATATTGAACTTTTCCAAGTGCTTATTACAGTGCTGGCCCCAGAGTAAGTGTTCAATAAATATAATTGATTGACTGATTGACACTTGAGTTCTGTCGCCAGTCCTGCTACTGGCCTGCTGAGTGATCTAGGGGTAATTACTTAATATCCTCAAATCTCTCTTCCTCTTACACTCTGAGCCCCTATGGGACACGAGTTTTGTCTCTACTGTTTTTTTTTGTTTCTACTCCAGCAAGTGGAACAATTTAGGCACACAACCTCTTAATGAATACAATAATGATATCATTATTAGCAATGACTATGAAAATATAATGATATGCTCCTTAGCATGACTCTGGGGGTGGGTATGAAAGTTGGAAAATTGGAAGAGATATGGGAGAAGGGAAGAAAGGATGGCTGCAGCTCCATCTGTGTTGTCAAATCCATCCTCTCTCATCAATCCATTTTTCCTTCCTTCCATCCATCCAGTATTCCAACCATTCATCTATTCATCCATCCATCCAGAGCACGGGCTTGGGAGTCAGAGGTCGCGGAGTCTAATCTCAGTTCCGCTATTTTTCCTCCCTGTCACCTTGGACAGGTCACATCACTTCTCTGTGCCTCAGTTCCCTCATCTGTAAAATGGAGATTGAGATTGTGAGGATCATGCGGGACAGGGACTTTGTCCAACCTGATTACCTTGTATCTACTCCAGCACATAGAACAGTGCTTGGCACAGAGTTAAACGCTTAACGAAGACCATAATTATTACTATTATTATTATCAACGGTATTTATGGACCTTATACTGAATGAAAGGCAGTGTAGTAAGCTCTCAGGAAAGGTGAGAAGAGATATAATTGCATTGTTCCTGCTCTCCAGGAGATTATAATCCAATGGGGGAGATAGACATAAAGTAAATTGCGTAGAGGAAGAAAGACAGAAGGGAAATATGAGAAAGAGGATGAACGCTTGATTCAAGAGTTCAGTTTATTAGTCAGTATGAACAGCGCTTCAGTGGATTGGCAATCAGGACAAATCAGAAGAAGCAGCATTGCCTAATGGGTAGAGCATGGCCCTGGGATTCAAATGGACATGGGTTCTGATCTCGGCTCCACCACATGTCTGCTTTGTGACCTTGGGCAGGTTAACTTAACTTCTCCATACCTCAGTTCCCTTAGCTGTACAACAGGGTTTGAGTTTTTAGCCCCCTTCTAGACTGTGACCCCTTTGTTGGGTAGGGACCATCTCTATATTATTTCATTCAGTCGTATTAATTGAGCGCTAACTGTGTGCAGATCCCTGTACTAAGAGCTTGGGAAGTAGAAGTCGACAACAAGTCGACAACACGGCAACGACTCTATACGTTGCTGGCTTGTACTTCCCAAGCGCTTAGTACAGTGCTCTGCAGACAGTAAGCGCTCAATAAATTCGATTGAATGAATAAATAAATATGATTGAATGAATGAATGAATGAACGGGGAACGGGGATTCTGTCCAATCTGATTTTAGCTGTCCAATCTGATTACTATACTCCAACACCTAATATAGTGCCTGATATATAGTAAGCAATTCACAAAGGCCATAAGAAAAAATTACAATTGGCTGATTTACTGACAGATTGAGTGTCTCAGGTTTTGAATTAGTTAAAGGTGATACCAATTACAGTGGCTAAAGACTGTCGTTGAAAACAGGAATCGTTGGGACGCTAGAATGAGGATGCCCCTGTTTCCACGGGAACCCCGGGGGCCGGCACCATCAATGCTGCTGCAGGGACCAGGCCCTTGTCTCACAGGAGACTCAGAAACCACGTGAACATAGGGTGCGTGGCTTGTCCAGTTCACGAAGTCCCTCGGCAGGTCCCCGAGCCATCCTCTAGGGATCCTCCTCGGAGCAGCTCCTGCTTTATCTATCGGGACAGGGCGCCATCTTGAGCGCTTCTCAGAGTCTAAGGGAGAACGGAAAGGGATCGAGAGCTCCTCTCTGTTCCTTCCTAGCTGACAGAACCCACGAGTCTGAGGGGAAAGAGGGGACCAGCCCAGCCCTGCAGAGATTAGCGACGCCGAGCCCCACGCTGCCCTGGTTAGAGTGACCGGGGGTGGGTGGGATAGAGGGGCAGGGGGGACGAGGATGAGGATGGAACCGATGGAGCCAGTCTGGGTCCTATGTTGGGGCTCGGAACAAGGCTGTGGCCAATATCGGGGGAGGTGGGCTTGTAGGAGGAGAGGTGTTTTCCAGTTCAATAACCCCGAACCATCACACACGTCTTCTCCTTCCTCCTCAAACCTCACTACCTTGCCAACAACCCGCCGGGATACGGTTCTCCAGCACAGTGTTAGCACTACGGACAGTCACTTCAGCCTTCAGTGGGTTCCAGAATCTCTTGCAGAGGGTAAATAACAAGTAGATCTGAGAGAATGTGACCAGCTTTGGTCAGCCACCAGCACTATCAGAAATTCCTCCTTGTAAGGGTTATTCCCAAATCTTGGAACGAGACAAATAGTGGGAAAGGTTGTAATCCCTGTGCTCAAGAACTTTCCAGTATACCGGGATAGGTTGACACAATATAATTTACTATCTGTCAATCAATCTTGAATCGTATTTACTGAGCACTTACTGTGTGCACTAAGCCCTTGGGAGAGTAATAATAATGATAATAATAACAGTACTTGTAAAGCACGTACTCTTCCCCAAACACTGTACTAAGCGCTGGGATCGATACAAGTTAAGCAGCTTGGATGAATTCGTGGTTGCACATGGGGATCACAGTCTTAACCCCCACTTTACAGATAAGGAAACTGTGGCTCAGAGAAGTTAAATAACTTGCCCATGGTCACACAGCAGACATGAAGCAAAGCTGAAATTAGAACTCAGGTCCTTCTCATCCAGACCCATGCACTATTCACCTTATAACACCATAACAGACATACTCCCTGCCCCTACTAGAAGGAAAAAATGAATGGAAAGATGAATATGCAATGATTGCGTGCCATTTTACAGATGAGGAAACTGAGACCCAATGAAGTAAAGCGACTTCTCCAAGATCCCACAGCAGCAAAGGGACAGAGGCAGGATTAGAACCCAAGTGCTCTGACTCCCACTAAGCTATGCCTGGGAGTGTACAATAGAACAGAGTTGGTAGATCTGTACGCTTCCCTCAAGGAGCTCACAGTGAGGAAGAGAACTTCTGGGCCCTTGCTTTTTCCACTAAATGAGGATGGAAATGATCTGAGGTCGTCATGAAACAAGGGACCTGTGGGAAGATGGCAGCCGCTTCCTGGCTCACCGGAAGTCTGTTTGGAGTCTCGGTTTCGGCTTCGACCTTCTCCCTGTTCTTCTGCTGGTCCCACGTCGTCTCCCAGTTGTTCTTTGACGTGCCCTCCCTGTTGAAGATCACCTGCTCCAAGAACCACGTCGCCATCGTTGTGAGTGTTGCTGTTGGTTCCTGTTTGGGTTTTGTGTGCTTGGTCTCCATCAGGGCATCATATGCCTCCATCTTCTCCACTGTGCAGAGGATCCCTTCAGCCGATGGCTGGTCGAAAGCCTTCTCCACATGCCTGCCTCAATTTTTGGTGGTCACCGTGTTTCTCGCAACATCTGCATTCGATCACGTCAAGCCACCATCAGAAACCTTCCCGACCCTGGACTTCCTGGTGTCCGTGTTCTACATCGTGGTGCCTCCCGCCCTCAACCCCTCATAAATACCATCATCATCACCTATAGCCTGAGGAACCGGGACGTGATGGCCACCCTGGGGAGGATCCTTGGAGGGAATGTCTTCTGTTTTGGAGATAAAATCGTCATTTTCTGACTTGAATGATGCCAGTATCGGTCAGAGACCTGATCCTTGTACCCAAGTGTGAGTTACCCAAATTTTCCCAAAGGAATCAATAAATCCATCAATAAATCATATTCATTGAGTGTTTACTGTGTGCAGATCACTGTACTAAGCGCTTGGGAAAGGACAGTATAACAGAGCTGATAGACACGTTCGCTGTCTACCACTCAGGAGCACTTATTGTGAATCAACTGTGCCTGAGCACTGTAGTAGGTGCTTTGAAGAGAACAGTGGAAGTCGTAGGCATGATCACTCAATCAATGGTATTTATTATGACTGTGGAGAGCATTGTTTTAAGCACTTGGGAGAATACAAAGAGTTAGCAGATCCAATCCCTGCCTTCGACACTCTTACAATCTAACAGGGGAAAAAGGCACCAGAATGAACTATAGACAAGAGGAAGAAAGAAAAGGGGATATTTTACTGTATAAATAATAAGGTATACACAGTATGTACACTAATGCTAAGGGTGTTTGTGAATACTCAAGTTCATAAGTGATACAAGATTCTGAACAGGCAATTGATTCATTCACTCAATCATATTTATTGAGCACTTACTGTGTGCAGAGCACTGTATTAGGCGCTTGGAAAGTACAATTCAGCAATTAAGAAAGTCAATCCTTGCCCACAGTTGGCTCACAGTCGAGAAGGGGGGAGACAGACAACAAAACAAGTAAATAGGTATCAATAGAAATAAATAGAATTATAGCTATATATACAACAAAACAAGTAAACAGGCATTAAGATAAATAGAATTATAGATAGGTACATATATACATAAGTGCCGGAGGTGGAGGAGAGCAAATGGAAAGAGATAGGGCGATACGGAAGGGAAGGAGAGCTGAGGAAAAGGGGTCTTTGTGAGGAAAGGGGGGGACTTGTAGTAACAAACCTGTGGTATTTGTTAAGCCCTTACTATTTGCTAAACACTGCAGTAAGCACTGGGATAGATACAAGATAATCAGATCCCTCATAAGGATCACTGTAGGAGTGAGAACAGGAATCGAATCCCCATTTTTTCAGCTGAGGGAACTGGTGCACAGAGAAGTTAAGTGACTTGTCCACGGTCACACGGCAGGTACATGGTAGGGTCGAGATTAGAAACTGTGAGCAAAATACCAGTAGTGTAAAATAGGAAGGCAAAGGAGAGTAAGTTGGCTTGAAGAGCAGCACTGCCTAATGGATAGAGCACAAGTATGGGAGTCCAAAGGACCTGGGTTCTAATCCTGGCTCTGCCACTTGTCTTCTGTGAGACCTTGGAAAAGTCACTTCACTTCTCTGTGCCTCAGTTACCACATCTGTAAAATGGGGATTTATACTATAAGCCCCATGTGCGACAGGGACTGTGTACAACCCAATTTGCTTGTATCAACCCCAGCACTTAATGTAGTGCCTGGTACATAATAAGTGCTTAAGAAATGCTACAATTATTATTATTATTATTATAACTGGGGACTAAAAAGCGTGAACTGGGGTGTAGTTGTAGAACAGAGGCACAGAAAAGTAAAGTGAATTACCCAAGTCACACAGCAGACAAGTGGAGGAGATGAAATTAATAATAATAACAATAATAATAATGAATGTATTTGTTAAGCACTTACTATGTGCAAAACACTGTTCTAAGCGCTAGGAAGGATATAAGATGATCGGATTGTCCCACGTGACGCTCACAGTCTACATCCCCATTTTACAGATGAGGTAACTGAGGCACAGAGAAGTTAAGTGACTTGCCCAAAATCACGTAGCTGACAATTGGCAGAGCCGGCATTTGAACCCATGACCACTGACTCCCAAGCCCGTGCTATTTCCATTGAGCCACGCTGCTTCTCTGTATGATGATGGTATTTGTAAAGTGCTTACTATGTGCCAAGTACTGTTCTAAGCACTGAGGTAGATACAAGTTAATCAGGTTGCTCCACATGGGGTTTACAGTCTTAATCCCCATTTTAAAGATGAGGTAACTGTGGCCCAGAGAAATTAAGTGACTTGCCCAAAGTCACCCAGCTGATGAGTGGCACAGGCAGGATTAGAACTGAATTCCTCTGACTCCCAGGCCCATGTTCTACCTGCAATACCATGTTCCTTCTTTGACTTTGAGAGCTCACTCCCAGCTCATTGACCTGTTGTATTGGACTCTCCCAAGCAATTAATACAGAGCTCTGCACATAAAAATAATTAATAAACACTCTTAATTGACTGACCGATTGATTGATTACACTTATATTTTCTTACTGCTACCCAAAATGTAGCGACCCTGATTTCTTGTGGATGGAAGACAGTAATAGCAAACACGTACAGTGATAAGAGATGACAATATCAAGCTTGCATCCATGTTGGTGAGAAGGTGGGATGAAGGATGAAGTCAGTAAAGTCGAGGAGTGAGAAGCAGCATGGTCTCATGGATAGATCACGAGCCTGGGAGTCAGAGGACCTGAGTTCCAATTTCAGCTCTTCCACTTGTCTCCTCTGTGACACTGGGCAATTCACTTCTCTTTTCTGTGCCTCTGTTCTTCTGTTCGCACTCCTACTTAGATGGTGAGCCCCAGGCGGAACAAGGACCGTTTCCAACCTAATTCACTTGTATCTACCCTAGCACTTAGAAGAGTGTTCGACACACAGTAAGTGCTTAACAAATACCATTTCCGATCCCTGAGCAGGGAGGGGAGACTGTAACAGCCAACCACACCCTAGCTCTTGCCATTCCTCCTGTCAGGAACTTCCTCCCCATTCACTCCACTCCCCTCTGTGTCACCCTTGCGCTAAGATTTGCTCCTTTTATTCACCCTTCATTGATCCCACAGCACCTACCCATCATTTATTTAGTTATATTCAAGTCGATCTCCTCTTGTAGGCTGTAGGCAGGGACCGGGTTTACCAACTCTGTTATATTTAATCTCCCAAGTGTGTAGTTCAGTGCTCTGAACTCAATAAACACTCAAAAAATACGATTTATTAATTGATTGATTGGTAGGTCCACCAGGCCTCTGCTCTCCCCATCTTCAAAATCCTTCTGAAATCTCATCCCATCCCACGCTGAGACGCAGCGTGGTTTAGGGGAAAGAGCACGGGCCTGGGAGACAAAGAAAATGGGTTATAATCCCAGTTCTGCCACTTTTCTGCTGTGTGACCTTGAGGAAGCCACTTAACTTCTCAGTGTCTCAGTTACCTCATCTGTACAATGGGGATTAAGACTGTGAGTCCCACGTGGGACAACGTGATGACCTTGTATCTACCCCAGCGCTTAGAACAGTGCTTCACATGTAGTAAGCTCTTAAAAGCTACTATCATCGTCATCATCATCACAAATAACGTTTCCTCGTTCATTTCTCTTCTCTACAGATCACACCTACTAACTCCCTTTGCTTTTCTAAAGATTTCTTAAGCTTGTTATTATCAGGGAACGTGTCTGCTAATTCTATCGTATTGTATTCTCTACCCAGTCCCTTAGTACACTGCTCTGCACATAATAAGCACTCAATAAATATCACTGATTGATTTTTTTACATGCCCTATTACTTAGCACTTACGTTTCCTTCTTCCTTCTGTTTATAACTTTATTGTCTGTTTTCCCCCTCTAGACTGAGGTGAGGGTTTATGTTTTGATAGTCTACAATTGTCTCTTAAAGATCTTAGGATAGGACTCTGCACACCTTAGGAGTTCAATAAATGCTACAGATTGAATGATTTTTAAAATTACCTCTTCAGCACTATTTCACCACCTCTGCGGTCATGTATGTTTTTATAGACCTAGCTAGGAGGAGGTTGAATCCTTCAAGAAGCCAGGGAGGACTTTGTGCCAACTACTGAACTTTGTACTGTGGTGGATACAAATTAATCCCAGACTAAGCCCCCCTTTTCCTCTGCTCCCCCTCTCCTCCTCATTACCATGACTCGCTCCATTTGCTCTATCCCCCTCTCACCTGCTGCAACACTTGTGTATATTCGTACCTATTTATAATTCTATTCATTTATATTAATGATGCGTATATATCTATAATTCAATTAATTTACATTGATGCTGCTGATGCCTGTTTACTTGTTTTGATGCCCATCTCCCTGCTTCTAGACTGTGAGCCCGTTGTGGGCAGGGATTGTCTCTCTTTGTGGCTGAATTGTAGTTTCCAAGACTTTAGTACAGTGCTCTTCACATAGTAAGCGCTCAATAAATATGACTGAATGAATGACTAGACTGTGAGCCCACTGTTGGGTTGGGACCGTCTCTACATGTTGCCAACTTGTACTTCCCAAGCGCTTAGTACAGTGCTCTGCACACAGTAAGCGCTCAATAAATACGATTGATTGATTTATTAAGTGATTGAATGAAGGAAGGAATAATCAGGTTGGGTATAGTCCTTGTCCACACGGGGCTCACAGTCTAAGTAAGGTGGGTGTAGGATTTAATCCCCATTTTAGAGTTAAGGAGATTTGTGCATAGGATGAGTAAAGTGATTTGTCCAAGGTCACCTAGCTAGCATATGGCTAAATGCTGGGGTAGTTACAAGAAAATTACGTTGGATACAGTCCCTATCCTACATAGGACTCTCAGTCTCTCAGAGTGGGTAACTGAGGCACTGGGAAATAAAGTGACTTGCCCAAGGTCATAAAGCAGATGAGTGGTGAAGTCAGGGTTAGAACCCAGGTTCTCTGGCTCCCAGGCCGGGCTCTTTCCACTTGGCCAAGCCACTTCTAGCCTCCAGACACTAAATGAGCTTGCCAATGTGTCACTCCTTACCTCTGTGTTGAGGGTTCTGATTCTCCATTGGTTACTCTGAGCCAAGCACATTCCCCAATGAGACTATGAGGATATAGTCTATTTTTGATATGATATTTGTTAAGCACTTACTTCGTGTCGAACACTGTTCTAAGCGCTGGGATAGATACAAATTATTCAGGTTGCACCCAATCCCTCTCCCATATGAGGTAAACAGTCTACACAGGAGGGAAAACCAGTATTGCATCTCCATTTTACATCTGAGGAAACTGAGGCCCAGATAAGTGAAGTGACTTGCTCAAGGTCACAAGGCAAGAATTCGGGAGAGCTGAGACTCTCATGCCCAGGTTCTTTCCACTAAATCATGCTGCTTCTCCTATTCAGAATAATATCACTCTCTCCCTGTCTCTGTCTGTCTCTGGACATGGGTATACTTATGTAGAAGAAGATGCTGTTGTTGCCATGGGAACATCACTGGCCAGGACTGTTGCTGCAGTTGGGAGTGCCAGGTTCTTATCTCTGCAGGACCTCAGAAACCATGTGACCAGAGGGTTCTCGCGGCACCTGGCCCACGAGATCCAACCAAAGGGGCCCAGGTCAGTCCTCCAGGCATCTCCCTCGGAACAGTGACTGATTTTATGTACGGGGACGGGGTCCATCTGGAGAGCAGGTCAATATCCATGGGAGAGCACAGAGTGGCTGAGGGCTCCTGGCCGGCCCTTTGTGGCTGAGCGAACCCAGGAATCCTAGGATAAAGAGGAGACCAGCCCAGTCCAGAGGAGCACAGTGCCCCCCGCCAGCCCCGGCTTCCCTGGTGAGAGTGAGTGGGGGTGGAGAGAGGCAGGACGGAACCAGGAGGATGAAGGCAGAGATGGAGCCATTCTGGGGAGATTCTCGAAGTTGGGGAACAGGTTAGAGTTCATTCATTAATTCAATTGTATTTATTGAGCGCTTACCGTGTGCAGAGCACTGTACTGAGTGCTTGGAAAGTACAATACAGCAACAAATAGAGACAATCCCTGCCCACAACGGGCTCACAGTCTAGAAGAGGGGAGATACCAGTTCAGAACAAGACTATACCCCAAACAGGGGAGAAAGGAGGCTGATGCAGTAGTCCATTTGGGATAAAATGAGAGATTGAACCAACGAGGTAGCTGTTTGGATGGAGAGGAAAGGGCAGATCTTTGTGATGTTGTGGAGGTGAGACCGGCACATTTTGGTGACGGTTTAGATGTGTGGGGTGAATGAGAGAGCGGAATCAAAGACGACATCAAGGTTGCAGAATTTCTGAGATGGGGAGGATGGTAATGCCGTCTACAAAGAAGGGAAAGTCAGGGAGAGGACAGGAATTTGGGAGCGAAGACAAGGGGCTCAGTCTTGGATATGCTGAGTTTCAGATGGCGGGCTGACATCCAGATGGAGATGTTCTGAAGGCAGGAGGAGATACGAGCCTGGAGGGAGGGAAAGGGAACAAGGGTGGAGATGTAGATTCGGGTGTCATCAGAGTAGAAATGATAGTTGAAGCCGTGGGATCGAATGAGTTCACCAAGGGAGTGAGAACAGAAGGGGACCAAGAACTGACCCCTGAGTGACCCCTATAGTACGGGATGGGAAGGGGAAGAGAAGCCCGCGAAGGAGGCTGAGAATAAACGGCCAGAGAGATAAGAGAAGAACCAGGAGAGGACAGAGCCTGTGAAGCTAAGGTTGGATAGCGTGTTGAGTAGAAGGGGATGGTCCACAGTTTCGAAGTCAGCTGAGAGGTCGAGGAGGATTAGGATAGAGTAGAAGCCATTGGATTTGGCAAGAGGGAGGTCATTGGTGACCTATGAGAGGGCAGTTTCGGTGGAGTGTAGGGGACGGAAGCCAGATTGGAGGGGGTGTAGGAGAGAGTTGGAGTTGAGACATTCGAGGCAGTGAGTGTAGACGACTCGTTGTAGCAGTTTGGAAAGGAAAGGTAGGAAGGAGCTAGGGCGATAACTAGAACGGGCAGTGGGATTAAGAAAGGGTTTGTTAGGATGGGAGAGACGTGGGCATGTTTGAAGGCAGAGGGGAAGGAACCAGTGGAGAATGAGTGACTGAAGATGGAAGTTAAGGAGAGGAGGAGGGAAGGGGTGAGAGTTTTTATACGATGAGAGGGAATGGGCTCCGAAGCACAGGTGGATGGCGTGGCACTTGAGAGGAGGGAGGAGAGCTCATCTGAAGATATATGACCTTAGGTGACAAACCTAACCTCTCTGGGCCTCTCTGCAACATGCGGATTTGGGACATGCTTTCTCTTTCTCATATTCTGAGCCTCTTACAGTCAGGGACTTAGTCGGAGGGAATCATTTTGTTTATACTCAGCACTTGTTGCAGCCTTTTCATTCATTAATTCAGTTCATTCAATCGTATTTATTTAGTACAGTGTGTGCTGAGCTCTGTACTGGGAGCTTGTACTAGCTCCTAGTACTAGGAGCTCCTTGTACTAGCTCTGTACTAGGAGCTTGGGAAGTACAAATCTGCAACATATAGAGACAGTCCCTACCCAACAACGGGTTCACGGTTTAGAAGGGGGAGACAGACGAAAAACCCACAAAAAACATGTAGATAGGTGTAGGTACCAACAGTATAAATAGAATTATAGCTATATACACATCATTAATAAAATAGAGTAATAAATATGTACAAATATATACAAATGTTGTGGGGAGGGGAAGGGGGAAGGGCAGAGGTATAGAGGGGGGGATGGGGAGGGAAGGAGGAGGAGATGAAAGGGGGCTCAGTCTGGGAAGGCCTCGTGCAGGAGGTGAGCTCTCAGTCGGGCTTTGAAGGAAGGAAGAGAGCTAGTTTGGCAGATGTATGGAGGGAGGGCATTGCAGGACAGAGGTAGGACGTGGGCCAGGGGTCGACAGCAGGACAAGCGAGAACATGGAACAGTGAGGAGATTGAGGCAGAGGAGCAGATTGTGCGGGCTGGGCGGTCGAAGGAGAGGAGGGAGGTGAGGTAGGAGGGGGCGAGGTGATGGACAGCTTTGAAGCCGAGAGTGAGAAGTTTTACTTGACTCAAAGGTTGATTGGCAACCACTGGAGATTTTTAGGAGGGGAATGACATGCCCAGAGCATTTCTGTTCAAAGATAATCCGGGCAGCAGAGTGAAGCATAGACTGACATAGGGAGAGACAGTAGAATGGGAGATCAGAAAGAAGGTTGATGTAGTAGTCCAGTCGGGATAGGATGAGAGACTGAACAAGTGAGGTAACCGTTTGGATGGAGAGGAAAGGGCAGATCTTTACGATGTTGTGGAGGTGAGACCGGCAGGTTTTGGTGACGGATTAGATGTGTGGGGTGAATGAGAGAGCGAAGTGAAAGACGACACCAAGACTGCAGACTTGTGAGACAGGAAAGATGGTAGTTCCATCTACAGTGACGGGAAAGTCAGGGAGAGTACAGGATTTGGGACCGAGGTTAAGAAGCTCAGTCCTGGACGTGCTGAGTTTAAGATGGCGGGCTGACATCCAGATAGAGATGTTCTGAAGGCAGGAGGAGATACAAGCCTGGAGGGAGGAAAAAAGAGTAGGGGTGGAGCTGTAGATTCGGGAGTCATCAGCGTAGAGATGATAGTTGAAGCCGTGGGAGCGAATGAGTTCACCAAGAGAATGAGTATAGATGGAGAACAGAAGGGGACCAAGAACTGACCCGTGAGGAACCCCTACAGTAAAGGACGGGAGGGGAAAGAGAAGCCGACGAAGGAGATTGAGAATGGACGACCAGAGAGATAAGAGGAGAACCAGAAGAGGACAGAGTCTGTGAAGCCAAGATTGGATAGCATGTTGAGGAAAAGGGGATGGCCCACAGCGTAGAAGTCAGCTTAAACATCAAGGTGGATTAGGATAGAGTAGGAGCCATTGGATTTGGAAAGAATGAGGTCATTGGTGACCTTTTATAGGGCAGTTTCGGTGGAGCATAGGGAACAGATGTCAGATTGGAGGGGGGTCACGGAGAGTGTTGGCGTTGAGAAATTCGAGGCAGCGGGTGTGGACGACTCGTTTTAGGAGTTTGGGAACGAAGGATAGGAAGGAGATAGGATGATAACTAGAAGGGGAGGTGGGGTCAAGAGAGGGTTTCATTAGGATGGGAAAGACGTGGGTATGTTTGAAGGCAGAGGGGAAGAAACCAGTGGAGAGTGAGCGGTTGAAGCTAGAAGTTAAGGAGGGGAGGAGGGAAGCGGCGAAATATTTCATAAAATGAGAGGAAATGGGGTCCGAAGCACTTGATGGAGTAGCAGCTGAGAGGAGGGAGGAGATCTCATCTGAAGATACTGCTGGGAAGGATGGGTGAGTAGTAGAGAGGGTTGAGAAAGGGGGGGATAGAGAAGGGGGAGGGGTAACTTCGGGGAACTCAGACCTGATGGTGTTAATTTTACTAATGAAATAGGTGTAAACCTTTGCATGTAAACTGTTAATAAAGACTATAATGATAATGTTGATAATTATGGTCATGCTAATTAATTATGCTTATGATCAGGAGCTCATGAATTTATAATTCGTGTGTTAGATCCATCCCCCTGCCGAGTCTTGCAGCACTATATTTAGAGGGATCTTGTAATTGCTTTCTTAGGGTATCTTCCAGGTGAGCTAATGATAATAATGATAATTATCATTATTATGGCATTTGTTAAGCGCTTTCTTTGTGCCAGGCACTGTACTAAGCACTCGGGTGGATACAAGCAAATCGGAGGCTCACAGTCTCAATCTCTATTTTATAAATGAGGTAACTGAGAGTCAGAGAAATGAAGGGACTTGCCCAAGGTCACACAGAAGACTAGTGGCAGAGCCGGGATTAGAATCCGGATGGATGGACAACAGTGATTCCCTGCGTTGCTTTGATTTTTCCTAAAGTATTGGGACTAGCAGGAATAGCCTGTGGAATTCCGATCTAATATTCAAGATATTTCAGCCGCCCAACTGTGCCAGGTCTGGGTGATTTTATCCAGTTTGCTGAGCAAATATTCAATTAGGTGATCTTCCAGACTGCTAGTTTGCTATGGGCAGGGAATGTGCTGGCTGATTTTGTTGTATTGTACACTCCCAAGATATTAGTAGAGTGCTCTGCTAATAGTGAGTGCACAATAAACACTTTTGATTGAGGATGATGATGATAAAAATAATTTAGGAGTCAGTCAATCGTATTTATTGAGTGTTTACGGTGTGCAGAGCACTGTGCTAAGCACTTGGGAGAGTATAGTATAACAATGTAACAGACACATTCTCTGTCCTCAATGAGCTTACAATCGGAATCAGGCACAGGTATTAATATGAATAAATAAATTATGGATATGGACATAAGTGATGTGGGGCTGGGAGGTGACAAATAAAGAGAAAAAGTCAGGGCAAGCAGAAGGGAGTGGAAAAGAAGGAAAAGGGGACTTAGGGAAGGCCTCTTGGAGGAGATGTCCTTCAGTAAAGCTTTGAAAAGGTGGAGAATAAGGTACACTGTTAGTGTAGGTATGACCTTTGGAACAAGGGGAGTAAAGGATCCTTGGGCAGATCCATCAGATCCATCTCCTCTCATCCAAACATCTATCCATTCATCCATTCAATCATACATCCAGTAGTCCAACACTGTAGTTGATTGAGAACATTTTGGAGACTCCATGACCTACCCCACCCAGAAGACCAAGGGGAGATGGATATCAGGGCCCCTCAGACACACACTGCCCCATTGAGAGTGACTTCGGTGAACGGGGTGGAGGGACAGGGAGGGACAAGGAGGCAGATGGAAGAGTCGGAGCCAGTCTGGGGAGATGTTCACATTCGGGAGCTATGTTAGGGTTCAAGACCAGGGCTGTGTCCCCCGACGGGACAGCGGGCTTGCAGGAGGGGAGCGTTGTCCAGTGCAATGACCCCAACCATCACAAGCCCCTCCATCCTAATTGGCTTGTATCCACCCCAGCGCTTAGTACAGTGCCTGGCACATCAGAAGAGCTTAACAAATACTATTATTATTATTATTATTATTATTATTATTATTATTATTATTATTTATTATTATCCACTGCCCAACTTTGACTACCAGGCAGCCGCCTGCCAGTGTTTGGCACTGTGGCTCAACCTTGGCAGTTTGGATGAGTTTACAGTCTACCCAGGCACTGTGACAGTGCTCTGCACACAGTAAATGCTCAATAAAATGAATGAATGAATGAATGAATGAATGAATGAATCTTAGGCCCATGCTGTTTCCACTAGATCACACTACTTCATTTCACAAGTGACAGCATTGACAACTCGTTCACTCTCAGAAAAGAAAAGTAGCAAGTCGGGTAGATAAACTTTATTCAGAAGAAGATATCGATACTAAGGAATACAACACAAGGAGGGAATATTTTCCACATCACATGAGACTAAGATTTTGTAGACCTTCTGTGGTCTGGAAAGGAAAAAATGCTTTTGTTAATTATGAAGTTTAAATGACTTACCCAAGAGAAGGAGCGTGTTGAAGTGGATAGGGCTCAGGCCAGGGAGTCAGAAGGACATGGGTGATAATCCCGGGTCTGCCACTTGTCTACCGTGGGACCCTGGATAAGTCACTTCACGTCTCTGGGGTTTCAGTTCCCTATTTTGTAAAATGGCGATGAAGATTGAGCCCCTTGTGGGATATAAACTGGATCTAACCTGTTAGCTTGTATCAACCCCAGAGCAATGCCCTCTAAGGCAGGATTGTCCATCACACACTGATCTTATCAGACATCCCTCCGGACTCTGAAAAAAAAAATAATAATAGCATTTAGTAAGCACTTACTATGTGCAAAGCACTGTTCTAAGCGCTGGGGGGGGGGTTTACAAGGTGATCAGGTTGTCCCACGGGGGGCTCACAGTCTTCATCCCCATTTGACAGATGAGGGAACTGAGGCCCACAGAAGTGAAGTGACTTGCCCAAGGTCACACAGCAGGCAAGTGGCGGGGCCGGAATTAGAACCCATGACCTCTGATTGCCATGCCCGTGCTCTATCAGCTAGGCCATGCTGCTTCTCACCTTTCAGCCACCTTTCAGCCAGAAAAGACAACTGTTCATTTGCACAGTTCTGTTGGCTGTCTTACTGAGGTTAGCGATGGCAATACCGACACAAGGAGACAGTTTTTTTCCAGGGAAAAGGGTGGGAAAATCTACTCTTTAGGACTGTGCCGATGGCGGCCTTCATGTCCCGGTTCATCAGGCTGTAGATGAGGGGGTTCAGAACAGGGGGTACCATTGCATAGAACACGCACACCAGCAGGTCCAGCGTCGAGGAGGAGTTTGAGGGTGGATTCAGATGTGCAGTGACGGCTGTCGACATGACGATAACAGCGAGGAGAGGCAAGCAGATGGAGAAAGGTTTGACCTGGCCTTTGGCGGCCGGAATCCTCAGCATGGCCCGGAAGATGCGCACAGAGGGAGACAACAATAATAATGAAGCAGACGAAGGCTAACGCTACCCCAGCAGTGATGCTCACTTCGACGCCGACATGGTCTTCGGAGCAGGTGATCTTCAGCAGGTAGGGGACATCACAGAAAAACTGCTAGACTGTGTTAGACCTACAGAAGAACAGAGAGAAAGTCGGAGCTGAAAACAATACTCCAATCAGGACCCCACTGAGCCACGAGACGGCGGCCATCTTCCCACAGGCCACTCTGATAATGACGATGTCGGAGCGCAGGGGGAGGCACATGGCGGCATAGTGGCCATCGGACATCGCCGTGAGGAGAAAATACTCCGAAGCGGCAAACAAGACCAACACTAAGAGCTGAGCCACAATGTCCAGGTAGGAGATGAAGCTGTTATTAGTCAAGGAGATGGTGACGGATTTGGCGACAGTGACGGAGATGAGGCAAAGGTAGAAGACAAACAGGTGCCTGAGGAAGACGTACATGGTAGTGTGGAGGCGCCGGTCGAGGGTGGTGACTCCGACGATGAGGAGATTCCCCGTCAGGGCCGCCAGGTAGAACAGGGGGCCTGGACCAGCTGCTCCCGGACCCCCGAGAAACCCAGCAGGGGGAATTCCCTCTCCGTGGAGATGTTGGACCTTTTTGGGGAGGCAGCACTGACTTTCTGCAATGGATGAGGGAAGAGCCAAAGTTAGAGTCAATTGATGGGTTGAGTGACGCAACTGACAGGACACTTTCTGGTGATTCTTTATGGAAAGGAGACATTTATTAAATTCAAAATGTTCTCTGAGTTCACCGTGGAGACATTGAACATTTCTGGGAAATGATGTCAACTCCCTGCACAGGAAGAGGGAGGGAAAACTTCAATTTAGAGACACTGATATTGTGGGAGAAGGAATAGGACTAAGTCAATCAATTATATTTATTGAGGACCTACAGAGGACGCGTGATCGCTGCCCCCAAGGAGCTTCCATTCTACTGGAAGCACCAAGTTTTGAACTGCGTAGAAGCAGGGTGCTATTGGGAAGAACACAGGCCTGGGAGTCAGAGGAACTGGGTTCTAATCCCAACTCTACCACTTGTTGGATGTATAGCCATGGGAAGGTGACAATTTCTCTAAGCCTCAGCTTTCTTAGAAAAATGAGGATTCGATTCCTGTTTTCCCTCCTCCTTTGTCTGTGAATTCCTTGTGAGACACGGACTGTGTTCTATCAGATTATCCTTAATCTCCAACAACACTTAATACTTTGCTTGGAACATTGTAAGCACTTAGTAAATACCAAGAGTATTATTTTGCTAGAGGAGACTGAAACTAAAATGAATAGGGGATAAGAGATGTCAGAGAACATAAGAATACGAACATGACTGCTGTGAAATTTTTATCGGTGGTTTGAGAGTCAAACTAGAAGTACCTTTATACATAAATTCATCTATTTAGTGCAAAGAGAATGAGCGTGGTAGACAGAAGGACCTGAATTCTAATCCTGCCTCGATGCCTTGTGTGCTGTATGGCCTGGGGCCAGAAGCCTACCTTCTCTGTACCTCAGTTACCTCATCTGTAAATTGGGGATTATGACTGAAAGCACAATATGAGCTATGGACTGTGTCCAACCTGATTAGCTTGTATCCACCCCAGTGTTTAGTACAGTACCTGGCATATAATAATCACATAACGATACCATAAAACAAACCAAAACAAAAAGCCCCCACATATACATCAAACTGATTCCATTTACTCACATTTCTGCATTCACACCTGTACACACACAAACACAAGCATACCTTAACATTCATCTAATCCTTTCCTAATGCATGACTCAGCCTATGTCTTCCCTTCCCCTCCACCTCCTCTCATGACAAGTTGTGTCTTTTCACAAGCAAAAAAACTCACAATCGGCTTGAAGGCTCTCCACCCTATGACTGCACTTCACCTCCTTTCCATCGTTCATTCATTCAATCGTATTTGTTGAGCGCTTACTGTGCGCAGAGCACTGTACTAAACGCTTGACTCAACTCGTCTTAGCTCGCAAAGCAACTTTCTAGTTGTTACTCATGATCGACTCTCTCATTTTCATCCTAGTCTGGAACTCCCTCCCTTATCCACTCAAAATCAGAGAGAACGCAGGTCTTCTCGAATTCTGAGCATTGCCAAAATCCCCCCTCCACCACCAAGCTTCCCCGATTCATTTCCCAGACCTCTTCCTGACTGTGAGCTCCTTGCGGGCAGCATACACATCTACCAGCTCTGTTCTATTGTACTCTCCCAGGCATATCTTAGTGGGAGTCAGAAGACTTTGGTTCAAATTCTGGCTCTGTCCCTTTGCTGCTGTGGGAACTTGGGCAAGTCGCTTCACTTCTCTGGACCCCAGTTTCCTCATCTGTAAAATGGCACGCAATAATTGCATATTCATCTTTTCATTCGTTTTTTTCCCTTCTAGAAGGGGCAGGGAATCAGTCTCTTATGGCATTATAAAGTGGGTACAGCACGAGCCTAGGAGTCAGGAGTCAGAAAGACCTGGGTTCTAATTCCGGCTCCACCTCATGTATGCTGTATGACCTAGAGCAAATCATTTAACTACTCTGAGCCTCAGTTACGTCATCTGTAAAATGGGGGTTAAGACAGTGAGCCCCATGTGGAACAAGGACTGTATCCAACTGGCTTAATTTGTATCTACCCAAGTGCTCGGAAGACAGTGCTTGGGACAGAGTAAGAGCTTAACAACTACTACTATCATTAGTATTACTCTCCAAGTGCTTTTAGTACCTCCGGGGGCCTCTCTGGGAACCCTTGCAGCTGGGTGTCGTCGGGGTGCGGGGAGTAGTATCCATCCATCCTCGCCCAGAGCGTGAGCAGGGCCTGTGGGTATCACTGGACAGAAGGACCCAGAGGATCCGGGTCATATGGGCTGGGGACGGCTAAGGCCTCACAGTTCCCTGTCCTGCATTTTACAGAGGAGGAATCCGAGGCCCAGAGAGGCTAAATGGATTTCTCACAGCCACCCTGTCGAACAGTGGTGGACCTGGGGCTCAGACCCAAGTCTCCTGGCAGCCAGTCCCAGCCCCTTTCCAACGGACCATGCCAATCCTTAGCGGGTCAGGACAGTGGCTGCCCTGGGGCCTTACTGTACAGAGAGCTTGCTTCCTTGAGCGGAGGAGGGGGGCATCGGAGAGGTGGAGGTTGAGGGCAAGGGTCCGGTCTTCTGCCTGTCTCCAATCGACTCTCCCCTTTGCCAGGGTAGTGCCCGATAGGCAGGCTCACAGAACATCCCGTCCGGCGGGGGTGCCCGTGCCGTCTCGGGCCTGGGCCTTAACGGCCCCCTAACCTCCCCTCTCCACTCCCTTTACCGCTGGGCAGAGTTCCTACCCGTCCTGGTGTCTGTGAATGGGGGCAACAATAACGAGAAAGAGGAGGAGCCGCGGGAGAACGGGCATGTCGAGGGGGAGTAGGTGAACGGGGAGCCGGGCAACGAGCAGGAGGTCATCGACATCCAGGGCACAGGTTTCACCGTGAAGATCGTCGCGCCAAGGAACGAGCATTTTTCTCTACAGGTGTGGAGGGGCGACGGGAGGAGGCTGGCCTGTGGGGGAGAAGAGAACCAAGGTAGAGTCAGGGAAGGCAGCCGCAGGCCGAGAGAGTGTCCCTGGACTGAGTTCCAGCCATCGCACTACTGCTGAGAAGAGCCCTTCGTTTGAGTCAATCCAGTCTGCCCGGGCCTGTGGAATGACTTCCGGTGGGGAGGACCGGGCCTAGCCCCCGAGGGTGATGGCAGCCCGGGGGCAAGGTCTAGCTAGACCACCTGCCCCAGGCCAACCCAGCCACTCCCCTCATATACAAGGTCAAGCTGCTCCTGCTCCTCCTCCTTCCGTCCCCGTGGAGGAGAGATCTTGGGGTCAGAGGCTCTGGGGCCGGATGGGAACTGGCAGAGAGGGCACCCAGGCCGGACCCTGATTGCTGGCCCTCTTGGCTGCAGGTGTCTCGGCAGGAGATGGAGCAGGAGATCCACCAGGGCTCATGGACCACGAAGAGACCACCGCACCTGTTTCCACGGCGTGCAGCTGCAACCCCAAGCCTGCCAGCTCCCGCTTCCTCAGCCACTTCCTCACTGTGCCTCGTTCTCGTCTGTCCCGCCATCGACCCCCGGCCCACATCCTCCCCCTGGTCTGGAATGCCCTCCCTCCGCACATCCGCCAAGCTAGCTCTGTTCCTCCCTTCAAAGCCCTATTGAGAGCTCACCTCCTCGAGGAGGTCTTCCCAGACTGATCCCCCTCCTTCATCTCCCCCTCCTCCCCCCCATACCCCTCGCCCTACCTCCTTCCCCTCCCCACAGCACCTGTATATATGTTTGTACAGATTTGTTACTCTGTTTATTTTACTTGTACATATTCATTCTATTTATTTTATTTTGTTAATATGTTTTGTTTTGTTGTCTGTCTTCCCCTTCTAAACTGTGAGACCGTTGTTGGGTAGGGACCGTCTCTATATGTTGCCAACTTGTACTTCCCAAGCGCTTAGTACAGTACTCTGCACACAGTAAGTGCTCAATAAATATGATTTAATGAATGAATGAACTGAATGGTGAAGCTCCTCTACCAGATCATCCGGCCTTCAAAAAAAACTTTGCTGCCTTGCCGAAGAAAAGGTACGGCGGGGGTTTTCCCCCACCCTGTCCCTGGTTGCGGGGCACCAACGGCCATGGCTTCTCAGCAGCCCCCGCTTGAAGGGTTTGGCCCTCAAGTGGGCAGGTGCGTCCAGGCTTCCAGGCCCAGGGGAGGGGGAAGGACATCGGGATTCATTCCTTTCTTTCCGCACTGGGTGGGGAGGCGGTGGGAGACCGGGCCCCAGACCACCTGGAGAAATTGAGCCCCAAGAGCTGGGCTAGTCCGGGGGATGTTGGGAGCCCCCGGGCGAGGTGAAGGGCCGGGGTGGTGAAAAGCGTTCTCGTGCTCTGGGGCTGACGGCTGTGCCCCTCTCCCCCCACAACTCTGACTGCAGGGTACAGTGCTACCCCTTCGAGAAGATCGCCAACCCGTTCCAGGTGTATAGCTGGACGGTGCTCCAGTCCCAGTACGCCATGGAATGTGTGAGGACTGCGGACACCTACAAATCTTGACCTGGATAAGTGCCTGCCTGCCCACCTTCCTTGCCCCCTGCCCCGTGCGGTCAGCACCCAGATATTACCAAGGCCCGTCCACCCTCCCTGACCTGTCATGACGGCTCCAGGTTGAAGGGGGCAAGGCCCGGGCCCAGCCCTGTGTGAGAGAGTTGCTGTGGGGGTTTGGGTGTAGTAGTGTCTGCCCTCCCCATTTCCCTGGCATGGAGCTCTGTTAGAGCCGTGGCATCGCCCCTCTGAAAACCCGGAGAGTACAAGGTAAGGTGCTGGCAGCACCCTGCGGAGTGATGGTATCTTGACCCTCGCCTTCCCCCCTCCCCTCACCCCTCCACCACACACGGGATTGGAAGGAGGAGTTACAGATAACCCGAGAGCTGCCCCGGAAGAACCTGCCCTAGCGGTTGCCGAGGCAAAGAGCCATCTTCAAGGTACGGGGTGGCGAGGGGCTGGTTCTGTTTGGGTGGGGGCTTGGGGGTGGGCATTACACCTCCATATAATCTCTATTTATTCTCAAATGAAAGGCCTTGAAGGCCTGAGGTGGAGGAATGCACTCGAAGTATATCTGCGCTAGAAGGTCCACCTTATAGACCTTGTATAGAGAAATCAAAGCTGGGGATGGTTTGCATGAAGCAAATTCTTCCTTTTCCACCACAGATATTCTCTTTAATGGCCTTGAAGACCTTACGTTCTCAATTTAGCAGGACATTTTTTGCATGAAGCACAAGTCTCCTTTTTTAATACCTTACACTATCTCTTCAAGCCTTGAAGACCTTAGAGAAATAAAAGCTAGAGTAGGAATGCATGAAGCAAATTTAGCCCTTTTCACCCCAAATATTCTCTTTGGCGGCCTTGAGGACCTAAGGCCTCACAGAAATAACACCAGGAGATTGATTACATGAAGTAAACTGAGCATTTTTCACCTCATATATTTTCTTGGAAAGGCCCTGAAGACCTAAGGTGGAAAAATGAGCAGGTAGCTTTTTTTTTTCTTTCACCTCATATATATTTTTAATTCCTTTAAGATCTGGTTTAGAAAAATGAGAGAATTGTTAACCCCCAGTGTGCTGTCATTTAACTTGCTGACCTCTCTATGAACTATCGATTCCCCCGCTCCCAACTGTTATTCCCATTCCTTACCTTCCCCTTCCCCTCAACAACCCAGCTCTTTCCCTCCCTTTCCCCCCACCCCACCACCTCTCCCCCTCACCCCCTGCCCAGGATCCCTCTGTACCTGCGCCAACCCTCAAATCCTTCCTCTCAGCCCCCTCCCTACCCTCCTCCCAGCCCCCACGCCATCTTAGTTCTCCTTTCTCAAAGCCACACCTCTTCCCACTCTCCCCGCCCAGGCCCCAGACAACTCATCCCAATCCAAACCCTCCCCACCCCTCGCACCCTTCCCCCTCGCTCCCCTCCCTCCACAGCTGCTGCCAAGTGTGGCCTTTGGAATCCCTGCTCCATTATAAGTAAGATCCCTTTCATACTGGACCTATTTCTTTCCAGCTCTCTACTCCTCCTCGCCCTAACTGAAACATGGCTGTCTCCAGACGACATGGTCTCTTCTTCTGCTCTCTCCAGTAGAGGCCTCTTCTTCTCCCACTCCCCAAGACTCACCGGAAAAGGAAGAGGTGCCGTTTCCTTCCCGCTCCCCAATGTCGCTTTCGCAGTATCCCTCCTCCCCCTTCCCTTTCCATTACTCATTCATTCATTCATTCAATCGTATTTATTGAGCCATTACTGTGTGCAGAGCACTGTACTAAGCGCTTAGGAAGTACAACTTGGCACCATATGGAGACGGTCCCTACCCAGCAGCGGGCTCACAGTCTAGAAGGGGGAGACAGACAACAAAACAAAACATATTAACAAAATAAAATACAGTAAATACGTACAAGTAAAATAAATAAATAAATAGAGTAATAAAAATGTACAAACATATATACATATATACAGGTGCTGTGGGGAGGGGAAGGATTTAAGACCGGGGGATGGGGAGGGGGAGGAAGGGGGGAGGTAGGAGGCGGCTCAATCTGGGAAGGCCTCCTGGAGGAGGTGAGCTCTCAGGAGGGCTTTGAGGGAGGAAGAGAGGTAGCTTGGCGGATGTGCGGAGGGAGGGCATTGCCGGCCAGGGGGAGGACGTGGGACGGGGGTCGACGGCGGGACAGGCGAGAACGAGGCACAGTGACGAGGTTAGCGTCAGAGGAATGGAGGGTGCGGGCTGGGCTGTAGAAGGAGAAAAGGGAGGTGAGGTAGGAGGGGGCGAGGTGATGGAGAGCCTTGAAGCCGAGAGTGAGGAGTTTTTGCCTGATATGTAGGTTGATTGGTAGCCACTGGAGATTTTTGAGGAGGGGAGTAACATGCCCAGAGTTTCTGCATAAAGAAGATCCGGGCAGCAGAGTGAAGTATAGATTTAAGTGGGGAGAGACAGGAGGATGGAAGATCATAGAGGAGACTCATTCAGTAATCCAGTCGGGATAGGATGAGAGATTGAACCACCAGGGTAGCTGTTTGGATGGAGAGGAAAGGGAGGATCTTGGCGATGTTGCAGAGGTGAGACCGGCAGGTTTTGGTGATGGATTGGATGTGAGGGGTGAACAAGAGAGCGGAGTCGAGGATGACACGAAGGTTGCGGGTTTGTGAGATGGGAAATACGGTAGGGCTCTCTACAGTGATGGGAAAGTCAGGGAGAGGGCAGGGTCTGGGAGGGAAGATAAGGAGTTAAGTCCTGGACTTATTGAATTTTAGATGGCGGGAAGACAGCCAGATGGAGATGTTCTGAAGGCAGGAGCCGATACGAGCAGGAGGGAGGGAGAGAGAGCAGGGGCAGAGATGTAGATTTGGGTGTCATTAGCGTAGACATGATAGTTGAAGCCGTGGGAGCAAATGAGTTCAGTAAGGGAGTGAGTGTAGATAGAGAACAGAAGGGGACCAAGAACTGACCCTTGAGGAACCCCTACAGTAAGGGAATGGGAGGGGGAGGAGGATCCCCCAAAAGAGACTGAGAATGAAGGGCCGGAGAGAAAAGAGGAGAACCAGGAGAGGACAGTCTGTGAAGCCAACGTTGGATAGCGTGTTGAGGAGAAGGAGGTGGTCCACAGTGTCGAAGGCAGCTGAGAGGTCGAGGAAAATTAGGATAGAGTAGGAGCCGTTGGATATGGCAAGCAGGAGGTCATTGGTGACCTCTGAGAGGGCAGATTCGGTGGAATGTAGGGGACGGAAGCCAGATTGGAGGGTGTCAAGTATAGAGTTGGCATTGAGGAATTCGAGGCAGAGCGTGTAGACGACTTGTTCAAGGAGTTTGGAAGGGAATGTTAGGAGGGAGATAGGGCGATAACTAGAAGGGGAGGTGGGGTCAAGAGAGGGTTTTTTAAGGTTGGGAAAGATGTGTGCATGCTTGAATGCAGAGGGGAAGGAACCAGTGGAGAGTGAGCGGTTGAAGATGGACGTTAAGGAGGGGAGGAGGGACGGAGCGAGAGATTTCATAAGGTGAGAGGCAATGGGGTCAGAAGCACAGGTGGCCGGAGTAACACTTGAGAGGAGGGAGAAGATCTCATATGAGGATACTGCTGGTAAGGATGGGAGAGTAGCGAAGAGGGCTGAGAGCCAGGGGCTTGGGGAAGGAAGGGGGAGTGACTTTGGGGACCTCAGACCTGATGGATTTACTTTTATCAGTGAAGTAGGAGGCCAGATTGTTGGGGTGAGGGAAGGAGGAGGGGGAGGAACAGGGGACCTGAGAAGGGAGTTAAATGAACGGAAGAGCTGACGGGGATGATGGGCATGGGTGTCAGTCAGGAAATTATTCTTTCCTGCCTTAACTCAGCCCTCTCCTCTGCCAGACAAAACTATTTCTCCTCCCTTATTGACACCCATGCCCATTACCCCCGCCAGCTCTTCCGTACACTAAACTCCCTTCTCAGGCCCCCGGTTCCTCCCCCTCCTCCTTCCCTCACCCCGCAACGATCTGGCCTCCTACTTCATTAACAAAATTAAATCCATCAGGTCCGACCTCCCCAAAGTCTCTTCCCCCCTTTCTCCATCCCCCCGGCTCTCAACACTCTCTGCTACTCTCCCATCCTTCCCAGCAGTGTCCTCAGAGGAGCTCTCCTCCCTCCTCTCAAGTGCTACTCCGGCCACCTGTGCTTCTGACCCCATCCCCTCTCATCTCATGAAATCTCTCGCTCCATCCTTTCTCCCCTCCTTAACTTCCATCTTCAACCGCTCACTCTCCACTGGTTCCTTTCCCTCTGCCTCCAAACATGCCCATGTCTCTCTCATCCTAAAAAAACCCTCTCTTGACCCCACCTCACCTTCTAGTTATCGTCCCATATCCCTCCTACAATTCCTTTCCAAACTCCTTGAACGAGTTGTCTCCACTCGCTGCCTAGAATTCCTCAACAACAACTCTCTCCTTGACTCCCTCCAGTCTGGCTTCCGTCCCCTACATTCCACGGAAACTGCCCTCTCAAAGGTCATCAATGACCTCCTGCTTGCCAAATCCAACGGCTCCTGCTCTGTCCTAATCCTCCTCGACCTCTCAGCTGCCTTTGACACTGTGGACCACGCCCTTCTTCTCAACACGCTATCTGACCTTGGCTTCACAGACTCCTTCCTCTCCTGGTTCTCCTCTTACCTCTCCGGTCGTTCTTTCTCAGTCTCTTTTGCAGGCTCCTCCTCCCCCTCCCATTCTCTCACCGTGGGGGTTCCCCAAGGTTCAGTGCTTGGTCCCCTTCTGTTCTCGATCTACACGCACTCCCTTGGTGACTTCATTCGCTCCCACGGCTTCAACTATCATCTCTACGCTGATGACACCCAGATCTACATCTCTGCCCCTGCTCTCTCCCCCTCTCTCCAGGCTCGCATCTCCTCCTGCCTTCAGGACATCTCCATTTGGATGTCTGCCCGCCACCTAAAGCTCAACATGTCAAAGACTGAACTCCTTGTCTTCCCTCCCAAGCCTTGCCCTCTCCCTGACTTTCCCATCTCTGTTGACGGCACTACCATCCTTCCCGTCTCACAAGCCTGCAACCTTGGTGTCATCCTCGACTCCGCTCTCTCATTCAGCCCTCACATCCAAGCCGTGACCAAAACCTGCCGGTCTCAGCTCCACAACATTGCCAAGATCCGCCCTTTCCTCTCCATCCCAACCGCTACCCTGCTCATTCAAGCTCTCATCCTATCCCGTCTGGACTACTGCATCAGCCTTCTCTCTGATCTCCCATCCTCGTTTCTCTCTCCACTTCAATCCATACTTCATGCTGCTGCCCAGATTATCTTTGTCCAGAAACGCTCTGGGCATATCACTCCCCTCCTCAAAAATCTCCAGTGGCTACCAATCGATCTGCGCATCAGGCAGAAACTCCTCACCCTGGGTTTCAAGGCTGTCCATCACCTCGCCCCCTCCTACCTCACCTCCCTTCTCTCCTTCTACAGCCCAGTCCGCACCCTCCGCTCCTCCACCGCTGATCTCCTCACCGTACCTCGCTCTCGCCTGTCCCGCCATCGACCCCCGGCCCACGTCATCCCCCGGGCCTGGAATGCCCTCCCTCTGCCCATCCGCCAAGCTAGCTCTCTTCCTCCCTTCAAGGCCCTGCTGAGAGCTCACCTCCTCCAGGAGGCCTTCCCAGACTGAGCCCCTTCCTTGCTCTCCCCCTCGTCCCCCTCTCCATCCCCCATCTTACCTCCTTCCCTTCCCCACAGCACCTGTATATATGTATATATGGTTGTACATATTTATTACTCTATTTATTTATTTTACTTGTACATATCTATCCTATTTATTTAATTTTGTTGGTATGTTTGGTTTTGTTCTCTGTCTCCCCCTTTTAGACTGTGAGCCCACTGTTGGGTAGGGACTGTCTCTATATGTTGCCAATTTGTACTTCCCAAGCGCTTAGTACAGTGCTCTACACATAGTAAGCGCTCAATAAATACGATTGATGATGATGATGAGGAGGAGGAGGAGGAGAAATAGTTTGTCTGGCAGACGAGATGGTAGAATTAAGGCAGGAAGGATAACCCTGAAGTGAACGAGGTTGGCATGGTGTTTAGACCTTTGCCAGCAGCGTTCAGCAGCTCCAGTATAAGAGTGAAGGAGGCGGACAGTGGCAGTGATCCAGGTTTGTGGGTTAGTGGTACGAGAGCGGCGATGGAAAAGGGGAGCAAGGGAGTCGAGCTGAGTAGAGAGGGTAGAGTTGAGAGCAGTAATCTGATCATAGAGATTTGGTGGAGAAGAAAAGGAGGCGAGATGGGTTGTGAGACGCTCAGAAAGATGGATGGGGTCGAGAGAGCTGAGGTCTCTGTGAGGTAGTAATATAGATTTACAGGGGAGAGGAGTGTTAGTGAGGAGGCAGGTGAGAAGGTTATGATCAGAGAGAGGGATTTTAGAGTTGGAGAGGGTGGAGATAGTGCAGCGATGAGGTCGCAGGTGTGACCAAGTTGGTGAGTGGGCGAGGTGGGGTGGAGCAAGAGGTTGGCAGTGTCAAGGAGCGACAGAAGGCATACGGCAGAAGAATCACCAGGGATATCCATGTGGATGTTGAAGTCTCCGAGGATCAGAGTGGGCATGGTAAAGGAGAGAAGGAAGGTGAGGAAGAGGTCAAAATCGTTAAAGAAGTTTAAGGTGGGGCCGGGGGATGGTAGATGACGGCTACAAGAATCTGGAGGATGTGGTAGAGGCAAATAATGTGGGGCAGGAAAGGGAAGTGGGGGGAGGGACAGTGCGAAAGCGACATTGGGGGGCGAGAAGGAAACCGACACCTCCTCCTTTTCTGGGGGCGTGGGAGAAGAAGAGGCCTCCACTAGAGAAAGCAGCAGAGGAGACCGTGCTCTCTCCATCATCATCATCATCATCATCAATCGTATTTATTGAGCGCTTACTTTGTGCAGAACACTGTACTAAGCGCTTGGGAAGTACAAATTGGCAACATATGGAGACAGTCCCTACCCAACAGTGGGCTCACAGTCTAAAAGGGGGAGACAGAGAACAAAACCAAACATACTAACAAAATAAAATAAATAGAATAGCTATGAACAAGTAAAATAAATAAATGAATAAATAGAGTAATAAATATAGACAAACATATATACATATATACAGGTGCTGTTGGGAAGGGAAGGAGGTAAGATGGGGGGGATGGAGAGAGGGACGAGGAGGACAGGAAGGAAGGAAGGGGCTCAGTCTGGGAAGGCCTCCTGGAGGAGGTGAGCTCTCAGTAGGGCCTTGAAGGGAGGAAGAGAGCTAGCTTGGCGGATGGGCAGAGGGAGGGCATTCCAGGCCCGGGGGATGACATGGGCCGGGGGTCGATGGAGGGACAGGCGAGAACGAGGTAAGGTGAGGAGATTAGCGGCGGAGGAGCGGAGGGTGCGGGCTGGGCTGTAGAAGGAGAGAAGGTAGGTGAGGTAGGAGGGGGCGAGGTGATGGAGCTCCTCTCCAGTGGAGGGAGCTTACCTATAACGGAGCGGAGGTTCCAGAGGCCACACTTGGGAGGAGCTGTGGGGAGAGGGCAGGGAGGGGGAAAGGTGCGAGGGGTGGGGAGTGTTTGGATTGGGATGAGTTGGCGAGGGCCTAGGCGGGGAGAGTGGGAAGAGTGGTAAGATAGGAAAGGAGAACTGGGATGCCGTAGGGGTGGGGAAGAGGATAGGGAGGGGGCTGGGAGGGAGGAGTTGAGGGTTGGTGCTGGCACAGAGGGATTCTGGTAGGGGGCGAGGGGGAGCGGTGACGGTGGGGGAAAGGGAGGGAAAAGGCTGAGTGGGAGAGCGGAAGGGGAGGAGTGAGGAATGGGAATGGTAGTTGGGAGCAAGGGAATTGAAAGTTCATGGTGAGGTCAGCAGGGTAAATGACAGCACAGCGGGAGGTTAACAATTGAAATGCACAACCAAAACACAGTAGCAATGGTATAAGTAGGCGATGGCATCACAGAGGGTAGTTAACAATTAACATGCCATGGCAATAATAAAAAAGGCGGATGATGATGTCACAGAGAGCAGATAACAACTACTATGTGATGGCAAAAAATAAGCAGATGATGACATCGCAGACAGCAGTTAACAATTAATATACGATGTCAGTAAAATAAGCAGGTGATGACATACTCGAGAGACGTTAGGAATTAGCATTCGATGGGAATAATAAAATCCGCAGACGATGATATCTCAGAGAGCAGTTAACAATTAACATGCAGAAGCGACCATGAATTGCCCATAGGTCAGTCAAATCAGGTCAAAGAGGTTAATGGCTAGCAGAATCCCGGGACTCTTGGCAAACCTGTGTCAGAGATGGAGGAGGTGGAGGCTCCTTTGAAGCCTACATTATTCGCCTCTACCACCCCCTCCAGATTCTTGTAGCCGTCATCTACCGTCCCCACCCCCGGCCCCACCTCCAACTTCTTTAATGATTTTGACCCCTTTCTCACCTTTCTTCTCTCCTTTTCCATGCCCACTTTGATCCTCGGAGACTTAAACATCCACATGGATATCCTTGGTAACTCCTCTGCCGCCCGCCTTCTATCTCTCCTTGACGCTGCCAACCTCTTGCTCCACCCCACCTCGCCCACTCACCAACTTGGCCACACCCTCGACCTCATTCATCTCCTACCGCTGCACTATCTCCACCCTCACCAACTCTGAAATCACTCTCTCTGATCATAACCTTCTCACCTGTCTCCTCACTCACACTCCTCGCCCCTGTAAATCTACCTCACAGAGACCTCTGCTCTCTCTACCCCATCCATCTTTCTGGGCGCCTCACACTCCACCTCGCCTTCCTTTCCGCTCTACCCAATCTTGATTATCAGATTACCGCTCTCAACTCTACCCTCTCTACTCAGCTCAACTCGCTCGCACCCCTCTCACTTCGCCGCTCTCGTACCATATCTCACAGCCCTGGATCACTTCCACTGTCCGCCTCCTTCGCTCTTATGTGCGAGCTGCTGAACGCTGCTGGCGAAAGTCTAAACACAAAGCCAACCTTGTTCACTTCGAGGTTATCCGTTCCTGCCTTAACTCTGACCTCTCCTCTGCCTGACAAAACAATTTCTCCTCCCTAATTGACACCCATGCCCATCATCCCCGTAAACTCTTCCATCTATTTAAATCCCTTCTCAGGCCCCCAGTTCCTCCCCCTCCTCCTTCCCTCACCCCCAACGCTCTGACCTCCTACTTCATTAATAAAATTAAATCCATCAGGTCTGAGGTCCCCAAAGTCACTCCCCCTCTTCCCCAACCACCCGGCTCTCAACCCTCTCCGCTACTGTCCCATCCTTCCCAGCAGTATCCTCAGATGAGATATCCTCCCTCCTCTCAAGTGCTACTCCCACCACCTGTGCGTCTGACCCCATTCCCTCTCATCTTATGAAATCTCTAGCTCTGTCCCTCCTCCCCTCCTTAACTTCCATCTTCAACTGCTCACTCTCCACTGGTTCCTTCCCCTCTGCCTTCAAGCATGCACACGTCTTCCCCATCCTTAAAAAACCCTCTCTTGACCCCACCTCCCCTTCTAGTTATCGCCCTATCTCCCTCCTACCATTCCTTTCCAAACTCCTTAAACGAGTCGTCTACACCCACTACCTCGAATTACTCAGCGCCAACTCTCTCTTCGACCCCCTCCAACCTGGCTTCCGTCCCCTGCCCTCTCAAAGTTCACCAATGACCTCCTGATTGCCATATCCAACGGCTCCTACTCCATCCTAATCCTCCTCGAACTCTCAGCTTCCTTCGACACTGTGGACCACCCCCTTCTCCTCAACACGCTATCCAATCTTGGCTTCACAGACTCCCTCCTCTCCTGGTCCTCCTCTTATCTCCCTGGTCGCTCATTATCAATCTCCTTTGGGGACTCCTCCTCCCCTGACATCCCCTTACTGTAGGGTCAGTTTTTGGTCCCCCTCTGTTCTCTATCTACACTCACTCCCTTGGTGAACTCATTCACTTCCACGGCTTCAGCTATCATGTCTACGCTGATGACACCCAAATCTACATCTCTGGCCCTGCTCTCCCTCTCTCCAGGCTCGGGTCTCCTACTGCTTTCAGGACATCTCCCTCTGGCTGTCTTCGCGCCATCTAAAACTCAATATGTCCAAGACTGAACTCCTTATCTTCCCTCCCAAACCGTGCCCTCTCCCTGACTTTCCCATCACTGTAGACGGCCCTACCGTACTTCCCATCTCACAAGCCCGCAACCTTGCTGTCATTCTCGACTCTGCTCTCTCGCTCAGCCCTCACATCCAGTTCGTCACCAAAACCTGCCGGTCTCACCTCTGCAACATCGCCAACATCCGCCCTTTCCTCTCCATCCAAACTGCTACCTTGCTGGGTGAATCTCTCATCCTATCCCGACTGAATTACTGCATCAGCCTCCTCTCTGATCTCCCACCCTCCTGCCTCTCCCCACTTCAGTCTATACTTCACGCTGCTGCCCGGATCATCTTTGTGCAGAAACGCTTTGGGCATGTTACTCCCCTCCTCAAACATCGCCAGTGGCTACCAGTCAACCTACGCATCAATCAAAAGCTACTCACTCTCGGCTTAAAGGCTCGCCATCACCTCACCCACTCCTACCTCTCCTCCTTTCTCTCCTTCTACAGCCCTGCCCGCACCCTCCGCTCCTCTGCCACTAACCTCCTCACTGTGCGTCGTTCTCCTCTATGCTGCCATCAACCCCCGGCCCACGTTCTCCCTCTGGCCTGGAATGCCCTCCCTCCACACATCCGCCAAGCTAGCTCTATTCCTCCATCTAAAGGCCTACGGAGAGCTCACCTTCTCCAGAAGGCCGGCCCAGACTGAGCCCCCTTTTTCCTCTCCCTGTCCCAATCCCCCCTCCCTACGTCCTTCCCCTCCCCACAGCACCTGTAAATATGTTTGTATAGATTTATGACTCTTTTAATTTACTTGTACATATTTACTATTCTATTCATTTTGTCAATGATGTTTATCTAGCTTTATTTCTATTTATTTTATGACTTGACAACTGTCCACATGTTTTGTTTTGTTGTCTGTCTCACCCTTATAGACTGTGAGCCCGTTGTTCGGTAGGGACCATCTTTATATGTTGCCAACTTGTACTTTCCAAGCGCTTAGTACAGCACTCTGCACACAGTAAGCCCTCAATAAATACATTTGAATGAATGAATGAATGAATGAGTGCACGAAACTGTTTTGCCCAAAACAAATTTCCCCCTTTTCAGTTGAAATTTTCTCCCTTGAGTCCCTGAAGGCCTTAGAGACATACGAACTCGAGATTGTCTGCATGATACTTTCTCCTTTTTCCAGTAAAAGCTGGAGAAGGTTTGCATGAAGCAAGTTTCTGCTTTTGCACCTCAAATAGTCTCTATTCTTTTTCAAGTACAAGGTTTTGAATAGGAGTAGTGCACAGGAATTGTATCTGCCCTTTTAGGTCTGCTTTTATAGTGAACTAACAGCCAGAGATGGCTTGCGTGAAGAAAAGTCATCTTTGATCACCACATAAATTTTCCTTGATGGCCCTGAAGACATCAAGGTTGACAAATAAGCAGGAAATCATTTTCATGAAGCAAAATCCTCCTTGTATATTGTCATATACTATCCCTTCAGGCCTTGAAATCCTTAGAGAAATAAAAGCTAGAGTTTGTTTGCTTGAAGCAAGTTTCTCTTTTCCCACCTCAAACATTCTCTTTGGAGGCCTTGAAGTCTTTATTAATCAAAACTAGAGTTGGATTACATGAAACAAATTTCTCCATTTTCACCTCTAGTATTCTCTTTTCTGGCCTTGAAGATCTTAGAATGAGAAATGAAAGCTGGAGGTTGTTTGCATGAAGCAAATTTTCTCCTTTTCCTCCTCAAATATTCTCTTTTAAGGCCTTGAAGACCTTATACAGAGGAGTAAAAGCTGGAGGTGGTTTGCATAAAGCAAATGTCTCCTTCTGCACCTCAAATACTCTCAATTACAACACCAGGAAGGCCTGAGGTGGACTAGTGCACACGAAGTGTATCTGCACTTGAAGCTCTGCCTTGAAGACATTATATAGAGAAATAACAGCTGGAGATTGTTTGCACGAAGCAAAGCCATATTTTTTCACCAGATATACTATTTATTCAGGCATGAATACCTTAGAGAAATAAAAGGTAGACTTTACTTGCATGAAGCAAATTTTCCCTTTCCCACCTTAAATATTCTCTTTGGAGGCCTTGAAATCTTTTAGTGAAATCAAAACTAGAATTGGCTTGTATGAACCAAATTTCTCCTTTTTCTCCTCAAATGTTCCCTTTGGAGGCCTTGAAGACCAAAACCTTACAGAAATAACACCTGGAGATTGTTTGTCTGAAGTAAACTAATCCCTTTTCACCTTATGTATTCTCTTGGAAAGGCCTTGAAGACCTAAGGTGGATAAATGAGCAGGACAGCTTTTTCTTGATGCAAACTTCTCCTTCCTGAACCCCAGATATCATTTTTTCATGGCTGGAAGATCTGATTTAGAACAATAAGTGCAGGAAATCATTTGCATAAAGCAAATTTCTCCTTTTGCACTAGATATATTCTCTTTGAAAGGCTTGAAGATTCTGGAGAAATACAAACTGGGAGATTACATGACCTTTCTCCTTTTTTACCTCAGAAATACTCTTTCAGGGCCTTGAAGACCTTTGGAAGGGGAATCAGAGCTGCAGACTCTCTGCATGTTGCAAATTTCTCCTTTTTCATCACAAATATTCTCTTTTCTGGCTTTCAAGACCCTCGATACAGAAATCAAAGCTGGAGGTTGTTTGAAAGAAGGAAATGTTCTCCTTTTTAATCTAAACCACTTGCTTTTGAGGTCTCGAAGACTTTAGACAAAGATGTAAAAGCAGTAGTCAGTTTGCATGAAGCAAATTTCTCCTTATGCACATCAAATACTCTCTCCTTTGGCCTAGAAGGCCCTGGGTAGAGAAATCAAAGTTGAAGGTCTTTGCAGGAGGCAAATTTCTCCCTTTTCACCTCATATTTTTTTAATGCCTTGAAGATCTTAAGTAGAGAAAGTAAAGCTGAAGATGGTTTGCATGAAGCAAATTTTCCCTTCTACACCTAAGATATTCTCTTTGTGAAGACCTTGGGTAGCAAATAAAAGCTGGAGGTCGTTGTAGGAAGCAAAGTTCTCCTTTTTCACCTGATATATTTTCTTTTTAAGGCGTTCAAGTCCTTAAGAAGAGAAAAAACAGCTGGGGATGATTTTCCTGAACAAATGTCCCCTTCCTCACCTCAAATATTCTCTTTTCGGACCTTGAAGACCTTCAGTAGTGATGTAAGAGCTGGAGATGCTTTGCATGAAGCCGATTTCTCTTTATGCTCCTCATATATTCTCTCTGCTAGCCTTGAAGACCTTCAGAAAGAAAATCTAAGCTACAATTCTTTGCATAAAGTACATTTCTCCTTTTTCATCTCCAATATCCTCTTTTCACGTCTTGAAGACTTAATTAGACAAATGAAAGCAGGAGATGGTTTTGCATGAAGCAAATTTTTCTGGTTTCACATTAACTATTCTCTTTGGAGGGCGTGAAGACCTCAGATGGAGAAATAAAAGCTGGAGATGGTTTGCACGTAGCAAGTTTCTCCTTTTGAACCTCTAATAGTCTCTATTTGTTCTCAGTGAAAAAGCCTGGAAGGCCTGAAGTGGAGTAATGAACAGGAGACGTATCTGCCACATTTCTCCATTTTCACCTAAATCATTCTCTTGTAAGACATTGAAGGCCTTAAAGGAATTAAAGCTCGAGATTGTTTGCATGGGGCAAATGGATCATTTTTCACCTCTCACGTGCCTATCGTTAGGCCCTGAAGGCCTAATATGGACAAATAAGCAGGACAGTTTTTGCATGAGGTAAAATTCTCCTTTTTTAAAAAATGCCATGTCACATTTTTTCAGGCCTTCAAGAACTTAGTGATAAAAATGAAAGCAGGAAATGATTTGTCTAAATCCCCCTTTTTCCTTGGAAGGATTCACTTTTGAGGTCTTGAAAACCTTTGAGAAGCATAAATTGGAGATTGTGTGCATGAGACCAACCTCCTTTTTCACCTCCAATACCCTCTTTCGGGGCCTCAAAATCCGCAGGCAGAGAAAGAAAAGCCGGGATCGTTTACATGCAGAATGTTTCTCCCTTTTTGCCTCAAATATTCTCTTATTCATTCTCAATTAAAAGACCTTGAAGGCCCAAAGTGGAGAAAGGACAAGAGGATGTATGTGCAGGGAAGCAGATTTCTTCTTTGACACCTCATATACTCTCTTTTGAGATCTTGAAGACCTTGGGTAGAAAAATGAGGAAAGTTTTTGCTTGAAGCAAAATTCTCCTTTTTTAACCCCAAATATTGTCTTTTCAGGCCTTGAAAATGTTAGGTAGAGAAACCGCAGCTGGAGAGTCTCCTCTTATAACAAATTCCCTCTTTCATCTCAAATGTTCTCCTTTGTGGCCCTGAAAACCACCTTAGCTAGGGAAAACAAAGTGGAGATTTTTTGCTTGAAGCAAATTTCTTTGTTACCACCAATAAGACTATTGGTCTTATTATAAGACAGGTTATAAGACAACCTGATTACTCTGCATCTACCTGAGCGCTTAGAGCAATGATTGACACATAGTGAGTGCTTAACAAATATGATTATTATTATTGTTATTGCTATTATCAGTTTGGGAACGGCCGAGGGGTTCTGAGAATGGAGTGATGGGAAGCAAACACTGATACTGTCTAGATGGACATGACGGGAAAATCCCTGGTTTCAGAAGGAGCAGGTTGTAGCCTAGTGTTCCTACTCTTCTATCTCAGAGCTGAGACACTGTACCAAACGGGGATAAGGAGGTCATTGCATTCTCTCTTCTGAATGCCCCTGTCCCCTTTCAAAATATCTCAGTGATGGAAAATGGAGAAATAATCTGTCAGCCCACATTTCCTCCTCCTCACTTCCAGCCTTCCAGCCATCAGAGCACAGCTTTCGCCATCTGTAAAACCCCTCTGTCTTCCCACCACTTCCAGGATGCCTCACGCGATTCACTTTTCTTCTCCCTAAGTCATCTACTCCCAACTTCCAATCAGAATCTTAGACGACTTCTTCATTTTTGCACTCACACCCAACATTATAGTTTTGTACATAGTGGCTTTTATAAAATGTATTCTTTAAGAACATAGTCATCTATTTACCATTCGTTCCATTCTCTTCTCTGTCCTCTCATGAATTAAGTCTGTGTCTATCTCTTCTGTTAGGTTTTAAGGTCTTGGAAAGCAGGAATAGTGTTTAATTTATTTTGATCTCTCTGAAGTGTTCACTACAGTACTTTACACCCAGGATGCATTCAAAATATATCATTGATTGATGGATGGATAGATTGATAGATGGATGCATGGATGGGTTATTGGATGGATGGATAGAAGTTTTGGGTGGGTAGATTAATTGATAGATGGATGGATGGGTGGAATGTCTGCGGTGTGACGTTAGGCAATGCACTTCACTTCTCTGTGCCTCAGTTATCTCATCGGTAAAATGGGAACTGAAACGTGAGCACGATGTGGGATAGGGATTGTGTAAAGGCTGATTAGCTTGTATCTGCCCCAGCACTTATTACTGTGACTAGCACATAATAAGCTCTCAATAAATGCCACTGTTATTATTATTATGGATGGATGCATGGGTACGTGGATTGAAGGTTGGTTGGACGGATGTATGGATGGATGAACGAATGGATTCGAAGCAAGGATTTGATCAGTTAAATTCATTCTTTCAGTCATTCATTCATATTTATTGAGCGATTACTGTGTGCAGAGCACTGTACTAAGCGCTTGGAAAGTTCAATTCCAATAGAGATAATCACTGCCCACAACGGGCTCACAGTCTCGAAGGGGGAGACTGTAAGCCCGTTGTTAGGTAGGGCCCATCTCTATATGTTGCCGACTTGTACTTTCCAAGCATTTAGTATAGTTCTCCTCAAACAGTAAGAGCTCAATAATTACGATTGAATAAATGGATGTATGAATGAATGACAGGCAACAAAACAAGTAAACAGGCATTCAAATGTCAGGAACAGTTTCCATGACAGCATCCCTTGTAACCCTCTGATTTTCTGAATTTCATAATCACCAAGAATGACCTTAAAATTCATAACGTTACTGTTATTATCAGTAGTAGTATCAACATTATCATTATTTAATTTATTAATAATTTATTTGCAAAAGACTGCCAAGTGCTGGAGTAGAAACAAACTAATCAGATGGGACAGGTTTCCTGACCTACAGAGGATCAGATTGTAAGAGAAAGAGAGATCACATACTGAATCCCGATTTTACAGAGAGACCCAAAGATGTTACATGGCTGGACCAAGATCATTCAGCAGGCCGGTGGCAGAACTGGGAAGACATTTCAAGTCTTACGACTCCCAGCTACATGCTCATTCCACTAAGCCATGGTGCTGCCCAAACAATCACTTGTCATTCATTCATTCATTCATTCAATCCTATTTATTGAGTATTTACTGTGTGCACAGAAATGTATTAAGCGCTTGGAGAGTACAATTCAGAATAAAGAGAGACAATTCCTGCCCACGCAGGGCTTACAGTCACACCTGGCTTATCCACATTAATTCATTCATTCAATCGTATTTATTGAGCGCTTACTGTGTGCAGAGCCTGGGAAGTTGTGTTTGGGAAGTACAAGTTGGCAACAAATAGAGACGGTTCCTATCCAACAGCGGGTTCACAGGGGAAGAGACACTGACAAATCCTCAGACGGTGGACTTTCTCTTTGGACAGCTCTTTATATGGATACCCCCACGGCCAGAACCTTGACAGACATTTTGTCTCTTAGAGGAGGAATGAGGAATCTCCCCTTTAGAACTCCCCCCCAGGGCGGTCTTCATGTCCTTGTTCCTTAGGCTGTAGATGAGGGGATTCAGGGCGGGGGGCACCACGGTGTAGAACATGGACATCAGCAGGTCTAGGGTCGAGGGGGAGTCTGGCATGGGCTTGAGATGATCAACAGCTCCAGTACAGAGGAAGAAAGTGGGGACAGCGAGGTGAGGCAGGCAGATGGTGAAGGCTTTGGCCGGGATCTCGGTGGCCGGCATCTTCAGCACGGCATGATGATGAAGACAAAGCAGACGACAACTAAAGCTACCCCACAGGTGATGCTCACATTGATGGCGACGTGGTCCTCTGAGCAGGAGATCTTCAGCAGGGAGGGGAAGTCACAGAAGAACTGCTGGACGTTGTTGGATCCACAGACGTTGAGAGAGAAAGACGAAGCTGCAAATGAGACCCCAAACAACACCCCGCTGAGCCAGGAGGCGGCCGCCATATTTCCACAGGCCGTGTTCATGATGAGCTCATGGCGCACGGGGCGGCAGATGGCGACGTAGCAATCGTAGGACATCGCCGTGAGGACGACCAGCTCTGAAACACCAAACAGAAACATCAAAACGACCTGGACGGCATAGCCCAGGTGGGGGATGGATCTAAGATAGGTCAGGGAGATAACGACAGACTTGGGGACGGTGATGGAGATGTAGCAGAGGTCTATGACGGACAGATTCCTGAGGAAGAAGTACATGGGGGTGTGGAGGCGCCAGTTGAGGGCGGTGAGGGCGACGATGAGGAGATTCCCTGTCAGGGACGCCAGGTAGACCAGGATGAATAGCGTGGCGTAGACCAACTGCAGTTCCCGGACCTCCGAGAATCCCAGCAGGAGGAATTCCTTCACCGTGGAGACGTTGGGCATTCTTAGGAGGCAGCATTGACTTTCTGCAATGGATCACGGAAGAGCCAAAGTTAGTCATTTGATGGTATGAGTGAAGGAATTGATAGGACACTTGCTGGTGATTCTCTATGGAGAGGAGACAGTTACTGAATTCAAAATTACCTTTGAGTTCACCGTGGATGTATTAAACATTTCTGGGGAATGATTTCTATTCTTGCCCACTCATTTCGGAGACATCGACAGCCACATAGATGTCCCTGGTGACTCCTCTACCGCCTGCCTTCTATCTCTCCTTGACGCTGCCAACCTCCTGCTCCACCCCACTCTCCCACTCACCAACTTGGTCACACCCTCGACCTCATCATCTCCTACCGCTGCACTATCTCCACCCTCACCAACTCTAAAATCCCTCTCTCTGATCATAACCTTCTCACCTGCCTCCTCACTCACACTCCTCTCCCCTGTAAATCTATATCCCTACCTCACCAAGACCTCCGCTGTCTCGAACCCATCCATCTTTCTCAGCGCATCAAACCCCACCTCGCCTCCTTTTCGCCTCCCTTTTCTCTCTACCCAATCTTGATGACCACATTACTGCTCTCAACTCTATCCTCTCTACTCAAACCAACGCACTCGCTCCCCTTTCCCTTCACTGCTCTCGTACCAGTAACACAGGGCCTTGGATCACTGTCACTGTCTGTCTCCTTCACTCTTATGCTCGAGCTGCTGAACGCTGCTGGCAAAAGTCTAAACACCAGGCCAACCTTGTTCACTTCAGGTTTATCCTTTCCTGCCATAACCCTGCCCTCTCCTCTGCTAGACAAAACTATTTTTCCTCCCTCATTGACACTCATGCCCATCAGTCCCGTCAGCTCATCCATATATTAAACTCCCTTCTCAGGCCCCCTGTTCCTCCTCCTCCTCCATCCCTCACCCCCAATGATCTGACCTCCTACTTCATTAGTAAAATTACCTCTATCAGGTCTGAGCTCCCCAAGATCATTCCTCCTGCCTCTCCACCCCGCCCCGCTCCCAGCCCTCTCTGTTACTCTCCCATCCTTACCAGCAGTATCTTCAGATGAGATCTCCTCCCTCCTCTCAAGTGCTACTCCATCCACCTGTGCTTCAGACCCCATTCTCTCTCATCTTATGAAATCTCTCGCCCATTCCCTCCTCCCCTCCTTAACTTTCATCTTCAACCTCTCACTCTCCTCTGGTTCCTTCCCCTATGCCTTCAAACATGCCCACGTCTTCTCCATCGTAAAAAACCCTCTCTTGACCCCACCGCACCTTCTAAGTACTACCCTATCTCCCTCCTACCATTCCTTTCCAAACTCATAGAACGGGTCTTCTACATCCACCGCCTCGAATTCCTCAACGCCAACTCTCTTCTTGACCCCCTCCAATCTGACTTCCGTTCCCTAGACTTCACCAAAACTGCCCTCTCAAAGGTCACCAGTGACCTCCTTCTTGCCAAATTCAATGATTCCTACTCTATCCTAATCCTCCTGGACCGCTCAGCTGCCTTTGACACTGTGGTCCACCCCCTTCTCCCCAACACACTATCCAACCTTGGATTCACAGACTCTGTCCTCTCCTTGTTCTCCTCTTACCTCTCCGGCCGTTTATTCTCAGTCTCCTTTAAGGCCTCCTCCTCCCTCTCCCATCCCCTTACTGTAGAGGTTCCTCATGGGTCAGTTATTGGTCCCCTTCTGTTCTCTATCTACTCTTACTCCCTCGGTGAACTCAATGGCTCCCACGGCCTCAAGTATCATCTCTACGCTGATGACGCCCAAATCTACATATCTGCCCCTGCTCTCCAACCCTCCCTTCAGGCTCTTTTCTCCTCCTACCTTCAGGGCATCTCCATCTGGCTGTCTTCCCGCCATCTTAAACTCAATATGTCCAAGACTGAACTCCCTATCTTCCCTCCCAAACCCTGCTCTCTCCCTGACTTTTCTGTCACTTGGATGGCACTACCATCCTTCCTAACTCAGAAGCCCACAACCATGGTGTCATCCTCAACTTCGCTCTCTCGTTCACCCCACACATCCAATCCGTCACCAAAACCAGCCAATCTCACCTCCACAACATCGCCAATATCTGCCCTTTCGGTTCTGTCCAAACCCCTACCTTGCTGGCTCAATCTCTCATTTTATCTCGACTGGATTATTGCATTAGCCTCCTCTCTGATCTCCCATCGTTACCTCTCCCCACTTCAGTCTATACTTCACACTTCTGCCCGGATCACCTCTGTGCAGAAACGCTCTGGGCATGTTACTCCCCTCCTCAACAATCTCCAGTGGCTACCAGTGAACCTACGCATCAAGCAAAAACTACTCACTCTCGGCTTCAAGGCCCTCCATCACCTCGCCTCCTCCTACCTCACCTCCCTTCTCTCCGTCTACAGCCCAGCCCGCACCCTCCGCTCCTCTGCCACTAACCTCCTCATTGTATCTCGTTCTCGCCTGACCCACTTCCGACCCCCGGTCCACTTCCTCCCCTTGGCCTGGAATGCCCTCCCTCCACACATCTGCCAAGCTAGCTTTCTTCCTCCCTTCAATGTCCTACTGAGAGCTCACCTCTTCCAAGAGGCCTTCCCGACTGAGCCCATTTTTCTTTCCGCTCTTCCTCCCCATCCCCCCCCCCCCCGCCCTACCTAATTACCCTCCCCACAGGACCTGGATATATGTTTGTACAGATTTATTGCTGTATTTTGCTTGTACATATTTACTATTCTATTTATTTTGTTAATGATGTGCATTTAGCTTTAATTATTTTGTTCTGACCACTTGAAACCTGTCCACATGTTTTGTTTTGTTGTCTGTCTCCCCTTTCTAGACTGTGAGCCCATGGTTGGATAGGGACCGTCTCTATATGTTGCCTAATTGTACTTCCCAAGCGCTTAGTACAGTGCTCTGCACACAGTAATCACTCAATAAATACGGAGGAAGGAAGGAAGGAAGGAAGGAAGGAAGGAAGGAAGGAAGGAAGGAAGGAAGGAAGGAAGGAAGGAAGGAAGGAAGGAAGAGGGAGGACTTCAATTTAGAGACTCTGATGTTAGGGGTGAAGGGAGACTAAGTCAATCAGTTCTATTTACTGAGTACCTACAGAGTTCATGGTATTAGTACATATGATAACTGCCCCCAAACAACTTCCATTTTCTATTCTATTGGAAGCACCGAGCTTTGAACTGTGTAGAAACAGGCTGCTATTGGGAAGAAACCAGGCCTCGGAGTTCGAGGACCTGGGTTCTAATCCCAACTTTTCAAACTGTCGGCTGCATAGCCATGGAAAGTGACTTAATTTCTGTACATCTCAGTTTTCTCAATAGTAACATGAGGATTCGATACCTGTTTTCCCACGTACCTGGTCTGTGAACCCCTTTTGGGACACAGACTGGGTTCTACTAGATTGTCCTAAGTCTCCTCCAGCACTTAATACTTCGCTTGGAACGTAGTAAGCACTTATTAAATATCAAGAGCATTATCTTTGATTAAGGAGACTGATATTAAAATGAATAGTGGATAGAAGAGGTCAGCGAACATAAATATATGTACATGACTATTGTGAAATTTTTTCGGTGGTTTTATGGTTAAATGAGAAGTGCCTTTATGTATTAATTCATCCATTTAGTGGACAGAGAATGAGCCTGGTAGACAGAAGGATCTGGATTTTAATCCTGTCTACTCTTCTTGTCTGCTGTGTGACCTAGGACCAGTCACCTACCTTCCCTGTGCCTCAGTTACCTCGTCTTTAAAGTGGGGATTACAACAGTGAGCACCCTGTGGGGCATGGACTATATCCAACCTGATTAGCTTGCATCCACACCAGAGCATAGTACGCTACCTGGCATATAATAAGCCCTTAGCGATACCATAAAACAAACAACAGAAATGAAGCCCACATATAAACCAAAATGATTCCATTTGCTCACATATCTTCATTCACACTAGTAGTCACACGGACACAATCATACCTCATCATTCATCTAGTCCTTTAATGTAGCATCGCTCAGCCTACATAGATCCTCTCCTCAGCCTCCTCTCACAACAAGTTGTGCCTTTTCACAAGCAACAAAAACTCACAATCGGCTTGAAAACGTTCCACCCTATGACTGCATTTCACCCCCTTTCCATCGTTCAGCTCGTATTCTCAGCTCTCATAGCAACTTTCTAGTTGTTACTCATGATCGACTCTCCCTTTCTGTCCTAGCCTCCCTTATCCACTCAAAATCAGAGAGAGCACAGTTCTTTCCAAATTCTGATTACTGCTAAGATCCCCCCTCTTCCAACCAGCTTCCCCGATTCATTCTCCATCTCTCTAAATCTACTCGTCTCCCGCTTCGCTTCCATCCCCCTTACCCCCAGTCACTCTCACCGGGGCGGCGTGGGGCTGGGAGTCACTGACCTCTGCAGGGCTGAGATTAACAGAGAGGAGCCCTTGATCCCTCTATGCTCTCCTTCAGAACCTGAAAAGCTCTCCAGACAGCCCACATCACTGTAGATAAAGCAGGAGCTGCTCCGAGGGGGATCCCTGGAGATGGCTTGGGCCCTGCCGAGGGACCTCGTGGCCTGGAAAAGCCAGGCACCCTCTGGTCACGTGGTTCCTGAGGTTCCTGAGAGACAAGGGCCCGGTCCCTGCGGCATCAGCGAAAGTGCCAGCCTTCGGGGTTTCCGTGGAAACAGTGGCATCCATTTCCCAGCAATTCCTGTTGTCAATGACAGTCTTAAGCCACTGTGGTTGGTATCATCTTTGTCTAATTCAAAACCTGAGACACTCAGTCTGTCAGTTAACCAGCCAAATGTAACTTTGTCTTATGATATTTGTGAAGTGTTTACTATGTATCAGGCACTATACTAAGTGCTTGAGTAGATACAAGCTAATCAGATTGGACAGAGTCCACGTTCCCCATTGGGCTCATATCTCAAACCCCGTTTTACAGATACTGGACCTGAGGCACAGAGAATTTAAGCGACCGTGCCCAAGATCAAACAGCAGACATGTGGTGGAACCGGGATCAGAACCCATGTCCATTTGAATCCCAGGCCCACGCTCTACCCACTAGTCAACGCTGCTTCTTCTGATTTGTCGTGATTGGAAATCCATTTAAGTGCTGCTCATACTGACTATATAAACTGTATTCTTGAATCCTCTTTCTCATCTTTCCCTTCTCTCCTTCCTCCTCTACGTAATTTACTCTGTGTCTATCTCCCCCATTAGATTATAATCTCCTGGAGAGCAGGAACAATGCAATTTTATCTCTTTTCACCTTTCTTGAGTGCTTACTACACTGCTTCGCATTCAGGATAAGGTCCATAAATACCGTTGATAATAATAATAGTAATAATTATGGTCTTTATTAAGCGCTTGACTCTGTGCCAAACACTGTTCTAAGTGTTGGAGTAGATACAGGCTAATCAGTTTGGACACAATCCCTGTCCCACATGGGTCTCACAGTGTCAATCCCCATTTTGCAGATGAGGGAACTGAAGCAGAGAAGTGAAGTGACTTTCCCCAGGTCATAAAGCAAATAGGGGAACTGAGATTAGAACCCGCGACTTCTGTCTCCCAAGCCCGTGCTCTGGATAGATGGATGGATGAATAGATGAATAGATGAATGGTTGGAAGAATGTATGGAGGGAAAGACGGAAAAATGGACTGATGAAAGAGGGTGGATTTAACAAGACAGATGGAGCTGCAGTCATCCTTTCTTTCCTTCTCCCATGCCTCTGCACATTTTCTAACTTTCATACCCATACCCAGATTCATGCTACATAGCATACATATTGTATTTTCATAGTTATTGCTAATAATGATATCATTATTGTATTTATTAAGAGGTTGTGTGCCTAAATTTTTCCACTTGCTAGAGTAGAAACAAAAGAATCCGTACAGACACAATTCCTGTCCCAAAGGGGCTCAAGGTGTAAGAGGAAGAGAGAACCTCGGGAAATTAAGTCACTGACTCAAGTTCACACAGGAGGCCAGTAGCAGTGCTGGCATCAGAACTCCAGTCTCAATCAATCAATCTATTATATTTATTGAGCATTTACTCTAGTCCCAGCACTGTACTAAGCACTTGGAAAAGTTCAATATAACTGAGTTGGTAGACACGTTCCCTACCCACAATGAGCTTAGAGTCTAGAGCGATTCCCATTCCTTTAGGCCATGATAAAGTTTGAAAAACAAATGATGATATTTGTTATGCATTTGCTATGTGCCCATCACAGTGCGGTAGATACGAGGTAATAAGGTTATCCCATGTGGGGTTCACAGTCTTAATCCCCATTTTACAAATGATGTAACTGAGGCACAGAGAAGTCAAGTGGCATCGCCCAAGGTCACACAGAAGACAAGTGACTGAGTAGGGATTAGAACCTCCCCCAAACTGGATTTACTGTACTAAGCAATTGGGAGAGTTCAGTTTACCAGACTTGTTAAACACATTCCCTGCCCACAGTGAGTTTACAGCATATAGGGACTCCCCTTCCTTTAGGCCATGATGCCTCCCCAAAACTGGATTGTCCATCCTACTTCGGTCTTGGCCGCCTCCCTCGAGACTTTAATAATTCATCAATGTCCAGCGTTTTCTGTGAACACAATTGGACAGCTAGGCCCAAGAACAATTCCTTGGTTAAGTGGTGGTGTGAGATTATTTTCAGGAGGAAGGAGACATTTTGTCCCAGAGTAGAGGATCATGCCAAGGCCTTCATATCCCGGATGCTCAGGCTTTAGATAAGGGGTTTCAGAGCAGGGGGTATCATTGCGTAGAACACGTACACCAGTAGGTCCACAATCAAGGAGGAGTCTGAGGACAGCTTCATGTAGATTAAATGCACCCCCAGAGAAGAAAGCAGTGACTACGACAAGGTGGGGCAGGCAGGTGGAGAAGGCTTTAGCCCAGCGCTCAGAGACTGGCGTCCTCTGCATGGTCCGGAAGAACCACGCTTACGAGACGACGAAGGAAATGAAGCAGACGACAGCTAAGTCTGCCCTAAATTACCGTCGCGTCAATGGTGATGTGCTTCTCGGAGCAGGTGATCTTCAGCAGAGGAAGGACGTCACAGAACAACTGGGGGAAGGTGTTGGACTGGCAGGAAGGACAGGGAGAATCTCCCAGCATAACACATTGCTGCAAACAGGCCCCCGAGGCACCAGGAGGCGGCGGACATCTTCCCACAGGCCCCTTAAACCATGACGACCTCGCAGCTCAGGGAGTTGCAGACGGCAGCATAGTCGTTGTAGGACAACACCGAGAAGATGGACAGCTCTGAATCAGGAAACCAGACCACGGAGAATACCTGTACGGCACAGCCCTCTAGGGAGTTGGATGTCTTGCTGGACAGGGATTTGTAGATGGATTTGGGGACGGTGGTGTAGATGTAGCAGAGGTCGAGGACGGACAGGTTCCTGCGGAAGAAGTACATGGTTGTGTGGAGGCGCCACTCGAGGGTGGTGACGGCAACGATGAGGAGATTTTCTGTCAGGGCCACCAGGTAGACCAGGAGGAACAACGCGGGCTGAACCAGCCGCAGCTCCCGGACCTCCAAGAATCCCAGCAGGAGGAATTCTGTCTTCATGGTGACATCGGTCATTTTCCAGGAATTGACGTTGACTGCCTAAGGACATTTAGGAAAGATACGGGAGAAGATGATATTCCATAGACGAGTGCACGGGAGAGGAGAAAATCTTTGGGTTGGAGGGAATCTCGGGAATTTTATGGTAATTTGTCATGCTCACTATGTTCCAGACACGGTACCAAACATTCATCTCCTCCAATAAACCTCCCTTGGTTCAGGACAGCACCGAAGCCATTACTGACTCCTAGAAGTCTATTCGATTTGCAAACATCTGCAAGGATTGTGATCACATAATTCTGCATAATTGGAGTAGCAGCACAGCCTACTGGAAAGAGGATGGTACTGGGAGTCTAGGGAACCTTGGTGTTTATCCGGACATTGCCACGTACCTGCTGGGCGACTTCGGGCAAGCCACTTAAATTTTCTGTCCCTCGGTTTCCTCATCTGTAAAATGGGGTTTAAGACAGTGAATACTATGCGGGACAGGGCCAGTGTCCAATCCGATTATGTCATATCTACTCCAGCACTGGGTATGGTGTTGGTACAAGGTAAACACTTGATAAATACCACCATTATTAATATTAATAAAGTACAGGTAAATTCCTGTTAAATTCTGGACTCATATTGAAATTTTCCTTCCCTCATCCTCTCCTTCCCCTGCTTCTCTCCAGAATCACTGGGTATGTCCTGGGCTGGGGAGCATCGATCTCTGCTGAGAGAGATGCTCACTCCACCCCGTCGGTCCTGGACGCTTCTGGGGGTGAGAGAAAGTTCTAGGGGAGGGGAGGGGGCTGTCAGGATCCTCCCTCCCCCTCTCATCTCTCCAGATGCCTGCGCTATCCCCTCAGACGACGGACGGTTTATTTACTCGGGGATTCCTTATGAGAGGACGGCCCGGAGCTTGGCTGAGGCAATTTACTGTCCGGGAATCTCAGAAGGCCGGATTCGTGGGCTCCCAGTGATCTCAGCCCTTACAACCTCAATAATTGCCCAGTCCTACGTGGTTCCCACTCTGGGACTCCTTCCTAGAACGACAATTCATGTTTAATAATTGGTCTCTGTTTCAACTCTAGAGATTGCAAAAATCGTGGACCATTCTAAATCAACTCTTTATCTCTTACCTACCCATTCTCTTCTCCCACTATGCCCCAGCTCACATTGTCCAATCCCCCAAGACTTTCTTACCATGTCTCGTTCTGAACCTCCCTGCCTACAACCCTTGGATTGTACCCTTCCACCTTCCTGGTGCTCCCTCCCTCCTTCAAACCAGCCAAGCCTCATTTCTCGTCATTTTCAAATCCCTCTTAGAAGCCCCCGTCATCCAGGAGGATTTTCCAATCAAATTTCGTTTTCCCATCTGTCATTTTAGAACTCAGGCTTTCACAAGCACCCATAAAATTTTGGTGAAATGTAAGCTCCTTATTTGAAAAGAATATATCTTGCCCTTCTGTTGCACTTCAATTTGATTGACTTAGTACTTAATGAAGTACATAAAACAATTTCCTTTACTCTCCATCCAAACTGCTACCAAATTAATCAAATCACGTATCCTGTCCCACCTTGATGATTGCATCAGCCTCCTTGCTGAACTCCCTGTCTCCTGTCTCTCTCCATTCCAGTCCATACTTCACTCTGCTGCCCGGATCATTTTACTACAAAAACGTTCAGGCCATGTTTCCCCACTCCCCAAGAACCTCCAGTGGTTTGCAATCCACTTCCACATCAAGCAGAACTCCTTATCTTTGATTTTAAAGCACTCAATTAGCTTTCCCCCTCCTACCTCACCTCGCTGCTGCAACCCAGCCTACACACCTCACTACTCTAGTGCTAACGTACTCACTGTACCGCGATTTAGTTTATCTCACTGCTGACCTGTCACCCACATCTTGTTCCTGAGCTGGGGTGCCCTTCATCTTCATATACGATAGATGATCACTCTCCCCACCATCTTGAAGGTCTTATTTAAGGCACAGAAACTCCATAACGCCTTCCTTGAATAAGCCCTGATTTACTTTTCTCCCACTCCCTTCCATGGTATCCTGACTTGCTGTCTTTTTTCATCCAGCCCCATACCACTTATACTCATATCCATTATTCATTTACATTAACGTCTGTCTTCCCCGCTATCCTATATGCTCATTGTGGACTGGGAAAGCATCTTTTATATTGTATTATTGTACTCTCCTAACAACGGGCTCACAGTCTAGAAGGGGGAGACATATACCCATATCCATTATTTATTTACGTTGTTTACATTAATGTCTATCTCCCCCTCTAGCCTGTAAACTCGGTGTGGACAGGGAATGCGTCTTTTATATTGTATTATTGTACTCTCCTAAGCACCTACTACAATGTTCTGCACACAATAAGCACTCAATAAATAAAATTGACTGATTATTTTGTATCTACTCTAGCAGTTAGTACGATGCCTGGTACATAGTAAGCATTTAACAAATTCCAAAAAAAGGAAGACACTCACATTTTAGTCTCAGGGAGTTCACAATTTATTGAAGAGGGTAGACACCAGTGATTCTCATCAGAGAACCTAAGGATTTTACAAGGAGGGGTACCAATGCCAGGATGAAGTAGATCCGTTACTAACTGAATATACAATTGTTAATCTATAAATAGGTAAGAATTGGGAGTGTAAAAGCATATATCGGGATGAAGGGTAACTGCTGATCTGATGCAGTTGAACTGTTTTGAGTTTCTTGGGGCAAACTTCCAGGAATTGGGGAAATGGCAACTGTGTGTCTTGGGTCTTGGTACCCCCTTCTATACCCCGTTTCTCTGTACCGGCTCATCCCACCTCATCAAATAATCAGTCAATCAAGCCATGGTCTTTACTGAGCGATTTCTGTGTGCAGAGCACTGTACTAAATGCCTGGGATTGTACAGTAATACAGAGCGGTTAAACAGGTTTACTTGTCCACAGTGAGTTTACAAGCTAGAGGGGGATAGAGAAATTAATCAATTGATCACTCAATTAATCAATGGTATTTGTTGAGCACTTTCCATTTACAGAACACTGTACTAGGTCCTTAGGAAAGTACAGAATAACTAAGTTGGCAGACACATTCCCTGGCCACAATGAGCACTTAGAACAGTGCTTTGCACATAGTAAGTGCTTAATAAATGTTATCATTATTATTGTTCATGTGCTTACAATCTAGAGGAGAATACAGATATTAATCAATCAGGCAATTTACCATTGGTATTTATTGAGCACTTACTCTGTGTGGAGTACTGTACAAAGCAATCAATCAATCAATGGTATTTATTGAGTACTTACTATATGCAGAGCACTGCAGTAAGCACTTAGGAGAGTACAGTATATCTGAGTTGGTAGACATATTCCCTGCCCACAATGAGTTTACAAGTCTAGAGAAGCAGCTTGTCTCCGCGGAAAGCAGACGGGCTTAGGAGTCAGAGGTCGTGGGTTCAAATCCTGGCTCCGCCGCTTGCCAGTTGTGTGACTTTGGGCAAGTCACTTAACATCTCTGTGCCTCAGTTACCTCATCTGTAAAATCGAGATTAAGTCTGTGAGCCCCACATGGGACAACCTTGCACCCTCCCCAGAGCTTGAACAGTGCTTTGCACATAGTAAGCGCTTAACTAATACCGAAATTATAATTATATTATTAGAGGAGTATACTTACAAGTCTAGAGTAGAATACAGATATTAATCAATCAGTCAATCAGTCAATGGTATTTATTGAGCACTTACTCCGTGTGGAGCACTGTCTAAAGCAATCAATCAAGCAGTGATATTTATTGAGTGCTTATTATGTGCTGAGCATGGGACTAAGTGCTTGGGAGAGTACAGTACAACAAAGCTGGTAGAAATGTTCCCTGCCCACATGACGTTTATAATCTACAGGGGTACCTTGCATTTCTCTCATGGAGGATCAAGGAAAGTTTTCTAAATCCTGAACATGAAGAAGGGTCTTCTCAGGCACAGCAGCACACATAGGAAAATCTTGCCTGTTGGAATTCTGTCTTTAGACCCGAAGGATGGCTGTAAATCTGGACAAATCCTTGGACAATCCCTCTGACAGCAGCTGGAGTGATTGGCACGAAGAAACAGACATTTTATGCCAGAGAGGGAACTGGGAGAGTGTACCCTTTAGGACCCTCCCGAGAGCAGATTTCACATTTTAATTCTTCAGGCTGTAGATGAGGGTGTTGAGGGCAGGGGGCACCACAGTGTAGGTAGAACACGAACGCCGCAGGTCCAGCGTCGAGGCGGAGTCCGAGGGTAGTTCGAGATAGACGAAAGTCCCGGTAGAGAAAAAGGTAATGACGACAGTGAGGTGAGGGAGCCTGGTGGAGAAGGCTTTGGCCCGGCCCTCAGTGGCCGTCATCCTCAGCACGGCCCAGAAAATGCGGATGTAGCAGACGACAATGGGCACGATGCAAGCGACGCCTAACGCTACCCCTTTGGTCATGCCCAAGTCCATGGCAACGTGGTCCTCGGAGGAGGAAATCATCAGCAGAGTGGTGACGTCAGAGAAGAACTGGGGGATGAAGTTGGACCTGCAGAAGGACAGGAATGTCGAAGCTGAAAACAAGAACCCAATCAGTCCTCCACTAAGCCATGAGGTGGAGGCCATCTTCCCACAGGACCCTCGATCCATGATGACTCTGCGGCGCAGGGGGAGGCAGATGGCGGTGTAGCGGTAGTAGGACATCGCCGTGAAGACGAAATACTCGAAACCCATAAAAACGATCCACAGAAAGAGCGGTGCGATGTAGTCTAGGAAGGAGATGGAGTTACTATTGCTCAGGGAGTTGTGGATGGACTTGGGGCGGATGACAGAGTTGAGGCAGAGGTTGAGGCCACTTAAGGTAACTGACAGGTGCCTGAGGAAGATGTACGTGGAGATGTGGAAGCGCCGGTCGCGGGTGGTGACGGCGATGATGAGGACTTTCCCTGTCAGAGCCGCCAGGTAGGCCAGGAGGTCCAGTGCACCGTGGACCAGCTGCAGCTCCCGGGATTCCAAGAATCCCAGCAGCAGGAATTCTGTCTTCACAGTGACATTGGTCATTTTCTGGGAATTGACACTGACTGCCTAAGGACATTAAGAAAAGAGACGTAGATTCAAATAGGGACGGGAATAATCATCAGGAGAAAGGTGCACAGAGGTGAAAATCTCTGGGATGGAGAGAAATCTCAGATTTTATTTGTTAAGTTCTTACTACGTACCAAGCACTGTATTAAGCGCTAGGATAGCTACAAGTTAATCACGGTGTTCATTTCCTGTTCAGGCCAGCAGAGAAACCATTCCTGACTCCTTGGTGTCTATTCCATTGGCAAATATCTGCAAGGATTGTAGTCACCTAATTCCACATCATTTGCGAAGCAGTGCAGACTAGTGGAAAGAGCTCGGATCTGGAAATCAGAAGAGTTGGCTTTTAATCCCCGCTTTGCCATTTACCATTATTATTATTATTATTATCATTTCAAAGCCCTACTGAGAGCTCACCTCTTCCAGGAGGCCTTCCCAGACTGAGCCCCCTCCTTCCTCTCCCCCTCCTCCCCCTCCCCACCGCCCCCGCCTTACCTCCTTCCCCTCCCCACGGTACCTGTATATATGTTTGTACGTATTTATTACTCTATTTAATTTACTTTTACATATTTATTCTTTTTATTTTATTTTGTTAACATGTTTTATTTTCTTGTCTGTCTTTCCCTTCTAGACTGTGACCCCGCTGTTGGGTAGGGACCGTCTCTATATGTTGCCAACTTGTACTTCCCAAGTGCTTGGAACAGTGCTCTGCACACAATAAGCGCTCAATAAATGCGATTGAATGAATGAATTATCATTATTATGAACTCGTCGAATCCCTTCCTATCCTTTTATGCCTATTCAATAGCTCCTCTACCTCTCATTCATTCATTCAATCGTATTTATTGAGCGCTTACTGTGTGCAGAGTATTGTACTAAGCGCTTGGGAAGTACAAGTTGGCAACATATAGAGACGGTCCCTACCCAACGACGGGCTCACAGTCTAGAAGAGGGAGACAGACAACAAAACAAAACATATGGACAGGTGTCAAGTCGTCAGAATAAATAGAAATAAAGCTAGATGCACATCATTAACAAGATAAATATAATAGTAAACATGTACAAGCAAAATAGAGTAATAAATCTGTACAAACATATATACAGGTGCTGTTGGGAGGGGAAAGAGGTAGGGTGGGGGGATGGGGAGGAGGAGAGAAAAAAGGGGGCTCAGTCTGGGAAGACCTCCTGGAGGAGGTGAGCTCTCAGTAGGGCTTTCAAGGAAGGAAGAGCGCTAGCTTGACGGGTGTGAGGAGGGAGGGCATGTCTCGAAGGCAGGAGGAAATGTGAGATTGCAGAAGGAGAGAGATCAGGGCTGGAGATGTAGATTTGGGAATCATCTGCATAGAGATGGTAATTGAATCCAAGGGAGAGAATGAGTTCTCCAAGGGAATGGGTGTTGAGGGAGAATAGAAGGGAACCTAGAACTGAGACTTGAGGGACAGTCACCCCAAGTCATTCAGAGGGTGGGGGACAGAGAAAGAGCCGGGAAAAGAAACTGAGAAGAAGTGGTCAGGGAAATAGGAGGAAAACCAAGAGAGTACAGTATCAGTGAATCCAAGGTCGGATAAAGTTTCAAGGAGAAGGGAGTGGTCTACTGTGTCCAATGTGGCTGAGAGGTCTAGGAGGATTAGGATGGAGCAGAAGCCGTCAGATTTGGCGGTAAGGTTATTGGTTACCTTAAAGAAGTCTCTTTCTGTGGAGAGAAGGGGACGAAAGCCAGATTGGAGGGGATCTAGAGAGAAATTGGAGAAGACAAAGTAGAGACAGTGGGTGTACACAATCTCTACAGAAGTTGAAGAGAAATGGTAGGAGGGAGATGCGGCGATAACTGGAGGAAGCCGTGGAGGTCACGAGAAGGGTTTTTTTAGGCTAGGATAGGGGATACATAGGCATGCTTGAAAGCAGTGGAGAAGAAGCCCACTGACGATGGCAGTAAAGAAGGGAAGAAGGGAGGGGACAAGTGTTTTAAAAGGGATGGGGTCAGAAGCACGGGTGGAGGGGGTGGATTTATAGAAGAAGAGAGAAGAAGTGAACTGAAGGGAATACAGGGAGAGTCAAAGAGGATGGAGGAGGAGGGTGGATTGGAGAGAAGCAGGGGAGATTTTTCAGAGATCACGGCTGATGGTTTCAATTCTGCTGATGAAGTAAGTGGCCAGATCATTAGGGGGATGAGATGGTGGGAGCAGGGGCACAGGAGGTTTGAAGAGAGACTTAAATGTCTGGAAAAGCTGGTGGGGGCAGTGGGTATGGGAGTGAATTAGGAAGAGGTACTGTTGTCGGGCATAGGACAGGGTCAAATTTAATTAATTTAAGGTGGACAAGATCAGAGAGATGCCTGGATTCCTCCAACAGCGCTGTGCTGCTTGGGCACAGGAATGAAGGAATCACACTGCGGAGGTGATCCAGGGCTGCAGGTTAGGGGTACACGACTGGCGGAGGGACAGGGTAACAAGGGAGTTCAGTTCAGTGGAGAGGATGGTGTTGAGTGTGTCGGTTTGTGCATCAGAAGGCAATTTGGCTATGGAGACCAAATGGGGTAGGATGGCTGAAGAATACTGGAGGGCATCAGAAGAAGGGACGTCTCTGTGGGGGAAAAGGACAGATTTGTCGGGGGTTGGTGTATGGGAAGGAGAGTAGGTGAGGATGCTGTGGTCAGTTAGAGGAATTTGAGAATTGGTGAGGTTAGAAATTGTACAGTCACTGGAGATTACAAAATCAAGTGACTGAGCCCCCTTTTTCCTCTCCTCCTCCCCATCCCCCCGCCCTACCTCCTTCCCAGCTTAGAATTTTCAGCCCTTCAAATAATAATTACGGTATATGCTACGCGCTTACTATGTGTGCATCACTGTGCTAAGCGCTGGAGGAGATACAGGCAAATCGGGTTGGTCCCACGTGGGGCTCACAGTCTCAACCTCCATTTTCCAGAGGAGGTAACTGAGGTCCAGAGAAGTGAAGTGACGTGCCCAAGGTCACACAGCAGACAAGTAGAAGAGCAGGGATTAGGACCCATGGTCTTTTGACTCCCCAACTCGTGGTTTATCCACTCCTCCATGCTGCTCCTCCTGACAGACCACATTCTTTCCACGTTCCAATTCCCACACAAGAGCCCGTCTCCTTCAGTGAGCCTTTCCCAGTTAACTCTCAGGCAGACAAACCCATCCACCATCTCTACCCATCATGACACTTCTCCTATGCATGTACATTGTTTTACTCAATTGCACAACCACCGCTCTAGATTTCTCTGATGTAAATACTTCTAAGTCTATCTTCCCTTTCCTTTATTTTTATTAATGTCTGTTTCCCCCTTTTGACTGTAAGCTTGTGAGCAGGGAACAGGACTGGCAGTTCTGCTCTATTGTATTCTCCCAAGTGCTGAGAACAGTGCTCGGCACCCAGTCAGCGCTCAATAAATATCATTGATTGATTGATTGATCGGAGTCTAAGCTCTTTATAGGCAGGTAATGTGCCATTACTGGTCTTATGCTTACCATAGGCCAACACTTAATTATGACTTCTTTCTTATCCCTAAATCTATCTCAAACCAGAAGACAACATTAATCAGTGATAATTATTGGGCATTTACAGTGCAGAACACTGTTCTAAGAACTTGGGAGAGTACAATACAACATGGTTGGCAGAGAACCTCCCTGCCCACATTCAAGCAATTGTCAATCAATAGTATTTACTGAGTGCTTACTATGTGCACAGCACTGAACTAAGTGGCTGGGAGAATACAACAGAGTTAGTAATCAGTCAATAGTATTTGTTGAGTGCTTACTGTGCGCAGAGCACTGTACTAAGCGCTTGGGAAAGGACAATGCAACAGAATTGGTAGATTTTCTCCCTATCCACAGTAAGCAGTAAGCTTACTCACAGTTAGCTCTGAGTCTAGTGACCAGTTTAACGTATTGGTATAGAGATCAGTTTAACTTATTTCTATCCCTCAGACCCTATCCCTATGCTCAAACCTGATCCTTTTCCTTATTTGCAAATCAGTAATATACCTATAGTATTTTATAAGCACTATCATAAGAATAGATTCATTAATATATGATATAGATAATAGATTAGATAATACAATAACATCATAAGAATAATTATGGTAATAACAATAATTATAGTATTTGTTAAGCACATACTATGTGTCAAACATTATACTTCGTCCTGGGGTACATACAAGATAATTAGGTCCCTTTTAGGGCCCCAGACTCAGTCTCAGTCTCCTACTCTATCCTAATCCTCTTTGACCTCTCAGTTGCCTTCGACACTGTGGAACACTCTCTTCTCCTCAACACGCTATCCAACCTTAGGTCCAGAGACTCCGTCCTCTCCTGGTTTTCCTCTTAGCTCTCCAGTTGTTCATTCTCAGTTTCTTTAAGGGCTCTTCCTCTCCCTCCCATCCCTTTACCGTAGAGGTTTCTCAAGGGTCAGTTCTTGGTGCCCTTCTGTTCTCTATCTACACTCACTCCCTTGGTGAACTCATTCGCTGCCATGGCACCAACTATAATCTCTGCGCTGATGACACCCAAATCTGCATCTCTGCCCCGTTCTCTCCCGCTTCTTTCAGGCTCGTATCTCCTCCGGCCTTCAGGACATTTCCATCTGGATGTCTTTCCGCCATCTAAAACTCAATATGTCCAAGACTGAACTCCTTATCCTCCCTCCCAAACCCTGTCCTCTCCCTAAATTTTCCGTCACTGTAGACGGCACTACCATCTTTCCAGTCTCACAAATCCGCAGTCTTGATGTCATCCTCGACTAAGCTCTCTCACTCACTCCACATATCCAATCTGTCATCAAAAACTGCCGATCTCACATCCACAATATCGCCAAGATCCGCCCTTTCCTCTCCATCCAAACTGCTACCTTGCTGGTTCAATCTCTCATCCTATCCCGACTGGATTACTGAACCATCCTCCTCTCTGATCTCCCATCCTCCTGTCTCTTCCTGCTTCAGTCTATACTTCGCTCTGCTTCCCGGATTATCTTTCTAGGAAAATGCTCTGGGAATGTCACTCCCCTCCTCAAAACTCTCCAGTGGTTGACTCTCAATCTACGAATCAAGGAAAAACTCCTCACTCTAGGCTTCAAGGCTCTCCATCACCTCTTCCCCTCCTACCCCTCCTCCCTTCTCTCCTTCTACAGCCCAGCCTGCATCCTCCGCTCCTCTGCCGCTAACCTCCTCACTGTATCTCGTTCTCACCAACCCACGGACCACGTCCTTCCCCTGGTCTGGAATGCTCTCTCTGCACACATCCATCAAGCTAGCTCTCTTCCTCCCTTCAAAGCCCTACTGAAAGCTCACCTCCTCCAGCGGCCTTCCCAGACTGAGCCCCTGCTTCCTCTCCTCCTCCCCATCCCCCCGCCCTACCTCCTTCCCCTATCGAGAGCACTTGTATATATTTGTACAGATTTATTACTCTATTTTACTTGCACATTTTTGCTATTCTATTTATTTTGTTAATGATGTGCATATAGCTATAATTTTATTTGTTCTGACGATTTTGACACCTGTCTACGTGTTTTGTTTTGTTGTCTGTCTCCCCCTTCTAAAATGAGAGCCCGTTGTTGGGTAGGGGCCATCTCTATAGGTTGCCGACTTATACATCACAAGCTCTTAGTACAGTGCTCTGCACACAGTAAGCGCTGAATAAATACGATTTAATGAATGAATTAATAAATATGAGGGAGAACTGATGTTGAATCCCCATTTTGATCCTACTGTATGCTAAGCACTGGGATAGGTACGTCGGGCACAGTTTCTGGTCTGCCTGAGGTTTACAGTCTAAGTGGGAGGGGGAGCAAAAATGAAATCCTTGCCTTCGAGGAGTTTACAATATAATAGATTGTTGGATCTCTGCCCACAGTGTATGAAGGAAACCAAGGTTCCAGGCAACTTATGAGTTACGACACAGGGAATAACAATAACAATAGTATTGTTATGGACCAAGCACTGATCTAAACTCTGGGGTATATGCCAATTAATCCGGTTGGACACAGTCCCTGTCCCACATGGAGCTCTCACCCTTATTTCCCATTTTGCAAATAAGGTAACTGAGGCTCAGATAAATTAAGGCCCAAGGTCACATAGCAGACACATGGCAGAGCCGAGATTAGAAGCCAGGTCCTACTGACTTCCAGGACCATGCCCTATCCACTAGGCCATGTTGCTTGCCGAAAGCTACGATGCTTGAACGAAAGCTACAGATTGGTTGATCAATCAACGATATCTGGTGAACACTTACAGGATACTAGGCACTGTACTAAGCACTTAGCAGATGAGGAAACTGGAGCACAGAGAGATTAAGCAGTTTTCCCGAGATCACACAGCAGGCCAGTGGCTGAGATAGGGGGGGTCTTCAGAGTCCCAGAACTTGGCTCTTTCCACTGACAACTGATGGGTGGCTGAGTTCCCTTCACTCACTCACAGATGAGATCCATGCCCTCTCATCTGGCCCTGTAGGGAGTATTAGCTGGAATGGTTTATCTTTCCTCAGGGAAGTAACATGAACGAATAGGAGAAATTCTAACTTTGATCCTCCTATTCTGGGCTTATATTGAAATTTCCCATCCCTGCTCCTCAACTTTCCCCTGCTCTTCTCCAGAGTCACATGTTCTGTCCTGGGCTGGGGAGCACCGACCTCTGCTGAGAGGCTCACTTCATCTTATCGTTCCTGGACGCTGGTGGGGGTGACAGGAAGGTCTGGGTAGGGGGTGGGAGTCGTCAGGATCCTCCCTCTCCCACTCAGCTCTCCAGATGCCTGCGCCGTCCCCTCAGAAGACGGCCGGGTTATTTTCTTGGAGATTTCCCGTAGGATGACGGGCCCGGGGCTCCGCTGAAACGGCTGAACACCCGGGAATCTTGGAAGGTCTGGATTTTGGACTCTCTGTGGTCCCGGCCCCCACAACCTAAGTGACTGCCCAATCCCACGTGGTACCAGAGTTGGACGCCTTCCTAGAAGAACCTCAACCGACTTATCGTTCTTTATCCATGATTAATAATAGCTTTATATTTCTGCTCTGGGGATTGGAGATATTTCTTGGTAGTGGGAATAGGCACCCTACCCCATTTATTTAAACATGGTGGAATGCAATATTCAGATTGACTTAACAAAAAAATGGATAAAAGGACCCCAATATTTCCTTCCAGTTCTGCCACTGGATGGCTGTGCGTAACAAGCACCTGTAACATTTTTGAAAAGATTAAGCTCCTTGTGTGCAAAGAATGTAGCTTGAGCTTCTGTTGTACTGCGATTTGATTGATTGATTGAATTAATACTTAAATACTGAAGTATATTATGCAATAAACAATAATAGTGACAACAGTAAACGTAGAAAGAGAAATCATAAAGGTGTTGATTGAGTGACAACTGAGATCATGAAGTGGTTGGAAAAATTCAACCTGTACCCCTGCTCCGGGCTTTTGGGCCAGATTTGAGGATCACAATTAAGCCTAAAATACCCTTCTGAAGCTACCTCTTACATTCTATTTAAGAATGTAAGGTTTTTTTTGAAGCACTTACAATGTACCGGGCACTGTATTAACCACTGGGGTAGATACAAGGTAATCAGGTTGGACACAGCCCATGTCCCACAAGGGGCCCCCAGTATTCATCCCCATTTTACAGATGAAGGAACTGAGGTTCACAAAAGTAAAGTGACTTGCCCAAGGTCTCACAGCAGACAGGTGGCAGAGCAGGATTAGAATCTAGGTCTTTCTAACTCCCAGGCCCGTGCTCTACCCTCTGCTGATGGTGAATAAAGGGGGTGAACCCAAGTGCAGGCATCCATCCCCAGGCAAGGGAGCTAGATTTTAGTACTAGACAAGAACAACTGGTAAAACCTCTTCTACCAAACTAGTCAAAGACATTGATAATAGCGTGCAGCCCGGAAAAGTCTCTAACGACAAATACCACATATCTTTGAAGGCTGCCCAAGTCTCTCTAGAGTCAGGCCTTGGGGAGAGAAATAACAAGGTCAGAACGTGAATTGAAATTTTCTATCTCCGGTGAAAAGACTCCCAAACAGGACTCTCCCCATCACCATCTTCACGTCCCTGATCCTCAGGCTGTAGATGAGGGAGTTCAGGATGGGGGTCACCACGGTGTAGAACACGGCCACCAGCACGTCCAGCTGAAAGGAGGAGCTTGAAGTCGATTTTAAGTGGGCGAAGACGGCCGTGCAGAAAAAAGCGGTGACGACGAAGATATGAGGTAGGCAGGTGAGCAAGGCTTTGGCCTGGCCTTCGGTGGCCGGCATCCACAGCATGGCCCGAAAGATGCACACGCACGAGACCACGATGGAGACGAAGCGGAAGACACTGAAACAGGCACCAGTAGCTATAGCCACCTTGAAGGCTGCATACGTTTTAGAGCAGGAGAGATTTATTACCGATAGGACATCGCAGAAAAACTGTGCGATCACATGGGACCTGCTGAAAGGCACAGAGACTTTCGCAGCTGAAACGAAGACTCCGAATATTACCCCGGTAAGCCAGGACCTGACTGCCATCTCAAGGCAGGTCCTGCGGTTCATGATGACCTCACAGTACAGAGCACTGCAGATGGCCAGGTATCAGTCGTACGACATTACCATGAGCATGGAGAACTCTGCGCCGGAAAAAGACTCAGGAAGAAGACCTGGAAAAAACAGCCAGGAAGGAGATTTCTCTGTGATCGGTCAGGGAGTTAAGGAAGGATTTGGGACGGTGATGGAGATGTAGCAGAGGTCGAGGACGGACAGGTTCCTGAGGAAGAAGTACATGGGGGTATGGAGGTGCCGGTCGAAGATGGCGATGGTGATGATGAGGAGATTCCCTGTCAGAGCCGCCAGGTAGACCAGCAGCAACAGCGCAGCGTGGACCAGCTGCAGCTCCCGGACCTCCGAGAATCCCAGCAGCGGGAATCCCCTCACCGCACCGAGGTTGACCATTTCCCAAGGAATACTAAGACCACCTACAAAAACAAAAAGGAGGAAGCTATTTCAGAGCCTCAACACACAATGACAGTCAAGTCAATCCATCAGTGGTATTTATTGAGCACTTACTTTGTGCAGAGTACTATACTAAGCGATTGCGAGAGTCTAATATAGCAGAATTGGCAGACATATTTGGTTTAGACGAGGAGTTTACAGGCTAGAGGGGGAGACATACATTGAAATAAATTTCAAATATGTACATAAGTGATGTGGGAGTGAGTGTGGGGCAAATAAAACGTGCAAATCCAAGTTCAAAGGCGAGGCAGAAGGGAGAGGAAGTAGGGAAAATTAGGGCTCAGTCACGGAAGGCCTCTTGGAGAAGACGTGATTTTTAAGAAGTCTCTGAAATTGGAAAGAGTGATGGTCTGTCAGAGTAGATAGCGAGGCCTAGTGGAAAAAGCAAGGGCCTGAGATTGAGAAGGTGCTGGGTTCCAGCCCTGGCTTTGCCCCTTGCCTGCTGTGTGACCTTGTGCAAGTCGCTTCACTTCTCTGTGTCTCAGTTCTCTCATCTGTTAAATGGGGATTAAGCTCATGAACGCCATGTGGAACAGGGACTGTGTCCGCCCTGATAACCGTGCATCTACCCTAGGGCTTAGAACAGTGCTATCAAATACAATCATTACTATCATTATTATATGAGGAGAGAGGGAGTTCCAGGCCAAGGATAGATGAGACCAAAATACAGTGAGTAGGTTGGTTTTAGACGAGCGAAATGTGTGCACTGGGTGACCATGAGAAGCTGCCCCTTTTATCCTTCAACTTTCAGGCAGAAAGAAACCCAAATCAATCAATCGATCAAATATGTTGAGCACTTACTATGGGCGCTGTGCTGACCGCAAACAAATAAATGATCTCTCACCAAATGTAGCCTCCTGTTCATGGCATATCTGGGGTAGGAGAGCCTTTTATCTCCCATGTGAGTTTAACCCTCATCTAGTTGTCACTGAGTGCCTTGTCTAAGGACCGTATCTAATGAATTGTTCTCTTGCTCAGAACTGGGTACGGTGCTCTTCAGATAGCAGGTGCTTAGTAAACACCACTGAGACGCAGACTTTACCAACTCTGACTCTGTTTCCCCACTCCTCAAGAACTTGCAGTGGTTGTACGTCCATCTCTGCATCATACAGAAATTCCTCACCTTTATCGTTAAAGCTCACAATCACCTCGATCCCTCCTATCTTACCTCGCTACTGTCGTACTACTAGCCAGCCCGCACACTTTGGTCCTCTAATGTCAACCTATTCGTCGTACCTCCATCTCAACTCTCCCGCCAACCACCTCTCGTCCACGTCCTGTCTCTTGCCTGGAATGTCCTCCCTCTTCATATCCGACAGACATTCACTCTCCCCACCTTCAAAACCTCATTAAAATCACATCTCCTCCAAAAAGCCTTCCCCAACTAAGTCCAGATTTCGTCTTCTCCCAATCACTTCCGTGTCTCCCTTCACTTGAATTTGCCTCCTTTCTTCACCGCTCTCTCGATCCCGTGTCACTTGTGTATAGATACATAATTTATGTATTTCTATTAACGTTTGACTCCCCTTCTAGACTCTAAGCTCCTTATGGGCAGGATGTATTTCTGCCAATCTTGTATTTTACTCTCCTGAGCACTTAGAACGGTGCTCTCCACAAAGTAAGTGCTCAAGAAATATGATCGATTGGCCACCCAGAACGTTGTTCACCGATCCATCGCCGTCCATCCCCGCCACCCACCCAGTAGATCCATTGGATCGAAAGCCATGGAGACGCCGGGGGGAGAGATCGGTTTTACACATGGAGACGAGAGGAGAGTCTCGTTCTCTGTCACTGCCGTCTCCCCTGTAAGACCTCAACCCATCCGTGTTCTCCCCTGCCCAGACTCATTGATCAGACTGGAGCGAGCGGGCTCCGGTCTCTGTTTTCGTTCAACCGTCCTCTCAGCTCCCGGACGTCGGCCACAGGAAGATCTCCGGGAGGTGTGCGGGGTTCTGGCTCTTCTTGCTTCCTGCTTGGAGAGTTTCAGGCTCTCGGTGAAGCCAGAACTTTCCGGAAAAGCTCCCGGCCGCTCCTTCGGGACTCTCCCCGGGGGACGGGTCATACGTTGGGCTGAGGGGCCTCATTATGTCCTGTTTGGGACTGGCTCCACTGGGGTCCAGCACCGCTGGGAACCTGGCGACACTGCCCCACGTGACTACTTCACTGGGGACCATGTGGCCCATAACACTGGCGTGCGTCACATGGGGAGAACCTCCAGAATAACTATGGAGATGACAATGAGGTGTCCATCTTGGTTTTTTGTCAGTGACCCACTACTAATCCCACTTGCTACTCTCCCTGCCCTCTCTAAGACTATGCTTCTTCTGTCAACTGCCACCCCCTTCACTTCTCCACACCCTCCTACCCACTGCTCCATTCATTGTCCTGGCCCAGCCCCTCTGCCCCTCCTGTATCCATTTTTTATTGTTATTGTTATTATTGTTATTATTACCATTATTATTATCATTATTATTATGTTCCTTGTTAAGCGCTTACTATGTGCCTAGCACCGTTCTAAGCGCTGGGATAGGTACTAGTGAATCTGGTTAGACATAGTCCCTATCTCACTAACGGTTTAGACTCTTAATCCCAATTTTACAGATGAGTTAATTTAGGCACAGAGAAGTGAAGTGACTAGTCCAAGGTCACACAGCCTTAACTTCTTCGTTGCCTTGATAATTTTGATGGGTTTAAGAGCATCCACGTGGAGGTAGGTACAAACTTCCATCTCTCTCTCTCGGGGTTATTTACACCTGGCTTTCAAGGTCAAGGCTGGACATGCACATCCCATCAGCTGAGGGAGTTCGTGATTTAGTGGCAAGAGCACGTGCTTGGGATTCAGAAGAATCCCATCTCCGCCACTGGTTTGCTGTAAGGCCTTGGGCAAGACACTTCACTTCTCTGTGCCTCAGTTATTTCATCTGTAAAATTAGGATGAAGACTGTGAGCCCCACATGGGACAAACTGTTTACCTTGTATGTACCCCAGGAATTAGAACAGTACTTGGCACATAGTAAGCACTTAACAAATACCATTATTATTCTTCATATTATTATTATGATCCTGTTCCATAGAATCCTTCCCTGACTCACAATCTCACAGTCATGACAACCTAGCCAGTTGCTTTATTACTGAGGTATTCAATTCTCACCCTCACTGTATATCTTCAACTCCACAAAGGATGCACTGCTACATGTAAGGCACATCTCCTCCAAGAGGTCTTCCCCGTCTGTCTCCCCATCTGGACTGTAATTTCTCTTTGGGAGAGAATGAGTTTATTATATTATACTCTCCCAAGTGCTTAGTACAGAAGACCCCCTCCCCCCATCTTTGCCATTGGCCTGCTGTGTGATCTCGGGAAAGCCACTTAATCTTTCTGTGTTCCAGTCTCCTCATCTTTTAAGCGCTTAGTACAGTGCCTAGTACCCGATAAGTGTTCAACAGATATCATTGATTAATCAATCAATCTGTAGTTTTCATTCAAACATCATAGCTTTTGGCAAGCATCGTGGTCTAGTGGATAGAGCAGAGACCTCTAAATCAGAAGGACCTGGCTTCTAATCTCGGCTTTTCCATGTGTCTGCTGTGTGATCTTGGGAAAGTCACTTCACTTCTATGAACCTCAGTTACCTCATTTGCAAAATGGGGAATAAGAGTGTGAGCTCCATGTGGGACAGGAACTGTGTCCAACCTGATTCATTTGCATATACCCCGGAGCTTAGATCAGTGCTTGGTCCATAGTAATACTATTGTTATTATTCCCTGTTTTTTAAATCATAAGTTGCCTGGATCCTTGGTTTCTTTCATACACTGTGTGCAGAGATCCAACAATCCATTATATTGTAAACTCCTCAAGGCAAGGATTTCATTTTTGCTCTCCCTCTCTCTTAGACTGTAAGCCTCAGGCAGACCAGAGACTGTGTCCAACGTAGCTATCCCTGTGCTTGGCATACAGTAGGAGCAAAATGGAGATTCACCATCAGTTCTATCTCCTACTGAGACTGGGGGCCCTGAAAGGGACCTGATTATCTTGTATGTACCCCAGGGTTTAGTATAATGCTTGACACATAGTACGCACTTATCAAATACCATAATTATTGTTATTATATTATCTATATCATATATTAATATATCTATTCTTATTATAGTGCTTATAAAATACTCTACGTATCTTACTGATTTGAAAATTGTAAAGTAAGGAAAAGGGGCAGGTTTGAGCATAGGGTGAGGGATAGAAATAAGTAAAACTGGTCTCTAGACTGAGAGCTCACTGTGAGTAGGGAAATCATCAACCAATTCTGTTGCATTGTCCTCTCCCAAATGCTGAGTACAGTGCTTTGCACACAGTAATCACTCAATAAATACTATTGACTTATTAAATGTGGGTAGGGAACATGTCTACCTACTCCGTTGTATTCTCCCAGCCACTTAGTTCAGTGCTCTGCACACAGTAAGCACTCAGTAAATACCATTGATTGACTAATTGTTTGAATGTGGGCAGGGAAGTTCTCTGCCAACCATGTTGTATTGTACTCTCCCAAGTGCTTAGCACAGTGTTCTGCACTGTAAATGCTCAATAATTATCACTGATTGATTAATGTTGTCTTCTGGTTTGAGATAGGTTTAGGGATAAGAAAGAAGTCATAATTAAGTGTTGGCCTATGGGAAGCATAATAATAATAATAATAATAATAGTAATGATGGCATTTGTTAAGTACTTACTATGTGCAAAGCACTGTTCTAAGCGCTGGAGAGGTTACAGGGTGATCAGGTTGTCCCACGGGGGGTTCACAGTCTTAATCCCCATTTTACAGATGAGGTAACTGAGGCCCAGAGAAGTTAGGTGGCTTACCCAAAGTCACACAGCTGACAGTTGGCGGAGCCAGAATTTGAACCCACGACCTCTGACTTCAAAGCCCGTGCTCTTTCCATTTAGCCACGCTGCTTAGGACCAGTAATCGCATATTACCTGCTTACAAAGAGTTTAGACTCCGATCAATCAATCAATCAATGATATTTATTGAGCACTGACTGGGTGCCGAGCACTGTTCTCAGCACTTGGGAGAATACAATAGAGAAGAACTGCCAGGCCTGTTCCCTGCTCACAAGCTTACAGTCAAAAGGGGGAAACAGACATTAATAAAAATAAAGGAAAGGGAAGATAGAAGTATTTACATCAGAGAAATCTAGAATGGTGGCTGCGCAATTGAGTAAAACAATATACATGCATAGGAGAAGTATCAGTTGGTCCACGATGGGTAGAGATGGTGGATGGGTTTGTCTGCCTGAGAGTTAACTGGGAAAGGCTCATTGAAGGAGACGGGCTCTTGTGTGGGATTTGGAACGTGGAAGGAATGTGGTCTGTCAGGAGGAGCAGCATGGTGGAGTGGATAAACCACGAGTCGGGGAGTCAGAAGGCCATGGGTCCTAATCCCTGCTCTGCTACTTGTCTGCTGTGTGGCCTTGGGCAAATCACTTCACTTCTCTGGACCTCAGTTACCTCATCTGGAAAATGAAGGTTGAGACTGTGAGCCCCACGTGGAACCAACCCGATTTGCCTGTATCCCCCCAGCTCTTAGCACAGTGACTCATACATAGTAAGCGCTTAGCACATACCGTAATTATTATTTGAAGTGGTGGAAGTTCTAAGCTGGGAAAACAGACCGAGAGGAGAGGCATGGGAGTAATGACAGTGAGGCAGAGCTAGAAGATTGGCCAGAAATGAATTAAAAGAATATGTTGGGGAATAGAAGGTGAGGCGAATAGATATGAAAGGTAAAGAAACTATTGAATTGACATAAAAGGATAGGAAAGGATTTGACCAGTTAATAATAATAACAATAACAAAAATAATAGTATTTGTTAAGCATGTACTCCGTGGTAAGCACTGTACTGAATACTGGGGTAGATACAAGTTAATCAGACTCCTCATGGACCTCACAGTCTAAATAGGAGGTAGAACAGGGACTGAATCCCAATTTTGCAAGTGTCGGAACTGAGGACCAGAGAAGTGAAGTGACTTGTCCAAGGTCGCACGGCAGGTAAATGGCAGAGCAGGGGTTAAAAGCCTGATCCTCTGATTCCCAGGTCTGAGCTCTTTCCACTAGGCTGCGCTGCTTCTCAAATGATGTGGAATTAAGTGACTACAATCCTTGCAGATATTTGCAAGTTAGAATAATATTAATGATAACGATAGCATTTGTTAAGCGCTTACTATGTGCAAAGCACTGTTCTAAGCGCTGGGGAGGATACAAGGTGACCAGCTTGTCCCACGTGAGTCTCATAGTCTTAATCCCCATTTTACAGATGAGGTAACTGAGGCACACAGAACTTAAGTGACTTGCCCAAGGTAACACAGCTGACAATTTATGGAGCTGGTATTTGAACACATGACCTCTGACTCCCAAGCCCGTCCTCTTTCCATTGAGTCACGTTGCTTCTCATGGAACAGACACCTGGGATTCAGGAATGGTTTTCAGTGCTGGTATGAATAGAGGCAGGCAAACTGAGAGAGATGAACACCGTGATCACTTGTAGATATCCTAGCACTTAATGCAGTGCTTGGTACGTAGTAAGAGCTTAACAAATACCATAAAAAACCCAAAATCTGAGATTTCCCTCCAACCCAAAGATTTTCTCCTCTTCAGTGAACTGTTCTCCAGATTATTATTCTCGTCCCTGTTTGAATCTCTTTTTTTTCAGACGTCCATAGGCAGTCAGTGTTAATTCCCAGAACATGACCAATGTCACTCTGAAGACAGAAATCCTGCTGCTGGGATTCTCGGAAGTTCGGGAGCTGCAGCTGGTCCACGCTGCACTGTTCCTCCTGTTCTACCTGGAGGCCCTGACAGGAGATCTCCTCGTCGTCGCCATCACCGTCCTCGACCTGCGCCTCCACACCCCCATGTACTTCTTCCTCAGGCGCAGGTCGAGGACGATGATGGCGACGACGAGGAGATCTCCCGTCAGGGCCATCCTCCTTCCGACATCTGCCTCAATTCTGTCATCCTCCCCAAATCCATCTACAACTCCCCTGAGCAACAATAACCCCATCTCCTTCCCATGCTGCATCGCTCAGCTTTTTCTGTGGATGATTATTTGCGGGCTATGAGGATCTCATCCTCGAGGCAATGTCCTATGACCGGTACGCCGTCATCTGTGTCCCCCTGCGCCACAACGTTATCATGGACCGAGGGATCTGTGGGAAGATGGCCGCCACCTCATGGCTCAGCAGAGGACTTATTGGGGTGTTGTTTTCAGATTCAACCTTTTCCATATCCTTCTGCAGGTCCAACGTTGTCCCACAGTTCTTCTGTGACGTCCCCGGTCTGCTGAAGATCTCCTGCTCCGAGGACCACGTTGCCACGGACGTAAGCATGACCACAGTGTAGCGTTAGCCGTCGTCTGCTTCATGCTCATCATCGACTCGTGCATCCTCATTTTCTGGGCCGTGCTGAGGATGACGGCTACTGAGGGCCAGGACAAAGCCTTCTCCATCTGCCTTCTTCAACTCACCATCGTCGTTGCATTTTCCTCTACCTGGACTTTCGCCTACCTCAAACCACCCTAGAACTCCCCCTCAACGCTGGAACTGCTGGCGTCCATGTTCTACACTGTGGTGTCCCCGGCCCTCAACCCACTCATCTACAGCCTGAAGAACAAAGATATGAAATCTGCCCAAGGGACGTCTTAAAGTCTACACTCTCCCAGCTCCCTCTCTGGCATAAAATGCCTGTTTCTCTGTGCCAATGATCCCAGCAGTTGTCAGAGGGATTTGCCAGATTTACAGCCATCTTTCAGATCTAAAGAAAGAGTCCCGTGAGGGAATGTTTTCCTATGTGTGCTGCTGTGGCTGAGGAGGCCCTTCTTCATGTTCAAGATTTAGAGATCTTTCCTTGATCCCTGCTAGATTTGCATGAGAGAAATGCAAGGTAACCCTGTAGATTGTAATCTCCAAGTGGGCAGGGAACATGTCGACCAACTTTGTTGTATTGTATTCTCCCAAGCACTTAGTACCATGCTCTGCACATAATAAGCACTCAATAAATACCACTGACTGGTTGATTGTTTTGTACAGTGCTCCACACAGAGTAAGTGTTCAATAAATATAAATGCTATTGGTGGATTGTCTGATTGATTGATTGATTGATTAATATCTGTATCCTTCTCTAGACTTGTTAGTACACTGTTCTAGATTTGTAAACTCATTGTGGGAAGGGAATGTGTCTGCCAACTCAGTTCATTCATTCATTCGTTCAGTCGTATTTATTGAGTGCTTACTGTGTGCAGAGTACTGTTCTAAGTGCTTCAGAAGTACATGTCGCCAACATATATAGACGGTCCCTACCTAACAATGGGCTCACATTTTAAAAGGGGGAGACAGACAACAAAACAAAACATGTAGACAGGTGTCAAAACCGTCAGAGTAAATAGAATTAAAGCTATATGCAAACATTAAGAAAATAAATAGAATAGTAAATATGTACAAGTAAAATAGATAGAGTAATAAATCTGTACAAATATATACAAGTGCTGTGAGAAGGGGAAGGAGGTAGGGCGGGGAATGGGGAGAAGGAGAGGAAAAAGGGGGCTCAGTCTGTGATGACCTCCAGGAGGAGGTGAGCTTTCAGTAGGGCTTTGAAGGGAGGAAGAGAGCTAGCTTGGTGGATGTGTGGAGGGAGAGCCTTCCAGGCCAGAGGAAGGACTTGGGCCAGGGTTTGACGGCGGGGAAAGCGAAAACAAGGCACAGTGAGGACGTTAGTGGCAGAGGAGCCGAGGGTGCGGGCTGGGCTGTAGAAGGAGAGAAGGGAGGTGAGGTAGGAGGGGGCGAGGTGATGGAGAGCCTTGAAACCGAGAGTGAGGACTATTTGATTGATAAGTAGGTTGACAGGCAGCCACTGGAGATTTTTAAGGTGGGGAGTAACATGCCCAGAGCGTTTCTGTACAAAGATAATCCAGACAGCAGAGTGAAGTACAGACTGACGTAGGGAGAGACAGAAGGATGGGAGATCAGAGAGAAGGTTGATGCAGTAATTAAGTCGGGTTAGGATGAGAAATTCAACCAGCAAGGTACCAGTTTGGATGGAGAGGAAAGGGCGGATCTTGGTTATGTTGTGGAGCTGAGACCGGCAGGTTTTGGTGACGGATTGAATATGTGAGGAGATCAATAGAGCAGAGTCGAGGATGACACCAAGTTTGCGGGCTTGTGAGATGATAAGGATGGTAGTGTCATCTATAGTAATGGGAAAGTCAGGAAGAGGGCAGGGTTTGGGAGGGAAGATAAGGAGTTCAGTTATACTGTATAGTTATACTCAGTTATAGCATACTCTCCCAAGTGCCTAGTACAGAGCTCTGTACGTGGAAATTGCTCAATAAATGCCACTGATTGAGTGCTCGATTGAATAATGTCTCTATCCCCCTCTAGCCGGTAAGCTCACTGTGGACAGAAAACCTATCTACCAGTTCTATATTACTATACAATCCTAGGAATTTAGTACAGTGTTCTGCACATGGTAATCGCTCAATAATGACCATGGATTGATTCACTCATTATTTGATGAGCTGGGTGAGCCGGAACAGAGACAGGGGGCATAGAAGAGGGTACCAAGACCCAAGAGACACAGTTGCCTTTTTCCCAATTCCTGGAAGTCTTCCCCAAGCAACTCAAAATAGTTCAACTGTATCAGATCAACAGTTACCCTTCCTCCCGTTGTATGCTTTTACACTCCCCATTCTTACCTATACATAGATTACCAATTGTACATTTGGTTAATAATGGATCTACTTCATCCTGGCATTGGTACCCCTCCCTGTAAAATCCTTACGTTCTCTGATTTGAATCACTGGTGTCTACTCTCTTCACTAAATTGTGAACTCACTGAGGCCAGAATGTGCATGTTTTCCTTTTTCGGAATTTGTTAAGTGGTTAGTATGTGCCAGGCGTAGTACTAAGTGCTAGTGTACATACAAGATAGTCACCCAGTTCTTCAGTTGTATTTATTGAGTGCAGATTGCGTGCAGAACACAGTACTGGGTGCTTAGGAGAGTACAATAATGCAATATAAAAGACACGTTCCCGGACCACAGTGAGCTTACAGGATAGCGGGGAAGACAGACGTTAATGTAAATGAATAATGGATATGGGTATAAGTGCTATGGGGTTGGATGAAACAGGGGAGCGAATCAGGATGACATAGAAGGTAGTGGGAGAAAAGGAAATCAGGGCTTATTCAGGGAATGCGTTTTGGAAGAGCTGTGCCTTCAGCAAGGCTTTGAAAGTAGGGAGAGTGATCATCCATCGGATATGAAGACGAAGGGCACTCCAGCTCAAAGACAGGATGTGGGTGACAGGTCGGCGGTGAGATAGACTAAATCGCGGTACAGTGAGTAGGTTAGCACTAGAGTTGTGAGGTTTGCAGCCTGGGTTGCAGCAGTGATGGTGAAATAGGAGGGTGCAAGGGGCAAGCTGATTGAGTGCTTTAAAATAAAAAATAAGGAGTTCTGCTTGATGTGGAAGTGAATTGAAAACCACTCGAGGTTCCTGAGGAGTGGGGAAAGATGGCCTGAACGTTTTTATAGTAAAATGACCCGGGCAGCAGAGAGAAGTCTGGACTGGGATGGAGAGAGACAGGAGAAAGGGAGTTCAGCAAGGAGGCTGATGCAGTTATCAAGGTGGGACAGGATAAATGATTGGATTAATGTGGTAGCAGTTTGGATGGAGAGAAAAGGAAATTGTTTTATGTACTTCAATATTTAATTACTAAGTCAATCAAATTTAAATACAACAGAAAGACAAGATATACTATTTGCAAATAAGGAGCTTACACTTAACCAATATTTTACAGGTGCTTGTGAACACCTGAGTTCTAAAGTGACAGATAGGAAAACTAAATTTGATTGGACAATCCTCTTGGATGAGGGGGGGCTTCTAAGAGGGCTTGAAAATGTGGAGAAATGAGGCTTGTCAGGCTTGTCCCTTATTGACACCCATGTCCATCATCCCCGTCAGCTCTTCCATACATTCAGCTCCCTTCTCAGGTCCCCGGTTCCTCCCCCTCCTGCTTCCCTCACCCCCAACGATCTGGCCTCCTACTTCATTAATAAAATTAAATCCATCGGGTCTGACCTCCCCAAAGTCACTCCCCACCCTTCTCTAACCCCCCGGCTCTCAACATTCTCTGCTACTCTCCCATCCTTCCCAGCAGTATCCTCAGAGGAGCGCTCCTCCCTCTTCTCAAGTGCTACTCCAGCCACCTGTGCTTCTGACCCCATTCCCTCTCATCTCATGAAATCTCTCTCTCCATCCCTTCTCCCCTTCTTAACTTCCATCTTCAATCAATCAATCAATCAATCGTATTTATTGAGCGCTTACTATGTGCAGAGCACTGTACTAAGCGCTTGGGAAGTACAAATTGGCATCACATAGAGACAGTCCCTACCCGATAGTGGGCTCACAGTCTAAAAGGGGGAGACAGAGAACAGAACCAAACATACCAACAAAATAAAATAAGTAGGATAGAAATGTACAAGTAAAATAAATAAATAAATAAATAAACAGAGTAATAAATATGTACAACCATATATACATATATACAGGTGCTGTGGGGAGGGGAAGGCGGTAAGGCGGGGGGATGGTGAGGGGGACGAGGGGGAGAGGAAAGAAGGGGCTCAATCTGGGAAGGCCTCCTGGAGGAGGTGAGCTCTCAGCAGGGCCTTGAAGGGAGGAAGAGAGCTAGCTTGGCGGATGGGCAGAGGGAGGGCATTCCAGGCCCGGGGGATGACGTGGGCCGGGGGTCGATGGCGGGACAGGCGAGAGCGAGGTACGGTGAGGAGATTAGTGGTGGAGGAGCGGAGGGTGCGGGCTGGGCAGTAGAAGGAGAGAAGGGAGGTGAGGTAGGAGGGGGCGAGGTGATGGAGAGCCTTGAAGCCCAGGGTGAGGAGTTTCTGCCTGATGCGCAGATTGATCGGTAGCCATTGGAGGTTTTTGAGGAGGGGAGTGATATGTCCAGAGCGTTTCTGGACAAAGATAATCCGGGCAGCAGCATGAAGTATGGATTGAAGTGGAGAGAGACACGAGGATGGGAGATCAGAGAGAAGGCTAGTGCAGTAGTCCAGACGGGATAGGATGAGAGCTTGAATTAGCAGGGTAGCGGTTTGGATGGAGAGGAAAGGGCGGATCTTGGCAATGTTGCGGAGCTGAGACCGGCAGGTTTTGGTGACAGCTTGGATGTGAGGGGTGAATGAGAGAGCGGAGTCGAGGATGACACCAAGGTTGCGGGCTTGTGAGACGGGAAGGATGGTAGTGCCGTCAACAGAGATGGGAAAGTCAGGGAGAGGACAAGGTTTGGGAGGGAAGACAAGGAGCTCAGTCTTCGACATGTTGAGCTTTAGGTGGCGGGCGGACATCCAGATGGAGATGTCCTGAAGGCAGGAGGAGATGCGAGCCTGGAGGGAGGGGGAGAGAGCAGGGGCAGAGATGTAGATCTGGGTGTCATCAGCGTAGAGGTGATAGTTGAAGCCGTGGGAGCGAATGAGGTCACCAAGGGAGTGAGTGTTGATTGAGAACAGAAGGGGACCAAGCACTGAACCTTGGGGAACTCCCACAGTAAGAGGATGGGAGGGGGAGGAGGAGCCTGCAAAAGAGACTGAGAAAGAACGACCGGAGAGATAAGAGGAGAACCAGGAGAGGACGGAGTCTGTGAAGCCAAGGTCAGATAACGTGTTGAGGAGAAGGGGGTGGTCCACAGTGTCAAAGGCAGCTGAGAGGTCGAGGAGGATTAGGACAGAGTATGAGCCGTTGGATTTGGCAAGCAGGAGGTCATTGGTGACCTTTGAGAGCGCAGTTTCCGTGGAATGAAGGGGACGGAAGCCAGACTGGAGGGGGTCGAGGAGAGAGTTGTTGTTGAGGAATTCTAGGCAGCGCGTGTAGACAACTCGTTCAAGGAGTTTGGAAAGGAATGGTAGGAGGGATATGGGACGATAACTAGAAGGTGAGGTGGGGTCAAGAGAGGGTTTTTTTAGGATGGGAGAGACATGGGCATGTTTGAAGGCAGAGGGGAAGGAACCAGTGGAGAGTGAGCGGTTGAAGATGGAAGTTAAGGAGGGGAGAAGGGATGGAGCGAGAGATTTCATAAGATGAGAGGGAATGGGGTCAGAAGCACAGGTGGCCGGAGTAGCACTTGAGAGGAGGGAGGAGAGTTCCTCTGAGGATACCGCTGGGAAGGATGGGAGAGTAGCAGAGAATGTTGAGAGCCGGGGGGTTGGAGAAAGGGGGGAAGAGACTTTGCACACAGATAGCGCTCAATAAATACGATTGATTGATTGATTGATTGATTGATGTACTGAAGGAGGGAGCGCGAACAAGGAAGGAGGAATGGTACAATCCAAGGGTTGTAGGCAGGGAAGTTCAGAATGAAACATGGTAAGAAAGTCTGGGGAGATCGGACAGTATGAGCTGGGGTATAGTGTGAGGAGAGAATGGGTAGGTAGGAGAGAGAGAGAGAGCTGATTTAGGATGATCCACGGTCTTGGCCTGACATATCTCCAATTTCCAGAGTTGAAACAGAGACCAATTATTAATCACGAGAACGGAATGATGATGAGTCCATTGATGTTGTTCTAGGAAGGAGTCCCAGAGTGGGAACCACGTGGGATTGGACAATTATTTAGGTTGTAAGGGTTGAGTCCACAGGGAGCCCACGATCAAGGCCTTCTGCGATTCTCGGACAGTAAACTGCCTCAGCCAAGCTCCGGTCCCGTCCTCCCATGGGGAATCCCCCAGGAAATGACTCGGTCGTCGTCCTGTCCTCTTATGGGGAATCCTCCAGCAAATAACTCGGCCGCCGTCTGTGGGGATGGCACAGACATCCGGAGAGCCGAGAGGGTGAGGGAGGATCCTGACAGCCCCCTCCCCTCACCCAGACCTTTCTCTCACCTCCACCAACGTCCAGGATCGACGAAGTGGAGTGAGCATCTCTCTCAGCAGAGGTCGACGGCCCCCAGTCCAGGACAGGCCCAGTGATTCTGTGGAGGAGCAGGGGAAGGTGAGGGACAGGGAAGGAAAATTTCAATATAAGCCCAGGATATAACAGGTATTTTCCTGTTCTTTCTTAATAATAATAATTGTGGTATTTCTTAAGTGCTTACCATATGCCAATAAGTGCTGGAGTAGATATGATATAATCAGATTGGACACTGTCTCTGTCCCGCTTGGGACTCACCACCTTAAATCCTATTTTACAGATGAGGAAACCGAGGAACAGAAAAGTTAAGTGGGTTGTCCGAGGTCCCCCAGCAGGTAAGTGGCAAAGTCCGGATTCAAGGTTCCCTAGACTCCCAGTACCATTCGCTTTCAGGTAGCCTGTGCTACTACTCCAAATATGTAGAATTATGTGACCACAATCCTTGCAGATGTTCGCAAATGGAATAGACTTCTAGGAGTCAGGATTGCTTTCTGTGCTGTCCTAAAGCAAGGCAGGTTGATTGGAGGAGATGAACAACCTGATTAATAATAATAATAATAATGGCATTTATGAAGCGCTTAATATATGCAAAGCAATGTTCTAAGCGCTGGGGATCTTACAAGGTGATCAGGTTGTCCCACGGGGGCTCAGTCTTCATCCTCATTTTACAGGTGAGGTAATGGAGGCACAGGGAAGTTAAGTGACTTGCCCAAAGTCACACAGCTGACAATTGTCAGAAACGGGATTTGAACCCATGACCTCTGACTCCAAAACCCGTGCTCTTTCCACCGAGCCACGTTCCTTCTCATTAGTATTTAGTACAGTGCCTGGAACTTAGTGTAAAAAATTACCATAAGCCCCCCAGAGATTTCCTCCAACCCAAAGATTTTCTCCTCTCCTGTGCACTCTTCTATGGAATATTTTTCTCACCCGTCATTTTTCTAAATGTCCTTAGGCAGTCAACGTCAATTCCCAGAAAATGACCAATGTCACCGTGAAGACACAGTTCCTCCTGCTGGGATTCTCAGAGGTCCGGAAGCTACAGCTGGTCCAGGCCGCGCTGTTCCTTCTGCCATAGATGGTGGCTCTGATGGGGAATCTCCTCAGCACCGCTGTCAACACCCTCGACTGGTGCCTCCAGAACACCATGTACTTCTTCGTCAGAAACCTCTGTCCTCGACGTCTGTCTCATCTCCGTCATCGTTCCCCAGTCCATCCACAACTCCCTGACCGACCGTAGATCCATTTACGTCCTGGGCTGTGCTGACAAGGTCTTCTCGGTGGTTCTGTATGGAGGTTCATAGATGTTCATCATCATGGCGATGTCTTACAATGGCTATGTCGCAATCTGACATCCCCTTGGTTATGAGGTCGTCATGAACCAAGGGACCTGTGGGAAGATGGAGGCTGTTTCCTGGCTCACCGGGAGTCTATTTGGAGTCTTGGTTACTGCTTCGACCTTCTCCCTGTTCTTCTGCTGGTCCCACGTCGTCCCCCAGACTTTCAGTGACGTCCCTCCTCTGCTAAAGATCGCCTGCTCTGAGGAGCACATCGCCATTGACGCGACTGTAATTTGGGGGCAGCCTCAGCTGTCGTCTGCTTCATGTCCATCGTTGTCTTATATGTTTCAGTTGTCTCAACGTCCGGTTCGTGCTGAGGATGCCGGCAATGGAGGGCCGGGTCAAAGCCTTCTCCACCTGCCTGCCTCACCTCGTCGTCGTCATTGTTTTCCTCTCTGTGGGTGTATTTGTCTACAACAAGCCGCCCTCAGATTCCTCCTAGATAGTGGACCTGCTGGTGTCTGTGTTCTTCACGGTACTACTCCCGGATCAGAACCCCCTCATCTGCAGCCTGAGGAACCAGGACATGAAGACCTCCATGGCAGGATCCTAAAAGTGTCATTCACTTAGCCTCTGTCCTGGGACAAAATGTCCCCTTCCTTGTGAAAATAATCTCACACCTCCACTTAACCAAGGAATTGCTCTTGGACCTAGCCAGATACTTAGCTGTCCTATTGGGTTCACAGAAAACTCTGGCCGTTGATGAACTGTCAATCTGGGAGGGAGTCGGCTAAGACTGAAGTATGACTAACAGTCCAGTTTTAGGGAGGAATCATGGCTTAAAGGAAGGGGAGTCCCTGCGAACTGTAAGCTCACTGTGGACAGGTAATATGTTTAACAACTGAGCGCAATTGAGCGCTTACTGTGTGCAGAGCACTCTACTAGGCGCTTGGAAATTACAATTCAGCAATAAAGAGAGACAATCCCTGCACACAGTCTAGAAGGGGAGAGACAGGCAACAAAACCAGTAAATAGGTATCAATAGAAATAAATAGAATTATAGATATATATACAAAAAACAAATAAACAGGCATTAAGATAAATAAATAGAATTATAGATATGCACGTATATACATAAGTACTAGGGGGAGAGCGAAGGGAGAGGGATGGGACAATGTGGAGGGGAGTGGGAGCTGAGGAAAAGGGGGGCTTAATCTGGGAGGAAAAATGGGACTTGTAATAGCAATACTTGTGGTATTTGTTAAGCGCTTACTATTTGCTAAGCACTGCAATAAACACTGGGATGGATACAAGATAAACAGATCCCACACAGGGCTCACAGTAGGAGCGAGAACAGGAATCGAATCCCCATTTTTACAGATGAGGGAACTGGTGGACAGAGAAGTTAAGTGACTTGTCCAAGGTCACACGGCAGGCACATAATAGAGCCCAAATATTACTAGGCTGTGAGTACTAAACTGTGAGCAAGATACCAGCAGTGGAAAATAGGAAGGCAAAGGAGAATAAATAGGTTGGCTTGAGGGGCAGCACTGCCCAATAAATACAGCACTAGCAGAGGAGTCAGAAAGACCTGAGTTCTAATCCTGAGTCTGCCATTTGTCTTCTGTGAGACCTTGAGGAAATCACTTCACTTCTCTGTGCCTCAGTTACCACATCTGTAAAATGGGGATTAAGACTGTGAGCCCCATGTGGGACAGGGACTGTGTATAACCCAATTTGCTTGTATCCACCCCAACACTTAATACAGTGCTTGGTACATAATAAGTACTTAAGAAATGCTACAATTATTATTATGATTACAAGGGACTAAAGATTGTGAACTGGGGTGTAGTTGTAGAACAGAGGCATAGAAAAGTGAAGTATATTACCCAAGGTCACACAGCAGACAAGTGGAGGAGATGAAATTAATAATAATAACAACAATAATAATGACATTTGTCAAGCGCTTACTATGTGCAAAGCACTGTTCTAAGCGCTGAGGAGGATATAAGGTGATCAGATTGTCCCACGTGGCGCTCACAGTCTTCATCCACATTTTACAGATGAGGTAACAGAGCACAGATAATTTAAGTGACTTGCCCAAAGTCACACAGCTGAACTGGTATTTGAACTATGACCTCTGACTCCCAAGCCCGTGCTCTTTCCATTGAGCTACGCTGCTTCTCTGTATGATGATGGTATGTGTTAAGTGCTTACTATGTGCCAAGCACTGTTCTAAGCACTGAGGTAGATACAAGTTAATCAGGTTGTTCCACGTGGGGTTTACAGTCTTAATCCCCATTTTACAGATGAGGTAACTGAGGCCCAGAGAAATTAAGTGACTTGCCCAAAGTCACCCGGATGATAAGTGGCAGAGGCAGGATTAGAATCCAAGTCCCCTGACTCCCAGGCCCATGTTCTACCTGCAAGGCCATGTTCCTTCTTTGACTTTGAGAGCTCACTCCCAGCTCATTGAACTGCTGCATTGGATTCTCCCAAGCATATAGTACAGAGCTCTGCACATAAAAAGCATATAAAGAGGGAGGGAAGACTTCAATTTAGAGACATTGATGTTGTGGGAGAAAGAATAGGACTAAGTCAATCAATTCATTCATTCATTCAATCGTATTTATTGAGTGCTTACTGTGTGCAGAGCACTGTACTAAGCGCTTGGGAATCACAAATTGGCAACATATAGAGACGGTCCCTACCGAACAGCGGACTCACTGTCTGGAAGGGGGAGGCAGACACCAAAACCAAACACATTAACAAAATGAAAGTAAATACAATAGTAAACATGTACAAGTAAAACAGAGTAATTAATATGTACAAACATATATACATAAATACATATATACATATATGCAGGTGCTGTGGGGAGGGGAAGGAGGTAAGGAAGAGGAATGGGTAGGGGGAAGAGGGGGAGAGGAAGGAGGGGTCTCAGTCTGGGAAGGCCTCCTGGAGGAGATGAGCTCTCAGTAGGGCTAGCCTGGTGGATGGATGTGCGGAGGGAGGGCATTCCAGGCCAGGGGGAGGACGTGGGCCGGGGGTCGACGGCGGGACAGGCCAGAACGAGGCACAATGAGGAGTTTAGTGGCGGAGGAGCGGAGGGTGTGGGCTGGGCTGTAGAAGAAGAGAAGGGAGGTGGGGTAGGAGGGGGCGAGGTGATGGAGAGCCTTGAAGCTGAGAATGAGGAGTTTTTGCCTGATGTGTAGGTTGATTGGTAGCCACTGGAGATTTTTGAGGAGGGGAGTAACATGCCCAGAGCGTTTCTGCATGAAGATGATCCCGGCAGCAGCGTGAAGTATAGATTGAAGTGGGGAGCGACAGGAGGATGGAAGATCAGAGAGAAGGCTGATGAAGTAATCCAGTCGGGATAGGATGAGAGATTGAACCAGCAGGCTAGTGGTTTGGATGGAGAGGAAAGGGTGGATCGTGGCGATGTTGCAGAGGTGAAACCGGCAGGCTTTGGTGATGGATTGGATGTGCGGGGTGAACGAGAGAGCGGAGTCGAGGTTGGCACCGAGGTTGCGGGCTTGTGAGACGGGAAGGATGGTAGTGCCGTCAACAGTGATGGGAAAGTCAGGGAGAGGGCAGGGTCTGGGAGGGAAGATTCTGTTTATTGAGGACCTAGAAAGGACACGTGATCACTGCCCCGAAGGAGCTTCCATTCTATTGGAACCACCAAGGTTCGAACTGTACAGAAGTAGGGTGCTATTGGGAAGAACGCAGGCCTGGGAGTCAGAGGACCTGGGTTCTAATCCCAACTCTACCACCTGTCGGATATATAGCCATGGGAAAGTGACAATTTCTCTAAGCCTCAGTTTTCTCAATAGTAAAATGAGGATTCGATTCCTGTTTTTCCTCCTACTTTGTCTGTGAATTCTTTGTGAGGAACGGATTGTGTTCTACCAGATTATCCTTAATCTCCCGCAGCATTTAATACTGTGCATGGAACATTGAAAGCACTTAATAAATACCAAGAGTATTATTTTTGCTAGAGGAGACTGAAACTGAAATGAATAGGGGATAGGAGATGTCAGAGAACGTAAGGATATGAACATGACTGTTGTGAAATTTTTTCGATGGTTTTAGAACAAAACAAGAATGGACTTTATACGTAAATTCATCCATTTTGTGCAGAGAGAATGAACCTGGTAGACAGACGGACCTGGATTCTAATCCTATCTCTGCCCCTTCTCCCCTGTATTACCTAGGGCCAGTAACCTACCTTCCCTGTGCCTCATTTACCACATCTGTAAATTGGGGATTATGACTGAAAGCATAATATGCATGGACTGCGTCCAACCTGATTAGCGTTTATCCACCCCAGTGTTTAGTACAGTAACTGGCATATAATAAGCACATAACGATACCATAAAACAAACAACAAAAAACCCCCACATATACATCAAACTGATTCTATTTATTCACATTTCTGCATTCACACCTGTATACTCACAAAAACAAGCATAACTCATCATTCATCTAATCCTTTCCTAATGCATCGATCAGCCTATGTCTTCTCCTTCCGTCAACCTGAGTCTTTTCACAAGCAAAAAAACCTCACAATGGATTGAAGGCTCGCCACCCTCTGACTGCACTTCACCTTCTTTGCATCGTTCATTCATTCAATCGTATTGATTGAGTGCTTACTGTGTGCAGAGCACTGTACTAAGCGCTTGACTCAACTCGTCTTAGCTCTCAAAGCAACTTTCTAGCTGTTACGATCGACTCACCCATTTCGTTCATTCATTCAATCGTATTTATTGAGCACTTACTGTGTGCAGAGCACTGCAGAGCACCATTTCCATCCTAGTCTGGAACTCCCTCCATTATCCACTCAAAATCAGAGAGAGCACAGGTCTTCTCGAATTCTGAGCACTGCTAAAATCCGCCCTTCCTCCAACCAGCTTCCCCGATTCATTTCCCAGCCCTCTAAACCCACTTTACCTAACTCAAGCGCGAATCAACTCATTTATATCATCATTTAGTGGAAAGGGTATGGGCCCAGGAGTTCTCTTCCTGACTGTGAGCTCCTTGAGGGCAGCATGCACATCTACCAGCTCTGTACTATTGTACTCTCCCATGCATAACTTAGTGGAAGTCAGAGGACTTTGGTTCAAATCCTGGCTCTGTCTCTTTGCTGCTGTGGGACCTTGGGCATGTCGCTTCACATCTCTGGTCCTAAATTTCCTCATCTCTAAAATGGCACGCAATAATTGCATATTCATCTTTTCATTCGTTTTTTTTTCCTTCTAGAAGGGGCAGGGATTCGGTCTTCTATGAAATTATAAAGTGGGTAGAGCACGAGCCTGGGAGTCAGGAGTCAGGAAGACCTGAGTTCTAATACCGGCTCCACCTCATGTATGCTGTGTGACCCTGGGCAAATCATTTAACTACTCTGAGCCTCAGTTGCCCCATCTGTAAAATGGGGGTTAGGAAAGTGAGCCTCATGTGAAACAAGAACTGTATCCAACCGGTTTAAATTGTGTCTACCCAAGTGCTGGGGACAGTGCTTGGGACAAAGTAAGAGCTTAGCAAGTACTACTATCATTAGTATTACTCTCCAAGTGCTTAGTAGTACCTCCGGGGGCATCGTTGGGAACCTTTGTGGCTGGGTGTCGGGGGGCGTGTGGAGCAGTATCCATCCAACCTCTCCCAGAGCCTGAGCAGGACCTGTGGATGACTCTGGCCCGAGGAACCCAGAGCATCCGGTTCATAGTGGGTGGGGATGGTTAGGGCCTCACAGTTCCCTGTCCTGCATTTTACAGGGTAGAAAACCGAGGCACAGAGAGGCTATATTGCTTGCTCACAGCCACCCCGTAGAACTGTGGCAAACCTGCCACAGTGACAGACCACTCCATTTCCAACGGACCACGCGACTCCACAGGCTGCCCTGGGGCCTTCCCGTCCATAGAGCCTCCTTCCTTGGGTGGAGGATGGGGGCTTCAGAGAGGTGGAGGTCAGGGGGCCGGTCTTCTGCCTGCCTCCAATAGACTCTCCTCTTTGTCAGGGCACTGCCTGATAGGCAGGCTCACAACATCCCGTGGGGCGGGGATGACCGTGCAATCTCGGACACTGGGCCTCAACAGCCTCCTAACCTCCCCTCTCCACTCCTTTTACCGCCGGGCAGAACTCCTGCCGGCCCTGGCGCTGGTGAATGGGGGCAGCGAGAACGGGAAAGAGGAGGAGCTGTGGAAGAACTGGCATGTCGAGAAGGAGGAGGGGAACGGGCAGCCGGGCGACGAGCAGGATGTCATCGACATCCAGGGAACAGGCTTCACCGCCAAGATTTTCGCGCCAGGGACGGAGCCTTTTTCTCTACAGGTGTGGTGAGGCGACGGGAGAAGGAGGGCGGCTGATCTGGCGGGGAGCGGAGAGCCAAGGTGGAGTCAGGGGCGGCAGCTGCAGGGCGAGAGGACATCCCTGGGCTGGGCGCCAGCCATCGCACCACTGCTGAGCAGAGCCCTTCGGCTGAGTCAACCCAGCCTGCCCATGCCTGTGGATTGACTTCCGGTGGGGAGGACCGGGCTTAGCCGCCGAGGGTCACGGCGGCCCGGGGACAAGTTCTAGCTAGACCCCCTGCCCCAGGCCAACCCAGCCCCTCCCCTCATAGGGGAGGGCAAGCTGCTCCTGCTCCTCCTCCTTTCGTCCCCGTGGAGGAGAGACCTTGGGGTCAGAGGCTCCCGGGCCGGCTGGGAGTGGGCAGACGGGACACCCAGGCCGGACCCTGATTGTTGGCCGTGTCGGCTGCAGGTCTCTCCGCAGGAGATGGAGCAGGAGATCCACCAGGTACTCATGGACCGTGAAGACACCTGTGGCCGCGCCTGCGTCTCCCTGCAGCTGGACGTCAACATCCTAGACAACTTTGTTGAGCTCAAGACAATCGAGGGGTGCATGAGGGGGCCTCGTTTCGAGTAGTGGAAGGCAAGCCCTTCCCCTCATCCCATCCTGTCCGGGCCCGAATCATAGGGTGACCAGCCTGGCTCCACGCCACGGGGGTTGGAGAAGGGCATGGGACCCCGGTCATCCTGGGGCCTCGCAGGTCTGCATCTCTGGCAGGTGGGGGGTGGGATTCTGGGATTGCTTCCTCTTTGCCATGTCCCCAGCTTCCCCCCGTCCCGACCGTCAGCCCCCTTCTGGCTTTCCCCCTCGTGGTCCTCGAGACCCTGGTCCACGTGCGCCACATCCGGATCCTGCTGAAGAGACTGGATCCGTCCGACGCCTTCAGCGGCCTGGACTGCAGCTCGCTGTCCTTCCTGAGCGTCTTCACAGACGACGACCTTGGCAGTAGGAGCCGGGGGGACGGCAGCGGGGCCCTCTGGGAGTGGGAGAAGTAGGGCTTCCCCTGCCTGCTCTGGCCCCGAGTGGGCGGCGGCAGGGCGCTGATGGCGGCCTCCACCGCAACAGACAGCGGCAAGTGGAAGGAGAAGGCCGGGGAGCTAGAGCAGATCGACTGCACCACCCCCGAGCACATCCTGCCCAGGATCAAGGAGCGGCCGCTGTGCGCCCTGCAGCTGAAAAACCGCGAATGGAATGTGGGGCGGCCGCAGGGACCGGGTTCGGCACCAGAGGGGGAATGGCACAGACGCCTGGCGGGCAACAGCCTCGGCCGGCCTCCCCTGATGCCTACGCCCCCCGCCTCCCCATCCCCTTCATTGCATCAATGTGCTCACCATGAGCTGCTGGAAACCACCCCCCGGCAACTGCACGAGGACCTGATCTACCGGTACGTGGTCACGGCCGAGGACTGCCATGTCAGCATCACCGCCTCCACCTGCTGCTTCTACCTAAACCAGTCAGTGGGGGGTATCCTCGGACGGACTCTGGGCTCATGACATGGGGGCAGGCGGGGTCGGAGGAGAGGTGAACGCACCATGTGCCCCTGCAGTTCCAGGGCGTACAGCTTCAACCAAAAGCCTGCCAGTCCCCGCTTCCTCAGCCACTCCTTGTTGGAGCTCCTCAACCAGATCAGCCCGGCCTTCAGAAATTTTTTTGCCGCGTTTCCTAAGAAAGCGTACGACGGGGAGCCTCCCCCATTCTGCCCCTGGGTGCAGGGTGACAACGGCCATGGCCTCCCCGCAGCCCCCGCTTGAAGGGTTTTGCCCCCAAGTGGTCAGGCGCGGCCCAGGGTCCAGTCCCTGGGGAGGGGAAAGGGCTTAGCATCGGCACTCCGTCCGTTCTCTCCGCAACGCGTGGGGAAGCGGTGGGCACTGGGGCCACTGAACAGCTGGAGAAAATGAGCCCAAGAGCTGGGCTGGGCTGGGGGGATGCTGGGAGACCCCAGGCTCGGTGAAGGGCCGGGATAGTGAGGAGGCTGATGGCTCTGCCCCCTCCCCCCCAACTCTGACTGCAGGGTACGGCGCCACCCCTTCAACAACATCGCCGTCCCATTCCCGGTATACAACTGGAGGGCGCCCCAGGCCCAGTACTCCATGAACTGCCTGCTGGATGAGGACACTTACACCTTGAGGCTGGGCTACGAGGAGCACATCCCTGATCGGGTGCCTGCCTGTCCACCCTCCTCGCCCCTTACCCCCTGGGGTCAGCACCCAGACATTCCCAAGTCCCGTCCACCCTCCCTGGCATGTCACTGCGGCTCCAGGTTGAAGGGGGCAGGGCACGGGCACAACCCTGCCCGTGGGCGTGGCTGTGGGGGTTTTGGTTAAGCACTGTCTGCCCTCCCTATCTCCCTGGAGTGGAGCCCTGGCAGAGTCGTGGCATCGCCCCACTGAAAACCCAGCGAGGGCAAGGTGGGGTGCATGCCGTACCCTGCAGAGTGATGGCACCCTGACCCTTGCCCTCCCACCTCCTCTCCCCCACCCACCAGGCACAGGATTGGAACTAGACGCAGCAGAGAGCGCTTGAGCTGCCTCCGAAGAACCTGCCCGAGCGGCTGCTGAAGAACCGAGCCATCTTCAAGGTATGGGGTGCTTAGGGGCTGGTTCTGTGTGGGTGGAGTTAGGGGGTGGGCAACTGTCCCCAACCTCCCCCCACACCGCCTCTCGGCACCTGAGCCAACAGACTGACTAGCAGCATCCATCCCGGGGACCACTTCATTCAATCGCATTTATTGAGCGATTACTTTGTGCAGAGCACTGCGCTAAGCGCTTAAACAACTAAGCTACTTCCCTGAGCCGAGCCCCTGTCACCCCCAGATACACAGTGGCTTAACAGCGTCAGCCACCCGGGGGCCATGGCTGTGATCGACGGCAATGTGATGGCCATCCACCCCAGCGAGGAGACCAAGCTGCAGATGTTCATCTGAAACAACATCTTCTTCAGCCTGGACTTCGATGGTCGCAACAACTACAAGGGTTTCGGGGGCGACCCGGCCACCTATGCCGCCCCCAGCCACGACCTGAGCAGCATGAGTACCTACAACGCCGTGGACGTGGAGGGTTGTACACGCTGGGCACCGTGGTGGTGGACTACTGCGGCTACCTAGTGCACACAATAAAGCGCTCAATAAATATGATTCAAGATTAATTGATTGATAGTAAATTATACTGTGTCAACCTAGCCCAGTAGTCTGGGAAATTCTTGAGGGCAGGGATTACAATCATTCTCACTATTTGTCTTCTCCCAACATTTGGGTACAACTCTTGGAGGAAGGAATTGCTGACAGTGCCAGTGACAGTCCAGATCTGGTCACGCTCTCTCAGCCCTGCTTGTCATTTAGTCTCTGCACGGGATTCTGGGACCCACTGAACGCCAAATTCACTGTCAACAGTGCTGACACTGTGCTGGAGCACCGTAGCCCAGCGAGTGGTTGGCATAGGAGGTTGGCATAGGTTTGAAGATGAAGGAGAGGTGGATGATTGTTGGGGGTTACTGAACTGGAAAACACCGCCCCTCCTGCTATGATCCCTAACCCGTTGGAAGCTGCTGCCCTGGTCCGAACCCCAACTTAGGCACCAGACTGGCTCCATCACTTCCATCCTCATCCTCGTGCTCCAGACCTCTCCATCCCGCTCACCCCCGGTCACTCTCACCGGGGCAGAGTGGGGCTGGGGGTCGCGGACCTCTGCAGGGCTGGGCTGATCCACTTTTTCCCTTCAGACTCCTGGGTTTGGTCAGCCAGAAAGGAAGAGAGACGAGCTCTCGATAGCACTCCTCTTTCTCTCAGACCCTGTGAAGCTCTCCAGACGGCGCACATCCCTGTAGATAAAGCAGGAGCTGCTCTGAGTGGGATCTACGGAGGATGACTCGGGGCCCAGGCCACGTGGACTTGACAAGCCAAGCACTCTCTGTTCACGTGGTTTCTGAGGCTCCTGGAATATAAAGGCGCATCCCTGCAGCAACAGGGATGCAGCCCTCGGGGTTACCGTGTAAACAGCGGCATCTGCATCCCAGTGTCCCAACGGTTCTTGTTTTCAGCGACAGTTTAGCCACTGTGAATGGTTTCGTCTTTGTCTAATTCATAACCTGAGACAGTCGATCTGTCAGTCAATCATCCAACTGCAACTTTTTCTTACAGCCTTTGTGAAGCACTTACTATATATCGGGCACTACACTAAGTGCTGGAGTAGTTACAAGCTAATCAGATTGGAAAGAGTCCATGTCCCCCGTGAGGCTCACATCTTAATCCTCATTGTACAGATGAGGGAACTGAGGCACCGAGAAGTTAAGGGATCCTGCCCAAGGTCACACAACAGACATTCGGTGGAACCGGGATGAAAACCCATGTCCTTTTGAATCCCTGGTCCCTGCTCTCCTCTTTAGGCAACGCTGCGTCTTCTGACTTGTCCTGATTGCAAATACGCTGAAGCTCTGTTCATACTGACTATATGAACTGTACTCCTGAATCAAGCGTTTATCCACTTTCTCAACTTTCCCTTCTCTCCTTCCTCCTCTACGTAATTTACTCTGTGTCTATCTTCCCCATTAGATCATAATCTCCTAGAGAGCAGGAACAATGCAATATTATCTCTTTTCAACTCTCCTGAGAGCTTACTACAGTGTTGTGCACACAGGATGTGGTCAATAAATACCATTGTTAATAATAATAGCAATAATTATGGTCTTTGTTAAGCACTTACTATGTGTCATAGGACATGGCCGTGAGAACCAACAGCTCTGAGCAGGCAAACCAGACCACGGAGAAGACCTGGGCAGCACAGCCCAGGAGGTTGATTTCTCTATGGTCAGTCAGAGAGTTGTGGATAGATTTAGGGACGGTGACGGAGATGTAGCAGAGGTCGAAAACTGACAGGTTCCTGAGGAAGAAGTACATGGGGGTGTGAAGGCGCCGGTCAAGGGCGGTGACGGCGACGATGAGGAGATTCCCCGTCAGGGCCGCCAGGTAGACAAGGAGGAACAGAGCTGCCTGGACCAGCTGCAACTCCCGGACCAACGAGAATCCCAACAGGAGGAATTCCCTCACAGTGGAGATGGTGGTCATTGGTAGGTGATGATGACTCCCTGCACAGGACAAAGATCTTGATGAGGTGAACAAATCAACAGGAGTTTTGCCAGTGAGTCTATGGAGGAGCAATGTATGGTATGTTGGAAGAGTGGTATCAATTACAAAATGACCTAGACACTTGGTAAAAGACTTCTACGTAACTAGGATGGAATTCCAAAGGAGGACTGACACCATAATTCTCCAAGTGAGGGCAACAGGATGTCAAAGTTGTAAGAGGGGAAATCAGTCACAATAATAGGTGCAGTGATAGCAGCAAACGCCCTTGTAAAATTTGTAGTATCAATCAATCAAGCAATTAAGAAATCGTATTTTTGAGCATTTACTGTATGCAGAGCACTGCACTAAATACTTGGGGGAATACATGTTCCCTCCCCAGAACAACCTTACACTTTAAAGGAAGATAAAGATATTAATGTAAAATAAATTACGGATATGTACAGAGACTGTAAGCTCGTTGTGGGAAGGGAGTGTGACTATAGAAGCAGGGGATTCCGTTCCCGAGAGGCCCTCCCGCCATCACACCACGTGGCCCTGCTGCTCCTGGTAGGATCGCCTCCGCAGAGCGCCGGCATAGGAGCCCGGGATTCCGTTCCCGAAAGGCCCGCCAGCCATCACAGAGCGTGGCCCTACTACTTCCGGTAGGATTATCCCCGCAGAACGCCGTCATAGGCGCCCGGGACTCTGTTTACGAGAGTCCCGCCCAGCATTACACCGCACGGCCTTGCTGCTCCCGGAAGGATCACAGGATCCCTCCCAGCAAAGTGCCGCCATAGAAGCCCGGGACTCCGTTCCCTAGAGGCCCGCCCACCCGCCCGCCATCACACCGCGTAGCCCCGCTGATCCCGGAAGGATCCTGCCCTCCGGACGTGGCCGCAAGGGCCGGCACTCCCCCACTCTCCCTCCCTTTCTCCCTCTGTCCGTCCGTCCGTCCATCTGCCCGTCCATACGTCTCCGAGCAGCCCGCTATCGGGCGCTTATGCACCGCGTCCGGGCTCCTGGCCGTCCCCCACACGGGCATCTGCATCCCCGCCCGACCACACCGAGGGCCCTGGGCTAGGCCCCCACCCCTATCATCGCTATACTCACCCCTCGAAACCACCTCCACTCTGTCCAAATAGCCAACTGGGATCATGGGACATTGTGTCCCCCTGCTTGTTCATAGCTCATTGTATCCCCTTGCTTGTCCGTGGATCATTGTGTCCCCCTGCTTTCATCCCCGACACACTGCTTAAGCGACCATCTTTGAGGAGCCCCCCACTCCTCCCTTCCCAATCCGGACCTGACTGATTTTCCCCCTCCCCCGGGAAAAAGGCTCCTGTTATCACCAAATTACTTTAACGACAACTTCATTCGCACCTAGTCAGCCCTCCCATGCTATTTGGCTGTTCACTCCTCTCCCCAGACATCTCCGATCCCTGACCCCACTTAACAGTTTTGCCGAACTACAGAACTGCCATCCATACGACTCCATCGTCCGCCTCCGAGATAGGTTTGCCAAGAGCCCCGGACTCTGCTTGCCATTTACCTCTTTGACCTGATTTGACTGACCTATGGACAATTCATCCTTCTGCTTTGAGCATGTTACTTGTTAACCGCTCTCTGTGATGTCATCGTCTGTTTATTTTATTATTCCCATCGAATGTTAATTGCTAACGTCTCTCGATGATGTCATCACCTGCTTATTTTACTTCCATTGCATGTTAATTGTTAATTGCTGTCTGCAATGTCATCATCTGCTTATTTTTTGCCGTCACATAGTAGTTGTTATCTGCTCTCTGTGATATCATCATCTGCCTATTTTATTACTTCCATAGCGTGTTAATTGTTAACTACCCTCTGGGATACCATCACCTACTTATATCATTGCTACTGTGCTATTGCTTCTGCATTTCAATTGTAAACCTCCTGCTGTGCTGTCATTTACCTTGCTAACCTCACCATGAACTATCATTTCCCCTAATCCCAACTGCCATTCCCATTCCTCACCTTCCCCTTCCCCTCTCCCACACAGCTTTTTCCCTCCCTTTTCCCACACCACCACCCCTCCCCTCACCCCCTACCCAGGTTCCCTCTGTACAAGAGCCAAAACTCAAGTCCCCCCTCCCATCCCCCTCCCTCCCCTCCTCCCAGCCCCCACCCCAACCCAGTTCTCCTTTCTCATCGCCATCCCTCTTCCGACTCTCCCCGCCAAGGCCCCCGCCAACTCATCCCAATCTAAACCCTCCCCACCCCTTGAACCCTTCCCTCTCCCTCCCCTCCCTCCACAGCTGCTGCCAAGTATGGCCTCTGGAACCCCCGCTCTATTATAGGTAAGCTCCCTTTCATCCTGGACTTATTCCTTTCCAGGTCTCTACTCCTCCTCGCCCTATCTGAAACATGGCTGTCTTCGGCCGACACGGTCTCTTCTGCTGCTCTCTCCAGTGGAGGACTCTTTTTCTCCCACTCCCCCGGACTCACCAGAAAAGGAGGACGTGTTGGTTTCCTTCTCGCCCCCCAATGTCCCTTTCGCACTACCCCTCCTCCCCCTTCCCTTTACTTCCCTTCCTTTGAAGCCCATATTATTCGCCTCTACCACCCCCTCCAGATTCTTGTAGCCATCATCTACCGCCCCCCCCTCGGCCCCACCTCCAACTTCTTTAACGAATTTGACCCCTTCCTCACCTTCCTTCTCTCCTTTTCCATGCCCACTCTGATGCTCGGAGACTTCAACATCCACATGGATATACGTGGTGACTCCTCTGCCGCCAACCTTCTATCTCTCCTTGACGCTGCCAACCTCCTGCTCCACCCCACCTCGTCCACTCACCAACTTGGTCACACCCTCGAACTCATCATCCCCTACCGCTGCACTATCTCCACCCTCACCAACTCTGAAATCCCTCTCTGATCATAAGCTTCTCACCTGCCTCGTCACTCACAATCCTCTCCCCTGTAAATCTATATAACTACCTCACAGACACCTCCGCTATCTCGACCACATCCGTCTTTCTGAGCCCCTCACACCCTACCTCGCCTCCCTTTCCTCTCCACCCAATCTTGATGATCTGATTACTGCTCTCAACTCTACCCTTTCTACTCAGCTCGACTCCCTCGCTTCCCTTTCCCTTCGCCGCTGTCGTACCACTAACACACAGCCCTGGATCACTGCCATTGTCCGCCTCCTTCGCTCTTATGCTCGAGCTGCTGAACGCTGCTGGCGAAAGTTTAAACACCAAGCCAACCTCGTTCACTTTAAGTTTATCCTTTTCTGCCTTAACTCTGCCCTCTCCTCTGCCCGACAAAACTATTTCTCCTCCTTCATTGACACCCAAGCCCATCATCCCCGTCAGCTCTTCTGTAAATTTAACTACCTTCTCAGGCCCCCTGTTCCTCCCCCTCCTCATTCCCTCACCCCTAAAGATCTGACCTCCTACTTTATTAGTAAAATTAACTCCATCAGGTCTGAGCTCCCCGAAGTCACTCCTTCCCCTTCTCCAACGCCCTGGATCTCAACCCTCTCCGCTACTCTCCCATCCTTTCCGGCAGTATCCACAGATGAGATCTCCTCCCTCCTCTCAAGTGCTATACCGGCCACCGGTAATTCTGACCCCATTCCCTCTCATCTTATGAAATCTCTCGCCCATTCCCTCCTCCCCTCCTTTACTTAGATTTTCAACCGCTCACTCTCCACTGGTTCTTTCCCTTCTGCCTTCAAACATGCCCACGTCTCCCACATAATAAAAGACCCTCTATTGACCCCACCTCCCCTTCTAGTTATCACCCTATCTCCCTCCTACCATTCCTTTCCAAACTCCTTGAGCCTGTCGTCTACACCCGCTACCTCGATTTCCTCAACGCCAACTCTCTCGTCAACCCACTCCAATCTGGCTTCCGTCCCCTACATTCCACCGAAACTGCCCTCTCAAAGGTCACCAATGACCTCCTGCTTGCCATATCCAACGTCCCCCATTCTATCCTAATCCTCTTCGACCTCTCAGCTGCCCTCGACACTGTGGACCACCCCCTTCTCCTCAACACTCTATCCAACCTTGGCTTCACAGACTCTGTCCTCTCCTGGTTCTCCTCTTACTTCTACAGCCGTTCATTCTCGGTCCCTTTTGCGGGCTCCTCATCCCACTCCCATCCCCTTACTCTAGGGGTTTCTCAAGAGTCAGTTCTTGGTTGCCTTCTGTTCTCTTTCTACACTCACTCCCTTGGTGAACTCATTCGTTCCCACGGCTTCCACTATCATCTCTACGCTGATGACACCCAATTCTACATCTCTGCCCCTGCTCTCTCTCCCTCCCTTCAGGCTCGGGTCTCCTCCTGGCTTCAAGACATCTCCATCTGAATGTCTGCCCACCATCTAAAACTCAGTATGTCCAAGACTGAACTCCTTATCTTCCCTCCCAAAGCCTGCCCTCTCCCTGACTTTCCCATAACTGTTGACGGCACTACCATGCTTCCCGTCTCACAAGCCCGTAACCTTGGTGTCATCCTCGACTCATCTCTCTCGTTCACCCCTCACATCCAATCCGGCACCAAAACCTGCCGGTCTCACCTCCACAACATCGCCAAGATCCGCCCTTTCCTCTCCATCCAAACCACTACCCTGCTGGTTCAATCTCTCATCCTATCCCGACTGGATTACTGCATCAGCCTCCACTCCGATCTCCCATCCTCCTGTCTCTCCCCAGTTCAATCTATACGTCATGCTGCTGCCCGGATCATCTCTGTGCAGAAACGCTCTGGGCATGTTACTCTCCTCCTCAAAAATCTCCAGTGGCTACCGATCAACCTAAGCGTCAGACAAAAACTCCTCACTCCCAGCTTCAAGGCTCTCCATCACCTCGCCCCCTCCTACCTCACCTCCCTTCTTTCCTTCTACAGCCCAGCCCGCACCCTCCGCTCCTCTGCCGCTAACCTCCTCACTGTACCTCGTTCTCGCCTGTCCCGCCGTCGACCCCCCCGCCACGTCCTCCCCCTGGCCTGGAACGCCCTCCCTCCACACATCCGCCAAGCTAGCTCTCTTCCTCCCTTCAAAGCCCTACTGAGAGCTCACCTCCTCCAAGAGGCCTTCCCAGACTGAGCCCACTCCTTCCTCCCCCATTGACCCGTCCTACCTCCTTCCCCTCCCGACAGCACCTGAATATATGTTTGTACAGATTTATTACGCTATTTATTTTACTTGTATATATTTACTATTCTATTCATTTTATTTTGTTAATATGTTTTGTTTTGGTGTTTGTCTCCCCCTTCTAGACTGTGAGCCCGCTGCTGGGTAGGGACCATCTAAATATGTTGCCAACTTGTACTTCCCAAGCGCTTAGTACAGTGCTCTGCACACAGTAAGCGCTCAATAATTACGATTGAATGAATGAATGAATGAATATTATTATAGTGTACTCTTCCAAGCATTAGTACAGTACTTTACACACAGAGCTCTGCTCTGAGCTCAATAAACATTCATTCATTCAATCGTATTTGTTGAGCACTTACTTTGCGCAGAGCACTGTACTAAGCTGATTGACTGACTGGTAATAGTGAGAAAGGTGTTTATCGATCCCCCCAGTGGACACAAATGTCAAAGATATACCAAACCTGCAAGGTACACTGAAGCACACAAATTCATTCTCACGCCCCAAATTGCATCTAAACATAAGTGCATCCAAACATGTAACACCCTCACATGTATTCTTACTCACTCACAGACCGGGGTTCTCCCACAGATGGACAGCTGCACAGAGTGAATTGTCCTTATCGAGCACTTACTGTGCGCAGAGCACTGTAGGAGTGTCCAATACAAAGAGGTAGGTAGATGCATACACCCATAAACCTATTTAGTCACTCATTCGGCTCTTCCCTGACCCCCAACCTGTTCCCTAGTGAGAGAGAGAGAACATTCCCCACTGTTCCCTACCCAGATGCCCCCCTTCCTTATAGCCTGGGATTTGCTCCCCGATTCTCCTACCCTGCCCTGAGCACGCACACACACGCGCACATAAGCTGCAGGTCGAGGGAATCCGATTGCAACTGTCTCTATAAGAGGAAAATGAACAGAAAAGTGAAGTCTGGCTAAACAGGGAAGGGTCAGTCGTGGGACCCCAATTACATATGTCGCCTCGGGCTTTGCAGAGGGCTGGCAGAAATGATTAATCGATGGTATTTCCTGAGCGCTTACTGTGTGCGGAGCACTGGACTAAAGAGCTAAAGAGGGAACAATCCAACAGAGTTGGTAGACACGTTCCCTGCAATTAACGAGCTGACAGTCTAAGGGGATGGAAGGATAATGGGGTGTTGATGAAGGGACGACAGAGGGATGACGGAGAGCCAGTGGAAGGCCGATGAAGGCATGTCAGCCAGACGATGGATGGGGTGTCCTAGAGCAAATAGCAGATGAGTGCTGGTCGAGGTACAAAGACCATGAGACTAAGAACCTGAGTGGACGACGTGATTCCAGTACTAGTGACTTGTGCTGTGGTACCTGCCACTGCCTCGTCCCTGCTGAAGCCTGGTTTCTGCTCCTTTAAAACCATCTGCAATGCAGCCCTGATTCGAGCTTCAACTTGGGGACCGAGTGCGAGATTCACCGCAGACTCACTATGGGCTGCTCACCTCTCTCCACCCCTTCATACCCACCCAAGGGCGCACTCACCGGGGCAGCGTGGGACTGGGGATCGCCGACCTCTGCCAGGCTGGCTTGGTCCCCTGTCTCCCCTCGGACTCCTGGGTTTGGTCAGCCAAGGAGGGACTTCGAGGAGCCATCAGTCTCTCTCTGCTCTCCCGCAGACACTGAGATATTTCTCCAGATGGACCCCGACCCAAAGATAAAGCAGCCGCTGATCTGACGGTAATCCCTGGAGGACCGGATCGGCGCCCACAGAAGTAATAATAATGGCATTTATTAAGCGCTTACTATGAGTCAAGCATTGTTCTAAGCGCTGGCACTATTCTAAGCGCAGAAGTGAGGTGTCCTGCCCAATGTCACACACCAGGTAAGTGGCAGACCTGGGATTAGAACCCAGGTCCTCTTGACTCCCGGGTTCATGCTCTTTCACCTAAGCGACACTGCTTTTAATTTAGAGAAATTGTGACTCTGACCCTGGTCATCCAGTTCCCTATTGAAATTTCCCTCATCTTTCCCCTGCTCCTCTCCGGAGTCACTGGGCCTCTCGTGGGCTAGGGAGCACCGACCTCTGCTGAGAGAAAGGCTCACTCCATCTCGTCGGCCGTGGACGCTGGTAGTGGTGACAGGAAGTTCTGGCCAAGGGGTGAATGCTGTCAGGATCATCGTTCCCCATCTAGGCTCTCTGGTTGGCTGCACCATCCCCTCAAACAACGGCCTGGTTATTTCCTGGGGAATTCCCCCTGGGAGAACGGGCCCGGGACTCCGATGAAACAGCTGACTCTCCAGGAATCTCGGAAGGCTGGGATAATAATAATAATAAATAATAATAATAATAATAATAATAATGATAATAATGGCATTTGTTAAGCGCTTACTATGTGCAAAGCACATTTCTAAGCGCTGGGGGGCGGATATAAGGTGATCAAGTTGTCCCACATGGGGCTCACAGTCTTCATCCCCATTTTTACAAGTGAGGGAACTGAGGCTCAGAGAAGTTAAGTGACTTGCCCAAGGTCACACAGCAGACTTGTGGTGGACCCGGGATTCGAACCCATGACCTCTGACTCCAAAGCCCGGGCTCTTTCCACTGAGCCACGCTGTTTCGTGGGCTCCCTGTGGTTCCTGCCCACAGAACATAAATTTCTGTCCAGTACCAGGTGGTTCCCACTCTGGAACTCCTTCCTATGACAACTTCAACAGACTAATCATCATTCCCTTCCTGTGATTAATAATAGTGTTCTGGTTAAGCTCTGAGGTTTGGAGCTTCATGCCATGCCAGGGCTTGGGATCATCTGAAATCTGCAGCAATCCATTTTAGACATTGTCCTATAGACTGTAAGCTCATCATGAGCAGGGAATGTGGCTATCAACCCGGTTATATTGTTATATCCTACTCTCCCAAGCGCTTAATGCCAAGGTATGCACAAATTAAGCACTCAATAAATATGATAGATCAATTGATATGCATTATTTTCCCCTACTAAATTCCTATCTACATTCTCCATTCCTCCCAAGCTCACCATATCACTGTTCCTCGTTCCCAACTTCCCCCACGCAAACCGCTCCCTACCCACCTTTCCCCCGCTTGGAATTCCCTTTCCCTTCGTATCCACCGGGACTCAGGGCTTCCCGTCTTCAAAATTCCTTCTTGAAACAATTAAATTCACGGGATCTTCCCTGATTTTTTTTTCCATAATGGTACGTGGTAAGTATTTACTATTTCCCAGGGACCGTTGTAAGAACTGAACTACAAACAAGCTAGTCAGGTTGGACACAGTCCTTGTCCTGCATAGGACTTCCAGTCTTAATCCCATTTTACAAATGAATTAGTTGAAGCAAGAAGTGAAATGACTTGCCCAAGGTCACATGGCAGACAAGTATTGGAGGCGGAATTAGAAACCAGGTCTTCTGCCTCCCAGGTCCATGCTCTATCACCTGGGCCATGATGTTTCCCTGTGCTTAATTTTCTCGGTCTGGGACACTGTTAAAAGCCCCCCTTCCCTACCTTAATAATAATAATAACAATAAGAATTGTGGTATTAGATAATCGTTTATTCTGTGCCAGACACTGCACTAAGCACTGTAGTGGATACAAGCAAATCGGGTCAGACAAGTCCTTGTCCCCTTGTCCCACACTGTGTCCCACATGGGGCTCACAGTCTAATCCCCATTTTACAGATAAGGTGACTGAGGCCCAGAGAAATAAAGTGACTTGCCCAAGGTCACATAGCAGACAAGTGGTGGAGCCGGGATTAGACCCCATGCCCATCCATACTCTATCCACTAGGGCCGCACTGCCTCTTTTCATTCATTCATTCATTCATTCATTCAATCGTATTTATTGATCACTTACTGTGTGCAGAGCACTGTACTAAGCGCTTGGAAAGTACAAGTTGACAACATATAGAGACGGCTCCTACCCAACAGTGGGCTCACAGTCTAGAAGGGGGAGACAGAGAACAAAACAAAACATATTAACATAATAAAATAAATAGAATAAATTTGTACAAATAAAATAAATGAATAGAGTAATAAATACGTACAAACATATATACATATACAAAGGTGTTGTGGGGAGGGGAAGGACGTAAGGCAGGGGGATGGGGAGCGGGAGGGGGGGGAGAGGAAGGAGGGGGCTCAATTTGGGAAGGCCTCCTGGAGGAGGTGAGCTCTCAGTAGGGCCTTGAAAGGAGGAAGAGAGCTAGCTTGGCGGATGAGCGGAGGGAGGGCATTCCAGGCCAGGGGGATGACGTGGGCCGGGGGTCGACGGCGGGACAGGCGAGAACGAGGCACGGTGAGGAGATTAGCAGCAGAGGAGCGGAGGGTGCGGGCTGGGCTGTAGAAGGAGAGAAGGGAGGTGAGGTAGGAGGGGGTGAGGTGATGGAGAGCCTTGAAGCCGAGGGTGAGGAGTTTTTGCCTGATGCGTAGGTTGACTGGTAGCCACTGGAGATTTTTGAGGAGGGGAGTAACATGCCCAGAGCATGGGCATGTTCTTTCGGCTTGGTGATGCTGGGATCAAAATATCTGGTCTCTGTCTCTGAGCGGGACTTAACTGGAGTGGAGGCCAGGCAGCTTTCCTGGGAATCTATGGAAAATTTATGTTGGAACCAGGTGATTCCTTTTTCCAGATTGCATTTATCCTCCGGTCTCTCTGAATAATCCAAAATGGGCAGACGACTGGAAAAATGAATCCTAACACCATTTGGCAGTTCACCAACAGAGGAGATTTTTCTTTCATGTTGAGTAGAACACTCCGCATGATGGACGGTTGCACATAAAAGAGGCCACAAAGAGCGACTAGGGCCACCACCTTATTGGCGCTCTGACCTCGGGCATCTCCTCGGGGGAACATCCGGGGCCGTGGAGGTGACGGACCCGCCAGTGGTTGTCCGTAAAGGACAAACACCAAGTAGCAGCTAGGATTAAAACTGAGGTCCTTCTGAGTCCCAGGTCCGGGTTCTATCCACTCGGCCATGCTAAGAGCACGGGCTTGGGAGTCAGAGTACTTGGGGTTTAATCTGCTGTGTGCCTTTGGACAAGTTTCTTAACTTTTCTGGGCCTCAGTTGCCTCATCTGCAAAATGGGGATGAAGACTGTGAGCCCCACGTGGGACAATCGGGTTGGGGTGGGGGGTGGGGATTTTAGCTGTGCTCAGAATTCGGGAAGAACTGTGCCGTATCTGATTTTTAATGGATAAGAGGGGGAGTAACAACTAGAAAGTTACTTTGAGAGCTGAGAAGACAAGTTGAACGATGGACAGGAGGTGAAGTGCAGTCATAGGGCAGTAAACCTTCAAGCCGATTGTGAGTTTTTGTTGCTTGTGAAAAGATACAACTTGTCCTGAGGGAAGGTTGAGGAGAAGAGAAGTTGTAGGCTGAGCGATGCTTTAGGAAAGAACTATAACGAATGATGAGGTAGTCTTGTGTTTGTGTGAGTCCAAGTGTGAATGCATATATTGAGCAAATGGAATCAGTTTGATATATATGTGGATTTTATTTTTGCTATTTGTTTTATGATATCGTTATCAATCAGTCAATCAATCAATCGTATTTATTGAGCGCTTACTGTGTGCAGAGCAATGTACTAAGCACTTGGGAAGTACAAGTTGGCAACAAATAGAGACAGTCCCAACCCAACAGTGGGCTCGCAGTCTAGAAGGGGGGACAGAGAACAAAACAAAACATATTAACAAAATAAAATAAATAGAATAGATATGTAGAAGTAAAATAAATGATTAGAGCAATAAATACGTACAAACATATATACATATATACAGGTGTTGTGGGGAAGGAAAGGAGGTAAGGCGTCGGGTGGAAAGGGGGACGAGGAGGAGAGGAAGGAGGAGGCTCAGTCTAGGAAGGCCTCCTGGAGGAGGTGAGCTCTCAGTAGGACCTTGAATGGAGGAAGAGAGCTAGCTTGGCGGATGTTGGGAGGGAGGGCATTCCAGGCCAGGGGGATGATGTGGGCCAGGGGTCGACGGCGGACAGGAGAGAACGAGGCATGGTGAGGAGATTAGCGGCAGAGGAGTGGAGGGTGAGGGCCGGGCTGTAGAAGGAGAGAAGGTAGGTGAGGTAGGAGGGGGCGAGGTGATGGAGAGCCTTGAAGCCAAGGGTGAGGAGTTTCTGCCTGATGCGCAAGTTGATTGGTAGCCACTGGAGAATTTTGAGGAGGGGAGTAATATGCGCAGAGCATTTCTGGACAAAGACAATCCGGGCAGCGGAGTGAAGTATGGATTGAAGCGGGGAGAGACAAGAGGATGGGAGATCGGAGAGGAGGCTGATACAGTAGTCCAGACAGGATAGAATGAGAAACTGAACGAGCAGCATAGCGGTTTGGAGAGGAAAGGGCGGATCTTGGCAATGTTGCAGAGCTGAGACCGGCAGCTTTTGGTGATGGCTTGGATGTGAGGGGTGAACGAGAGAGCGGAGTCGAGTTATGTGCTTATTATATGCTAGGTACTGTACTAAGCACTGGGATAGATACAAGCTAATCAGGTTGGACACAGTCTATGCCCTACATGGTGTTTTCAGTTATAATCCCCAATTTACAGACGAGGTAACCGAGGCACAGAGAAGGTAAATTACTGGCCCTAGGTCATACAGTGTACAAGGAGCGGAGACAGGATTAGAATTCAGGTCCTTTTGTCTACCAGTCTCATTCTCTCTCCACTAAATGGATGAATGTATGTATAAAGGCACTTCTTGTTTGACTCTGAAGCCATCGAAAAAATTTCACAACAGTTACATTAATATCTTTCTGTTCTCTGACTTCTATCGGCTATTCATTTCAGTTTCAGTCTCCTCAACCAAAAATTATACTCTTGATATTTATTAAATGCTTAATACGTTTCAAGCACAGTATTACGTGCTGGTGGAGATTCAGGACAATCTGGTAGAACACAGTCCGTGTCCCACGAAGGATTCACAGAATAAGTAGGAGCGAAAACTGGTAACGAATCCTCATTTTACTATTGAGAAAACTGAGGTGTGGAAAAATTAAGTCACTTTCTCCTGGCTATGCAGCCGACAAGTGGTAGAGTTGGAATTAGAAGCCAGGTCTTCTGACTCCCAGGCCTGAATTCTTCCCAGTAACACCCTGCTTCTACACAGGTCAAAGCTCGGTGCTTCCAATAGAATGTACGCTCCTTGGGTGCAGTGATCACTTGTACTACTACTGTGTCCTCCTTAGGTACTCAATAAATAGAATTGATTGACATTCCTTCATCCCCAATATCAATTTCTCTAAATTGAAGTCTTCCTTCCCTCTTCCTGTGTAGGGAGTCGACATCATTTCCCAGAAATATTCTATGTCTCCACGGTGAACTCAAATATCATTTTGAATTCAAAAACTGTCTCCTCTCCATAGAGAGCCACTAGCAAGTGTTCTGTCAATTCCTTCAGTCATCACATCAGTTGATTCCAACATTTGCTAATCGCATACAGAAAGTCGATGCTGCCTCCCAGAAGTGCCTAACGTCTCCACTGTGAGGGAATTCCTGCTGCTGGGTTTCTCGGAGGTCCGGGAGCTGCAGCTGGTCCATGGCACGCTGTTCCTACCTGGCGGCCCTAAAGGATAATATCATCGTCGCCGTCACCGCCCTTGACCGGCGCCTCCACACTCCCATGTACCCCCATCAGGAACCTGTCCGTTCTCGCCCGCTGCTACATCTCCGTCACCGACCCCAAACCTGTTACCATCTGACTGACTGATCGTAGAACCATCTCCCACCTGGGCTGTGTGTCCCAGGACTTTTTGGTGGCTCTGTTTGCTGCTTCAGAGCTGTTCGTCCTCACGGTGATGTCCTACGATCGCTACACCACCATCTGCCACCCCCTGAGCTACGAACTCATCATGAACAACACGGCCTGTGGAAAGATGTTGGCCGCCTCCGGGCTCGGCGGGGTGCTGTTTGGCGTCCTGTACTCAGCTTCAACGTTCTCCCTGAGATTATGTGGGTCCACCATTGTGCAGCAGCTTTTCTGTGACGTCCTCTGCCCCTTACTGAAGATCTCCTGCTTTGAGAACCACGTCGCCATTGATGTGAACATCACCGGTGGGGTAGCTTTAGGTGTCGTTTGCTTCATCTCCATCATTGTCTCCTATGTGCGCATATTCCAGGCCGTTCTGAGGATGTCGGCCTCCGCGAGCAGGGCCAAATCCTTCCCCACCTGCCAGCCCGACTTCACCATCTTTACTGCCTTCCTCTCTACGGCAGTCATCTCCTACCTCAAGCCCGTGCCAGACTTCCCCTCTACCTGCTGGTGTCCATGTTCTACACCATGGTGCCGCCACTCTGAACCCACTCATCTACAGCCTGAGGATCCGGGACTGAAGGCCGCCCTCCTCTAAGGGACAAAATGTCTCTTTCCTTTTGCTGACCATGTCACTCTTTATCAGGGTTCTGACCGTGGAGGTATCAATATAAAGAGCTGTCCAAAGGGAACGTCCAGAGTTTGAGGCTTTGTCAATGCCTGGGACAAAGGTTGATAAGACGTGTGTTACTGTAAGCCCCGTGTGGGCAGGGATTGTCTGTCTTTATTCTGAATGGTACTTTCCAAGTGCTTAGTATAGTGCTCTGCATATCGTAAACACTCAATAAATATGTTGAATGAATGAATGAAAGGCTGACGATTGTTTGGGCGGCATCATGACTCAGTGGAATGAGCATGTGGCTGGGAGTCATGAGATTTGAAAGGTCTGCACGGTTCTGCCACCTGACCGCTGTATGACCTTGGTCCAGCCATGTAACCTCTTTAGGTCTCTGGAAAATCGGGATACAATGTGGGCTCTTTCTTTCTCTTAAAATCTGAGCCCCTGTGGGTCAGGAAACGTGTCCGATCTGATTAGTTTGTTTCTACTCCAGGACTTGGCAGTCTTTTGCAAGTCAATTCCTAATAAATTCAATAACGATAATGTTGACAGTACTACTGATAATAACTATAATTCTTTGAATTTTAAGATCACTCTTGGTGGTTTTGAAAATCAGAAAATCTGAGGGTGACAAGGGAGAAGGGACACAATCATAGAAACTGTCCCCAACATCTGACTGCCTGTTTTTATATTTTGATGCCTGTCTCCTCTTCCCAGACTGTGAGCCCGTTGTGGGCAGGGATTATCTCTATTTGTTGCTAAATTGTACTTTACAAGAGCTTAGTAAAGTGCTCTGCACACAGTACGCTTGGAAGGTGCGGGATGACCTAGGGGCTTTGAAGATTGGGAAAACTGTGCTCTGGAAGGGGGAAAGAAAAAATGTGGGTTGACAGGTAATTTCTCTATCTGTTTATTTATGTCTCTTTGATGTTTATTTAAACATCACTAAGATATTTTGAAAGGCTACAGGGCCATTCAGAGGAGAGAATGCAGTGAGCTCCTCACTCCAGTTTGGTACAGTTGCTCAGCTCTCAGTTAGAAGAGGATGGACCCTAGGATGGACCTATTCCTTCTGAAAGCAGGGATTTTCCCTTCGTGTACAGCCACCTAGTATCAGTGATTCCTTCCCATCGCCCCGTTCCCAGAGCCTCTCAGCCCCTCCCAAACTGAGACCCCATTCCCTCTCATCTCATGAAATCTCTTGATCCATCCCTTCTCCCCTCCTTAACTTCCATCTTCAACCGCTCACTCTCCATTGGTTCCTTCCCCCCGGCCTTCAAACATGCCCATGTCTCTCCCATCCTAAAAAACCCTCTCTTGACTCCACCTCACCTTCTAGTTATCGCCCCATATCCCTCCTACCATTCCTTTCCAAACTCCTTGAACGAGTTGTCTACACGCGCTGCCTCGAATTCCTCAAGACCAACTCTCTCTTCGACCCCGACCAGTCTGGCTTCTGTCCCCTATATTCCACGGAACTACCCTCTCAAAGGTGACCAATGACCTCCTGCTTGCCATATCCAACGGCTCATAGTCCATCCTAATCCTCCTCGACCTCTCAGCTGCCTTCGACACAGTGGACCACCCCCTTCTCCTCAACACGCTATCTGACCTTGACTTCACAGACTCCGTCCTCTCCTGGTTCTCCTCTTATCTTTCTGGTCGTTCATTCTCAGTCTCTTTTGCAGGTTCCCCCTCCCCCTCCCATCCCCTTACTGTGGGGGTTCCCCAAGGTTCAGTGCTTGGTCCCCTTCTGTTCTCGATCTACACGCACTCCCTTGATGACCTCATTCGCTCCCACGGCTTCAACTATCGTCTCTACGCTGATGACACCCAGATCTGCATCTCTGCCCCTGCTCTCTCCCCCTCTCTCCAGGATCGCATCTCCTCCTGCCTTCAGGACATCTCCATTTGGATGTCTGCCCGCCACCTAAAACTCAACATGTTCAAGACTGAACTCCTTGTCTTCTCTCCCAAACCCTGCCCTCTCCCTGACTTTCCCATCTCTGTTGACGGCAGTACCATCCGTCCCGTCTCACAAACCCGCAACCTTGGTGTCATCCTCGACTCCGCTCTCTCGTTCACCCCTCACATCCAAGCCGTCACCAAAACCTGCCGGTCTCAGCTCCACAACATTGCCAATATCCGCCCTTTCCTCTCCATTCATACCGCTACCCTGCTCGTTCAAGCTCTCATCCTATCCCGTCTGGACAACTGCATGAGCCTTCTCTCTGATCTCCCATCCTCGTGTCTCTCCCCACTTCAATCCATACTTCATGCTGCTGCCCGGATTGTCTTTGTCCAGAAACGCTCTGAGCATGTTACTCTCTTCCTCAAAAATCTCCTTTGGCTACCAATCAATCTGCACGTCAGACAGAAACTCCTCACCCTGGGCTTCAAGGCTCTCCATAACCTCTCCCTCTCCTACCTCACCTCCCTTCTCTCCTTCGACAGCCCACCCCGCACCCTACTCTCCTCTGCCGCTAATCTATTCACCGTACCTCGGTCTCACCTGTCCCGCCATCGACCCCCGGCCCACGTCATCCCCCGGGCCTGGAATGCCCTCCCTCTGCCCATCCACCAAGCTATCTCTCTTCCTTCCTTCAAGGCCCTGCTGAGAGCTCACCTCCTCCAGGAGGCCTTCCCAGACTGAGCCCCTTCCTTCCTCTCCCCCCCCCCCGCCCCCCCCCTCCATCCCCCATCTTACCTCCGTCCCTTCCCCACAGCACCTGTATATATGTATATATGTTTGTACATATTTATTACTCTATTTATTTATTTATTTATTTTACTTGTACATATCTATTCTATTTATTTTATTTTGTTAGTATGTTTGGTTTGGTTCTCCGTCTCCCCCTTTTAGACTGTGAGCCCACTGTTGGGTAGGGACTGTCTCTATATGTTGCCAACTTGCACTTCCCAAGTGCTTAGTACAGTGCTCTGAACACAGTAAGAGCTCAATAAATACGATTGATTGATTGATTGATTGATAGTAATAACAACAATAATAATAATTGCATTTGTTAAGTGCTCACTATGGGTCAAGCACTGTTCTAAGCGCTGGGGTAGATACAATGTAATTAGGTTGTCCTACCTGGGGTTCACAATCTTATTCCCCATTTTCTAGATGAGGTAACTGAGGCCCAGAGAAGTTAGGTGGCTTGCCCAAGGTCACACACCAGACAAGTGGCAGAGCTGGGATTAGAACCCACGTCCTGTGACTCCCGTGCCCGGACTCTTTCTCATGCTGTTTCTCTGTGTTGAGCCCCTAAGGCAGTCCGGGGGAGGGTTTTAGGATAGATTTAGCGTCATTTCTAGTTCTTCCTAGATTTCCAATCAGAAGACGTCAGAAAATACAACTGATTAAATGGCCGATTGATTGTTCGAGGTCGTCAACAAGATGAAACTCAGAGAAACAGCGTGGCCTAGTCGACAGGGCAAATCTCTTCACTTCTCTGGGTTTCAGTTTCCTCATCTGTAAAATGGGGATTGAGACTGTGAGCCCCATGTGGGACTGGGACTATGTCTAACCTGTTGAGCTTTTATCGAATCCCATCATTTAGTTCAGTGCCTGGCACATAGTAGGCGCTTAACATGTTCCATTGAAGAAAAAAATAAAGAAGCTGAAGCGCTTACCCGTTGAACCAGATGATCACTACCAGAGGGAACCGTTAAGATGCTGTTGCCACGGGAACCCTGCAGATAGGTGCCATCACCGGATCCTCATCTCTGTGGGGACTCAAAGGCTGGGGACGGACCGCCATGATCCCGTCCTCCGGGGTCCCCCCTCAGCAGCTTGAAGGCTTTCTTCCCTATGACTGCACTTCACCTCCTCTCCATCGTTCAACTCGTCTTCTCAACTCTCAAAGCAACTTTCTAGTTGTTACGATCTACTCTCCTGCTTCCAGCCTAGCCTGGAACTCCCTCTCTTATCCACTCACAATCAGAGAGAACACAGTTCTTCCAGACTTCTGAGCACTGTTAAAATCCCCCCTCCTCCAACCAGCTTCCCCAATTCATTTCCCAGCATTCTACACCGACTTCACCTAACTCAAGCGTGAATCAACTCATTTCTAGGCTCATGTAGTGCAAAAGGCATGGGAGCAGGAGTTCTCTTCCTCACTGTGAGCTCCTTGAGTGCAGCATATATATCTACCCGCTCTGTTCTATTGTACTCTCCCAAGCATAGCTTAGTGGGAGTCAGAGGACATTGGTTCTCATCATGCCTCTGTCTCTTTGCTGCTGTGGGACCTTGGGCAAGTCGCTTGACTTCTCTGGGCCTCAGTTTCCTCATCCGTAAAATGAGGGTTAAGACTGTGAGCCCCATGTGGAACAAGGACTGTGCTTAACTTGTATCTACCCCAGCGCTTAGGACAGTGCTTGGGATATAGTAAGAGTTTAACAAGTACTACTATTATTATTACTTTCCAAGTGTTTAGTGCACACAGTAAGCTCTCGAAAATACTCTGAAATCACCAAGTCTGAAATCCCTCTCTCTGATCATAATCTTTTCACCTGCCTCCTCACTCACACTCCTTTCCCCTGTAAATCCATAGTACTCCCTCACCGAGATCTCGGCTCTCTTGACCCCATCCATCTTTCTGAGTGCCTCACTCCTCACCTCGCCTCTCTCTCCTCTCTACCCAATCTTGATGATAAGATTACTGCTCTCAGCTCTACCCTTTCTACTTAGCTAGACTCACTCGCTCCCCTTTCCCTTCGCCGCTCTCGTACCACTAACCCACAGCCCTGGATCACTGACACTGTCCGCCTCCTTCGCTCTTATTCTCGAGCTGTCAAACGCTGCTGGCGAAGGGCTAAACACCATGCCAACCTCGTTCATTTCAAGTTTACCCTTTCCTGCCTTAACTTTCCCTGACTTTCCCATCACTGTTGACGGCACTACCATCCTTCCCGTCTCACAGGCCCACAACCTTGGTGTCATCCTCGACTCCGCTCTCTCGTTCACCCCTCACATCCAAGCCATCACCAAAACCTGCCGGTAACAGCTCCGTAACATTGCCAAGATCCGCCCTTTCCTCTCCATCCAAACTGCTACCCTGCTCGTTCAAGCTCTCATCCTATCCCGTCTGGACTACTGTATCAGCCTCCTTTCCGATCTCCCATCCTCTTGTCTCTCCCCACTTCAATCCATACTTCACGCCGCTGCCCGGATTGTCTTTGTCCAGAAACGCTCTGGCCACGTTACTCCCCTCCTCAAAAATCTGCAGTGGCTACCGATCAACCTGCGCATCAGGTAGAAACTCCTCACCCTCGGCTTCAAGGCTCTCCATCACCTCACCCCCTCGTACCTCGCCTCCCTTCTTTCCTTCTACAGCCTAGCCCGCACCCTCCGCTCCTCTGCCGCTAACCTCCTCACTGTACCTCGTTCTCGCCTGTCCCGCCGTCGACCCCCGGCCCACGTCATCCCCCTGGCCTGGAATGCCCTCCCTCCCAACATCCGCCAAGCTAGCTCTCTTCCTCTCTTCAAGGCCCTGGTGAGAGCTCACCGCCTCCAGGGGGCCTTCCCAGATTGAGCCCCCTCTTTCCTCTTCACCCCTCCCCCTCTCCACCCACCCGCCTTACCTCCTTCCCTTCCCCACCACACCTGTATATATGTATACATGTTTGTACGTATTTATTACTCTATTTATTTTTTTATTTTACTTGTACATATCTATTCTATTTATTTTATTTTGTTAATATGTTTTGTTTTGTTCTCTGTCTCCCCCTTCTAGACTGTGAGCCGACTTTTGGGTGGGGACCGTCTCTATATGTTGCCAACTTGTAATTCCCAAGCGCTTAGTACAGTGCTCTACACACAGTACGCGCTCAATAAATACGATTGATTGAAAATGCGATTCAAGGCTAATTGATTGATAGTAAATTATTCTGTGTCACTGTAGCCCTGCAAGCTGGAAAGCCCGTAAGGGCAGGGATTCCAACCTTTCCCGCTATTCGTTTTCTCCCATCATTTGGGAAAAAACGCTTACAGCGAGGAATTGCTGATAGTGCCAGTGGCAGTCCAAGGCTGGTCACATTCTCTGAGCCCTGCCCGTCATTTAGCCTCTGCAAGGGATTCTGGGACCCAAGGAAGGCCAAAGTGACTTCCACAGTGCTGGGGCACCGTAGCCTGGTGGGTGGTTGGCATGGTAGCGTGGTTTGAGGAGGATGAAGGAGACATGTGAGATGGTTGAGGGTTACTGAACGGGAAAACACCTCCCCTCCTGTTAGCACCCCTACCCCACTGGGAGCCAAAGTCCTGGTCTGAACCCAAATTTAGGCCCCAGATTGGCTCCATCTCTTCCATCCTTATATTGGTCCCCTTGGCCTCTCCAACCCACTTACCCCCGTTCACTCTCACCAGGGCAGCGTGAAGCTGGGGGTCGCTGACCTCTGCAGAGCTGGGCTTGTCACCACTTTCACCTCAGACCCTTGGGTTCAGTCAGCCAGGTCCTTCTCTGCTCTCCCTCAGACCTCGAGACGCTCTCCAGATGGCCTCTGTCCCTGTAGATAAAGGTGCTCAGGAGCTGCTCTAAAGGGATCGCTAGAAGATGGCTCGGGGCCCTGCAGAGGGGCCCAGTCGCTGCAGCATCAACCATGGTGCTGGCCCTCGGGATTCCCGTGGAAAAAGTGGCATCTGTATCCCAGCGTCCCAACGCTTCCTGTTTTCAACGACGGTCTTTGGCCACTGTGAATGGCTTCACCTTTGTCTAATTCACAATCTGAGACACTCAATTTGTCAGTCAATCGACCAAATTTAAACTTTTTCATGTGGTCGTTGTGAAGCTCTTACTGCATGTCATGCACTATTCTAAGTGCCGGAGTTTGTACAAGCTAATAAGCTTGAACAGATTCCATGTTCCCCGTGGGGCTCACGTCTCAATTCCCATTTCACAGATGAGGGAACTGAAGCACAGAGAGCTTAAGCAAACTTGCCTAAGATCACACAGCAGACATGTGGTGGAACCGAAATCAGAATCCATGTCCATCTCAGGCCCTTGCTCTACCCGCTAGACAAGGCGGCTTCTTCTGACTTGTCCTGATTGCAAATCCACTGAAGTTCTGTTCATACTGACTAAAGAAACTGTACACTTAAATCAAGCGTTCATCCAATTTCTCATCTTTCCCTTCTCTCCTTCCTCCTCTAGGTAATTTATTCTGTGTATCTCTCTCCCCCATTAGACCATAATCTCCTGGAGAGCAGGAAGAATTCAATTATATCTCTTTTCAACTCTCCTGAGAGCTTATTACAGTGTTTTGCACCCAGGATGTGGTCAGTAAATGCCATTGAAAAAAATAATATTAATAATTATGATCTTTTATAAGCGCTTACTATGTGCCAAGCATCCTTCTAAGTGCTGTAGTAGTTACAAGATTGGATGCAGCCCCTGCACCACGCTGGGATCACAGTCTCAATCCCCATTTTACAGATGAAGTCACAGAGGCTCAGAGAAGTGAAGTGACTTGCCCAAAGTCACTGGGAAGACAAGTAGCATAACAGGGATTAGAACCTGACACCTCTGACTCCCATGTCCGGGCTCTGGCTGGATGGCTGGATGGATGGATGGCTGGATGGATGGATAGATGAATGGTTGGAAGGATCGATGGATGGAAGGAAGGAATTATGGATTGAAGAGAGAAGAAGGCTTTGACAAGACAGATGCAGCTGCAGTCATCCTTTCTTCCCTTCTCCCATACCATCTCCCATTTTCCAACTTTCATTCCCACCCCCCAGAGTCATGCTAAGGGACTTATACTTTCATAGTTATTACTAATAATGATATCATTATTGTGTTTATTAAAAGGTTGTTTGGTGAAATTATTCCACTTGCTGGAGTAGAAACAAAAGAATCAGTTCGGACACAATTCCTGTCCCACAGGGGCTCAGGGTATAAGATGAAGAGAGATCCTAGGAATGTTAGGTCACTGCCCCTAGGTCACAAAACAAGCCAATAGCAGAGTTAGCATCAGAAGTCAAGTCTCAATCAATCAATCAATTACATTTATTGAGCACTTACTCTGGGCCCAGCATTGTAATAAGCACTTGGAAAAGTTCAATATTGCAGAGTTGGTAGATACGTTCTTTTCCCACAATGAGCTTACAGTCTTGAGTGATTCTTTAAGGCTATGATTGAATTAAAAACAATTATGGTATTTGTTAAGCACTTTCTATGTGCCAAGCACTGTACTAAACACTGGGGTAGATACAAGGTAATTGGGTTGTCCTAAGTGGGGTCCACAGTCTTAATCCCCATTTTACAGATGAGGTAACTGATGTTTGGAGAAATAAAGTGGTTCTCCCATGGTCTCACAAAAGACAAGTGGCGGAGCAGGGATTAGAATGGCCCTAAAACAGGATTTACTTGGGAGAGTTCAGTTTAACAGAGTTGTTAAACACATTCCCTGCGTACAATGAGTTTAGAGTCTAAAGGGACTCCACTGCCTTTAGGCCATGAGGTCTCACCAAAACTGGATAGTCAATCCTACTTCAGTCTTAGCTGCCTCCCTCCCAGACTTTGACAATTCATCAACGTCCAGCGTTTTCTGTGAGCCCCTGTAGGACAGTTGAGTATCTGGCTATGTCCAAGGGCAATTCCTTGGTCAAGTGTTGGTGTGAGGTTATTTGCACAAGGAAGGAGACATTTTGTCCCAGAGTAGAGGCTGGGTGAGTGGCCCTTTTAGGATCTTGCCCATGGTGACCTTCTTGTCCCATTTCCTCAGGGTGTAGATGCGGAGGTTTAGGGCAGGGGGCACTACCGTATAGAACACGGACACCAGCAGGTCCAGTACTGAGGGGGAATCTGAGGGTGGCTTCAAGTAAGCAAATAAAGAAGTCATGTCAAAGAGAGTGATGACAACGAGGTGCGGCAGGCAGTTAAATAAAGCTTTGGCCCGTCCCTTGGCGGCAGGCATCCTCAGCACGGCCTGGATAATATGTGATTATGATGAGAATGAAGCAGACGAAGCCTAGCACTAGCTCGGCAGTGATGCTCACGTCGACGACGACATGGTCGTCGGAGCAGGTGATATTCAGCAGAGAGGGGACGTCACACAAAACCTGCTGGATGACGTTGGACACGCAGAAGGACAGGGAGAAGGTCGGAGCTGAAAACAAGACTCCAAACAGTCCCCCACTGTCCCATGAGGCGGCCTCCATCTTCCCACAGGCCATTCTGTTCATGATGACCTCGTAGCGCAGTGGGAGGCAGATGGCGGTGTAGCGGTCAAAGGACATCACCATGAGGGCAAAATATTCTGAACCTTCAAAGAAAACCACCAGACAGACCTATACTGCACAGCTTAGGAAGGAGATTTCTCTACGGTCGGTCAGGAAGTTGTGGGTGGATTTGGGGGCGGTGACAGAGATGTAGCAGAGGTCGAGGACAGACAGGGTTCTGAGGAAGAAGTACATGAGAGTGTGGAGGCCCCGATCGAGGTCGGTGATGGGGACAATGAGGAGATTCCCCATCAGGGTCGCCAGGTAGAGCAGGAGGAACAGTGCGGCATGGACCAGCTGCAGCTCCCGGATCTCCGAGAAACCCAGCAGGAGGAAACCCATCACCATGGAGACAATGGACATTTTGGGGAGGCAGCATTGACGTTCTGCAGTGGATGTGGGAAAACCAAAGTTAGAGTCCATTGATGGGATGAGTGAAGAAACTGACAGGACATTTGCTAGTGATTCTCTCTGGAAAGGAGGCAGTTACTGGATTTAAAATAATCTTTGAAAGCATTATCCTGCAGGGATAAGGAAAGATCCAGATTTTCACAATATTTTGGTCGATCTAAAAGGAATTCCTGAGATGGTCTCCCCTCCGCCACCCCAACAGAGTTGGTAGACACATTCTCTGCCTACATCGAGTTTACTGTATGAAGGGAGATCTTTTTCTATCTTCGTCTTCAACCCTCTCCACTCCCTGAACTTGTTCCCCGCTTCCATTACCCAATACTTTGCATGCACACAGATACATACACATACGTACACAGCTTCTAGCACAGGGAACCTGATTGCAGCAGCTCCTGTAAAGTGGAAACTGAATTCGCTCAGTAATTTTTATTGAGCTCTTACTTTGTGCAGAACACTGTACTTAATGCTGGGGAGAGTACAACAGAATAATAAACAGACACAGCTCCTGCCCACAACGAGTTCACAGTCTAGAGGAATAATGGATTGTAGTTGGGTTGATTTCAGTGAACGTTTTATCACGGGATTCAGTGCCATCCACCTGTTCTAATTCTACTCTTCATTACCCGCTTTCATCATCCAACCCTCCAAAAAAAGAACCTTTTTTTGGTGTGACTCGCTTTCGATGCTTCCTCGTAACACCTCTGGCTCCCATCTCTTTCTTTGGTCTGGAAATGCACCCTTTTCAATACCCCGGCCCAAGATAGGCCAGCCTCAAAAACCCTCTGGAATTCCACCTTCTCAAGGAGAATTTAGCTAATTCACTTCTTTCCACCATCTGTCAGTGACCATCTCCAGACTTGATGCATCTGCAGACTCTCAGGATATTGCTACTTAAGCTACTTATTGCTATTTTATTTAGGCTCAATAATCTAGACTGTAAGATCCTTGAGAAAACATTTCTACCAACTCATATATTGTATTCCTCCAAGTATTTAGTACAGTGCTCTGCACACGGTAAGTGCTCAATAAATGTCTCCGATTGGTTGACTGGTCGATGCCTGTTTCACCCCTAGATAGTGAGCTCCTTGTGGGCAGGGAACATGTCAACAAACTCTTTTATAGGGTACTCTTCTCAGCACTTAGAATAGCGCTCTGCACACATTAAGCACTAAAAAATATGACTATCAAGCACTAAGAATAATAATGATAGTATGTGTTAAGCGCTATGTCCCAAGCACTGTTCTAAGCGCTGGGGGAGATAGAAGGTAATCAGGTTGTCCCACCTGTGGCTCACAATCTTAATCCCCACTTTACAGATGAGGTAACCGAGGCCCAGAGATGTGAAGTGAAATGCCTGAAGTCACACAGCTGACAAGTGGTGGAGCTGGGATTTTAACCTACGACCTCTGACTCCCACCCCCATGCTCTTTCCAGTAAACGAGGCTGCTACTCATCCACATATCCATTGCTCCATTCTTTTGTCCTCCCAGGTGTAATTGACATTTTGCCTATCTAGACTATTAGATTGGGAAGTCTTTGAGGGCAGGGATCATGCCTTTTACCTCGCTTTTAACCGTATTACATACGTTCTCACTATGTGCCAGGCACTGTACTAAGCTATGGGGTGAATAAAAGAAAATTAGGTTGGTTCCTGTCCCCGCCCCACACAGGGCTCACAGTCTCAGTCCCCATGTTACAAATGAGGGAACTGAGGCACGGAGAAGAGAAGTGACTTGCCCCAAATCCTTCAGAAGAGAAGCAGCCTGGCCCAGTGGAAAGATCACGGGCCTGGGCTCTAATTCCTGCTCTCAGAATTGCTTGCTGCGTGACCTTGGGTAATGTACGTATCTTCTCTGTGCCTCAGTTCTTCTATTCTCCCTCCTGCTCAGACTTTGAGTCTCTTGAGGTACAGGGATTGTGTCCAACCTGATTAACTTGCCCAGTGCTTAGAACAATGTGTGAAACATAGTAAGCACATAACAAATACCATTAAAAAAGGAAAAAGAGGTGGTGCCGTTATTAGAACTCAACTGAACTGACTCGCAGCCCCTGCTCTTTCTGCTAGGACACACTGCTTCTCTCTTGCAGTGTAGGTAGGGTTGGGTAGGGACTGTCTCTATATGTTGCCAACTTGTACTTCCCAAGCGCTTAGTACAGTGCTCTGCACACAGTAAGCGCTCAATAAATAAGATTGATTGATTGATTGATCTTGCATCTGCCCAAGATTTGGTGAGGGACGTCCTATGAGGAGAAATTGGTGATGAAATATCTGGCTGGTGCAGTTTCATTAATTCCCTCTTGCCCCATCCCGGAGGGTTAAGCGGATGGTTGAAGTCACCACTGCAAGGGGATGACGCCATGCCATAATGCCTTAGCCCGGCAGCCATGGTAACCGGGGTTTTGGCGGTGAATGGAGGGGACCAAAGGACTACCGTAGGGGCAACGTTATCTCTCTGCTTGTGTATGCAACCCAGGTACCAACACCACCCTGGGCCTAGGCATGAACGTCTTCCCAGAGTGACCCTCCCACTCACATTGATTTGCGTGATGGTCTCTCCCTATTCATCCCCAACCCCGGTCACTCTCACTGGACAAGTGTGGGACTAAGGGACCCCTGACACTCTCTGGACTGGGCTGTTTCCCTTCTCTCCTCGGACTCCTGGATGCAGCGGCCACGGGGAGACAGCGAGGAGCCATCAGCCTCTTTCTGCTCTCCCGCGAACACTGACATGTTGCTTTCCAGGCAGGGCCACTGTCCCCTTAGGTAAAGCCACCGCTGCTCAGAGGGGGATCCCCGGAGGACCGGATCACGGCGGCTCGTCTCTACGGTCTTTGAATCCCCACATAGATGAGGATCCGGTGATGGCACTTATCTGTAGGGTTCCATGGCAACAGTATCTTAACGGTTCCCGCAGTTAGTGACCATCTGAGTCAACGGTTGGGCGCCTCAGCTTCTTTTATTTCTTCAATGATACCTGTTAAGTGCTTATTATGTGCCAGGCACTGTACTAAGTCCTAGGATTCGATACAAGCTCATCATGTTGGACATAATCCCTTTCCCACATGGGACTCACAGTTTCTACCCCCATTTTACAGATGAGGGAACTGAAGCCCAGAGAAGTGAAGACATTTGCCCAAGGTCAAGCAACAGAAAGTTACAGATCCAAGATTAAAACTCAGGTCATTCTGACTCCCAGGTCCATGCTGTATTGACTAGGTCACGCTGCTGCTCTGAGTTTCATCTTGTTCATGACCTCAAACAATCAATCGGTCATTTAATCATTTGTATTTTCTGACGTCTTTTTTAATGGCATTTATTAAGCGCTTACTATGTGCAGAGCACTGTTGTAACGTCTTCTGATTGAAAAACTAGAGTGAACGAGAAATGACTCTCAATCCATCCTAATACCCTCCCCCAGGCTGGTTTGGGGGATTAACCCAGAGAAGCATCATGAGAAGCAGCGTAGCTTAATGGCAAGACCCCGGACTTGGAAGTCAGAAGACATGGGTTCTAATCCCGGCTCCATCACCTGTCTACTGTGTGACCTTCGGCAAGGCATTTAATTTCTCTGTGCCTCAGTTAACTCATCTGTAAAATGGAGATTAAGATTGTGAATCCGAGGGGGGACAACCTGATCATGTTCTACCTAACCTAGCGCTTAGAACAGTGCTTGATGCATAGTAAGAACTTAACATACGCAATTGTTATCATTGTTATTATTATTATCAGTTTATGGGGGTTTTGGGTTCTGAGAACGGGGTAATGGGAGGGAATCACTGATACTGATACTGAATGGGTATACACGATGATAAAATTCCTGGTTTCAGAATCAATAGGTTGCAGCCTAGGGCTCGTCCGCTTCTACCTCAGAGCTGAGACACTGTACCAAAATGGGGTGAGGCGGTCACTGCATTTTCTCCTCTGAATGGCCACTTTCAAAATATCTCAGTGATGGAAAATGGAGAAATAATCTGCCAGTCCATATTTCCTCCTACCCACTTGCAGTCCATCAGAGCACAGCTTTCCCCATCCTTAATGCCCTCTGTCACGTCACCACTTCCACGATACCTCGCACGATTCATTTTTCTTCTCCCTAAGTCATCTTCACTCAATTACCAATCAGCATCTCAGGCCAATTTTCCATTTTAGCACTCACACCCACCATTATAGTTTTGTACATAGTGGCTTTTATAAAACGCACTCTTTGAGAAAATAGTTATCTATTTACCATTCTTTCCATTCTCTTCTTCGTCCTCTCATTAGTTGATTCTGTGTCTTTCTCCCCTGTTACATTTAATGCTCTTGGCAAGCAGGGATGGTGTGTAATTTATTTTGATGCCCCTGAACTGTTCACTACAGTAGTTTACACCCAGGTTGTATTTAACAAATATCATTGATAGATGAATACATGGCGGGGTTGTTGGATGGATGGTGGAAGGGTGGGTGGGTAGATAGATTGATAGACGGCTGGCTGTATGGGTGGATTGTGTGCTGTGTAACCTTAGGGAAGGCATTTCCCTTCTCTGTGCCTCAGTAACCTTATCTGTAAAATAGGGATTGAGACTGTGAGCCCCACGTGGGACTGTGTAAACCCTGATTAGCTTGTATCTGCCCCAGCACTTAGTACAGTGTCTGAAACGTAGTAAGCGCTTGACAAATACCACTATTATTATTACTATGGTTAGGTGGTTGGGTGGATGGATGGATGGATGGATGGATGGATGGATGGATGGATGGATGGATGGATGAATTAATGGATGGACAGATAGATGGGTTAACAGACAGACAGTTGGACGGATGGATGGTAGGACAGATGGATAGACGGATGAAAAAGGAAACAGAAATTTTGTCCTTTACAGGACTTCCACATCTTTTGGGCCGTGCTGGGGGTGCCGACCGCCGAGGGCCGGGCCAAAGCCTTCTCCACCTTCCTGCCCCACTTCGCCATTGTCACGCTTTTCATCACTTCCGGCTCTTCTGCTTACTTGAAGCTGATATCTGACTTCCCCTCAGCGCTCGAACTGACGCTTTCTGTGTTCTATTACGTCGTGCCCCTAACCCTGAACCCCCTCAGCCTGAGAAGGCACATGAAGGCGGCGATTGAAAAAACGTTTAGGGCAGAAGCCGCCCCAAGGAACTTTCCTTTACATTGTCAACTCCTTGGGAGCAGGCGTGCTGTCGACAGCAGATGCCCTGAAATAAAAATAAAAATAGAAATTAATTACTGTATTTGTTAAGCGCTTACTGTGTGCCAATCACTGTTCTAAGCGCTGGGTAGCTACAAGGTAGTCAGGCTGGCCCTCACGGGGCCCACAGTCTCAATCCCCATTTCACAGATGAAGTAACTGAGGGACAGAGACGTTAAGTGGCTTTCCCAAGGTCACACAGCAGGCAAGTGATGGAGTCGAGAACAGAACCCACGTCCTCTGACTCCCAAACCCAAACTTATTCGCCTAAGCCACACTGCTTCTCGTGAAATTCATTCATCCAATCGTATTTATTGAGCACTTACTGTGTGCAGAGCACTGTACTAAGCGCTTGGGAGAGTACAATATAATATCCATGCCCAATGCAACCCCTTATTGATACCCATGCCAATCACCCCCGTCAGCTGTTCCGGACATTTAACTCCCTCCTCAGGTCCCCTGTTCCTCCCTCTCCTCCATCCGTCACCCCCAAGGATCTGGCCACTTATTTCATTAGGAAAATTAACTCCATCAGGTCTGAGCTCCCCCAAGTAATTCATCCCTCTTCTCCACCCCGCCCCCGCCCACCCTTATCTTCTACTTTCCCATTCTTCCCAGCAGTATCTTCAGAGGAGATCTCCTCCTTTCTCTCAAGTGCCACCCCATCCACCTGTGCTTCGGACCCCATTCCCTCCTTAACCTCTCACCTCTCACCCCTTCCCTCCTCCCCTCGTTAACTTCCATCTTCAACGGCTCACTCTCCAATGCCTTCTTCCCCTCATCCTTCAAATATGCCCACGTCTCCCCCATTCTAAACAAACCCTCTCTTGACCCCACTTCCCCTTTTAGTTATCGTCCTATCTCTCTCCTACCCTTCCTTTCCAAACTCCTAGAACGGGTCTTCTACACTCGATGCATCAAATTTCTCGACTACAACTCCCTCCTTGACCCACTCCAATCTGGCTTCCGTCCCCTACACTTCACACAAACTGCCCTCTCAAAGTTCACCAATGACCCCCTTCTTTCCAAATCTAATGACTCCTACCCTATCCTAATCCTCCTCGATCCTCAGCTGCCTTTGCAGCTTTGGACCATCCCCTTCTCCCAAACACATTATCCAACCTTGGCTTCACGGACTCCATCCTCTCCTGGTTCTCTTCTTATGTCTATGGCCATACATTCTCAGTCTCCCTCGTGGGCTCCTACTCCCCCTCTCATCTCCTTACTTTAGAGGTTCCTCAAGGGCCAGTTCTTGGTCCCATTCTGTTCTCTATCCACACTCACTCCCTTTGTGAACTCATTTGCTCCCACGGCTTCAACAATCATCCCTATGCTGATGACACCCAAATCTACATCTCTGCCCCTGCTCCCTCTCCCTCCCTTCAGTCTCGTATCTCCTCCTGCCTTCAAGACATCTCCATCTGGATGTTTGCCCGCCATCTAAAACTCAATATGTCCAAGACTGAACTCCGTATTTTCCCTCCCAAAGCTTGCCCTCTCCCTGACTTTCCCATAACTGTAGACGGCGCTACCATCCTTCCCGTTTCACAAGCCCGCAACCTTGGTGTCATCTTCTACTCTGCTCTCCAATCCGTCACTAAAACCTGCAGGTCTCACCTCCACAACATCGCCACGATCCGCCCTTTCCTCTCCATCCAAACCGCTACCCTGCTGGTTCAATCTCTTGTCCTATCACGACTAGATTATTGCATCAGCCTCCTCTCTGATCTCCCATCGTCCTGTCTCTCCCCACTTCAGTCTATACTTCACGCTGCTGCCCGGATCCTCACTGTGCAAAAACGCTCTGGGCATGTTACTCCCCTCCTCAAAAATCTCCAGTGGCTACCATTCAACCTACGCATCAGGCAAAACTCCTCACTCTCAGCTTTTAGGCTCTCCATCATCTCGCCCCCTCCTACCTCACCTCCCTTCTTTCCTTCTATAGCCCAGCCCGCACCCTCCGCTCCTCTGCCGCTAATCTCCTCACCGTGCCTCGTTCATCGCCTGTCCCCCTGTCGACCCCCGGACCACGTCCTCCCCCTGGCCTGGAATGCCCTTCCTCCACACATCCGCCAAGCTGGCTCTCTTCCTCCCTTCAAAGCCCTACTGAGAGCTCGCCTTCTCCAGGAGACCTTCCCAGACTGAGCCCCCTCCTTCCTCTCAAACTCCCCCTCCTCCCCTTCCCCATCCCCCCGTCCTACCTCCTTCCCCTCCCCACAGCACCTATATATATGTTTGTACAATTTATTACTCTATTTTACTTGTACGTATATACTATTCTATTTATTTTATTTTGTTAATATGTTTTATTTTGTTGTCTGTCTCCCCCTTCCAGACTGTGAGCCCGTTGTTGGGTAGGGACCGTCTCTATATGTTGCCAACTTGTATTTTCCAAGCATTTAGTACAGTGCTCTGCATACAGTAAGCCCTCAATAAATACGATTGAATGAATGAATGAATGAATGAATGAATGAATGAATGAATGAATGAATATAAAAGCAAACAGGCACATTCTCTGCCGGACCTGGATCCTAATTCTGGCTCCACCACTTGTCTGCTGGGTGGTCTTGCATAAGTCACTTAGCTTCTCTATGCCTCGGTTTCCACACTTGTAGAACAGGGATTCAATGCCTCCCCTCCCTCCCCCTTAGGCTGTGAGCTCCCTGTAGCAGGAGAAGGATGGTGTTTGACCTGATTACCGTGTATCTACACCAATGTGTAGTGCAGTGCTAGGCTCAGAGTAAGTTCTTAACAAATACATTCAAAACCCTTGTTGTCCTAGTCTGTTGCTTACCGATCTTCATGACCCAGCAGCAGTATGGCGTAGTGGATAGAGCACAAGCCTTGGAGTCAGAAGGTCATGGGTCCAATCCCCGCTCTGCCACTTGTCTGCTGTGTAACGTTGGGCAAGTCACAACTTCTCTGGGCCTCAGTCCAACGTCGCACCCCAGTTCTTCTGTGACCTCCGCTCCCTGTTGAAGATCACCTGCTCTGAGGACCACGTCACCATCAATGTGTGTGTGACTACCGGGGTTGTGTTCCTTTTCATCTGCTTTGTCACCATCATGGCCTCGTATGTGCACATCTTCTGGGCCATGCTGAGGACGCCGGCCTTCGAGGGTCGGGCCAAAGCCTTCTCCACCTGCCTGCCCCACGTCGCCGTGGTGATTTTATTCATCTCCACGGGAACTATCGCCCACTTCAAGCCACCCTCAGACACTTCCTCGACGCTGGAATTGCTGGTGTCCGTGTTCTACAACGTGATGACCCCTTCCCTGAACGCCCTCCTCTACAGCCGGAGAAACTGGGACGTGAAGGCCGCCCTGGGAAGCGTCCTGAGGTGAAAATTCTTCACGTAGAATGGAATGCCTCTAGCCTGTTAAAAGTGGAAGATATCACTGACACTATCCACCAATTAATCAGCAGTATTTATTGAGTGCTTGCTGTATGGAAAGCACTCTACTAGGCATAAATCCATTGGAGGACAGAGATATGTGCAATCTGAAGATTTTGGCACCTCGATAATCAATTAATCATATTTATTGAGTGCTTTCATTTTTTTAAATGACATTTGTTAAGCGCTTACTATGTGCCAGGCTCTGATGTAAGCACCAGGGTAAATGCAAGCTACTCAAGTTGGACACAGGCCAGTGTACGACATAGGGCTCACATTCTTAATCCCCATTGGACAGATGAGTTAACTGAGGCATAAAGATGTTAAGTGGTTTGCCCAAAATCTCGCGGCAGACAAATTGCAGAGCCGGAATTAGAACCCTTGTCTGCTGCCATATTTATTGAGTGCGTACTGTGTACCAAGCACTGTACAAAAAATAATACCCTCCTGCAAGCTTAGGATAGATAGTGGTAGACAGGGAACATATCTATCACCTCTATTGCAATGTCTTCTCCAAAGGGCTTAGTAGAGTGCTCTGCACACAGCAAGCACCTAATAAATACTATTGATTGACTGATTTCAGTAGTACAATTCATGCCTCGATCTTGTCTATCTCACCGCCAACCCCTTGTCCATATCCTACCTCTGGCCTAGAACACCTGCCCCGTTCATAACTGACAGATCACCACTCTCTCCATCTTCAAAGTCTCATTTAAATCCCATCTCCTCTGAAAGGCCTTCCCCGACTAAGCTCTCATTCCTTCTGATCCTTCTCCCTTCTTAAACATCTCTGCACTTGGATCTGTGACCTTTGAGCATTTGATATTCCTTTACTCTTGTTGAGCAGTGGACTAAAACTCAGCCCACAAACTTCACTCCTCTAACGCCAACCTTCTCACTATACCTCAATCTCATCTATCGTGCCGATGACCTCTCACCCACATCCTGCCTCTGGCCTGGAACACCCCCTCTCCTCAAATCCAACAGACGATGAACCTCCCCACCTTCAAAACCATATTGAAGGGACATTTCTCCCAAGAGGCCTTCCCCGACTAAGCCCTCATTTCCTTTTCTACAGGTCCCTTTTGTCTTGCCCTCATTTGCTCCCGTAATTCATCTCTCCCTCAGCCCCACAGCTCCTATGTCCATATCAGGAATTTATTTATTTATATCAATGTCTGTCGCCCCCTCTAGGCTGTACGTTTGTTGTGGCAGTGAACGTGCGTGTTATTCACAGGAGAAACAGCATGGAGTAGTAATTAGAATGCAGGCCTGGGAGTCAGAGGGTCATGGGTTCTAATCCCTGCTTTGTCGCTCATCTGCTGTGTGACCTTGGACAAGTCCCTTATCTTCTCTGTGCCTCAGTTACCTCATCTGTAAAATGGGGATTGAGACTGTGAGCCCCATGTCAGACAAGGGACTGTGTCCAACCCAATTTTCTTGTATCCACTACAGTGTCTGGAACATAGTAAGTGCTTAACTAATACCATAATTATTATTATTATTATATTGAACTCTCCCAAATTCTGCTTGACTAACTAAATGCTTGGGAGAGTACAGTTGAAGAAACTGAGGTACGGAGAGGCTAATTAACTTGCCCAAGGTAAGAGCGGGCAAGAAGCCCAACTAGGGCTCCCAATCCTGGGCCCTTTCCTGTATACTGCCCCGCTGAGACCCTCAGTTCCCACCCCATAAGGTGAAGAGTCCAGAGGCGCTAATCAAAGTTAGTAACTTCCCCCTCCTCCCCCATACTAACTCTTCTCACTTCTGTGGGCACATCACTTCTCGCAGCCTTGGTTCCCTCATCTTTAAATATGGATTAAAATGTGACCCCCATGTGAGACATGGACTGTGTCCAACGTGATTAGTTTGTATCTATCCCAATACTTAGTACAGTGCCTGGCATATAGTGAGTGCTTAACTAAGGCCATAATATTAAACAAAATGACAGCATAGTTACTCATAACCGTTTCATCCTCCTCACGCATCTCAACAGTCTGCGGTGTTTGGACCTGCGAAAGATCTGAGAACTGATGTCACCCCTTCCCTTCCCCAGTTTCCAATGCAGCGTCCTCTTTGATCGCACAGGTATTCATTCTGGGCTCACCAGGGGATGCCAACCCCCTTGTCCCTGAAGGTTTCTTGGTAATAAATCCCAAAGTTACCCCCTGTGCCTTGAGGCTCCCAAACAACCAGACATACCTACGGGTTGTCATTCTTTGACCAGCCACCTGTTCAAATGGAAGCAGGAATCTTACAGAATTTACCCAGCAGAAATAGGCGAGTCCAGCAAACTGTGCCCACCACCTATCATTGATCAATCGATTTGGTTTATGGAGATTTTAATGTGTGCAGAGAACTCTACTAAGCGTTTGGGAGAGTAATAATAATAGTAATAATAACGATATTTATTAAGCACTTACTATGTGCCAAGTACTGTTCTACAATACATCAGAGTTGGAAGACATGTTCACTGCCCACAATGTGCTTATAGTCTAGAGGGGGAGACAGACATACACATCAATAAATCAATTCTGGATGTGATTCATGAATTGCAATTCATTGTATAATATAATACGATATAATATACTATGATCTAATAAATATATGGATATAATACACTTGGATTTGCACCCTTTATTAGCCCCTCCCTCAGCCCCACAGCATTTATGTGCATTGATGTAATTTGTATGTTTATACCAATGTCTGTCTTCCCCTCTGGACTCTAACTAAGCTCCTTGTGGGTAGGGAATGTGTCTACCAACTCTGTTACACTGTACTCTCCTCAAGCGCTTAGTACAGTGCTCTGCATACAGTAAACACTTAGTAAACATGATTGATTGATTGATTGATTGGAAAGTACAAAAGTGCTGACTCAATGGCACTTAACAATAAATAATGATAATATTTCCACTACTTGATTGTAAGATTCTTTAAGAAAGTGATCATGTCAACCTGTTCTATTGTACTCTCCCAAGGGCTTAATACAGTTCTCTGCACACAATAAGTACACAAATACTATTAACTGATGGTGTTAGGCTAGGTTAAGTGCTTATTTACTAGGCCGTTTCTCCCAGGCTGTAGGGGGGCAAGTGCGGAGATACAGCCCTCCCCCCCCCCCCGCCACCCCCCCAACCCTAGAGCAATTGTATTCCTCTATCATGTCCTTGAAAATGTGCCAGTCTAGGTTTTCAGGTTATAAAATCCGGGATACGTATTGGCAAACCAGACCTTCTGGTCTGAGACACCACTCTAGAATATCTGGTGCTACACACAACAACTAAATTGATATAACTTTATCTTGTGTGTCCTCATGATACACATTTCACATCATGTTATGTAAAAGATGTGACATTAGATGTGACTAATGGACACCCGAAGACGGGGGGGTCAGTTAAGACATGTCAGCCAAGCATGGCTTAGTGGAAAGAGCATGGGCTTGGGAGTCAGTGAACATGGTTTCTAATCCCGGCTCCACCACTTATCTGCTTTGAGACCTTTTGCAAGCCACTTAATTTCTCTGTGCCTCAGTTACCTCATCTGTAGAATAGGGATTGAAAGTGTGAGCCCCCCATGGGACAACCTGATTTCCTTGTATCTACCCCAATGTTTAGAACAGTGCTCAGCACATAGTAAGCACTTACAAATACCATAATTAATATTATCATTATTATAGAGTGCTTACTAAGCATGGGAGAGTACAATACAACAGAGTTGGTCGACACAATCAAAGCAATCAATTGTATTTATCCCGGATGTATTTGCTTGCCTTGTTCAGAGCACTGTACTTAGTGCTTGGGAGAGTCCAGTACAACAGAGTTGGTAGACACATTCCCTGCCCACGAGAAGTTCAAAGTCTAGAGCACAGAGACAGTCATTAAAATAAATTTCGTTTCTGTACATAAGTGCTGTGGAGCCGAAGGTGAGGTGATACAAATCCAAGTGCAGAGGTGTCACAGAAGAGGGAGAGAAAGTCAGGAATAGAGGGCTTATTTGAGGAAGGCCTCTTTGAGGAGATATGACTTTATTAATGTTTTGAAGGTGGGGAGAGTGGTAGTCTGGTGTATATTGAAAGGGAGGGAGTTTCAGGCCACGGGGAGGTACTGGAAGAGGGGTCGGCGGCGAGGTAGATGAGAGCAGGGCACTCTTAGTAAGTTGATGCTAGAGGATTGGAGTGGGAAGGTTGGCCTTTAGTAATAGCAATAATAATAATGATAATAATGATGGTATTGGTTAAGCGCTTACTATGTGGCAAGCACTGTTTTAAGCACTGAGGTGGATACAAGGCAATCAAGTTGTCCCATGTGAGGCTCACAATTTTAGCACCCATTTACAAATGAGGTACCTGAGGCCCATTGAAGTTAAGTGACCTGCCTAAAGTCACACAGCTGATAGGTGGTAGAGCCGGGGTTAGAACCCACGACCTCTGACTTCCAAGCCCAGGCAAGTTAATGTCAGAAATTGTCTAGTATGTCAGAAGGCAATGTTACCTTCTGAGGTAAGAAGCAAAGAGTAAGTAATGCGTTAGTACCTACGAAGACCTGGATATTAATTGGAAAACACTCCCACTTTACTTCTCATTTCCCAGTGTCCTCTCATCCTACCAGGCTGGGTAAAACCATCTTCCAGAACGAAATGGCCAATCTCACGGAGGTTTCGGAATTCCTTCTGCTGGGTTTCTCGGAGGTCCAGGAGCTGCGGCTGGTCCAGATCATGCTGTTCCTCCTGGGTTACCTGGTGTCTCTGACAAGGAAGCTCCTCATTGTCTCCATCACCGCCCACAACCGGCACCTACACACCACAGTCTACTTCTTCCTCAGGAACCTGTCCGTCCTCGACCTCTGCTATATCTCCGTCCCCGTCCCCAAATGCATCCACAACTCCCTGACCACCCATAGAGAACTCTCCCTCCTGGGCTGTACTTTCCAAGTGTTTACGTTCATACTCTGTCTGTGCAGAGACTTCTCTGCTCACGGCGATGTCATTCGACCGCTACGTGGCCATCTGCCTCCCCCTGCGCTACAGAGTCATTATGGATGATGGGGCCTGTGGTAAAATGGCGGCTGCCTCGTGGCTCTTTACCGCACTGAGGGCCATGATGTACACCATCGTCACCTTCTCCTTCCCCGTCTGTAGGTCCAATGTCAAATTCTGTAACATCCCTCAACTCATCAGTCTTGCAGGGCCCAGTGGAAATCTCCAGGAATTTCTTTGACAGAAATCGTCCCAGTCGGCCTCACCTTCGGTTATTTCCTCACAATTATCATTTCGTATGCGCCTATCTTCCGGGCCATGCTGAGGATGCCGACCGTCGAGGGCTGGGACAAAGCTTTCTCCACCTGCCTGCCCCAGCTCGCCATCATGACTTTATTCGTAGCAATGGCGCCTTCGCCTACCTCAAGCCTGTGCCAGACTCCCCCTTGGCCCTGGACCTGCTGGTTTTCGTGTTCTATCATCATCATCATCAATCGTATTTATTGAGCGCTTACTATGTGCAGAGCACTGTACTAAGCGCTTGGGAAGTACAAATTGGCAACATATAGAGACAGTCCCTACCCAACAGTAGGGTCACAGTCTAAAAGGGGGAGACAGAGAACAAACCAAACATACTAACAAAATAAAATGAATAGAATAGATATGTACAAATAAAATAAATAAATAAATAGAGTAATAAATATGTACAAACATATATACATATATACAGGTGCTGTGGGGCAGGGAATGAGGTAAGATGGGGGGATGGAGAGAGGGACAAGGGGGAGAGGAAGGAAGGGGCTCAGTCTGGGAAGGCCTGCTGGAGGAGGTGAGCTCTCAGCAGCGTCTTGAAGGGAGGAAGAGAGCTAGCTTGGTGGATGGGCAGAGGGAGGGCATTCCAGGCCCGGGGGATGACGTGGGCCGGGGGTCGATGGCGGGACAGGCAAGAACGAGGTACGGTGAGGAGATTAGTGGCGGAGGAGCGGAGGGTGCGGGCTGGGCTGTAGAAGGAGAGAAGGGAGGTGAGGTACGAGGGGGCGAGGTGATGGAGAGCCTTGAAGCCCAGGGTGAGGAGTTTCTGCCTGATGCGCAGATTGATTGGTAGCCACTGGAGATTTTTGAGGAGGGGAGTAATATGCCCAGAGCGTTTCTGGACAAAGATAATCCGGGCAGCGGCATGAAGTATGGAATGAAGTGGAGAGAGACACGAGGATAGGAGATCAGAGAGAAGCCTGATGCAGTAGTCCAGACGGGATAGGTTGATACCGTTCTAGACCGTGGTATCCCCTGCCCTGAATTCCCTCAACTACAGCCTGAGGAACCGGGACACGAAGGTCTCCCTGTGGAGAATTATAGCAGGGATATGCCTCTAAAATTGAAGTAGAACATCCTACATGAGGTTATGGGCCCTTCTAGTCCGAAAAACGCCGGGTCTCCACCCCTTGGCGTTGTTCCCAGGGGAGTCACTGGTGATGATGGTGTTTCCTGTGGAGAAGGATGACTGTCCTGGTTACTGAGACCTCAGGATCAAGGTACTTCGGGCTTGAATTGATTGCAACAGCTGCCTACAGAGAGTGATGGCTGTGGAGATTGGCTATTTGTCTGTAGTATTTGTAAAGCGCTTATTACCAATTGAACAATCGTATTTATTGAGTACTTTCTGTGTGCAGAACACTGTACAGAGCGCTTGGGAGAGAGCAGTAAAACCATAAGCAATTACCTGCCTACAACAAGTTAATCATCTTAGATGGGGAGGCAAACATTACTATTAATAAACAAATTACAGATATAAACATAAGTGCAGGAGTGTGAGAGCAGGATGAATAAAGTGTGTAAATCCAAGTGCAAGAGCAATGCAGAAAGTAGTAGAAGAAGAAATGGGGGATTAATCAGAGAAGGGCTTCTGAGGAGAGGTGATCTTAATAAATCTCTAAAGGTGGAGAGAGTGAGAGCTCAGAGGAAGGTCGTATAACTAGGCTATTTTCAGAGTCTCGTTCAGTATCGGGATGTCTCTACATTATAAATTCATTGTGAGCGGTGACTATGTCTGTTTACTTTTGTATTCTAGTCCCCCAAGCGCTTATTACAGTGCTTCGCATGCACCAAAGACGATTTAGTGAATTGGTTACCATGGACATTCTCGTGGGTGAGGGAGGTAACCCTGGGACAGACTAGGTACTGCTGAACGTTCAGGGATAATGTCACCTCTGGACTCCTGAGTCTTCCAGGAAACGAGTCTCTCAGAGTGAGCCCGGTGCTTGTCCTTCTGGGGGAAGCCCCTCCCCACGTCTCTCCCAGAACAGCGAGAAGCCCGGATTATTGGTTTTATGCCAGACTCTTTCCCATCACAGCCACAAACCCGCATGAGGAGATGAGGAGGAAGAACTCAGCATGCCCAATCCTGGACTGCCCCGATGAGACAAAGTCAATCGCTCAGTCAATACATCCATCGTAGTTATTGAGTACTTATAGGTTTCAGAGTACTGTTCTGAGCACTTGGGAGAGCACAATACAAATGAGTTGATAGACAGGATCTGTGACCACACGGAGCTTACAACTGACTGTGTGCAGAGAACTGTAGTAAATGCTTGGGAGTGTCCAGAACAACAGAGTGGGTAGAGACAATATCAGCCCTCAAGAAGCTTATAGTCTAGTGTAAGAAATAGATATTAAAATGACTTACAGATAGGGGAAGCATCAGAGTATAAGAATATGTCCGTGTGTGAGAGGCAGCGTGGCCTAGGGGAAATACAAGAGGTCTGGAAGCCAGAAGACATGAGTTCTAATCCCAGCTTCACAACTTACTTGCGTTGTGATCTTTAGCAAATCACTTCATTTCTCTTTGCCTCAGTTACCTCATTTGTAACATGGGGATTAAGAATGTGACCCTCATGTGGAACATGGACTGTGTCCAAACTAATAAGCTTGTATCTACCCCAGCAATTAGGATAGTGCCTGGGACAAATACCACCAAAAAAAGGGTAGGTGGTGGAGCTCGGATTAGAACGCAGATCCTCTGCCTCCCATGCCAGTGTGCTTTCCGCTTAGGTTATACTGCTTTCCAATCATAGACCGGAATGGAAGATATAGAATACAAGTCCAGGTTGTAAAGGAGGGCCAGATAAAAAGCCAGGAAGGCAGAGAAGATGGAACGGGAAGGCTAGGTATGAGAGGAGTGGACAGACGTTGGATGTGGGTGGCAAACCAGTCGCTGTGGAAAAGATACTGACAGCCCGAAGGAGAAAGGTCTCTGAGTTGGGAGGCATGGACTAATGATAATTACAGTATCTCTTAAGCGCTTACTATGTGCCAAGCACTATTCTAAGTGCCGGGGTAGATAAAAGATAATCAGGTTGTCATACGTGAGGCTCACAGACATAAACCCAATTTTAGGGTGAGGTCACTGAGGCACAGAGAAATTAAGTGGTTTGCCCAAGGTAACACAGCAGATAAGTGGCAGATCCAGGATTAGAATGCACATCGTCTGACTCCCAAGCCTGGGCTCTTGCCACTAAGCCATGTGGGTAACCTCTGGTTGAAACCAGTTGAGACCAAGCTGCCAGGACCCCAAGAGGAAGTCAGAGGACAATGAAACTGAGGTTAGACTAGCCTGGAAACTCGCTGGCAGCAGGAATTGTGTCTTCCAACTCGGTTCTACTGTACTCTCCCAAGCGCTTAGTACAATGCTCTGCACACAGGAAGCGCTCAATATTGATCAATTATTCACCCTACCCTCAGCCCCAGAGCATTTATGTACATTTCCATCATTTACTGATTAATATTAATGTCAGTCTCTGCCTCTAGACTATAAGACATTGTGGGCAGGGAATGCTTCTACTGACCTTGTCCTATTGTGCTCTCCCAAATGCTTAAAACAGTGCTCTGTACGCAGTAAATACTTAATAATAGTGATTGGATGTCTTCTCGACTGCCTTTTAGGCTATGAATAAAAGAATCAGTTTCTGTGACTCCATGGGCAACACACAGATTCTTCGGGAAAATGGCCAACACCACCATGGTGAGGGGATTCCTTCTGCTGGGATTATCAAGGGACTAGGGGCTGCAGCTGGTCCACGCTGCGCTGTTCCTCCTAGCCTACCTGGTGGCCCTGATGGGGAATCTCCTCATTCATTGTCGCCGTCACCGCCCTCGACCGGTGCCTCCACACCCCCATGTGCTTCTTCCTCAGACACCTGTCCGTCCTCGACCTCTTCCGTATTTCCAGCACCGTAGCCAAATCCACCCACAACTTCCTGATGAGTGGCAGAATCATCTCTCTATGAGGCTGTGTGGCCCAGGTCTTTTTTGTGATTTTGTTTGCTGGCTCGGAGTTGTCCATCCTAATGGCAATGTCTTACAACTGCTACGCAGCCATCTGCTGTCCACCATGCTATAAGGTCATCATGGACCGAGGGGCCTGTGGGAAGATGGCCGCCACCTCATGGCTCGATGTACTCAGAAGGGACATTAACACTGAGCTTCTGTGGCTCTAACGTGATCCAGCAGTTCTTCTGCGACATCCCGTCCTTACTGAAGATCACCTGTTCCGAAATGCACGTTGTCATCGATATCAGTGTGGCCACTGCATTCATCTTCGTTTTCGTCTCCTTCGTCTCCATCGGTGTCTCGTATGTGAACATCTTCCAGGCCGTGCTGAGGATGCCAGCCGCCGAGGGCCGGGCCAGAGCTTTCTCTACTTGCCTGCCTCACCTCGGCGTCGTGACTTTATTCGTAGTGAATGGAACTTTCGCCTAGCTCAAGCCCGTTTCTGCTTGGCCCTGGACCTGCTGGTGTCCGTGTTCTATACCGTGGTGCCCCCAACTTTGAACCCTCTCATATACAGCCTGAGGAACAGAGACATGAAGACCACACTGAGGAGAATGATAGTGGGGAAATGCCTCTAAAATGGCGGTAGAGCCTTCCTCTACCTGAGGTCAGAGGCTCTTCTAGCCTGGGGGATTCTGGGTCCCCACCCCTTGGGATCAGTCACATGGGTACTACTGGTAACCGTGGAGTCTCCCATGGAGAAAGATGGACAGCCAGTTGCTGAAACCTCAGGACCCAGGACCACCATGCCCTAATGAGAGTGGTGGTCGTGGAGATTGGCTATTTGTTTATAGCATTTGAAAAACGATTATTATCAATCAATCGAGTGCTTACTGTATGCACCGCCCTGTACTAAACTCTTGGGAGAGTACAATATAAGAGATTTGTGTATGTGCCGGACACCATATTCTAAGAGTTGCGGTAGATAGGAGACAATCAGGTTATACCCAATCCCTGTCCCACACGGGGCTCACAGTCTTAATCTCCATTACATAGATGAGGTAACTGAGGATCAGAATAGTGAAATGACTTGCCCAGAGTCACACATCAGGTACATGGCGAGGCAGAGATTAGAAACCAGGTCCCCCTCTGACTTCCAACCCCATGCTTATTCCATTAGGCCCACCCAGTACATTAGCGTTAATTGGGACCGGACCAAAATCAGTCCTTGATCAGGACTGAAATGACGTGAAAATGAGGTGGTCTTTGATAATCAGTCAGTTAGTCAGTTAATCGTATTAATTGAGTGCTTACTGTGTGCAGAGTGCTATACTAAGTGCTTGGGAGAGCATAATATAACAACTTAATGGACACATTCCCTGACCTCAGCAAGTTTATGGTCTCGAGGGGTAGACGGACATTAATTGACACAAATAAATGACAGATATGAATGTAAGCGCTGTGCGGCTGGCGCGGTGGGATGAATACAGGGAGCAAGTCAGGGTGACGCAGAAGGGAGTGGGAGAAGAGGAAAGGAGGATTGTAAAGGGAGACAAAACTGTAAAATAGGACTAAGAAAACCAATAGTCATGGCACCCAACTGGACGTTGGGGTTCTGGTGCTGTTAGACAAGGGGGCAGGAAAACTGTGAGGGGGGTCAACGGGGTCACTCAAGGATCTTGGGCCCAGAGCAGGAGACAGAACTGCCAGAAACCAGATTATCCAGTACAAAATCAGATGCATGATCAATCAAGCACTTGGTACAGTGCTCTGCACACATAAGCATTCAATAAATACGACTGAATGAATGAATCAGTCAATCAATCAATTGTATTTACAGAACACTTACTGTGTAGAGAGCACTGCACTGAGCCCTTGGGAAACTACAATGCAGCAGACTTGGTAGAGACGTTTCCTGCCCACAGTGAGCTTACAACGTAGTGGGGGAGACAGATGTTAATGTAAATGAGTAAATTATGGGTATGGACATAAGTGCTGTGGGGTGGAGGGGGAGGTGAATAAAGTCTATAAATCCAAACACCAGGGTAGTGCGGAAGGGAGTGGGAGAAGAGGAAATGGGTGCTTAGTCAGGAAAGGCCTCTTGGAGGAAATTTGCGTAAGGCTGTGACGGTAGGGAGAGTGGTAGCACAGAGGAGGACCGCTCAACTAGTCAGTTTGCCAGAGTTTCGTTCGTTATCAGATATTCTGTACATTATGCATTCACTGTGAGCGCTGAATATGTCTGTTTATTGTCGTATTGTATGCTCACAAGAGCCCATTACAATGCTTTACACCCAGCAAGCATTAAACGAAGAAAATTGAATGAATTTGTGACCATGAGCATTCTAATGGGTGAGGGAGGTAACATTAGTGATACAGTCTGAGCCCTGCTGAACCTCGGGTGTAAGGTCACCTCGGGGACTCCTGAGTCTTCCAGGTAACGAGTCTCTCGGGCCGAGCCTGGGGCTGGTCCTCCCGGAGAAACCCCATCCCCACAGCCACGCCCAGTAGAGCAAATGTTTTCTCTGAGGAGCCCAGAGAACTGGTGTTATGCACAGGTGTTACTATCATCTCTACGCTGATGACACTCAAATCTACATCTCTGCCCCTGCTCTCTCCCCCTCCCTCCAGGCTCGCATCTCCTCCTACCTTCAGGACATCTCCATCTGGATGTCTGCCCGCCACCTAAAACTCAACATGTCCAAGACTGAACTCCTTGTCTTCCCTCCCAAACCCTGCCCTCTCACTGACTTTCCCATCACTGTTGACAGCACTACCATGCTTCCCGTCTCACAAGCATGCAACCTTGGTGTCATCCTCGACTCCGCTCTCTCGTTCACCCCTTGCATCCAAGCCGTCACCAAATCCTGCCGGTCTCAGCTCTGCAACGTTGCCAAGATCTGCCCTTTCGTCTCCATCGAAACCGCTACCCTGCTCGTTCAAGCTCTCATCCTATCCCGTCTGGACTACTGTATCAGCCTCCTCTCCGATCTCCCATCCTCTTGTCTCTCCCCACTTCAATCCATACTTCACGCCGCTGCCCGGATTGTCTTTGTCCAGAAACGCTCAGGCCATGTTACTCCCCTCATCAAAATTCTCCAGTGGCTACCAATCAACCTACGCATCAGGCAGAAACTCCTCACCCCTCGGCCTCAAGGCTCTCGATCACCTCTCCCCATCCTACCTCACCTCCCTTCTCTCCTTCTACAGCCCAGCCCGCACCCTCCGCTCCTCTGTCGCTAATTTCCTCACGGTGCCTCGTTCTCGCCTGTCCCGCCGTCGACCCCCGGCCCACGTCATCCCCCTGGCTTGGCATGCGCCAAGCTAGCTCTCTTCCTCCCTTCAAGGCCCTACTGAGAGCTCACCTCCTCCAGGAGGCCTTCCCAGACTGAGCCCCCTCCTTCCTTTCCCCCCATCCCCCTCTCCATCCCCCCGCCTTACCTCCTTCCCTTTCCCACAGCACCTGTATATATGTATATATGTTTGTACATATTTATTACTGTATTTATTTACTTATCTTCCTTGTACATATCTATTCTATTTATTATATGTTGGTAATACTTTTGGTTTTGTTCTCTGTCTCCCCCTTCTAGACTGTGAGCCCACTGTTGGGTAGGAACTGTCGCTATATGTTGCCAAGTTGTACTTCCCAAGCACTTAGTACAGTGCTCTGCACACAGTAAGCGCTCAATAAATACGATTGATTGATTGATTGATTGATTGATTGATTGATCATGCCAGACTGTTTCCCATCACGGATATAAACCCACATGAGGGGACAAGGAGGAGGAACCAAGCATCCCCTATCCTGGGCCACCCCGGTGAGTAAAAATCAATCGCTCAATCCATTCATCGTAGTTATTGAGCTCTTACTGGGTGTAGAGCACTCTACTGATACAATTGAGTTGATAGGATCTGTGCCCACAAGGAGCATACACTTGACTGTATGCAGAGCGCTGTACTAAGTGCTTGGGTGAGTCCAGTAAAACAGAGTGATGACGGTGATGATGATGATGGTATTTGTTAAGCACTTACTATGTGCCAAGCTTTGTTCTAAGCGCTGGGGTAGATACAAGGTAATCAGGTTGTCCCACATGTGGGGCTCACAGTCTCAATCCCCATTTTGCAGATTAGGTTACTGAGGCAAAGAGAAGTAAACTGATTTGCTCAAAGTCACACAGCAGATAAATGACGGAGCCGGGATTAGACCCCACAAGCCCGGGCTCTTTCCATTAAGCCACGCTGCTTCTCTAGTGGTTAGACACAATGCCTGTCTTCAAGAAGCTTAGAATCAAGTATAATAAAAAGAGACATTAAAATGAATCACAGATAGGAAAAGTAGCAGAATATAAGGATATTTATATGTGCGAGAAGCAGAGTGGCCTAGTGGAAAGATCACAGGCCTCAGAGCACCTGGGTTCTTATTCCAGCTCCACCACGCATCTGCTTTGTGACCTTGAGCAAGGCACTTCACTTCTCTGTGACTGTGTTACATCATCTGTAAAATGGGGATTAAGACTGTGACCCTCATGTGGAACATGGACTGTGTCCAACCTGATTAGCTTGTATCTATCCCAGCACTTAATATGGTGCCTGGCACCTAGTAACCTCTTAATACCATCAGAAAAGGGTAGGTGGTGGAGCTGGGATTAGAACCCAGGTCCCCTGACTCCCAGGGTTTCCACTAGGCCACTCTGCTTCCCAATCCCAGACCAGGATGGAAAATATAGAATGCCAGGCCGGGCTGTAAGGAGGGGACAGGTAAAAAGCCAGGAATACTGAGAAGATGGAACCGGAAGGATGGGTGTGAGATGAGAGACCGGACGTGGGATGCAGTTGGAACATCAGCCGCTGTGGAAAAGATACTGACCTCCAGAAGAAGAGAATTAGTTGTTAGGAGTGAGGAGGCATGGACTGCAAACATCTAATTGAAATCAGTCGAGGCAAAGCTGCCAGGATCCCAAGAGAAGGACAAAGGATAATGAAGCTGAGACTAGACTAGACTCAAAGCTCTCTGCGACCAGGGAACCTGTCCTTCGATTCTGTTCTATTGTACTCCCCCCAAATCTTAGTACAGTGCTCTGCACCCAGTAAGTGCTCAATAAATACCATTGACTGACCGAGTGCCTACTGGACTGCCTTTTAGGCTATGAATAACAGACTATATCTACCTGTATCGGATATCCTTAGTCATATTTGGTTGGGTTGAAGAGGAGCCTACCTGCAGAGCACACTCAAAATAAGGAAAGGAACTTATATTCATTTTCATAACTTACATATTTATGTTAATGTTCATCTCCTCCACTAGAGTGTAAACTCACTGTGGGTAGGGAGCGTTTCCACTACCTCTGTTCTATTGTGTTCTCCCAAGCACTTAGTGCAGTGCCTTTGCACACAAAAAGCTCTCAGGAAACACTATTAATATTGAATAAATATTAGGCAATGTGGGTAATTCATTCATTTCTAGAATGTGAGCCCGGTGTGGACAGGGATTGTCTCGCTTTGTTTCCGAATTGTACTTTCCAAGTGCTTAGTACAGTGTTCTGCACACAGAGCACTAAATCAATCAATCAATACACAATCAATCAATAAACACAATCAATAAATTGGATTGAATGATAATATCAGGATGCCATTATGACACACACCAAAAAGGTGATTGCAGAAATGATCAATTAATCAGTCGTATTTATTAAGCACTAACTGTGTGCAGAGCACTTAACTAAGTACTTGGGAGAGTGAATAGAACAGAGTTGGGATGGTATAGTAGGTTAGAGTTGGTAGACAATATAAAACATATTTGTAAAGTGTGTGTATGTGGGAGTGAGTTTGTGCGTGTGTATGTGTAAGAGAGAGAGAAAGGGTGGGTGGGTGTGGTGTTAGGACTCCAAAACCTTTTTCATTGCTCCAAGGTCATTGCCTTCCCATCCTGGGTCTCTGTGAAAGTGAAAATGCAGACTTAGAAACAAAAACGGAGGGAGGCTGAAAGTTGAAAATAAAAATGGGGATTTTCAGATTCATTACTGTAAATGTGCTTCTTCTCTGTGCCCCTTTGTGAAATCCACAGATAATCCATGAAAATGGGAAACACCACCAAGCTGACAGTATTCCTCCTGCTGGGATACTCGGAGGTCGGGGAGCTGCAGTTTGTCCACGCCACGCTGTTCTTCCTGGTCTACCTGGCGGCCCTGATGGGGAATTTCCTCATCATCGCCATCACCGTCCTCGACCGGCGTCTCCACACCCCCATGTACTTCGTCCTCAGGAACCTGTCCATCCTCGACCTCTGCTATGCCTCTGTCACCGTCGCAAGTCCACCCACAACTCCCTGATCAATGGCAGAGCCATCTCTCTATGGGGTTGTGTGGCTCAGATGTTTTTTGTGATTTCGTTTGCTTTCTCGGAGTTGTTCCTCCTCACGCGATGTCCTGTGACCGCTATGCCGCCATCCGCTGCCCCCTGCGCTACGAGGTCATCATGGACAAAGGAGCCTGGGGAAAGATGGCCGCCGCCTCGTGGCTCAGCGGGAGCGTATTGGGGGTGATGTACACAACAGGAACATTAACACTGAGCTTCTATGGCTCTAACTTGATCCAGCAGTTCATCTGCGACATCCCTTTCTTACTGAAGATCTGTCCCGAAACGCATGTTGTCATCGATGTCAGCGTGGTCACTGCATTTAGCTTGGCTTTCATCTCTTTCATTTTCATTGACTTCTCGTACATGCACACCTTCCTGGCTGTGCTGAGGATGCCGGCCACCGAGGGCCAGGCCAAAGCCTTCTCCACCTGCCTTCCTCACCTTATCATCGTCACCATTTTCCTCTCGACTGGAACCGTTGCATACTTCAAGCTCGTATCAGTCTCCCCCTCCACCCTGGACCTGCTGGTGTCCATGTTCTACACCACGGTGTCCCCCGCTCTGAAGCCCCTCATCAACAGCCTGAGGAACCGGGACATGAAAGCCCCCCTGGGGAGGATCCTGCGGGGGCATACATTCCCCCAGAACAAAGATTCCCTCTTTCTGCAGTTTGCAGTTCACAACCGGGGGGCTTAGAAACACTCTGGGGGAAAATGTCAGGTCCAAAAGAGGGAATCACAGTCTCAATTCCCATTTTACAGATGAGGAAACTGAGATACAGAGACGTTAAGTGGCTTGCTCAAGGTCGCACAGCAGACAAGTGGCAGAGGCAGGATTAGAACTCAGGTCCTCTGACTCCCAAGGCTGTGCTCGTTCCACTAAACCATGCTGCTTCTCTAATAATCAGATTGGACATAGACTCTCTCCCACACGGGGCTCGCAGTTAAGGTAGCAGGGAGAAAAAGTAATTAATCACTATTTGCAAATGAAGGAACTGAGGCCAGAGAAGTTATGTGACTGGCCAAAAGTCTCACAGCAGGTCACATTGCAAGTTAGTGGCATACCTATAATTGAAACTCTGTCTGCTGGTCTAGATATCTCCTTGAATTTTGTTTGGTCTCTGCTCCTGTCTCCCTAACTCTGTTTCCCTGTGTCTGCCTGTCTTTAAGTCACCCTGACATTTCGTGTTTTTCTTTGTGTTTATTTGGGAGAGGAGAGTGGAGGTCTGTCAGATATGAAGGAGAGGGAGTTCCAGGGCAAATAGGCTAGTGTGACTAGATAAATAAGAGGAATTGCAGTATCTCAATCTTCACAAATATTTAAGAACATTGAACGTTCCCGGGAGAATAAATTGGTTAATGTGTTTGTCTTCATTCCAGGCCAGAGACAGAAGAATGAGAAATCTGAGAGGTCCGATGCAACCTAACAGTTTCGGGTTTCTTGTGTGTTTCTCGGAGTGATACTCAATTGTTTTCTTGGTACCCTCACGCAGTCCTCAGACCACATGGCCAAACGCACAGTTGTGAGGGAATTCTTCCTGCTGGGTTTCTCAGAGGTCCGAGAGCTGCAGCTGGTCCAAGCTGCGCTATTCTTCGTGGTCTACCTGGCGGCCCTGATGGGGAATCTCCTTATCGTCGCCTTCACCGCCCTCGACCGGCGCCTGCAGCTCCCCATGTAATACTTTCTCAGGAATCTGTCAGTCCTCGACCTCTACTACATCTCCGTCATCATCCCCAAATCCATTCTCAACTCCCTGATCACTAACAGATCCATCTATTTCAGAAGCTACGTGACCCAGGTCTTTTTGGTGGTTCTGTTCGCTAATTCAGAGCTGTTCATCCTCACGGCGATGTCCTATGACCGCTACGCAGCCATTTGCCGCCCCCTGCGCTACAATGCCATCATTGAAGCAGCATGGCTCAGTGGAAAGAGCCCGGGCTTTGGAGTCAGAGGTCATGGGTTCGAATCCCGGCTCCGCCACATGTCTGCTGTGTGACCTTGGGCAAGTCACTTCACTTCTCTGTGCCGCAGTTACCTCATCTGTAAAATGGGGATTAAGACTGTAAGCCCCACGTGGGACAACTTGATCACCTTGTATTCCCCCCAGCGCTTAGAACAGTGCTCTGCACATAGTAAGCGCTTAACAAATGGTATTATTATTATTATTATTATTATTATTATTATTATTATTATTATTATTATTATTATCATGGACTCAGAGGCCTGTGGAAAGATGGCCTCCGTCTCCTTGTTCAAGGGAGGGCTTTTCGGGGCGATGTACTCAGCCGGGACGTTCATATTAAGCTTCTGTGAGTCCAACATGATCCAGCACGTCTTCTACGACATGCCCTCCTTACTGAAGATCGCCTGCTCGGAAACACACGTTGTCGTTGACGTCAGCCTGGCTGCGGTTATTGGAATTAGTTTCATGTCCTTCGTCTCCATCGTCATTTTCTACGTCCTCATCTTCTCGGCCGTGCTGAGGTTCCCGTCCACCGAGAGTCAGGCCAAAGACTTTTCCACCTGGCTGCCCCACATCGCCGTCAGAACTGTTTATCTCTCTAAGGGAAGCTTTCCCTACCTCAACACTGTGTCAGACTTCCCCTCGACGCTGGACCTGCTGATGTCCGTGTTCTACCTTGAACTTGAGGAAAGTTTGTGGCTGAAACCCATTTCTCCTGTCTGCTCTCTGCTCTTCTTCGACTCTGAAATTGGCTGCGTACCTCTTATACACTTTGATACTCACTCCAGCCCCACGATACTCGTATAAATAGTCTCATGGTCTAGTATTTCCCCTAACCCTGATCTACTGTCTTGTCTATCTCCCCCTGTAGTCTGTAAGCTTCTTGAAGGAAAGTATCATGTCTACCAACTCCGTTGCATTGTACTTTCTCAAGTGCTTAGTACAGTGCTCTGCAAACAGTAAGCACACAATAAAAATCCACTGATTGACTGATTGATTGATTGCCATCCCAATCCCCAGCAATGCATGGGAAAAGGAAGCTATGAAGATCAGAGAAGACGATGGGAGAGACAAAGAAGGCAGAGAAGGAAGATGGGCAGAGAGAAATCGGGATGATCCAGGAAAACACGGCTGGAGTGGTCAGAGGATGGTGAGAGGCTGCTCTGGGGTTGGTGGTGGTCTCACAAAGACAGGGCATCCAGGGCCAAGGGTGTAGGGATGTAGAGGAGGATGATTACCAAAAAATCATTGCTACAGGAAATGGACCAAAATCAGAGGCCATGAGAGGGCCAGGTAGAACAGATCCAGTAATAATTGTTCAGGGGAAAAGCAGGATCTAGAGAGAAAGACTATAACTTTCATTTTTAATGGTAATTAAGGGCTTACTATATTTCAAGTACAGTAGTAAATGATGGGATAAGCGAAGAAGCATGGGCTAGTGGATAGAGCACAGGACTGGGAATAGGAAGGAACTGATCCGCCACTTTTCTGAGCCACCTTGGGCAAGTCGCTTCAGTTCTCTGTGCCTCAGTTGCCTCTTCTATAAAATGAGGATTAAGACTGTGAGACCCATATAGGAAAGGAACTCCCTCTCAGGCCCCCTGTTCCTCCCCTTCCTCCATCCCTCACCCCCAACGATCTGGCCTCCTACTTTATTAGTAAAATTAACTCCATTAAGTCTGAGCTCCCCAAAGTCACTCCTCCCCCTTCTCCAACCCCCTGCTCTCAACCCTCTCTGCTACTCTCCCGTCCTTCCAAGCAATATCTTCAGATGAGATCTCCTCCCTCCTCTTAAGTGCTACTCCAGCCACCTGTGCTTCTGACCCCATTCCCTCTCATCTTATGAAATTTATCGCCCCTTCTCTCCTCCCCTCCTTAACGTCCATCTTCAACTGCCCACTCCGCACTTGTTTCTTCCCCTCTGCCTTCAAACATGCCCACGTCTCCCCCATCCTAGAAGAAACCTCTCTTGACCCCATCTCTCCTTCTAGTTATCGCCCTATCTCCCTCCTACCATTCCTTTCCAAACTCCCTGAATGAGTCGTCTAAACTCGCTGCCTCAAATTACTCAACGCCAACTCTCTCCTCGACCCCTTCCAATTTGGCTTCCGATCCTTACACTCCACCGAAACTACCCTTTCAAAGGTCACCAATAACCTCCTTCTTGCCATATCCAACGGCTCCTACTATATCCTAATCCTCCTCGACCTCTCAGCTGCCTTCGACACTGTGGACCACCCCCTTTTCCTCAACACGCTACCCAACTTTGGCTTCACAGACTCCGTCCTCTCCTGGTTCTCCGCTTATCTTTCCGGCCGTTCATTCTCAGTCTCCTTTGCGGGCTCCTCCTCCCCCTCCCATCCCCTTCCTGTAGGGATTCCTCAAGGGTGAGTTCTTGGTCCCCTTCTGTTCTCTATCTACATTCACTTCCTTGGTGAACTCATTTGCTCCCACGTCTTCAACTATCATCTCTACGATGGTGACACAGAAATCTCCATCTCCGCCCCTGCTCTCTCTCCCTCCCTCCAGGCTATTATCTCCTCCTGCCTTCAGGACATCGCCATATGGATGTCTGCCCACCATTTAAAAATCAATATGTCTAAGACTGAACTCCTTATATTCCCTCCCAAACCCTGCCCTCTCCCTGAATTTCCCATCTCTGTAGACAGCACTACCATCCTTCCCGGCTCACGTGCCATCCTCGACTCCGCTATCTCGTTCACACCTCACATCCAATCCGTCACCAAAACCTGCCGGTCTCACCTCCCCAACATTGCCAAGATCCGCTCTTTCCTCTCCATTGAAACCTCTACGCTACTGGTCCAATCTCTCATCCTATCACGACTGTATTACTGCATCAGCCTCCTCCCTGATCTCCCCACTTTAGTCTATACTTCACGCTGCTGCCCGGATCATCTTTGTGCAGAAACGCTCTGGGCATGATACTCCCCTCCTCAAAAATCTACAGTGGCTACCATTCAACCGACGCATCAGGCTAAAACTCCTCTCTCTCGGCTTCAAGGCACTCCATCACCTCGCGCCCTCCTACCTCACCTCCCTTTTCTGCTTCTACAGCCCAGCTCGCACCCTCCGCTCCTCTGCCATTAACCTCCTCACTGTGCCTCGTTCTCGCCTGTCCCGCCCGCCATCGAACCCCGGCCCACGTCCTTCCCCTGGCCTGGAATGCCCTCCCTCCACACAACAACCAAGCTAGCTCTCTTCCTCCCTTTAAAGCCCTATTGATAGCTCACCTCCTCGAGGAGGCCTTCGCAGACTAAGCTCCCTTTTTCCTCTCCTCCTCTCCATCCCCCCCACCCTAACTCCTTCCCCTCCCCACAACACCTGTATATATGTTTGTACGGATTTATTACTCTATTTTAATCAATCAATCATATATATTGAGCGCTTATTGTGTGCAGAGCACTGTACTAAGCTCTTGGGAAGTACAAGTTGGAAACACGTAGAGACAGTCCCTACCCAACAGTGGGCTCACATATTTACAATTCTACTTTATTAATTATATGCATCTAGCTTTACTTCTATTTATTCTGATGACTTGACACCTGTCCACATGTTTTGTTTTGTTGTTTGTCTCCCCCTTCTAGACTGTGAGCCCGTTGCTGGGTAGGGACTGTCTCTATATGTTGCCAACTTGTACTTCCCAAGCGCTTACTACAGTGCTCTGCACACAGTAAGTGCTCAATAAATACGATTGAATGAATGAATGAATGAATGAATGAAGAGTGTCCATCCTGATTACCTTGTGCCTAACACAGAGCTTAATACAGTGCCTGGCACATAGTAAATGTTAAACAAATACCATTAAAAATGTAATAATTATAGATAGATATCATGTTACCGAGGAGACAAGTGGTGGATATGGGATTAATAATAATAATGATATTCATTAATTCACTGATTCAATAATATTTATTGAGCACTTAATCTGTGCAGAGCACTTGTACTGAGTGCTTGGAAATTCATCAGTTAAGAGAGACAATCCCTAACCACTCAGGACTTACACTCTAGAAGAGGTACACAGACTTCAAAACAAGTTAACAGGTATTAATCTAAATAAATAGAATTATAGATATGTACATACACACACAAGAGCTGTCGGCCGCGGGGTAGAGCAAAGGGAGCAAGTCAGGAAGACTGGACGGGGAGGCAAGCTGAGGAAAAGTGAACCTTACTCTGGGATGATAATGATAATGATAATATTTGTAGCATCTGTTAATTTCTTACTATGTGCCAGGCGTTTTACTGATAAGACGGATACAAGCAAATCATCCCAAATAGGGGTCAAAGTCTTAATCACCATTTCACATTTAAGGAAACTGAGGCACGGAGAGGTGAGTTCCAGGTCCTTGAGCAGACAGCTTGCTTAGTTGGTATTAGAACTAACGTCCCCATGCTCTATACACCAGGTCATGCTGCTTATCCACACACTGGCTGGGTTCCTATGGAGTAACTCCAGAGAGGAACTTCGAGCGGGTCCTCCCAGAGGGACTCCTCCCTTCTCTCCACAGAGCCAGGCTAGATGGCAGAGTATTTCAGCCTCTGTGAGGGAGGGCAGATTGAGAAGATATACTTGGTACCTGAACCAGAGCATTCTGGGATCAGCCAGGAGCATCCTGGAGACAGATGGGAGGGGTGTTGGGCCCAGCCGAGACCAGCCGAAGCCAACAGAGAGTGGCCCCTTCTATCCTCTTGGCCTGCCCCGGTGAGTCTGAAGAACAGGTAAGGGGAGCCTGCAGAAGCAAAATGGAAGTGTTTTTGTTTTGCCTCACAGATGCAATCGATGTTGACTGACTATGTAAGGTCATAGGTCAGAACCAGGGCTGGCATCTTTCCTCAAATGGTAGCCACTGGGTGCGTAGATAGAGCCCAGGTCTGGGAGTCAGAGGATCTGGATTCTAATCCCGCCTCTGCCACTTGTATGCTTTGTTATTCTGGACCAGACACCTCACTTCACTATGCTTCATTTATCTCTCCTGTAAATGGGGATTACAACTGTGAGCCCCAAGTGGGACAGATACTGTGTTCAATTTCTTTTGCTTGGAACTACCCCAGTGCTTAGAACAGCGTTGGCATATAGTAAGGACTTAATGAGTACCATTTTTTTAAAAAAGAGAAATTAAGTGACTTCCCTTCTGATAGTGGTGGTCTGACAGACACAAAGGGAGAGGGCGTTCCAGGCAGATAGTCTAGTGTGTATAGATAAATAAAAGGAGTTGCAGTATCTCAATCCTCACAAACATTTAAGAACAGGAAACGTTCTCAGAAGAATAAATCGGTTTGAGTGCTTGTCTTCATTTCAGACCAGAGGCAGGAGAAAGGAATCTGAGATTTCCGATGCAACCTAACAATTTCACTTGTTTATGTTTTTCTCGGAGTGATACTCAATTGTTTTCTTGGTACCCTCAGGCAGTCCTCAGATCACATGGCTAAAGACATGGCAGTGAGGGATTTCCTCCAGCTGGAATTCTTGGAGGTCCGGAAGCTGCAGTTGGTCCATGCCGCGCTGTTCTTCCTTCTCTACTTGGCGGCCCTGACAGGGAATCTTCTCATCGATGCCTGCACCTCCAAACTTCCATGTACGTCTTCCTCAGGAACCTGTCCTTCCTCGACACTTGCTACATCTCCGTCACCACCCCCAAATCTATCTACAACTTCCTAACAACAGATATATCTGTTGCAGAGTCTGTGAGGCCCAGGTCTTTTTGGTGGATCTCTTTGCTGCTTCATAGCTGTCAGTTCTGACGGCGATGTCCTACGACCACTACACTGTAATCTGTCACTCCCCTGCGCTACGATGTCATCAAGGACCGAGGGGCCTTCGGAAAGATGGCCGCCATCTCCTGGCTCAACAGACGGCTTTTCGAGGCCATGTACTCTGCCGGAACGTTCACATTAAGCTTCTGTGAGTCCAGCGTGATCCAGAAGGTCTTCTGCGACGTCCCCTCCTTACTGAAAATCTCCTGTTCAGAAACGCATGTTGTCGCACACAGCGTGTCCATGGGTATAGGTTTCGGTTTCGTCTCCATCTCCATCGTCGTCTCCTACGTCTGTATCTTCTCGGCCGTGCTGTGTTCCCGTCCACCGAGAGTCGGGCCAAAGCCTTCTCCACCTGCCTGCCCCACTTCGCCATCATCATCGTTGTTCTCTCGACCAGAGCCTTTGCTTACTTCGAGCCCGTGTCAGACTCCTTCTCTCAACCCTGGACCTGCTGGTGTCCATGTTCTTCTCTGTGGGGCCCCCCGCCCTGAACTCACTCATCTACAGTCTAAGGAACATGCAGGCTGCCTTGGGGAGGCCGCTGGGTGTGAGAGGATGGTCCTGAGAATCAGGGACATGAAGGTCGCTCTGAGGAAGCTTTTGAGCTAAGACCAATTTCTCGAGTCAAATAATCCTTTCTAAATCACCTAGCCCCTGTTTTCCTACTAAAATACAGACCACACACTCTGCTCCTCCAGTGCTACTCACTGTACCTCGATCTCATCCATCTCCCCGTCGACCCCTCGCCTCCATCCTGTCTCTGGCCTGGAACACCCTCCCTCTTCGTGTCCAACAGACAATGACTCTACCCTCCTTCAAAGCCATATTGAAGGCGCATCTCCTCCCAGAGGCCTTCCCTGATTAAGCCCTCTTCTCCCACTCCCTTCTGCGTCACCCTTGCAGTTGGATTTGCACCCTTTATTCACTCCACCCTCTGCCCCTCACCACTGATGTCCATATCTGTCATTTATTTATTGACATTAATGTCTGCCTCCCCCTCTATACTGTAAGCTTGCTGTGGACAGGGAACATGTCTATCAACTCTGTTATATTGTAATCTCCCAAATGTTTAGTACATTGCCTTACACATAGTAAGTGCTTAATGAATATGATTGATTGCTACTAATCCCAGAATGGCCACCCCTTGTAGCATCCTAAAATGGGTCCTGTACCAGATATTTCTAAAATGGCTTCTGGTCATGCTTGCCACCAGAGTCTGCAATAAAGTTCTAGGAGGTCATACAGTGTCCATTCCCTGCCCTACTGCTGTTCCTTAAAACAAGACCCGTGAGCAGTGTGGCCCATGTAGATTTCATTCCTTCAACCATTCTCTGTTTCCCTCCTCTAACCTCCCCCCATCGTTTTTTTAAATGGTATTTGTTAAGTGCTTACTACATGCCAAGCACTATATTAAGCACTGGGGTAGATATAAAATAATCAGATCTCATATGGGGCTCATAGTAAAAGGGAAAACAGGTATTGAATCCCCGTTTTTCAGAGGAGGGAACTGAGGAACAGAGAAGTGAAGCGACTTGTCCAAGGTCACAGAGCAGACCAGCGGTGAAACTGGAATTACAACTCAGGTCCTCTGACTCCCAGGCCAGGGCTCTTTCCATTAGGCCATGCTGCTTCTGCTGAGATATTCAGATGGCCCCAATTCCTAGCAATAAATGAGGTTTAAATCTCCAGGGTTTTTATTAATTCTGGAAAGAAAATGATGACTATTTCATTGAGATTGTTCTCGGAAGGAGTCCCAGCGGAAAACCACATGGGACTAGGCAATTATTTAGGTTGTGAGGGCCGGGACCACAGGGAGCCCACGATCCCGGCCTTCCGAGATTCCTGAACAGTCAGCTGTCTCAGCGGAGCCCTGGGCCTGTCTTCCCACGGGAATTCAAGCAGGAATAACCTGGCCATCTTTTGCGGGGACGGTGCAGCCATTTGGAGAGCCGAGAAGGGGAGGGAGGATCCTGACAGCTCCCGCCCCCTACCCAGACCTTCTTGTCACCACCACCAGTGTCCAGGACTGAAGAGACAAAAATAAATGTGCTACTTGTTAAGGGTTTAGTATGTCCCAACAACTGTTGGTAAGTGCTGTGGTAGACACAAGACTGTATCTAGACTATAAGCTCGTTGTGGGCAAAGAATGTGTCTGTTCATTGGTATATTGTACTCTCCCAAGCGCATAATAGAGAAGCAGTGCTTAGAGAAGCAGCGTGGCTCAGTGGAAAGGGCACGGGGTTCTAAGTCACAGGTCATTTGTTCTAATCCCGGCTCTGCCACATTTCTGCTGTGTGACCTTGGGCAAATAACTTAACTTCTCCGAGCCTCAGTTACCTCATCTGTGAAATGGAATGGGGATTAAGACTGTGAGCCCCACGTGGGACAACCGGATCACCTTGTATTCCCCCACAGCACCTAGAACAGTGCTTTGCACATAGTGAGCGCTTAACAAATGCCATTATTGTTATTATTATTAATACATTGCTTTGCACCCAGTAAGCCCTTAATAAGTACACTTGAATAATGAATGAAGGAAGAAGCAGGTCAGGAACAGTCTGAGAGGGAGTGAGCTTCTCTCCCAGCAGAGGTCTAGGCTCCCCAGCCCAGGACAGCCCTGGTGACTCCGGAGAGGAGCAGGTGAAAGGTGAGGGGCAGAAATGGGACATTTATTCTGTTCCTGCACAGATTTATGCTAGATAAATGGAGGTGACCCATTTCCCAGTCCAGAGCAGAAGAGAAATCTAAGAGGAGGAATTTCTCCATGTGTTAAGTACAGGGAAATCGTCTGCTAATTTTATTGTACTATACTCTCCCAAACGTTTAATCCTGTGGCCTGCACATAGTAAGCACTCAACAAATCCTAAATATTGATTGACTGATTGATTGTCTATTCCTGATTTCCTGAAGTTATATGGGGGTTAGTAATGTTACTAATAGTATTAGTAGTATCAGTCAATCATATATATGAAGATTTGAAATAGTAGCAATATCAGGAGTATCAATCAATCAGTGCCTAGATCTTTTGATCGATCATATTTATTGAGCACGTACTGTGTGTAGAGGACTCTAAGAAGCATTTGGGAGAGTACAATATAAGAGAGTTAAGGGACATGTTCTTTGGTTACAACAGGTTTGCAGTCCAGAGCAGGAATTTATAGTCTAGAGGTATAGATATATGTCTGTATCTTCGTAGACATATGAAAATTAGTAATAGTAATAATAGCAGTATCAATCAGACAATCAATGGTATTTATGGAGCACTTAGTCTTCACAGAGCACTATACTAAACCCGTGAGAATTAGGGTTGGTAGACCCAATTCCTGATCAAAAGGACCTTACAGTCTAATAATCTCCAACTCACCCTCCTTGTGGGCAGGGAATGTGTCTACCAATTTGTTGTATTGAACTCTCCTAAGTGTTTAAGACACTGCTCTGCACATGCTAAGTGCTTAATAAATACCATTGATTTACTAATATGGGAAGACAGACATTAAAGTAAATTACTGATAGGGGAAGCAGTAGAAAATAAGAATATGGATATAATAATAATAATGGCATTTCTTAAGCGCTTACTATGTGCCAAGCACCATCCTGAGAGGTGGGGTAGATACAAGGTAAGCAAGTTATCACAAGTGGGGCTTACAGTCTAAATCCCCATTTTACAGATGCGATAACTGAAGTTGAGTGGCTTGCCCAAGGTCACATAGTGGACAAAAGGTGGAGGCGAGATTATAACCTGCTTCCTCTGACTCTCAAGCCCGTGCTTTTTCCACTAAGCCACGGTGCTTCTCATTGTAAACTATCCTTCTCATATAAGTGCTGTGGGGCTGTGGTGAGTATCAAAGTTCTTATGGGGTTCAGACCTCAGTTTGTTGGTGACCCAGAAGGGAACGGAAATAGAGTGATGGTGTGAGAGGTTAGTCAGGGAAGGCTTCTGGAAGGAGGTGTGATTTTAATAGCACAGCACAGCACCTGTATATATGTGTATATACTTGTACGTATTTATTGCTCTATTTACTTATTTATTTTACTTGTACATATTTATTCTACTTATTTTATTTTGTTAATATGTTTTGTTTCGTTCTCTGTCTCCCCCTTCTAGACTGTGAGCCCACTGTTGGATAGGGACTGTCTCTATATGTTGCCAATTTGTACTTCCCAAGCGCTTAGTACAGTGCTCTGCACACAGTAAGCACTCAACAAATACGATTGAATGAATGAATGAATGAATAATAGGGCTTTGAAGCAGGGGAGAATGATCATCTGTTGGCTATGAAGGAAGAGGCAATTCCAGGCCAGAGGGAGGTTGTAGGCAAGGGATCAGTGGAGAGATGGACGATATCCAGGTTCAGCGAATAGGTTGGCATTAGAGGAGCAAAGAGTCCGGGATGGGTTATAGTACGAGATTAGCCATCAGGTAGAAGGGAAAGAGCTGATGTGAGTTGGTGTTTGATATGGAGCGGGTTGTGTAACGACTGGAGGCTATCGAGGAGAGGGGAGATGGGCATATATAGCAAAGCAAGCAGGGGGAATCTGTGTAGACTTGATCTTTGCTGATAATGAAGAATAAAATGGGCAACATGATAGGGGAAATGATTTGTCCTGAATCAAGACAGAAATGACAAGATGGGGTTCCTTCCACGATGTTGCCCCCATCGCACAATCAATTGATTATTTACTATGTTTACTATGTCCAGAGCACTGTACTAGGTGCTAGGAAGAGAACGCTATATCAGAATTGATAATAATAATTGTGGTATTTGTTTAGATATTAGATAGATATTTGTGTATCTATGTACCAGGTATTGTACTAAGCAAAATAAATACAAGCTAATCGGGTTGGACATTGTCTCTGTCCGACATGGGGCTCAAAGTCTTAATCCCCATTTTATAGATGAGGTATAGATGAGGCACAGAGAAGCGAAGTGACTTGTCCTTGGCCTCACAGCTGAATTAGCAGAAACGTTAACCTCCCATAATGAGCTTTAATTCTCGAACCTTCTCTTTGAGTGTTTTCATCCTTGTCTTTACTCACACCTCCCTCAGCCCCACAGCATTTATGTTCATGTCTGTAAATCATCCATTACTATAAATGTCTGTCCCCTGCTCCAGAACGGTAGCTCGTTGTGGGAAGGGATTGTGTCTACCAACTCTGTTACACTGTTTATAGCGTACTCTCCAAGGGCTTCTCATAGCGTTCTGCAGGCAGTAAACGCTCTGTAAATACGATTGTTTGATTGATCGATTGATTGACCGTCTGAAATCAGGTCCTACCATAACATGCCTAAAGGCAACCCGTCGCACATGGCCAACATCTCAAATGTAACAGCATTCCTCCTCCTGGGTTTCTCGGAGGTCCTGGAGCTGCAGTTGGTCCATGCCACACTGTTCCTCCTGGTCTACCTGGCGGCCCTGACGGGGAATCTCCTCATCGTCGCTATCGCCACCTTCGACTGACACCTCCACACCCCCATTTACTTCTTCCTCAGGCACCTGTCATTCAGTGAATGTGTCTCATCTCCGTCACCATCCCCAAATCCATGCTCAACTCCCTAACCGACCATAAAGAAATCTCCCTTCTGGGTTGTGTTGCCCAGCTCTTCTTAGTGGTTTCCTTTGCTGTTTCAGAGCTGTCTTTTCTCACGACGATGTGTTATGACCACTACGCTGCCATTTGCCACCGCCTGTACTACGACCTCATCATGGACCGAGGGTTTTATGGGAAGATGGCGGCCATCTCCTGGCTCGGCGGGGGGCTCTTCTAGGCGATGCACTTAGCCGGGACGTTCACATTAAGCTTCTGTGAGTCCAACGAGATCCAGCAGTTCTTCTGGGACGTCCCCGCCTTAATGAAGATCGCCTGCTCAGAAACGCAGGTTATCATTGACGTCAGCGTGGCTGTGGGTATCGTCTTTAGTTTCATGTCCTTCATCTCCATCATCATTTCCTACATCCGCATCTTCTCGACTGTGCTGAGGTTCCCGTCCACCGAGTCAGACCAAAGCCTTCTCCACCTGCCTGCCCCACCTCGCCGTCGTCACCGTTCTTCTCTCGACTGGAGCCTTTGCTTAGCTCAAGCCCGTGTCAGACTCCCCCTCGACCCTGGACCTGCTGGTTTCCGTGTTCTAATCTGTAGTGTCCCCCACCCGGAACCCACTCATCTACAGCCTAAGGAACAGGGACATGCATGCCGCCGTGGAGAGGTTGCTGGGTGTGACAGGATGGTCCTGACGAAATGAGACATATGACAGCCTCCATGGGAAGGGGACAGTGTGTGAGAGGACGGCTCTGAGAAACAGGGACATGCAGGCCTCCCTGGGGAGAGGGTTGCCTGTGAGGGGATAGTCCTAAGGAATGGAGACACATGAAGGCCGCCATGGGGAGGGGGCTGAGCATGAGAGGATGGTCCTGAAGATGAGAGTCATGCAGGCCGCCCTGTGGAATGTGCTGGGTGTGAGGGGATGGCCCTGAGGAACAGGGACATGAAGACCTCTCAGAGGAAAAGTTTGATCTAAGACCCATTTACCGAGAGTCAAATAAAACTTTCCACATCAATTTTCCCCCTCCTACCTCACCACCCTGTTGTCCAACTATAACCCAGCCCACCCACTTCACTCTTCCAATGCCAGACTACTCATTGTACCTCTATCTCATGACCTCACTGTCAACCCCTCACCTACGTCCTGTCTCTAGCCTGCAACACCCTCCCTCTTCATGTCCAACAGACAATTACTCTCCCCACTTTCAAAGCCATATTAAGGTACATAATAATAATAATAATAATTATAATAATAATTATAATAATGACATTTATTAAGCGCTTACTATGTGCAAAGCACTGTTCTAAAAGCTGGGGAGGTTACAAGGTGATAGCGCTGTCCCACAGGGGCTCACAGTCTTAATCCCCATTTTACAAATGAAGTAATTGAGGCACAGAGAAGTTAAGTGACTTGTTCAAAGTCACACAACTGACAATCGGTGGAGCCGGGATTTGAACCCTTGACCTCTGACTCCAAAGTCCGTGCTTTTTCCACTGGGCCATGCTGCTCCTCCAAAAGGCCTTCTCAGACCTAGCCCTCTTCTCTCACTCCCTTCTGCGTCATCTACACCCTTGGATTTGCACCCTTTATTCACTTCACCTACTGCTCCACAGTAGTTATGTCCATATCTGATATTTAGTTATTTATTTATATTAATGTCTGCCTCGCCCTCTAGACTGTAGCTTATTGTGGGCGGGGAATATGTATACCAACTTCGTTTTACTGTTCTCTCCCTTGTGCTTAGTACAGTGCTCTCCACATAGTAAGCACTCTGCCGTCGAGTCATCTCCGACCCATAGCGATGCCATGGATACATCTCTACCAGAACGCCCCACCTCCATATGCAATCGTTCTGGTAGTGGATCCATAGAGTTTTCTTGGTAAAAATCCCGAAGTGGTTTACCACTGCCTCCTTCTGCACAGTAAACTTTAGTCTCCACCCTCGACTCTCCCCTATGCTGCTGCAGCCCAGCAAAGGTGAGATTTGACCTGTGAACAGTTTAGACCATGAACAGCGAAGCCCTCTTAGATTTCATTCCTCCAACCATTCCCTGGTATTTGTTAAGAGCTTACCTTGTTCCAGGCACTGAACTAAGCACTCGGGAGAGCATAGACACAATTAGGACAATCGGGTTAGACCCAGTTGCTGTCTAACATGGGGCTCACAGTCTTAGTCTCCATTTTAGAGATGAGGGAACTGAGGCCCAGAGAAGTGAAGTCATTTGCCCGAGGCCACACAGCAGACATGTGGCAGAGGCTGGATTAGAATCCAGGTACTTCTGATTCCAAAACCGTTGATCTACCCATTAGGCCACACTGCTTCTCCTCGGCTTCCTCCTGAAATAAAAATATTTTTGAATGGGTATTTCATTACCTGTTCATGTATCCTCTTGACCTTACGCTCATTGTGGACAGGGAGCGTGTTTACCAGCCATATCTCATAGTCCTCGCCCAAGGTTTTAGTACAGTGCTGTGCACACAGTAAGAGCTCACTAAATATCTTTGATTGATTGACTCCTATAGACCGTAAACTCCTTGTGGGCAGGGAATGTGTCTACCAAGTCTGTCGTATGGCACTTTTCCAAGCACTTCATACAGTGTTCCGTACACAGTAGGCACTCACAAAATACCATTGATTTACTGATCTAAATGAACTGGATTGATATACTGATCTACGAGACAATTTTCCTCCCGTCATCCCCCTCCCCTATACCTCTCGTGGAGACCCTCACAGCTGAAAGTGGAGTATAAAGCCGAGAGGGCAGAGTGGAGGGGAAGTGTTATATCGTTCCATTGTTCTCTCCCAAGAGCTCAGTACAGTGCTTTGCACACAGTAAGCGCTCAATAAATATCACTGAAAGAGTGAATGAATTAATGAATGAGTGCAGGCTGACTATACTTCCTGCTTCTGTCCCTGCTAGTAAGAGCAGGGTGGTAGATACAATATAAACAGGTTGGACACTGTCCCTCACCAGCATGGGGCTCACAGGCTAAGAGGGAGGGAGAGCAGGTGCTTTATTCCCATTTTACAGACGAGGTAACAGAGAAGGAAAATGACTTGCCCAAGGTCACACAACTGACCCCTGCTGGATTTGGGATGAGAACCCAGGTCCTCTGACTCTCAGGCCTGAACTGTTTACATTAGTCCACATCACTTTTGCTGAGATATTCAGATGGTCCTAATTACTGGCATGTAATGAGGTTCAAATCCCCAAGGTTTTTATTAATTCCGGAAAGGAAATGTTGATTAGTCAATTGATGTTGTTCTAGGAATGAATCCCAGAGAGGGAACCACGGAACTGGGCAGCTATTTAGGTTGTGAGGGCCAGTACTACAGGGATCCCATGATCCCGGCCTTCTGAGATATCTGGAAAGTCAGCAGAGCCCTGGGCCCGTCTCTCACGGGGAATCCCCCAGGAAATAACCCTGCCATATTCTGAGGGGATGGTACAGCCAACCAGACATCCAAGGGGAGGAGGGAGGATCCTGACATCCCACTCCCGCCCAGACCGTCCTGTCACTCCAACCTGCATCCAGGACCAACGAGACAAAAAGAACTGTGCTACTTGCTAAGTGTTTAGTATATCCCAAGAACTGTTGGTGAGTACTGTGGTAAATATAAGACTGTAAGTTCTTTGTGGGCAGGGAAAGTGTCTGCTAACTCTGTTGTATTCTCCTAATAATTTAGTCCAGTGCTCTGCACACAGTAAATGCTCAATAAATACTATTAATTGATTTACACAAGAATTGATTTACAATCTGAGAGGTTACAGTAAAGAGGTTTACATATATGCCCATATCTTTATATCCGTATGGAGATTAGTAATAGTAATAATACTAGTATCAATCAAAAAATCAGTGGTATTCATTGAGCACTTACTATTCACTGAGCACTGTACTAAGCCTGTGAGAATTATAGTTGATAGACACAATTCCTAACCAAAGAAAATTACAATCTAGTAATCTCTTTCTCCCCCTCCTTATAGGCAAGGACTGTGTCTACCAATTATGTCGTATAGTACACTCCCAAATGCTTAATACAGTGCTCTGCTCAAGGTAAGTGCTCATTAAATAACATTAATTGGCTTGTAGGGAGAGATAGACATTAGAGTAAATAATGGAGGAGAACAACAGTACAGAATACGAATATAGGTATAAGTGCTGTAAGGCTGATCTGAATATCAAAGTGCTTATGGATATGAAGGGGAAGGGACTACCAGGCCAGAGAGAGGGCGTAAGCAAGTGGTCAGTGGTGAGATAGATGTGATCGAGATACAGTGAATAAGGTGGTGTTTAAGGAGGAAAGTGGCTGGGTTATAGTAGGAGATTAGGGAGATCAGGTAGAAGTCAGGTAGTTTGTAAGCTCATTGTGGGAGGGGAATGGGCCTGTTCATTTTTATATTATACTCTCCCAAGCTCTTAGTACAGCTATGCACACAGAGAGCACAATAAATACTATTGAGGGACTGACTGATTAGAGGAAAGAGGTGATTTGAATGCCTTAAAGCTGGAGGTAAGGAGTTGGTGTTCGATGTGGAGAGAGATGGGCAACCACGGGAAACTTCTGATGAGAGGGAAGATGGGTGGATATGACAAAGCAAGCATGAGAATCTGTGGAGGATGTGGGTTGTAATCCCGGATCCGCCACTTATCTGTTGTGTGGCCTTGGGCAATCCACTTAACTTCTCTGTGCCTCAGTGATCTCATCTGTAAAATGGAGATAAAGACTGTGAGCCCCACGTGGGACAACTCACTTACTTTTTATCTACCCCAGCGCATAGAACAGTGCTTGGCACATAATAAGCGTTTAACAAATGTTATTGTTATTATTATTATTATTATTATTACAGTACAACTAGGAAATGGCAAACACGTCCACTGCCCTAAATAATCTTGCAGTCTCTAAGCCTCTCTCTGAGTATTTTCATCCTTGTCTTCATTCAGCCCTTTATTCACCCCTCCCTTAGACCCAAACACTGAGGTTCATATCCACAATTTATTCATTTATATTAATGTCTGTCTCCCCCTCAAGTCTCTTGTGGGCAGGGTACGTGTCTACAAACTGTTACAGTTTATATAGTACTCTCCCAAGGGCTTAGTACAGCGCTCAGCACACAGTAAGTGCTCAATAGATGTGATTGAAATCAGGATCTATCACAAGAAGTGTTAAGGCATCCCGCTGGAGGTCGACAGTGTCTCTACGGTGATGGGATTCCTCCTGCTTGGATTTTCGGAGGTCCGGGAGCTGCAGCCTGTCCATGCCACGCTGTTCCTCCTGACCTACCTGGCGACCCTGATGGGGAATCTCCGTCGTCACCATCACCGTCCTCGACCGACGCCTCCACTGAGAAATGCACTTCTTTCTCAGGAACCTGTCTGTGGCCAATCTCTGCTACATCTCTGTCACCATCCCCAAATCCATTCCTGTCTCTCTAAAGCAGTGCCACTCCATCTCCTCCCTGGGCTGTGCGGCGCAGGTCTGTCTGGTAATCCTGCATTCCAGCTCTGAGTAGTTCGTTCTCACGGCCATGTCCTACGACCACTATGCCGCCATCTGCCTTCCCCTGTATTATGACATCATCATGGACTTAGAGGGCTGTGGGGAGATGGCCGCCGCCCCAAGACTCAGCGGGGGGCTGAGGGAAGTCGTGTTTGTGGCTTCCACCTTCTCCCTGAGCTTCTGCGGGCCCAAAGCCATCCCTCAGTTCTTCTGCACCGCCCTGTCTATAGCCTGAGGAACCGGGATGTGAAGGCTGCCCTGAGCCTTCTCCTTGGGGAAATCTCTTCCATCCTGAAGAGAAAATACCCATTCCCCACGTCAGACTGATGGTTGACACTGGTAAATGAACCCAGGATGAGTAACAATAATACTAATAACAGAGGCATTTGTTAGGTGTGTACTATGTGCCAAGCATTCTACCAAGCGCTGGGGCTGATTGAAGATATTCAGGCCCTACATGGAGGTCACGGTCTAAGTAAGAGGGAGAACAGGACTAATTCCCCATTTGGCAGATGAGAGAACTGAAGCACAGAGAAGTGAAGTGACTCAACCAAGGTCACCCTGCAGGTAAGTGGGGGAGCCGAGATTAGGACCCAAGTCCTCTGCCTCCCAGGCCCGTGCTCTAGGAAGACGGGTCCCACCTTTTCCTAATGGTCAGGGATCTTTACACCTTAGTGCGCTTTCTCCCCCATCTAGACTGTAAGCTCGTTGTGGGCAGGGAAAGTGTCTACCACTTCTGTTGCATTGTGTTCTTCAAATTGCTTAGGGCAGCGCTCTGCACATACAAAGCACACAATAAATATGATTAATTGATTACTCCTTCGGCATGATGCTCCTTCTACTAAGCATGGTAAGCATGAGACCTTCATTCCCACGGACCAAACCAGTCAGTCAGGTCGGACACTTTTTCTTATGGTATTTGTTAAGCTCTTATGATGTGCCAGGCTCTGTACGTAGCACTGGGATAGATTCAAAGTAATCCTGTTGGAAGAGTCCCTGTCGCACATGGGGTTCACAGTCTTCATACCCATTTTGCAGTTGAGGGAAGTGAGGCCCAGAGAAGTGAACACTTGCCCACAGTTACTCAGCAGACAAGTGAGAGTCAGGATTAGAACCCAAATCCTTCTGACTCCCAGGCACGCGGTGTATCTACTAGGCATGTCTCCTGTTGGCCATCTTCAGTTTTATGCCACACGAGTGACCCAGGAAGTAACATTTGAAATCAGAACAGTTTGAGCTGGAATTGCCTGTCCCTCGGGAACAATTCTATCAATGATATTTTCATCCAGATTACCCAGGATTGTGTATTTAGTCAATTATCAGTAAATCAATCAATCAATCGATCGGTCAATGGTATATATTGAGCACGTACTGTGCAGATCACTGTACTAATCGCTTGGGAGAGTCCATTACAACAGAGTAGGTAGACTTGTTTCCTGTCAACAATGAGTTTACATTCTAAAGGGGAGACAGACATCTATGTAAATATAAATATAAACCAATCAGTGGTTTTATTGAGCACTTACTGTGTGCAGAATGCTGTACTTCCCACCTTCTATACTGTAAACCGGTTACTGGCAATTAGTCAATCAATGGTATTTATCGAGCACGTACTATGTGCAAAGCATTGTTCTAAGCGCTTGGGGCGGCAGAAAACAAGAGAATAAGCACAAACGTTCCCTACCCATAATGAGTTTGCAATCTAGGGAGGGAGGGCAGGGAGCATATCCACTAATTATGTTGTATTGTACTCTCCCAAACGCTTAGTACAGTGTTGTGCACATAGTAAGTGCTGAATAAATAGATGAAAAAGACAGTTAAATATATATATATATATATATATATATATATATATATATATCAAATCAGAGAAGCTCCACTGTAGTGAATAGTGCGAACAAGAATGTAAGGTTCTTGAGGGCAGGGAATGTGCCTCCCAACTTTTTTGTATTATACTCTCCCACGCTCTTAATACAGTGCCCTGCACACAGTAAGCCCTCAATAAATACCACTGATTAACTGAATATATAAGAGAAGCAATGTCGTCTAGTGGATAGATTACGGGCCTGGGAGTCAGACGGGCATTGGTTATAAGCCCAGCTCGGCCACCTGTCTGCTGTGTGACCCCGAGAAAGTCACTTCACTTCTCTGTAACTCAGTTCCCTCATCTGTAAAATGAAGGTTAAGAGTGTGAGCACCTTGTGGGTGTCATGGATTCTGTCCAACCTGATTAGCATGTATCTACCCCGGGACATAGTACAGTGTCTGGCACATAATAAGCGTTTAAGAAACACCTTTGATTGACCTGTCCTGTAGTTCTTCCCTCGTGACCCCACCTGGCGATCGGGTAGCCAATCAATTTATCAATCATCAGAATTTAACCCTGCCCCTTCCAATCTCTTCTGACCTTTCTCATCCCCTGAACTTCAAGCTTTGTCCCTCTCAACCCTCTCACTTTCTGCCTCTCACCCCACTCCCTGGCTTTCAAAATTATTCCTTGTTTCCCTGCTTCCCTTCCCCTCCCACCCCTCAACAACTCCCAACCACACACCTCCATGACTCCCTGGAGCTAAATCCATGAAGCATCCTGGCATTGCAAAACTGAAACTGGGTGTAACTGTAGAAATACTCGTAGGCTGTCCACAGGTGTGAGTTCAATCTACCAAATCATTAATCGTATTTATTGAGTACTTATTTTGTGCAGAGGGTTGTACTAAGTGCTTGGGAGAGTACATTAAAACAGAGTTGGTAGACACATTCCCTGACCACTAAATCAATCAATCGCTGGTATTTAATGAGCACTTACTGTATGCAGAACACTCTACTATGCAGAGTACAGTAGAGTTGGTATTCATTCAATCGTATTTATCGAACGCTTAGTGTGTGCAAAGCACTGTACTAAACGCTTGGGAAGTACAATTCAGCAACTAATAGAGACAATCTCTGCCCACAGTGGGCTCACAGTCTAGAAGGGGGGAGACAGACATGAAAGCAAGTAAACAGTCATCAATAGCATCAACATAAATAAATAGAATTGTAGATGTATACACATCTGGACACATGGAGGAAGTGAACCTTCAGTAGGGCTTTGACATGACATGGTAGATGTGATGAGGGAAGGTGTTTCAGGGCAGAGGCAGGGCGTGGGAAAATTAGACAGAACCAGTCAATCAATGGTATTTATTGAAAACTTACTGTGTGTATAGCCTGTATTTTGTGAGGTTATTAATGGTATTTGTCAAACACTTACTATGAGCCAGGTACTGTACTAAGCATTTGGGAGAGTAGTTTGTAGTCAGCCAGCCAATCATATTTATTGAGCGCTTAAAGTATGCAGATCACTCTACTAAGCACTTGGGAGAGTGTGGTATAACAATATAACAGACACATTCCCTGCCCACACAATCAATCTATCAATCAATTGTATTTATTGAGCGCTTACTGTGTGCAGAGCACTGTACTAAGTGCTTGGGAAGTGCAATCTGGAAACATATAGAGACAGTCCCTACCCAACAGTGGGCTCACAGTCTAGAATGGGGAGACAGAGAACAAAACCAAACATACTAACAAAATAGAATAAATAGAATAGATAGGTACCAGTAAAATAAATGAATAAATAAATAGAGTAATAAATATGTACAATCAATCAATTATATTTATTGAGCACCTACTGTGTGCAGAGCACTGTACTAAGCGCTTGGGAAGTACAAGTTGGCAACATATAGAGACAGTCCCTACCCAACAGTGGGCTCACAGTCTAAAAGGGGGAGACAGAGAACAAAACCAAACATACTAACAAAATAAAGTAAATAGAATAGATATGTACAAGTAAAATAAATACACAGAGTAATAAATATGTACAAACATATATACATATATACAGGTGCTGTGGGGAAGGGAAGGAGGTAAAACAGTGGGATGGAGAGGTGGACGAGGGGGAGAGGAAGGAAGGGGCTCAGTCTGGGAAAGCCTCCTGGAGGAGATGAGCTCTCAGTAGGGCCTTGAAGGGAGGAAGAGAGCTAGCTTGGCTGATGGGCAGAGGGAGGGCATTCCAGGCCCGGGGGAGGACGTGGGCAGGGGGTCGATGGCGGGACAGGCGAGAACGAGGCACGGTGAGGAGATTAGCGGCAGAGGAGTGGAGGGTGTGGGCTGGGCTGTAGAAGGAGAGAAGGGAGGTGAGGTAGGAGGGGGAGAGGTGATGGAGAGCCTTGAAGCCCAGGGTGAGGAGTTTTTGCCTGATGCGCAAATTGATTGGTAGCCATTGGAGATTTTTGAGGAAGGCAGTAACATGCCCAAAGCGTTTCTGGACAAAGACAATCCGGGCAGCAGCATGAAGTATGGATTAAAGTGGGGAGAGACATGAGGATGGGAGATCAGAGACGGGACAGGATGAGAGCTTGAATGAGCAGGGTAGCGGTATGGATGGAGAGGAAAGGGCAGATCTTGGCAATGTTGCGGAGCTGAGACCGGCCGGTTTTGGTGACGGCTTGGATGTGAGGGGTGAATGAGAGAGCGGAGTCGAGGATGACACCAAGGTTGCGGGCTTGTGAGACAGGAAGGATGGTAGTGCCGTCAACAGAGATAGGAAAGTCAGGGAGAGGGCAGGGTTTGGGAGGGAAAACAAGGAGTTCAGTCTTGGACATGTTGAGTTTTAGGTGGTGGGCAGACATCCAGATGGAGATGTTCTGAAGACAAGAGGAGATGCGAGCCTGGAGAGAGGGGGAGAGAACAGGGGCAGAGATGTAGATCTGGGTGTCATCAGCGTAGAGATGATAGTTGAAGCCTTGGGAGCAAATGAGGTCACCAAGGGAGTGCGTGTAGATCGCATATACAAACATATATACATATATACAGCTGCTGCGGGGAAGGGAAGGAGGTAAGATGGGGGATGGAGAGGGGGGCGAGGGGGAGAGGAAGGAAGGGGCTCAGTCTGGGAAGGCCTCCTGGAGGAGATGAGCTCTCAGTAGGGCCTTGAAGGGAGGAAGAGAGCTAGCTTGGTGGATGGGCAGAGGGAGGGCATTCCAGGCCCGAGGGAGGACGTGTGCCGGGGGTCGATGGCGGGACAGTCGAGAAAGAAGCACGGTGAGGAGATTAGCGGCAGAGGAGCGGAAGGTGCGGGGTGGGCTGTAGAAGGAGAGAAGGGAGGTGAGGTAAGAGGGGGCGAGGTGATGGAGAGCCTTGAACCCGGGGGTGAGGAGCTTACAGTCTATAGTCTAGAATAAAATACAATACAAAACAATACAATGCAATACAACACAATAGAGTTGCTAGGTAGGTTTCATGCTCTCAAGGAGTTTACTTTCTAGTAAGGGAGACAGACTGTAAGAGAAAATAAAAACGGGGAAACTGCAGAGTATACGGATTCATTTGTTCAATCACATTTACTGATCACTTACCGTGTAAAAAGCACTGTACTAAGAACTTAGGAGAGTACAATATCACAATAAACAGACACATTCCCTGCCCACAACGAACTTCCAATCTAGACGGGGAGTCAGAAATTAATATAAATAAATTAATTACAGATATGTACATAAGATATGGACATCAGTGCTATGGGGCTGGGGTAAGTATCAAAGTGCTTAGGAGATAAAAGCTCAAGTACATAAATGACGCAGTAGAGAAAGTCTAGGATGGGGAGATGAGAGATTAGTTCAGCGTGACTATAGTACAGTATTCTCGGTACAGTCTCTGCACACAGTAAGCGCTCAAAAATCAATCAATCATATTTATTGAGCACTTACTGTGTGCACACCACCTTACTAAGTGCTTGGGGGAGTACAGTGCTTGGGAGTTGGTAGAATGAATAAAATAGTAATAATGATTTTGGTACCTGTTAAGCACTTACAATGTGCCAAGCACTGTTCTAAATGTTAGGATAGATGTAAGTTAATCAGAGTCCCTCTCCCACATGGGGCTCATACACTTAATCTCCATTTTACAGATGATGTAACTGAAGCCCGTTGAAGTGAAGTTACTTCTCCAAGTACACATAGCGGATCGGTGGTGCAGCTCGTATTAGAACCCAGATCCTATCATTAAATACCATTGATTGATTAATTGAGAGATTAGTCAGGGAAAACCTTCTGGAGAAGATGTAATAAGCAGAAGCCTGTGACACAGTTCCTGCTGTAAAGAACATTTGGGCCAAAGGGGATATTCATCCAACTGGATTAATTGAGCACTTACTGTGTGCAGAGCACTGCACTAAGCGCTTGGAAAGTACAATTCGTCAACAGAGACAATACCTACCCAACAACGGGCTCACAGTCTAGAAGGGAGTGACAGACAAAAAAACAAAACAAAACAAGTAGACTAGCATCAATAGCATCAAAATAAATAAATAGAACTATAGATCTATGCACATGACAAAAAACAGAATTATAGACATGAACAAATATACACAAGTACTGTGGGGTGGGGAGGGGGATAGAGCAGAAGGCAGAAGTTGGGGCGAAGGGGAGGGGAGAAGGAGCAGAGAAAAATGGGGACTCAGTCTGGGAAGTCCTCCGGGCGGAGGTGAGCTCTCATTAGTGTGTCCAGGCTCACCCCAAAACGACTCCAGTAGGAGATGAGAAGAAACAAATACTAAGACCCTCCCCAGAGGCGCCAAAGTTCCGGTTGACATAACAACAAATCTAAAGTGAAAGAAAAGAGAATGAAGGCAAGGAAATTGGCTTCTTCAAAAACGTTAGAATTCTCCCCATCACCACCTTTATGTCCCGGCTCCTCAGGCTGTAGATGAGGGGTTTCAGGGTGCGGGGCACCACGGTGTAGAACACGGTGCAGGTCCAGGGTCGAGGGGGAATCCGAAGGCAGTTTTCAGTAGGCAAAAAACCCAGTGGAGAAAAACAGAGTGATGACCGCGATGTGCAGTAGGCAGGTGGAAAAGGCTTTAGTCCGGCCTTCTTGAGAAGAGATGCTTCTCACCATGGAGAAGACGTGGGTATATGAAATAACTATAAAGAGGAAGCAGAAGAAGTTTAAAGTCGCACTGGAAATGAACAGCAACACCTCCCTGAGGGCATCATCGGAGCAGGCAAGAACCAGTACCTGGGTGAAGTCACAGAAAAAGTGACGGATCACGTTCGAGTCACCAAAAGACAAGGAAAATGTATTGACAGTGTGCGTGAGTCCCAAGAAACCACCCCAAAGCCAGGAGGCGGTGGCCATCTTCCCACAGGCCCCTCGGTCCATGATGATCTCATAGTACAGGGGGAGGCAGATGGTCACGTAGGGGGTCATAGTACATCGCTGTGAGCAGGGAGATCTCCAGTGACCCAAAGCAGGTGACGAAATAGAGTTGGGCAGCACAGCCCAGGAAGGAAATTGATTTATGGTCGGTCGGAAAGTTGTGGATGGATTGGGGGAAGGTGACGGAGATGAGGCAGAGGTCGAGGGTGGACAGGTTCCTGAAGAAGAAGTACATGGGGGTGTGGAGACGCTGGTCAAGGGCAGTGACAGTGACGAAGTCAGGGCCGTCAGGTAGACAAGGAGGAACAGTTTGGCACGGATCAGCTGCAGCTCGCAGATCTCCGAGAATCCCAGCAGGAGGACGTCTGTCACCGTGGAGATGTTGGTCACATCTGTCGGGAGGCCTTTAGGCATCTTGTGAAAGGATCTGATTCCAGACAATCCATCAATCAATCAGTTAGGTATATTGAGAGCTTACTTGAGAGACTACAATCACTGCTATCTCATGTTAACTGTTAATGGCTCTCTGTGATGTCATCACCTGCTTATTGTATTGACATCGCATGTTAATTAACTGCTCTCTGTGATGTCATCGTCTACTTATTTTATTGATGTCATATATTGATTGTTAGCTTTCACCGTGATGTCATCATCTAGTTATTTTATTATTGCCATCACATGTTAATTGTTAAATACTCTCTGTGATTTCATCTACTGATTTTATTACTGCTATTGCATTATAGCTACTGCATGTTAATTTTTAACTACCCGCTGTGCTGTTATTTACCATGCTGACCTCACCATGAACTATCAATTCCCCTGCTACCAACTGCCCTTCCCAGTCCTCACGTTCCCCTTCCCCTCTCCCACCCAGCTCTTTTCCTCCCTCTCCCCCGCCCCCACTCCTCCCTTTCACACCCTCCCCAGAATCCCTCTGTACCCGTGCCAACCCTCAACCCATCCCTTCCAACGCCCTCCCTCTCCTCCTCCCCACCCCTGACCCATCCCAGTTCTCCTTTCTCATCACCACCCCTCTTCCCCCTCTCCCCGTCCAGGCCCCCGCCAACTCATTCCAATCCAAACCCTCCCACCCCTCCCACCATTCCCCCTCCCTCCCCTCCCTCCACAACTGCTGCCAAGTGTGGCCTTTGGAACCCCGCTCCATTATAGGTAAGCTCTCTTTTATCCCTGACCTCTTCCTTTCCAGCTCTCTCCTCCTCCTCCCCTAACCAAAACATGTCTCACTCCGGATGACACGGTCTCTTCTGCTGCTCTCTCTAGCGGAGGCCTCTTCTTCTCCCACTCCCCCAGACTCACCGGAAAAGGAGGAGCAGTCGGATTTCTTCTTGCACCCCAATGTCACTTTCGCACAATCCCCCCTCCCCCGTCCCTTTCCTTGGTGTCGTCCCGCAATCTTTGTGTCATCCTCGACTCCGCTCTCTCGCTCACCTCACATATCCAATCCGTCACCAAAACCTGCCAGTCTCACCTCCACAACATCGTCAAGATCCACCCTTTCCTCTCCATCCAAACCGCTACTCTTCTGGCAGTGTGCCTCTCTCCCAGAACGCCCTCCCTCTTCAAATCGAACAGACAATTACTCTCTTCTGCTTTAAAGCCCTACTGAAGGCCCATCTCCTCCAAGAGGCCTTCCCTGACTAAGGCTTCCTTGCCTCTTTTCCCACTCCCTTCTGTTTAGCCCTGACTTGCTCTTTCTACTAAAGCATGCTTGACTGGCATGTCTTAGCTGACCACCCTGTCTTTGTGTGTCCACTAGATCACACCTGTAATGTAACATGATGTGACATAAGTATATCATCCGGATACCTGAGGAAAAGTTCTATCTATTTAGTTGCTGTGTGCATCACCAGATGTTTTAGAGTGGTGTCTCAGACCTGATAGTCTGGTTTCCCGATATGTATCTCGGATTTACAATTTCAATACTAGTGCTGAAAACCTAGGCTGGTACATTTCAAGGACATGATAGAGGAATATAATTACTCTAGGATTATGGGGGCCTGGATATCTGCACTTGCACCCCTACAGCCTCCTCACTGTACTTCGTTCTCACCTGTCTCGCCGTCGACCCCCGGCCAACGTTCTCCCCATGGCCTGGAATGCCCTCCCTCCCCACATCCACCAAGCTAGCTCTCTTCCTCCCTTCAAAGCCCTACTGAGAGCCCACCTTCTCCAGGAGGCCTTCTCAGACTGAGCCCCATCTTTCCTCTCCTCATCCCCACCCCCCCGCCCTACCTCCTTCCCCTCCCCACAGCATCTGTATATATGTTTGTACATATTTATTACTCTATTTTACTTGTACATATTTACTATCCTATTTATTTTGTTAATGGTGTGCATCTAACTTTATTTCTATTTATTCTGATGACTTGACACCTGTCCACATGTTTTGTTTTGTTGTCTGTCTCCCCCTCATAGACTGTGAGCCCGTTGTTGGGTACGGACCATCTCTATATGTTGTCAACTTGTACTTCATAAGTGCATAGTACAGTGCTCTGCACACAGTAAGTGCTCAATAAATACGATTGAAGGATTGAGAAATGGTCTAGTAAATAAGCACTTAGCATAGCCTAACAACATCAATCAATGGTATTTGACAGCTTACTGTGTGCAGAGAACTGTACTAAGCCTTTGGGACAGTACAATAGAACAAGTTTTTTATGGCATTTATTAAGCGCTTACTATGTGCAAAGCAATGTTCTAAGCGCTTGGGAGGTTACAAGTTGATCAGGTTGTCCCACAGGGGGCTCACAGTCTTAATCCCCATTTTACAGATGAGGTAATGGAGGCACAGAGAAGTTATGTGACTTGCCCAAAGTCACACAACTGAAAATTGGTGGAGCTTGGATTTGAACCTATGACCCCTGACTCCAACGTCTGTGATCTTTCTACTGAGCAATGCTGCTTCTCTCACCTCACCCTCAGTCTCACATAGCTTATGTATATATCCACAATTTCTTTATTTATATTAATGTCTGCCTCACCCTGAAGACTGTAAATTCATTGTGGGCAGGGATGAATCAGTCAATCAATCGTATTCATTGATCACTTACTGTGGGCAGAGGTTAACATGATCCCTTCTCTAAAGAACCTAATAATCTAGTGGTGGAATTATTATCATTATTTAGTATTATGTGCTGTCAGTCAGCACCTATGTACATTCCAGTCAATCATGTTTATTGAGTGTTTACTGTCTGCAGAGCCCTGTACTAAGTGCTTGAGGAGAGTACAGTGTAACAGAGTTGGTAAACACATTCCTTACCCACAAAGAGCTTAGTTAGAGTCAAAGAAGGGGAGACAGACATTGGTATAAACATACAAATTACATCTCTGTACATAAATGCTGTGGGGCTGAGGGAGGGGTGAATAAAGTGTTTTATGTCCACAGACATATTGTGTTATATTATAGTATATTATATTGTATTACATTTTATAGTAAATTACAATTCATTAGTTACATCCAGAATTGATTTATTTATGTTTATGTCTGAAGAAATGGGGATGTGGAGGCTTTGGTCGAGGGTGGTGACGGCGACGAAGAGGAGATTCCCCGTCAGGGCCACCAGGTAGACCAGGAGGAATAGTGCGGCGTGGACCAACTGCAGCTCCCAGACCTCCGAGAACCCCAGTAGGAGGAATTCCCTCAGCGTGGAGATGTTGGTCATGTCTGTCTGGAGGCCTTTAGGCCTCTTCTGATAGGACCTGATTTCAGACAATCAAATCAATCAATCAATTATATTTATTGAGCACTTACTTGAGAGAGTACAATCTGAACAATGTAACAGAGTTAATAAACACATTCCTTTCCCACAAGGAGCTAAATGGAGACTGAATCAATTAATCAATCACATATTTATTGAGATGCGACAGGTGACTATCACCTGTCTACTTGGTTTTTTTGTCTGTCTCCCCCATCTAGACTCTGAGCAGGTTGTTGGGTAGGGACCATCCCAATACCTATATTTGGCTGATTTGTACTTCCCAAGCGCTTAGTACAGGGTTTTGCACACAGTAAGCGCTCAATAAATACGATTGCATGCAAAGTATTGTACTGATCATTTGGGAGAGTAAAATACAACAGAGCTGAAAGACACAATCAAATCAATCGATCAATCATTGGTATTGATTGAGTGGTTACTGCTAAGCATTTGAGAGAGTACAGTACAATCAATGGTATTGATTGAATACTCACCATTCCTTCATTCAATCGTATTTACTGAGCGCTTAACTCTGTGCAGAGCACTGTTCTAAGCGCCTGGAAAGTATAATATAGCAGAGTTGGTAGATGTGTTTTCTACCCATAAGGAGCTTACATTCTGGAGGGGGAGACAGAATTTACCAGCCTATTCGATTCAGGACACCTTCCCATCACAGGGGACTAAACCCAGACTTGGAAACTCGAATTCAGTTCAGAACCCTCATTTCCACGGCTTCCCCATCTGATTCCCCCCACTCCCCAACTCAAAAGAACACACAGACCCTCTTACTCACTCCTTGATCTTCAGGAAACTGCTGTCCCCTGCTCCTTTATTGTTCGGGTGCCCGGAAGTATCACTCGATCAGTGATATTTATCGAGCGCTTACCATAGACGGAAAGAGAGAGAGCACTATACTAAGTGCTTGGTAGAGGACAATACAGTAGAGTTGAAAACATTCCCTGTCCTTAACCGCTTCTGGGAACGGGAAATCAGTTTGCTTAGCCAGAAGCGAGAGGCTGCTGAGTAGCGTGGCTCAGTGGAAAGAGCCCGGGCTTTGGAGTCAGAGGTCATGGGTTCAAATCCAGGCTCCGCCAAATGTCAGCTGGGTGACTTTGGGCAAGTCACTTCACTTCTCTGGGCCTCAGTTACCTCATCTATAAAATGGGGATTAAGACTGTGAGCCCCCCGTGGGACAACCCGATGACCTTGTAACCTCCCCAGTGCTTAGAACAGTGCTTTGCACATAGTAAGTGCTTAATAAATGCCATTATTATTTTTAGACTGTGAGCCCACTGCTGGGGAGGGACTGTCTCTATATGTTGCCAACTTGTACTTCCGAAGCGCTTAGTACAGTGCTCTACACACAGTAAGCGCTCAATAAATACGATTGATGATGATGATGATGGATTCGTCTTCGGACTCCCGGGGTGGACGGTTAGGGGATATCTGCTCCGGGGTTCAGTCTTATCCTTCCCCGAGGTTACGGACAGGAATCCCGCTCACAGCCCAGGAAGTCAGAGTCTCAAATGCTATATGGCATCACGACTTCGCCATGGGGAGGAACAGCCCCCCGCGAGATTGGGATAATTACCTACCACCCCATCTAACAGCCACTGATGCCCCCCAAGTAGGAGGGACTGGGAAACTGAAGAGAACTGTCCTTCCCCTCTTTCAGACTTTGATTCACAGACATGTCCCTGATTTTCTCCTCTATTGGACCCTGATTCCCAGATGTTTTCCTGACTTTCTCTTCTCTCAGACCCTTATTCCCAGATCTTTACTTGATCTTTTCCTCTCTCAGACCCGGATTCACGAACCCATCCTTAATCCTTTCCTGTCTCGGACCCTGATTCACAGACCAGTTCTTGATCTTCTCCTCTCTCGGAACCCGATTGAGATACCTGTCCCTGATCCTCTCCTATCTTGGACTCCATCTCTTCTGGAAGATCACATCATCTCCAAGAGGCCTTCCCTGATAAAGCCTTATTTAAAAAGCCTTCCCACAGCACTCATGTACATATTCGTAATTCATTTATTTATCTTAATTCCCCTTTAGACTATAAGCTCAGATAGGGCAGGAAAAGTGTCTCGCAACTCTGTTATATTGTTCCTTTGTACACTCCCAAGCACTTAGTACAGTGCTCAATAAAATCGATTGATTGATTGATTGATTGATCCCTGCCCACAATGAATTTATATCCTGAAGGGGGAGACAGACATTAATATAAATAAAGAAATTACGGATGTATACATAAACTCTGTGAGACTGAGGTGAATAAGCGTTGTGGTTTACTGGAAAGACGCCGGGCTTGGGAGTCAGAGTTCGTGGGTTCTAATCCCAGCTCCGCCACATATCAGCTGTGTGACTTTGGGCAAGTCACTTAACTTCTCTGTACCCCAGTTACCTCATCTGTAAAATGGGGCATAAGACTGTAAGCCACACATGGGACAATCTTATTACCTTGTATCTACCCTAGGGCTTAGAACAGTGCTTGACACATAATAAGTGATTAACAAATATCATCATCATAAAGGGTGCAAATCCAAGTGCAAGTGTGATGCAGAAGGGAGTGGGAGAAGAAGAAATGAGGGCTTAATCGGGGAAGATTTCTAGGAGGAGATGTGCCTTCAATAAAACAGAGAGAGGGTAGGTTAGATGGGAAGGGGAGGGAGTTGCTGGCAAGAGAAAGGGCTTGGTTCATTCAATCACTCATTCAATCGTGTTTATTAAGCACTTACTGTGTGCAAAGCACTGAACTAAGCGCTTGGGGGAATACAATATAACAATAAACAGACAAATTCCCTGACCACAACAAGCTTACAGTCTAGAGGGGGAGACACATATTAATATCAATAAATACAATTATAGATATGTGTACCAGTGCAGTGGGGCTGGGACGGGGGATGAATAAAGAGAGCAAGTCAGGGTGATGCAGAAGGGAGTGGGAGACTAGGAAAAGGGGGCTTAGTCAGGGAGGAGATGAGCCTTCAATAAGGCTTTGAAGGGGTGGTTATTAATGGGTGAGAAAGACAAGCTTCCTTTCTTTGCCCCAGAAATCCTCTACCCTGTGACTTTTTGGGGCCCAATTGGTCTGGGAAAGGGGAAGGGAAATGATGCTGTGGTGTTATACCATAGTAATGACGGAAAATAATAAGATCTAATTTTTTTGTATAGCACTTTTACCTTTCCAAAGCACTTTCATGTCAGTGATCTCATTTCAGCCTCACAAGAGATGGGAGTCAGAAGGACCTGGGTTCTAATCCCAACTCTGCCTCTTGTATCCTGTGTATCCTTGGGCAAGCCAATTCACATTTCAGTGTCTCAGTTACCTCGTCTGTAAAAGTGGTGAGTAAGATTGTGAGTCCCACATGGGACAGGGACTGGTTCCACCCCGATTATCTTGTAACTACCCAAGCACTTAGTACAGTGCTTGACACATAGTAAGCAATTAACAAGTACCATCATCATAATCATTATTATCATCTGGAAAATGGGGATTAAGACTGTGAGCTCACGTGGGACATGGACTGAGTCCAACCTTATTATACCCTAGCATTTAGAACGATGCCCGGAACCTAGTAAATGCTTAACAATACTATAAAAAAAGAAAAGAATGAACACTGTGATCAGGGAACGGTGTGGAAGCTCGGCGGTCACTGAAGGGTGAGGAGAGAGAGAAGAGAAGGGGGAAAATCAGTGGAGTGTTAGGAAACATCTCAGAGGACCACTGTTCAGGGCAGAGAGAGGGGACTTTTAATCTTGAGGAATGGATGGCCCCCAAGAATCCGCCCCAGGGAGGCCTTCATGTCCCGGTTCCTCAGGCTGTAGATGAGAGGGTCCAGGGCGTTCCGGGGGTTCAGGGGTTCAGACACAGTAAGTGCTCAAAATATACCTCTGAATAATTGTTTAATTGAAGGGACCTGCCAAAGACTAGGGAAAGGTGGAACTGCAAACCAAATATCCTGACTCCCAGTTCCTCATTCTTTCCAGGCTGCTTTCCCGGTTGAGACCTCTTCCATGGGAATCTGAGCCCCCTTCTGTCAGGTGAATTCCTAAGGATTTGGGAGAGTACAGCTTGACTTTGTGAGTGAGGGGATCTCAGCCCTGCATGAGAATTTCCTCTTTGATTCACGGTGATTAAATCCTATTTAGACTGGGAACCCTATGTGGGACAAGAACTTTGCCCAACACGATACAGCTTGAATCCATCTAGCGCTTAGAACAGTGCTTGGCACATAGTAATTGCTTAACAAGTACTGTTGTTAGTATTACTCTTATTAATACCTAATTACTTCTTCCCATAACCTGCTCTTCATTAAATATTGCGTCGTTAACTACCTGTGGGTTCTAGAGAGGATGTGAGAATAAGTTATCATGCCTACAGTTACCCGAGTCTTGGGTTTCAGGAAACGCAAAGGAGATAATAGGGAAGGGGAGGTAGTGTGACCTAGTGGGAAGACCCCAGAAATGGTATCCGGTGGTTTGGATTCAAGTCCCGGCTTTGTCCCTGGATAGCTGTGTGCCATTGTGAGATTAATACTTCGATTTCTCTGGATTTGTCTGAGTGGGAGTAGCATATTGCAGTGATTATAGGCAGGGTCACTCCCCCTTCATATCAGACACAGCATCACTCTCCCCACCGTCAAAGCTGTATTGATGGTACATCTCCCTGTCTAAGCCCTCATTTCCTCTTTTTCTGCGCCCTCCTGCTTCGCCCTTGCACTTGAATTTGTCCCCTTTATCATCCCTCCCTCAGCCCCACAGTACGAATGTCCATATCTATGATTTATGTCTACTGATGTCTTCCTCATCATTTAAACTGTAAGCTCGTCGAGGGCAGTGAACATGTATACAAACGCTCTTATATTATCCTCTCCCACACTCTTAGTATATCAATCAATCGTATTTATTGAGCGCTTACTATGTGCAAAGCACATAGTGCCCTAAACCCAGTAAACAATACATACCATTGATTGATCTGCAATTTATTTTAATGACTGTCTACCCCATAGACTGTAAGCTCCTTGTGGGGAAGAAGCGTGTCTACCAACTTGGATCTTTTGTCCTCTCCCAAGCTCTTAATTCAGTGTTCTGCATGCTGGAAGTGCTCAATAAATACGATGGACTAAGTGATTAAAACGAAATGCTCCCATCTGAAACCCCAAGTGGAGATTTTTCTTATTTCTTTAAGGAATTACGTCCTTTCTCTGTGCCTCTTATGGCAACCTGCAGATTCTCCAAGGAAATGGCCACACTCATGGAGGTTTCGGAATTTCTCCTGCTGGGTTTCTCGGAGGTCCGGGAACTGCAGCTGGTCCTTGCGACACTGTTCTTCCTGGTCTACCTGGCGGCCCTGACGAGGAATCTCCTCATCAACGCCGTCCCCGCCTTTGGCCGGCGCCTCCACACCCTCATGTACTTCTTCCTCAGGAACCTGTCCGTCCTCGACCTCTGCCTCATCTCTGTCACCGCCCCCAAATCCATCCTCAACACCCTGACCTACAAACGGTCCATCTATTATTGGAGCTGTGTGGCTCAAATCTTTCTGGCGATCCTGCTCTCCAGCTCGGAGTTATTCATCCTCATGGCGATATCCTATGACCGCTACGTGGTCATCTGCCGTCCCCTGCTCTATGGGATCATGTGGACCGCGGGGCCTGTGTCAAAATGGTGGACATTTCCTGGCTCAGCAGGGGGCTATTTGGAGTGATGTACTCAGCTGAGATATTCTCCTTAAGCTTCTGAGGCTCCACAAGGTCCAGCAGTTCTTCTGTGATATCCACTCCCTGCTGAAGGCCTCTCGTTCTGAAACACACGTTGTCATCAAAGCTAGTGAGGCAATCGACTGCGTCTTCGGTTTGATCTCCTTCGTCTCCATTGTCGTCTCATATGCGCTCATCTTCCGGGCTATGCTGAGGATGCCGTCCGCCGAGGGCTGGGCCAAAGCTTTCTCCAACTGCCTGCCCCACCTCGTCATCGTCACCATCTTCCTCTCTACGGCCACCATCGCCTATCTCAAGCCCATGACTGACTCCCCCTAAGTCCTGGACCTGCTGGTGTCCGTCTTCTACTCTGCGCTGTCCCCCACTCTGAACCCGCTCCTCTAGAGCCTGAGGAACCTGGACGTGAAGACTGCCCTGGGGACGGTTCTACGGGGGTTGTCCGTTCCTCAAGAATAGAAAACCCCTCTCTTTTCCCTGACATCAGCCCCCTGGGAAGTCTCCTAGCCTGCGGGTCTTTGCCAGCAGTGGCGGCTAGCATCAGGGAATAGATTCATCGAGAATTTCCGAGATCAGTGCTCCAGATTCACTTATTTTCTACCTACCCTGATGACCACGTTTCCATCTTCTCTCCCTGCTCAACTCCTCTCATGGATTCCAACCTTCTCTTAGATTCGGGTGGTCAGCAGTTGTTTTATACTGGAAAATCCTGTTTCAATAATAAAATAATAATTATGATATTATTTATTAAGCACTTACTGTGTGCCAAGCACTGTACTAAATGACAGAGTGGATGCAAGATAATCGCGTTGACAGTCGCTGTCCCACACAAGGCTCAGAGTCGAAATAGCCTAGTGGAAAAGACAAGGGCCTGGAAAGTAAGAGCTCAATAAATACGATCAAATGAATAAAGGTCAGAGGACCTGGGTTCGATTCCCACTTCCACTACTTGCTTGGTGTGTGACATTGGGCAAGTGATGTCATCTCTCTGTGTCTCTGTTTCTTCAAATGTAAAATGGGGACTCAGTACCTGTTCTCCCTCCTATTTATACGGTGAACCCCAAATGAGACAGAAACCTCGACTGACATGATTAATTTGTCGTCTATCCAAGTGGTTAGAGCAGTGCTTGACACACAGTAAATGATTTACAAATACTGTAATTATTATTGCAATAAATAGGAGGGCTTAGGATTTCATCCCCATTTTATGGATGAGTAAATGGAGGCACAGAGAAGATAAGTGACTTTCCCAAGGTTACACAACAGACAAGTGGCAGAGCCTGGATTAGAACCTATGTCCTCCTGGGTTTTAATGGCCTACGCAATGTGCCAAGTAATGGACCGGGCATAGGCTGGTAGTAGTGGTAATAGTAGCAGCAATAGTATTCATTAGGTGCCTACGGAGTACTAAATGCTGGGAAAAAATTCCACAGTTGATATATATAGGCTCAAAATCCAATACTCACTGCTCACCCCAAGTCACCAAACTCATGGTTCTGGCTTTTTTAAAAAATGGTAATTGTTAAGCGCATACTATATGTCAAGCACTGTTCTAAGGATTGGGGTGGATACAAGTTCATCAGGTTGGGCAAAGTCCGTGACCCACACGGGGATCAAAGTCTAAGTAGGAGGTAGAATAGGTATTCAATCCTCATTTTACAGATGAAGAAACTGAGTCCCAGAAAAGTAAAGTCACTTGCCCAAAGTCACACGGCAGGCAGGATTAGAACCGAGCCCAATGTTGGGTAGGGACTGTCTCTATATGTTGCCAATTTGTACTTCCCAAGCGCTTAGTACAGTGCTCTGCACATAGTAAGCGCTCAATAAATATGATTGATTGATTATATTGTATTCTCGTAAATGCTTAGTTGAGTACTCTGCCCAAAGTAGTCATTCAATACATACTACTGAGTTCTTCCTGAGCTGGAGCAGGGGGCAACTGGGTGCTAATTCTGTTTTATTTTAATCTCCCAAGATTTTAGTACAGTGTTCTACACATAGTGAGGGCTCAATAAATACCATTTTTGATTGATTAATGTCAATGGCAAGGAGTGGGGGTGGGTGGGGGGCAGGAATCCCTTGTGTTGGAGGATGGACTGTGGGCTCAACCCGGAATGTGAATGCTAATATTTCGGGGAGTCCAGTTACACCAATGGTGTCTAGTGGTAGTCCCGATGGATACTAAGCCCCCGAGGCACTTGACGTCACGTGGGCAATGTCAGATCACAACATAACGACAGCGTGGCCCAGTGGATAGAGCATGGGCCTGGGCTTGTCTGCTGTGCGACCTGGGGCAAGTCACTTGGCTTCTCTGTGCCTCAGTATCCTCACCTAAAAAATGGAGACTTGAGACTGTGAAACCCACGTGGGACGGGGACTTTGTAAAAACCCATTAGCCTGTTTCCACTCCAGCGCTTAGTACAGTGCCTGGAACATACTAAACACTTAACAAATACAGCAGTCATTATTATTATTATTGTTATTATTATGATTATTATGCACATCATTGTGTAGAGTTCATACAAGTCCATCTGAGCTTGGGCATAGCCTCGGTGTCTGGGTGGGGGAGGGAGGAGAGGAGACGGACCCCTGACTCTATCACTTCCCTGGGGACACAATAACTGTCAAATTCGACTGTCCAGCATAATCAGGATGCTTGGTCTCTCTGGACATGCTTTAGTGTCCCGTGAGTGAGGAAGGTAACACTACCTGTCTGCTAGGTGACCTTGGACAAGTCACCTCACTTCTCTGTGCCTCAGTTACCTCATTTGTAAAACTTTAGCCCTTAGACAGTGCTTGGCACGTAGTAAGTGCCTAATAAATACCATGCCATGTGAGAGATGGACAGTGTCCAACCCGATTTGCTTGTATCTACCCCAGAGCTCAGTACTGTGCCTGGTACATAGTAAGCATCTAACAAGTACCCAGTGCTTAGAACAGTGCTCAGCATACAGTAAGCGCTTACCAAATATCAAAATTATAATTATTATTTTTAAATACCACAATCATTAATATTATTATTACAATGAGCTGTATGAGGAACCTGGCAAGAGGTGTTTTCTCGATGCCATCACAACCTTCAGCCCAACACTGCTCACCCTACTCAAACTCACCGGAGCCGGCCAATATCGTAGACAGCTACTGTAGGCAGGTTCTGGATGCTCACTTTCTGTCCTCGTCTGCTCTCTCGCATTTGTGGCTGTGACGGGAAAGGCTCTGTGGAGTAACCGGGCCTCAGTGGTCCCCTGATTATTTCAGTGTCCCCTCAGAGAAGGCATTCACTGTTTCGGGGTAATGGTTGAGGGAAGGGAGTCCCCAGGGAGAACCAGCCCTGGGTTAGGCCCGAGAGACCTCGCTACCTGTAAGACCCCGGACCCCATGGGTAACTTCATCCCAGAGGTTCAGTAGGGCTCAGACTGGGCCACTGATAATAACTGCAGCATTTGCTATGCTCTTACTGTGTGCCGGGCACTGTTCTAAGCGCTGGGGTGGATACAATAATAATAATAATGACATTTGTTAAAGGCTTACTATGTGCCAGGTACTGTACTAAGCACTTAGACACAGTGAGTCCCACATGGGACTCAGTCTCATTCCCCATTTTATAAATTCTACAGGTTCTCTAGGGGCTAGGGGCTTCCTAACTGCACTTTTCTAAGACCACTCCACTGCATTTCCCTCTCCACTCCTCGGGAACACGATGCCACTTGGGAGGCAGGGGAACGGGTAAATAGGATATGAAGCAAAGGAAATTTGGGCATTGAAACTAAAGTTCAAGACATAAAGGAATGGGGAGATGAATTTGTACCGAACAGGGGGCAGGCCAGCTGGAAACAATGCAGCCTAGCTGTCAGAACACAGACTTGTAAGTCTGAGGATCTGGGTTCTAATTCCCGCTTCGCCCCTTGTCTGCTGTGTGATGTTTGGCGAGTCACATATCTTCTCTGTGTCTCCGTTTCTTCATCCTATTCCCTCCTACTTATTATAATAAAAATTATAGTATTTGTTAAATATTTGCTATGTGTCAAGCACTGTTCTAAGCACTGGGGTAAACAACAAGTTGATCAAGGCAGACGAGGAACTCTCATTTGGGGTTCACCATCTAACTAGGAGGGAGAATAGGTACTCAGTCCCCATTTTACAGTTGAAGAAACAGAGGCACAGAGAATGAAGTCACTTGCCCAAGGGCACACACCAAGCAAGTAGCAGAAGTGGGATTCGAACCCAGGTCCTCTGACTTTCCAGGTCCATATCTTTTCCACGAGGCTATTTGGACTCTCAGCCTTGAGTGGGACAGGGACTTTGTCCAACCTGATCTTATATCTACTCCGGTGCCTAGTACAATGCACCAGAGTAAGCACTTAATAAATATTGTTTTTATTAGTAGTACTAATAGTAGTATTGAAATGGGACTGTCTGATAGAAAAGCACTGCTGACTACCAGAGTCAGAGAGAAGGCTAGAATCCAGTAGGGAAGTTGAACCGGGAGGGGAGAGGGAAACGTGGTAATCAGGAAACATAGAAAATAAGTGAGTCTGGAGCATTGATCTCAGAAATTCTCGATGAATCTATTCCCTGCTGCTAACCGCCGCTGCTGGCAAAGACCCGGTGGCTAGGAGACATCAGGGTGCTGATGTCAGGGCAAAGAGAGGGGGATTTTATTTTGGAGGAATGGATGTCCCCCAAGGATCCTCCCCAGGGCTGCCTTCATGTCTCGTTTCCTCAGGTTGTAGATGAGGGGGTTCAGAATGGGGGGCACCGCGGTGTAGAACATGGACACTAGCAGGTTCAGGGCCTAGGGGGCTGTGACTAATGTAAGTTTTTCAGGCTTCCTGATTTTTACTTTGCATTCACATTAAAAAAACACATTTTCATCATTACTCTTTAACGTTTTTGGTGATGTCTACAAATAGATTCTCTTTCCTGAGCTCACAAAAATATCCAAGTATCTTTCTAGGTCTATATTTACATTCACTTGATATTGTCTTGAAATGATTCTTTTATAAACATATTGCAACTGGGATCAGTGTGGCCTAGTGGAAAGAGTATGGGATTGACAGTCAAAGGACCTGAGTTCTGTACTAACTCTGCCACTTGTCTTCTGTTTGACCTTGCACAAGTCACTTCACTTCTCTGTGTCTCAGTTTCCTCATCTGTAAATTGGTAATTCCCTCCTTCTTCTCCCTTGCCCTTTGACTGTGGCATTCAGCATGTACCTGATCTCTTCCACGATGGTATCCCACCATTGTTTACCTGCGTAATCTAGCCTAAACTGTAAATCTCTTAGTAGGATTTTGTAGGCATTTGTTTAGTTTTGATCATCAGGAGCTCGGAGGTGTTGACACATTTCCTGTATTGTGGTACGAAGTTTTTAAACCTCTGCCATTTTCATAAACCAAGGTCATGGTTTCTAATCCACGCACTGCCACGTGTCTGCTGGGTGACCTTGGGCAAGTCACTTCACTTCTCTGGGCCTCAGTTAGCTCATCTGTAAAATGAGTATTGAGCCTGTGAGACTCACCTGGGACAGGGACTGTGTGCTTAACAAATACCACTATTATTATTATTATTATTTATCATCATCATCATCATCATCATCTTGGTGGTCTCTCTTTGTTGAGCACACAAATTTGATCGCTTCCTAAATCCGCTCTTATCTACTCAATGTCCACATTGAGACCTATCTGAGTTTCATTTTTCTGACAGGGCTGCTATGCACTTTCCACCTAGGACTTAGGAAGTAGCATGTTCTAGTGGATAGAGCACGGAGTGGGAATCAGAAGGACCGGGGTTCTAATTCTAGCTGCACCACTTGTCTTCTGTGGGAGGGCAAGACATTTAACTTCTCTATGCCTCAGTTACCTCACCTGTAAAATGCGTATTAAGACTATGAGCCCTATGTAGGACAGGGACTGAGTCCAGTCTGATCAACTTGTATCTACCCCAGCACTTAGTGTGGTGCTGGCACATCATCAGTACTCAATATTATTTATTAATACAAATAAATAAATTACAGAAATGTACGTTAAGTGCTGTGGGACTGGGGGTGGGGGGCGTGAATAAAGTGAGCAAGTCAGGGTGATGCAGAAGGGAGAGGGAGAACAGAAAAGGGGGAATTAGGGAAGGCCCCTTAGAGGAAATTCTATTTATTCTGACTGTTTTGACACCTGCCTACATGTTTTGTTTTGTTGTCTGTCTCCCCCTTCTAGACTGTGAGCCCGTTGTTGGGTAGGGACCATCTCTATATGCTGCCGACCTTCCCAAGCGCTTAGTAAAGTACTCTGCACACAGTAAACGCTCAATAAATACGACTGAATGAAGTGGGGGAGAGTAATTGTCTATCGGATTTGAGGAGTTACGTTAACCTGAACTGCTTCAATTTCCCACTATGTGAATTGAGTACAATAAATATTTTCGCATCCTGCCCTGGGGTTCAGAGAAAATTGATAAGATGATAGAGATGTGGTACTTTGATTTCCGTTGCTTGATCATTTCAAAGCAAAACTAACGAGAATCATCATTCTCTATACAGAATCTGCAGCTCTCACCTGTGCCCTCATCACCCATCCCGAGTTGATGGGTAATGAAAACAACGTGACAGAATTCGTTCTACTCGGACTTACACCGAATCGAAGGATACAGAAAGTCATCTCTGGTGTTTTTCAATCATCTATCGTGGGAAATATGATCATTGTTGTCACCATACTGCCAGTCAGACTGTGGACTCCACCATGTATTTTTTTCTGGCCTTTTTGTTGTTTATCGATGTCTGCTATTCTTCTGTCAGCACAACTAAACTAATCGTCGACTGTCTCTGTGAGAAGAAAATCATCTATTTCAGAGACTGTATGACTCAGGTCTTTGGAGAGCATTTTTGGGTGGGGCTGAAGTTATTCTCCTCATAGTGATGGCCTATGACCATTCCGTGGTGATATATAAACTGCTCCATTACATGACCATCTTGAACCCTTGTGTGTGTAGTGTGCTGATGGGGGTCGTCTGGACGGGAGGCCTGGTGCACACGACCATCCAGATTCTCTTCATGGTCGATTTACCTTCTGCGGCCCCACATCATCAATCACTTTATGTGTGATTTGAACCCTTTGCTGAACCTTGCCTGCACAGACACCCACACCTCCGACCTCTTTGTAGCCACCAACATTAGGCTGATCTGTCCATCAAACTTCATCATGTTGATGATTTCCTACATCATGATCCTGTGCTCCCTGAAAACATACAGTAAAGAGGGTAGGCACAAAGTGCTCTCCACCTGCGTCTCCCACATCACCATCATCATCCTGTTCTTCGTTCCGTGTATATTTGTGCATATGGTGTCCTCCTCCACCTTTCACATGGATAAAGCTATTGTAGTATTTTACGTGATTATAACTCCTATGTTAAACTCCCTCATCTACACCCTAAGAAGTGTCCAGATGAAAAATGCCATCAGGAAACTATGGAGCAGAAAAGTGACTTCTGAAGATAAATAGGTAACACCCTGTGAAAACGGTGACATCTGTACAAGTGAGGGAGGTGGCAGGCATGGATGTCAGGTAACCTTTTTAGGAAAAATATATAGGACATTCAAAGCTCAGTGATGCACATGTCTCATATGTCTGTTGTATTTCCCCACAGCTTGTTATAGTGTATTGCATTCAGTAGGCGCTCAGGAAATACCACTAACATAAACTGCTAAAGATTTTCTTAGCTGCAGAGGTATTCATCCTCACTTCAGCTTATCTAGCAAGCTTTAGATGTTATGAGCTGGTTTTGCTACTGCTAAAGCTGCTTTCCTTTACCTTTTTATCCTTCTCTCATCTCGAATGAGGAGAAATGAGAGAGGCCCGCTCAATAATGCACTGTCAGACCTGTTCTAGTTTAAAGAAGAAAATAAATGTTTCCTCAGCAACAGGGTGTTGTATTTTTCCCGTTGTCTTTTCCCTATACCTCTACTGAATATCACATTGTACCAGGCATATCATAGTCATTAACTGGAGAATGGGGTGTTTCTAATTTGATTCCTGTGAAGCAGGTCTTAGAAGATGGGAACTCCTTGTGAATTTCAAAACAAACCAATGCTAACTCTTTCTCCAATCAACAATCGGGAGAGGGACATTATTAGGAAGAATGATCTGTGACAGTATTCTACATCCATATCATGATGCATAGCTATGAAGCCAGTCAAAGTGTGCTTTCATTCATTGATTCTGCACTAGATTAAGCAAATCAGAAAAGAAAAACAATTTGGAGGAGCCCAAGATCAAATCAGAGACACTGGAACTGCTTGGCAAATTATTCCAGCCCAAAGAAAGCTACTTAAATAGGTTAGTGTCCAATTTGAGGGATCAATGTTTGCATAAGTCTGCATCTGCTCCTGAAAGTGAGAGCTGTTAGGAACCAATCTGAATCCACTGTGGGAAGCAGCATGACTCTTTGGAAAGACGTAGGCCTGGAAATCAGTGGACTCGGATTATAATCCCAGCTCCTCCATTTATAGGCTGCGTGACCTTAGGCAAGTCACTTCACTTCTCTCAGCCTCGGTTCCCTCATCTGTAAAATGGGGATTAAGGCTTTGAGCCCCATGAAGGACCGGGACTGTGTCCAACTTGATTATGTTGCATCAACTTCAGTGCTTACTACAATGCCTGGCACATAGTAAGCACTAACAAATACCATTTACAAAAAAAGAGAGAAAAGGAAATGACAGAGGGGTTTGTGGTGGTGAGGGAAGAGCAGGGAAAGGGACAAATTTGTCAGTTGGTTTTTACCTTTCTCTCAGTGACACAAGCGAATACCTGATAGAGAATGCATTCGTTCCAAGTGTCATCACAGAAGAAGGCCCTAGACGTCATTAAGCATTTGATTAATCAGGCCTAGAAGCACTTCAGGGTGAGAGCGTCCTCTATCCGGAGGTGATGACCAAGGCATTGAGGCTTCCCATCATACTTCACAGCCTGCTCAAAAATGGAGAATGCTTCTCCTGGTGCAAAGTCTCATCCTAGATGACAGAGTAGTCTACATAATTGAGAGTTGGGTGAGAATTAGTTGCTGCAACCGTTACCGTGAAACTCTGTGGACGTGGGATGAACTAATGGCCCAGGCTGGTATCATCAAACAATCTTTTTGCAGACTTGGAATGTCTCAGAAGCAGCATGGCCTAGTGGATTGAACACAGCCTTGGGCGTCAGAGGATCTGTGTTCTAATCTCAGCTCTAATCTCCGCTCTGACATTTCTCTCCTATGTGACTCTGTGCAAGTCACTGCTCTGTGCCTCAGTTGTCTCATTGGTTAAATGGGGATTATGGCCGTGAGATCCTCATGGGACATAGACTGTGTCCAACCTGATTAGCTTGTATCTTCCCCAGCACTTAGTACAGTGCCTGGCACACAGTCAGCGCTTAGCAAATACCATTAAAAAAAGCCAGGAGGGTGCAAGAGGCAGAGTCTTTGCCTCTATTTCCACTGGGAAGACAGTTCTGGGTCGCTTGCAGGTTGGAGGTGCAGTGGAACCCTGAGTCCTGCTAGGTGATCCTGGGTGTGTGGATGGGTTGCTGAGCTGCAATCAAAATGGACCTCCTCTTTGGAGGAGTCAGCTGTTGGAGAAGAGATTTCCAAACTGTAAGCTCACTGTGGGCAGGGAACGTGTCGGTTTACTGTGTACTTTCTCAAGCGTTCAGTACAGTGCTGTCCACACAGTAAGCATTCAATAAATACCATTGACTATGAAAGCATTCTCTCTAGGCAGAGGGGGCTCTGTCCTCTAAAGTATCTCTGTTGAATTCCTTTTAGGCACGGCAGTCCTGCGATCATGAGACATTCTATCCCTCTATCTAGGCCCTACCCAGGTTAGAAACTGACCATTCCCAGGGTTTTCAAAGTGTTGGATAGTGGTTAGAAAGACACAGGCCCAGTCAACACAAATAATGTACTAATTGCTTCAATTGAAGTTGTGACCAGAACAGAAGCAAAATACTGGAAATAGGTTTACAAGACCCATCTTGGGAAATTTTTTGATAATCTGGGTGGCAGAGGCACTTGTGTGAAAGTGTTGGTCTGTTCTAACTCCGGTTCTTCTTTCAGAACAGATTCAAGTCTTCCTTTTCTCCTCTTTCTTACACCTCTCATTCCTCCACAAACTAAAGGCAGCATCTTAAAATGAATGGTAAATGTTTGGTTTGAGTCAGAATAGTATCATCTCCTACCTACTTTTTCACTCTTCCCACTTTTTCCACAGTCAACCTCCGGGAAAAGGACAGAATGAGGTGCTGAAACAAGGACAGGGACAGGAAGGGGAAGAAAGGGCAAGGGACTGTTTCAGACGGTGGCAGGGAACGTGGCTACCAAATCTGTTATATTGTACTCTCTCAAACGCTTAGTACAGCGCTCTCACACAGTAAGAACTCAATAAATACCACTGATTGACTGAAGGAAAGGTGAGAGGAGAGGATAGTTGGGTTCTTGGAGCTGAAGGGAAGGGAGGAAAGAGATGGAGGGGAGGGAAGAGAACTTAGGGATGAGCAACCCAAGGAGATAGAGATAGATGGGAGCAGGGGTGAAAGTGAAAAAAAAGATTCTTACCACAACCACCCAGCATTTAATATTGTCACCAGTCTGAAAGGCAAAAACAGAAAGTGGTCACCCAAGACCTCCATATTTTTGAGGCCTGGGGTCAGGAAAACCCTGCTGTTCTTTCAGATCTAGAGGCGGTCAGTAAAGGTCACTAGGCATATGCCCAGAGATGGACTCTCAGATACTCAAGCACAAGGGATTGGACAAGGAAGATTAAGCCAAAAGGCCATCAAGAGTTACAGATCAGACATCCCAAACACAGGGTCCACTGGAGGCCTGAAAAACTTCTCAAGGCTCCCTAACCCAGCCCAGAATGACAGAGGTAGTCCTGTAGAGTTGGGGCTGGTCACAAGGTGCCAGAAAAGTCTCTGGAATGAGTCACTGGAATGAGTCAGGAGAAGCGGCAATGTCCGGAAATCCTGTTCCGGCAGGTTGGTGGCAGGTTGGTGGTGATGATGGGAATTCTAGTTCCATCTCTGTGACAAGTTCAGTGTGGGGAAAGAAAGGGAGAAGAGAGACTCAAAAGGATCCTCTCCCCCTGGCCACCAGAACTAGAGCTAGGAACTCCATTCTCCACTTCCTTATTTTTACAGTTTCCCAGACCCTCCCACAGTTTCCCCTGCGATCTCTCTTGCACATGGACTCTTGCCTCACTGACAGCTTCAAACTTAATTATTGCCCATAGAGTTGATCAGGGGAAGTAGAGAAGCTGTGTGCCTTAGCAGAAAGAGTACCAGCCTTGGAGTCAGAGGACCCAGGTTCTAATCTTGACTCTGCCTATTTCCTGCTGTGTGATCTTGGGCAAGTCAGTTGACTTCTCTGTACCTCCGTATCCTCAACTGCAAAATGGGAATTCAATACTTGTTCTCCCTCCTACTTAGACTGTGAGCTCCATGTGAGACAGGGACTGTGTCTGACCTAATTGGCCTGTACCTACCCCAGCGCTTAGAACAATGTTTGATACATAGTAAGCCCTTAACAGATGCCCTAAAATTTAAAAAAAAAAAACAGTAAAGAGGCTGTCTACCAGAGCTGTCCCCTTGAGCTGGGCAGTCCTTGCTTCGAACTTATCATCTTCCTAGGGCATGCTCCACTAGTGATGGATGTGGGACCCTGGCCAGGCTTAGAACAGCTTCAGAGTGGCTGGCCCAGTCCAAATCTTGTGGAGTGTTCTAAGGAACATTGGCTGAAGTTGTCAGGCAGGCTGGGGGGAATAGAAGAATGGAATGTGTGTAGAATGAGTGGTGGGCAGGGAGAGATGCTGACTTACCTTCTAGGTCCTCCTCCCTCAGGTGTAGAATGAGGTCACATTTCTGCGTGTGGGCTCTAGTTTGGCTGTATAGTACATCAGACCTAGTGGGGCTCAACTAATACTATTACTACTGCACTTACTACTGCCTACAATTGCTACTACCAATTATGGTATGTGTTAAGGGGTTACTACATGTAAAACACTGTTTGACACATAGTAACTATTTAAAACAATGTTTGACACAAAGCACTGGAATAGATACAAGTTAATCAGATCAGACACAGTTCCTGTCCCACATGGAGCTAACAGTCTAACTACTACTACTACTACTACTACTACTACTACTACTACTACTACTACTACTACTACTACTACTACTACAGGGGCAGAAAGGGTCTGAGAAGACTGTGACCACAACAGGTAGAACAAATTTGTGTTCTTACATGACAGAGGGATAGTGGGACAGAGAACAGAGGGATAGTGAGGTAGCAAGGGGTTGAGTCATAGTGGTGGTTTGAGACATTTGGATCTGAGAAGAGCTAGGCCTTGCAGCCTCATGGAGAGCGTTATGACATGCCCACGTGAGAGGATGAAGATTTTGTAAGGGAGAGGAACTAGCGACAACGGAGCCAACCAGACTGAAAATATGAAGGGAGAAGGGGGAGACTGATGACTTTTACTCCACTTTGGAAGACTATAAACTCACTGTAGGTATGAGATAGTTTCCATCAATGTTATTGTATTGTGCTCTCCCAAGGGCTTAGTACAATGCTCTGTATAGAGTAAGTGCTCCATAAATACGCACTTAGTACAGTGCTTTGCACATAGTAAGTGCTCAATAAATACAACTGAATGAATGAACACCATTGACTGATTGAAAAGCAGGGAGAACTGTAGCCAACAGCTCAATCCTAGGACCCAGAAATTCCCCCAGCCCTCCGTGTTTCACTCGGGGTAATAATAATAATGATAATAATAATACCAAATAATGTATTTGTTAAACACTTACTAGTTGCCAGGCACTGTATTAAGTTCTGGGGCCGGGGGGCGGGGGGGGGGGAATACAAACAAATTGGGTTGGACACAGTCCCTGCCCCATATGGGACTCACAGTCTTAATCCCCATTTTACAGATGAAGTAATCGAGGCCCAGAGAAGTGAGGCGACTTGCCCAAGGCCCACAGCAGACGAATGGCACAGCCAGGATTAGAACCTATGATGTTTTAACTCCCTTGCCTATGCTCTATCCACTACACCACGCTGCTTCTCCAGGGCTCAGAGACTGCTACCTGTCTAGTTCAGGTGCATTGCCAACAGGCATGTGTGCGCACTTGGGCACACCCATATACCTCTTCCCTGAACACACATCTGGAGAATCCGACTCAGCATCACTGTACCCAAGGCTGCTCCTAAATTGAAGGGGTTGAGTAGGCAGAGAAACAGGTAATCTCCCAAATAGCCCAGAGGTTAACTGCTTTGGCACATCCTTCAAGAAAAAAAAGTAATTCCTCTGAGAGAAGGAGAGAGAATCCTAAGCATTATAATAGAGCTGTGAACTTGTATGGATTCAGGGCATGAAACGCCACCTCCCCTCCCTGTCCTCTCTACCCACTCTTGATGACAAGATTACTGCTGTCAACTCCACCCTGTCTACTCAACTCAACTCACTCGCTCCCCTTTCCCTTTGCAGCTCTTGCACCACTAACCTACAGCCTTGAAACACTGCAACTGTTCACCTCCTTCGCTCTTATGTTCGAGCTGCTGAATGCTGCTGGCGAAAGTCTAAACACCAAGCCAACCTTGTTCCCATTAAATATATCCCTTCCTGCCTTAACTCTGCCCTCTCCTCTGTCAGGCAAAACTATTTTTCCTCCCTTATTGACACCCATGCCCATCACTCTTGTCAGGTGTTCCTGACATTTAACTCCCTCCTCAGGCCCCCTGTTCCTCCCCCTACTCCATCCCTCACCCCCAACTATCTGGCCTCCTACTTCATTAGTAAAATGGCTCAGGTCTGAGCCACCCCTCCCTTTTCTCCATCCCTCCCGCTCTCAACCCTCGCCGCTACACTCACATCCTTCCCAGCAGTATCTTCAGATGAGATCTCCTCCTGCCTCAAGTGCTACTCCATCCACTTGTGCTTCGGACCCCATTCCCTCTCAATGCCCCTTCCCACCTCCCCTCCTTAACTTCCATCTTCAATCGCTCATTATCCAATTGTTCCTTCCCCTCCGCGTTCAAATATGCCTACATCTCCCCCATCCTATAATAAACCTCTCTTGACCCCACTGCTCTTTCCAGTTAATGCCCTACCTCCTACCCCTCCTTTCGAAACTCAGAGAGAATTAGCTACACTTGCTGCCTCGAATTCCTCAACTCCAACTCCCTCCTAGACCGTCTCCAATTTGGCTTCCGTCCCCTACACTCCACCGAAACTGCCCTCTCAAAGGTCACCAATGACCTCTGTCTTGCCAAATCCAATCTATCTTAATCCTCCTCGACCTCTCACCTGCCTTCGACAATGTCGACCATTCCCTTCTCCTCAACACGCTATCCAACCTTGGCATCACAGATTCCGTCCTCTCCTGGCACTCCTCTTATCTCTCCATCCTTTCATTCTCAGTCTCCTTCGCGGGCTCCTCCTCCCTCTCCCGTCCCCTTACTGTAGGAGTTCTTCAAGGGTCAGTTCTTGGTCCCCTTCTGTTCTCTATCTATACTCACTCCCTTGGTGAACTCATTCGCTCCCACGTCTTCAACTATCATCTCTATGCTGATAACATCCAAATCTACATCTCCACCCCTGATCTCTCTCCCTCCCTCCAGGCTCGTATCTCCTCCTGCCTTCAGGACATCTCCGTCTGCCCGCCATCTAAAATTCAACATGTTCAAGACTGAGCTCCTTATCTTCTCTCCCAAACCCGGTCCTTTCCCTGACTTTCCCATCACTTTAAACGGCAGTACCATCTTTCCCACTTCACAAGCCCACAACCTTGGTGTCATCCTTGACTCTGCTCTCTCATTCACCCCACATATCCAATCCGTCACCAAAACCTGCTGGTCTCACCTTCACAACATCGCCAAGATCAACCCTTTCCTCTCCATCCAAACCGCTACCTTGTTGGTTCAATCCCTATCCCGACTGGATTACTGCATCAGCCTCCTCTCTGATCTCCCATCCTCCTGTCTCTCCCCGTTTCAGTCTATACTTCACTCTGCTGCCCGGATTATATCTGGGCAAAAAAGCTCTGGGCATTTCACTCCCCTCCATAAAAATCTCTAGTGGCTGCCTGTCAACCTACGAATCAAGCAAAAAATCTCACACTCAGATTCATCACCTCGCCCCTTCCTACCTCACCTCCCTTCTCTCCTTCTACAACCCAGCCCGCACCCTCCACTCCTCTGCCACCACCCTCCTCACTGTGCCTCGTTCTCACCTGTCCCACCGTCGACCCCTGGCCCACATCCTTGCCCTGGCCTGGAAAGCCCTCCCTTCACACATCCACCAAATTATCTCACTTCATCCCTTCAAAGCCCTACTGAGAGCTCACCTCCTCCCGGGAGGTCTTCCCAGACTGTGCCCCTATTTTCCTCTCCTCCTCCCCTCCCCATCACCCCCCGCCCTAATTCCTTCCCCTCCCCACATCACCTGTATTTATTTGTACATATTTATTACTCTGTCTTGTACATATTTACTACTGCATTGATTTTATTAATGATGTGCATATAGCTATAATTTCTATTTATTCTGACAGTTTTGAGACCTGTCGACATGTTTTGTTTTGTTGTCTGTTTCCCCCTTCTAGGCTGTGAGCCCGTGTTGGGTAGGGACCATCTCTATACATTGCCTAGGTGTACTTCCCAAGCCCTTAGTACAGTGCTCTTTACAGAGTAAGTGCTTAATAAATACTATTGAATGAATGAATCTGCAGCTCAACGAGAAATCTGCGAAGTTGTAGACTGGAAGGAAGGATGGAGAGGCATTAATAAAAGGGTCTCCTCCTTGTGGTCTTTCCTATTTTCTCCAGCTACAGATTTGCAAAGAGTAAGGTCCGTGAGCTGTCCTCGCTGTGAGATCTCGCACACACATCTGGAGAATCTGATTCAGCATCACTGGCTCCAAGGCAGCTCCTAAATTAAAGGAGTTGATTAGGCAGAGACACAGATAATCTCCCAAATAGCCCAGGCTTAACTGATTTGCACATGCTTCAAGGAAAAAAAAGTAATTCTAAACTGTGAGCCCACTGTTGGGTAGGGACCGTCTCTATATGTTGCCAACTTGTACTCCCCAAGCGCTTAGTACAGTGCTGTGCACACAGTAAGCGCTCAATAAATACGATTGATTGATTGATTGATAATTCCTCTGAGAGAAGGAGAGAGAATCCTATGCATTCTCTGTTCTCTGTTAACAGAGCTGTGAACTTGTATGGGATCCCCTTTAAATGTCTGTCTACAGCTCAAAGAGAAACCTGTGAAGTTGTAGACTGGAAGGAGGGATGGATAGGCATTAGTATAATAGGCATCATCCTAATGGTCTTGCCTATTCTCTGCAGCTACAGATTTACGAAGAGAAAGATCAGTGAGCTGTCCCCAGGCATTAACTTTTCAGCCCTCTGCCAGAGCACGTGGTCACATGGTCTTTGTTAACTGAATGTGGTAGGCCAGCTGCCAGCTGAGCTTGATTACCCTGAGACGTTTTGCCTAAATGATTTACTTGTTTTGTGGCCACATATCCAACCTGTGTACCCCAAAAGTGCACTGTGTCCTTCATCTCTAAAGCAGTTTTATCATTTGAAGATCTAAGAGCTGGTATGGTAAAACCCTAAATTCACCATAAAGCATTAAAATTCACAACAGCAACTCAATGTAAGGATTGCTGCCTCATTGACTTTTACAGTTTATCCCTAAATTTCTTTTTTTATGTAATCTGAAGGCATTTAACTAAAAGGGATACTTTTTTTACTATTTTCTCTGATATTTTGGCAATGTCCCTGATTCTCAAAAATATGTTTACCAATTGTACAGATAATTCATTCATTCACTCAATCGTATTTATTGAGCGTTTACTGTGTGCAGAACACTGCACTAAGCCCTTGGGAAGTACAACTTGGCAACATATAGAGATGGTCCCTACCCAGCAGCGGGCTCACAGTCTAGAGAGGGGAGACAGACAACAAAATAAAACATATTAACAAAATAAAATGAATATAATAAATGTATACAAGGAAAATAAATTAATAAATAGAGTATTAAATATGTACAAACATATATACATATAAACAGGTGCTGTGGGGAGGGGAAGGAGGTAGGGAGGGGGGATGGGGAGGGGGAGGAGGGCGAGAGAAAGGAGGGGGCTCAGTCTGGGAAGGCCTCCTGGAGGAGGTGATCTCTCAGTAGGACTTTGAAAGAAGGAAGAGAACTAGGTTGGCGGATGTGCGGAGGGAGAGCATTCCAGGCCAGGGGAAGGCCGTGGGCAGGGGGTCGACGGCGGAACAGGCGAAAACGAGGCACAGTGAGGAGGCTAGCGACAGAGGAGCAGAGGTTGTGGGCTGGGCTGTAGAAGGAAAGAAAGGAGGTGAGGTAGGAGGGGGCGAGGTGATTGAGAGCCTTGAAGCCGAGAGTGAGGAGTTTTTGCCTGATGCGTAGGATGATTGGTAGCCACTGGAGATTTTTAAAGAGGGGAGTCACATGTTCAGAGCATTTCTGCACAAAGACAATACGGACATCAGAGTGAAGTATAGATTGAAGTGGGGAAAGACAGAAGGATGGGAGATCAGAGAAGAGGCTGATGTAGTAATCCAGTCGGGATAGGATGAGAGATTGAAAGAGCAGGGTAGCGGTTTGGATGGGGAGGAAAGGGCGGATCTTGGCAATGTTGCAGAGGTGAGACCGGCAGGTTTTGGTGATGGATTGGATGTGAGGGGTGAACGAGAGAACAGAGTCGAGCATGACACCAAGGTTGCAGGCAGATAACGTCATGACTCCGCACACATTTTTATAGTCTCATTGTTAAAGCCATATAAGTGTGGGGCATCACAATACAACTGACTGTGGATAATCACTAGTTCACCTGAATTTTGTTTTTATTGTCTTTATGGTATTTTTTAAGCACTGTTCTAAGGGCTGGGGTAGATACAAGCTAATCAGGATGGATACATTCCAGGTCCCACATGAAGCTCACAATCTTAATCCCCACTTCACAAATGAGGTAACCGAGGCCCAGAGAAGTTAAGTGACTTGCCCAAGGTCACAACAGTAGAGAAGTGGAGGAGCTCAGATTAAAACTCAAGTCCTTCTTACTCCCAGGCCTGGGCTTTATCCAGCAGGAAACACTGCTTCTCACAAAATCTTGTGGCATCTCCTTGAACTGTGAGAATAATACTTTGAATGGAAATCCTATAGGTGAGATGTAATAATAATAATAATAATAATAATAGCATTTATTAAGTGCTTACTATGTGCAAAGTACTGTTCTAAACGCCGGGGAGGTTACAAGATGATCAGGTTTTCCCACGTGGGGCTCACAGTCTTAATCCCCATTTTACAGATGTGATAACTGAGGCACAGAAACGTTAAGTGACTTGCCCAAAGTCACACTGCTGACAGGTGGCAGAGTCGGGATGTGAACCCATCACCTCTGACTCCAAAGCCCGTGGTCTTTCCAGTGAGCCAAGCTGCTTCATTGGTGTTCACCAATGCATACTGATAAAGAGAGAATGTTTGAAAACGAATATTTGAACCCAGGACTGAAGTGATGTAAGGATCAATCCAATATGCTAAAATGATCAATTAACCAAGGGGTGATACAGAAAGCTGGGTGAAAGCACATAAGTGGAAACAAAGAGATAGAATTCCTTCTACTTGTTGAAATCTTGCACCAACTGAACTCTGATTATGAGAGTTAGTCATGTTAGGCTATCAAGATCTGACATTCAATTACATCAAAACTTTCTTACTTGAGTTATTTTTCAGTGATGGGCTGGCTGCAGACTAGTTACACAAATTCCCCTTCCCCCAAACGGAGCCCTTTTGAAGGCGCATTTCCAAGAGGCCTTGCCCAACTAAGCCCTCATTTCCTCTTCTCTCACTTTCTACATCCCTTCTGAACTTGGATTTGCACACTTTATTCACCCCTCCCTCGGCTCCACAGCATTTATGTACATATCTTTAATTTATTTGTATAAACGTCTTTCTCCTCCTTTCAACTGTAAACTCATTAGGGGTAGGAAACATATGTACCAACTCTGTTATATTACATTCTTCCAAACGCTTAGTACAATGCTATTCCCTCAGTAAGTGCTCAATAAATATGATTGATTGGTTGATTGATTGCTTAGCAGGATGCCTGGTACATATTCAGAAAATTTTGCTACACTATTTCTTGTTCCCATTGACTTTGTGGGCTCAAAACTCATCACTGGTATGAGCACCAGAATCTTTTCCTGTCGGATGCATTTCTTTAAGAAAATAAAATCATTCTACCTGTTCTAGTCACTGTCTTCTCAGACCCCCTATTATAGTAATAATAGCAGTAATACTAATAGGAGGAGAAGGAGGAGGGGAGGAAGAGGGGAGAAGGGTAAAGGGGAGAAGAGGAATGAGTTGCAGTAATGACATTTAATGAGCACCCACTGGGAGTAAAGGACTGTACTTGACACCTGGGAAACAGTAAATAGATACATGATGCTTCTGTACATATCTTTAAATTACATACGGTAAATTATTTATACTAATTTCTGTCTCCCCCTATAATTAATTAATTAATTAATTAATTAATTATGACATTTTTAAGCACTTACTATGTGCAAAGCACTGCTTTAAGCGCTGGGAAGGTTACAAGTGCTGGAGAAGCAGCGTGGCTCAGTGGAAAGAGCCCGGGCTTGGGAGTCAGAGGACGTGTGTTCTAATCCCGGCTCCATCACTTGTCAGCTGTCTGACTTTGGGCAAGTCATTTCACTTCTCTGTGCCTCTGTTCCCTCATCTATCATGTCCCATATGGGACAACCTAATCATCCTGTATCCTCCCAGCTCTTAGAAAAATGCTTTGCACATAGTAAGCACTTAACAAATGCCATCATTGTTATTATTATTATTACAAGGTGATCGGGTTGTCCCATAGGGGCCTCACAGTCTTCATACCCATTTTAGAGATGAGGTAAGTGAGACACAGAGAAGTTAAGTGACTTGCCCAAAGTCACACAGCTGACAATTGGCAGAGCTGGGATTTAAACCCATGAACCTCTGACTCCAAAGCCCATGCTCTTTCCACGGAACCATGCTACTTCCAGTAGACTGTAAGTAAATTGTGGGCAGGGAACATGTATGTCAATTGTTGAATTGTACTCTCCCAAGCACTAAGTACAATGCTCTCATATAGTAAGCATTCAATAAATGCCATTGATGATGATGGTGATTAAGGGCCCAGTGGGATATCTAAGTGGAAATGACTTGGAGGCAAGAGGGATGTGGGATTGCAGGTTAAACATGACGGGTAGGGCTAAAGAAGTAGATTTGGCAGTTCATTCATTCATTCACTTTATTGAGCACGAACTGTGTGCAAAGCATGGAACCAATCACTTAGAAGAGTAAGATAAAAACAACAGACATGGTCCCTGCCCACAATGAGCTCACAGTCTAGAGGGGAAGACAGACATTAATACACAAAAATAATTATGTAATTACAGATATATACATATATGCTGTGAGAAGTTTTCCATATGCAGGTCATAGCTGAAACTATGAAATTGGGTAAGCACCAAGAGGAAATGGCCATAGAAGCAGAGGGAACTCCACCGAAACTGCCCTCTCAAAGGTCACCAATGACCTCCTTCTTGACAAATCCAATGGCTCCTAGTGTATCCTAATCCTCCTCAACCTCTCAGCTCCCTTCGACACTGTGGGCCACCCCCTTCACCTCAACATGCTGTCCAACCTTGGCTTCAAAGACCCCATCCTCTCCTGGGTCTCCTCTTATCTCTCCAACTGTTCATTCTCAGTCTCCTCTGTGGGCTCCTTCTTCCCCTCCCATCACCGTATTGTAGGTGTTGCTCAAGGGTCAGTTCTTGGTCCCCTTATGTTCTCTATCTACACTCACTCCCTTGGTGAACTCATTCGCTCCCACGGCTTCAACTACCATCTCTACGCTGATGACACCCAAATCTACATCTCTGCCCCTGCTCTCTCTCCCTCCTTCCAGGCTCGTGACTCCCCCTGCCTTCAGGACATATCCACCTCGATGTCTGCCCGCCATCTAAAACTCAATATGTCCAAGACTGAACTCCTTATCTTCCCTCCCCAACCCTGACCTCTCCCTGACTTTCCTGTAACTGTAGACGGCACTATCATCCTTCCCATCTCACAAGACCACAACCTTGGTGTTATCCTCGACCGCTCTCTCTCGTTCACCCCACACATCCAATCCATCACCAACTCTGCCGGTCTCACTTCCGCAACATTGCCAAAATCCGCCCCTTCCTCTCCATCCAAACCGCTACCTTGCTGGTTCAATCTCTCATCCTAACCCGACTAGTCCCTTCTAGACTGTGAGCTCGCTGTTGGGTAGGGGCCGTCTCTATATGTTGCCAACTTGTACTTCCCAAGCGCTTAGTACAGTGCTCTGCACACAGTAAGCGCTCAGTATATACGATTGAATGAATGAATGAATGAATGAATGACTGGATTACTGCATCAGCCTCCTCTCTGATCTTCCACCCTTCTGCCTTTCCCCACTTCAGTCCATACTCTACCCTGCTGCCTGTACTATTTTTGTGCAGAAAAGCTCTGGGCATGTTACTCCTCTCCTCAAAAATCTCCAGTTGCTGCTTGCCAACCTACGAATCAAGCAAAAACTCCTCACACTCAGCTTCAAGGTCCTCCATCACCTCGCCCTCTCCTACCTCACCTCCCGTCTCTCCTTCTAAAGCCCAGCCCTCGCCCTCCGCTCCTCTGCTGCTAACCTCCTCACTGTACCTCATTACTACCTTTCCCGCCATCGACCCCCAGCCCACGCCCTTCCCCTGGCCTGGACTGCCCTCCCTCTGCACATCTGCCAACCTAGCTCTCTTCCTCCCTTCAAAGCCCTACTGAGAGCTCACCTCCTCTAGCAGGCCATCCCAGACTGAATCCCCTTTTTCCTCTCCTCCTCCCCATCTCCCCAACCCTACCTCCTTCCCCTCCCCACAGCACCTGTACATATACTTGTACATATTTACTATTCTATTCATTTTGTTAATGATGTGTATATAGCTTTAATTCTATTTCTTCTGAGGATTTTGACACCTGTCTACATGTTTTGTTTTGTTTTCTGTCTCCCCCTTCCAGACTGTGAGCCCGTTGTTGGGTAGGGACCGTCTCTATATGTTGCCGACTTGTACTTCCCAAGCGCTTAGTACAGTGCTCTGCACACAGTAAGCACTCAATAAATACAAGTAATGAAGGAATGAATAACAGAGCCTTATGAAACACGCATAGCTGAGAGAGGAGAGGTGACACAGTCTGACACAGAATACACGCAATTGGACCGACTCTGAGTAGGAGACATTTTAAGAATTTCTAGTCTGATGCTTTGTCCTCATGAAATCGATTAGCCTTAGAAAGTGAATCTGTGAACCCCGAAGCTAAAGCTAGATTACTGACAACATAAGAAATGTCGTTGAGCTTTTATCTTATTGGTCTTAAAAACTTCAAAATCTTTGTAAAGTGTATTCTATTAATTACATTGCTTTCTCTGTTCGTTCAATCATATTTATTGAGCACTTACTGTGTGCAGAGCACTATACTAAGCGCTTGGGAAGTACAAGTCGGCAACATATTGAAACGGTTCGCACCCAACAACGGGCTCACAGTCTGGAAAGTTCTTTCTGAACTACTTTTCATTTCTTTGAATTCTGGTACTTTCTGGCTTTCTGGCTCTGACATCATCTCTGCCCTTCTGAGATTCTGTTTTTGCCTTTCTGAATCCCTCTGTGACTCCATTTATGACTCTCCTTCCCTTTGCTTCCATGTTTGTGTGTGCTTTCAGTGGCTGTGTGAGGTTTTGGGGAGGTTTCCTCTTACTTCCTTAGAAATCCCCGATCCACCAACCCGTTATCGCTGCCCACTTCTGTCATAGTGTAGTTGATAGAACATGGTCCTGGGAGTCAGAAGGCTCCAACGCTTGTCTGTTGTGTGACTTTGGGCAAGCCAATTAGCTTCTCTGTGCCTCAGTTACCTCATCTGATCCTAATGCTTAGGGACTTTGTAACATTCCTGTCTTTCCCTCAAATAACCATAACTTTCCCTCTAGTGTAACCAATTATGAATGACCTGTATACAAATTGCTTCAAATCCTTCTGAAAGCTCCCAACACTTTGTGTCTGTACAGCGTCCTGTGCTCAGTAAATGCTCACCAGTTGCTGCATGAAGAAGCATTTCGTCTGCATTGTTTTGAACCTAGCACCTTCATGCTTTGATGGTTCTCCCCACATGCTGGGTTGAGGGATTTACTAAACCCCAAGGAGAAGAGTAATGAGAAGCAATGTGACCTAATGGACAGAGACTAGGTCAATCAATCAATCGCATTTATTGAGCACTTACTTCGTGCAGAGCACTGTACTAAGCGCTTGGGAAGTACAAGTTGGCAACATATAGAGACAATCCCTACCCAACAGTGGGCTCACAGTCTAAAAGGGGGAGACAGAGAACAAAACCAAGCATACTAACAAAATAAAATAAATAGAATAGATATGTACTAGTAAAATAAATGAATAAATAGAGTAATAAATATGTACAAACATATATACAGGTGCTGTGGGGAAGGGAAGGAGGTAAGATGAGGGGATGGAGAGGAGGACGAGGGGGAGAGGGGGAGGTGTCAGGTGTCAGGTGACAGGAGATCTGTGTTCTAATTCTGACTTTGTTATGTTTTTATGGTATTTATTAAATGCTTACTCTGTGCCGGGCACAGTACTGAGTGCTGGAGTATTTGCAAGCTAATCAGGTTGGAACCAGTTCTTGTCCCACCTGGGCCTCACAGTCTTAATCCCCATTTTACAGATGCTATAACTGAGGCACAGAGCAGTGCAGTGCAGAGAGGCGGCAGAACTGGGATTAGAATTCAGGTCCTTCTGACTCCAAGGTCCATATTCTATCCACTAGGTCACACTGCTTCTCATGTCTGCTATTCCACCTTCCCCGTAAACTGTGCGACCTATCTAGAATAGAGACTGTGACCCGTCTAATTATCCTGTATTTACTCTAGGGCTTAGCACAGTGTGTGACACATAACCATTATTATTATTATTATCATTATTATTGTCATGCAGGTTTCCTATCTGGTTTGTGTTAGATTTACAATTCAAGCTAAATTTTTAGGAGTCTTTTTAGAACTCTGGTAAATGTTAGTCATAGCGCCCATTTCTGGAGCCACAAATGCCACAACTGGGAACAACGGGCAGGTAAGAGAACAGACAATTGGGAAGTTTGTTATCTATGGAAAGGACGCTGATGTGAAGGCTACTGTATGTTATCAAGTTGACTGTATTTCACAGTTCGTCCAGGAAGGTCCTGATTTTGGATGCTTCCTAGCTGCTCTGTTTAGTTCTTGAATGATATCAACAAGTTGTAGTAGTACCTGCAAGGCTGGGACCTGCAATGGGTTATTTTACAACTGCATTCAACTCCAAATTGCACGTTTCTGGGTGGAAAGAGACCCAGGAGTCCCCTCCATACTGCCTTGATCCAGAGAGGAAGGCGGAATAAAAATGGACGGGCTCTCACTCTGAAACCCATGATTTGGGGAGGGGGTGTCGTAAGGCCACATCTTCCCGAATTCACAGTCCCTGAGACTTTTTAAAGAAACTAAACCCAAGAATATGAACATTGAGCTGGATTATGGTGATCTGGCTTTAATCCCCACTTTCAATAGTGGCCCGTTGGACGTTGGTAAAAGGACCCTGAGCAGAGAAACAATTATCTCAATATTCTTGTGTGAAAATGACCCCAGCCCTTTCAACCATACGTGGCATATATTGAGCCCTTAATAAATACCATGATTAACAAGCTGGGAACAGTAAAACCAATCTTGAGGAGAGCTTATAGAAAATTGAGCTGTGGTGGTTGAAACAAAAACTCCTCATTATTGGCTTCAGAGCTCTCCATCACCTTGCCCCTACCTATCTCACCTCCCTTCTCGCCTTCTACATCCCAGCCCTCACACTCCGCTCCTCTGGTGTTAGCCTTCTCACCATGCCTCCATCTCACCTATCCCGCCATCGACCCCTGGCCTGGAACACCCTACCTCCTCAAAACCACCAATCACTCTTTCCCCCTTCAAAGACCTACTGAAGCCTCACCTCCTCCAGGAGGCCTTCCAGACAAAGCCCTCCTTTTCCTCAGTGCCCCCTCCCTTCCGCGTCACCTTGATTCACTCCCTTTGCCTTTCCCCCGGTTCCCACGCCACAGCACTTATATATACGTATATATCTGTACATCTATAATTCTATTTATTTATATTGATGCCTGTTTAATTGTTTTGATGTGCATATATCTATAATTCTATTCATTTATTTTGATGTCTGTTTACTTGTTTTGATGTCTGCCTCCCCCCTTCTAGGCTGTAAACTTGATGTGGGCACGGATTGTCTCTCTTCATTGCTTAATGGTAGTTTCCAAGCGCTTAGTGCAGTCTATACTTCACTCTGCTGCCCAGATTATCTTTGTGCAGAAACGCTCTGGGCATGTTGCTCCCCTCCTCAAAAATTTCCAGTGGCTGCTTGTCAACTTATGAATCAAGCAAAAACTCCTCACTCTCGACTTCAAGGCTCTTCATCACCTTGCCCACTCCTACCTCACCTCCCTTCTCTCCTTCTACAGCCCAGCTCGCACCCTCCACTCCTCTGCCACTAACCTCCTCATTGTACCTCGTTCTCACCTGTCTCGCCATCGACCCCTGGCCCACGTCCTTCCCCTGGCCTGGAATGCCCTCCCTCTACACATCCACCAAGCTAGCTCTCTTCCTTCCTTCAAAGCCCTACTGAGAGCTCACCTCCTCCAAGAGGCCTTCCCATACTGAACCCCCTATCATCTCTCCTCCTCCCCATCCCCCCCGCCCTACCTCCTTTTTCTCCCCACAGCACTTGTATATATTTCTACAGATTCATTATTCTACTTATTTTACTTGTATGTGTTTACTATTCTATTTATTTTGCTAATGATGCATATATAGCTATAATTCTATTTATTCTGATGGTTTTTACACCTGTCCACATGTTTTGTTTTGTTGTCTGTCTCCCCCTTTCAGACTTCGAGCCCGTTGTTGGGTAGGGACCGTCTCTACATTTTGCCGACTTGTACTTCCCAAGAGTTTATTTAGTACAGAGCTCTGCACACAGTAAGCACTCAATAAATACAAGTGAATGAATACATGAATGAATGAAAGTGTTTTGAGTTCCTTTATGAAGCGTCATTTAATCATCTCAAGACTAATTTAACAAGGATCATCGTTCTGTTTACCAAATCTGCAGCTGTTACTTGTGAACTTATTGCCTACCTCGAGTTGATGGATAATGAAACCAGTGTGACAGAATGCGTTCTGCTGGGACTCACACAGGATCCAAAGATGCAGAAAATTATCTCTGTTGTGTTTTTAATAATCTACATTGTCACTGTGGTGGGAAACCTGTTTGCTGTGGTACCCATAGCTTCTAGTCAGACTCTGGATTCCTCCACGTATTTCTTTCTGGCTCATTTGTCATTCATTGATGTCTGCTATTCCTCAATCAACACACCTAAACTGATCGTCGACTCCCTCTCTGAGAAGAAAATCATCTATTTCAAAGGCTGAATGACCCAGGTCTTTGGAGAGCATTTTCTTGGCGGGGCTGAGATCATTCTCCTCATGGTGATGGCCTGTGACCATTATGTGGCGATATGCAAGCTGTTGCACTACGCAACCATCGTGAGCAGACATCTCTGTAGTTCACTGGTGGCCATGGCCTGGGCTGGAGGCTTCCTTCCTGCCACAATACAGATTCTCTTTATGGTGCATTTACCATTCTGTGGCCCTAGTGTCATCCACCATTTCATGTGTGATTTATACCCCTCCCTGAAACTGATCCGCTCTGATACACACACCTTGTGCCTGCTGGTTGCTGCTAACAGTGGCGGCATGTGCATGTTAATCTTTGTCCTATTGATGATTTCCTATGCCTTCAGCTTGCACTCCCTGAAGACCCACAGAGCCTCAAAGCTCTCTCTACCTGTGCCTCCCACTTCACTGTTGTCATCTACTGCTTTATTCCATGCATATTTGAATATGTGCAGCACACAACTACCACATCCATTGACAAGGCTGTTGCAGTACTTTATACTCTGATATCCCCCATGCTAAATCTCTTCATCTACACGTTGAGAAATGCAGAGTTAATAAATGCCATTAGAAAACCAGTGAGCAAAACAGTGACCTTTTGCCTCAAATAAGTGGCAACTTAGGGAAAGGGTGATTAATACAAATAAGGAAATGAGCTGCAGAGTGTTCTTCCCCTCTTTTTTGGAGAACACACACTGTGATGATCAAGGGAAACTTGGTCAATGGTTTTCATTGATTTTAGGTCAGTGGTCAAATGAACATCATTTCTTTGATAATTTGGAAATCTTCCAGTTTTAGATGTTTTACCACCATCCTCCGGCAACATGTCGTTCATTTATAGCCTTTTCTAATGCAAGAATAGAGAATAAAGGACGGGAGTGTCATTAAAGGATGAGGAGTATGGTCTAATGGAAAGAGCAAAGACCTGGGAATCAGAGGAAGTGGATTCTAATCCTGGCTCTGCAAATGGCGTATTGTGTGACCTTGGACAAGTAACTTAATGTCTATTTCCTCAACGTAAATTAGGGGTGAAATATCTGTTCTTCCTACTACTTAGGCTGTGAACTCCATGTGATACAGAGACCGTGTCCAATATGATTAGCTTGTGTCTACCTCAGCACTTAGTACAATAGTTCACTCATAGTAAGCACTTAAATAATAATAATAATATTAATAATAATAATGGACACTGCGGGAGCTACTCTGTAAAAGTATTTATTGAACACCCATTGAGTGTACTCTACTAAATGCAGTTCACTGTGCTAAGTGCTTGGGATGGGAAATTGTAAAGAAGCCTTCCATGCCAACTGGTAGCATATATTCTGATTCAGTGAGAGATGCTCATTAATATGGGGGTGGCTTTACCCCATTGTTTTATGTTGTCGAGTCGTCTCCAACCCACACGAACTCCCAGATCGCCTCACCTCCGTCTGCAATCGTTCTGGTAATGTACGCATAGGTTTTTCTTGGTAAAAATACGGAAGTGGTTTACCATTACCTTCTTCCTCGCAGTAAACACTAGTCTCTACCCTTGACTCTATCCCATGCTGCTGCTGCCCAGCACAGGTGAGTTTTGAGTTGCAGCAGATTGCCTTCCACTCACTAACCACTGCCTAAGCTTGGAATGGAATGGGCATGCCTCTACCTGACTGCCCCTCATTCATTCATTTATTCAATCATATTTATTGAGCGCTTACTTTGTGCAGAGCACTGTACTAAGCGCATGGGAAGTACAAGTTGGCAACAGAGATGGTCCCTACCCAACAACGGGCTCACAGTCTAGAAGGGGGAGACAGACAAAAGAGCAAAACATGTGTTCACATGTCAAGTCATCATAATAAACAGAATTAAAGCTAGATGCACATCATTAACAAAATAAAATAAATAGAATAGTAAATATGTACAATTGAAATAGAGTATAAATCTCTACAAACATATATACAGGTGCTGTGGGGAGGGGAAGGAGGTAGGGCGGGGGGATGGAGAGGGAGAGAGGAAAAAGGGGGCTTTGTCTGGGAAGGTATCCGGGAGGAGGTGAGTTCTCAGTAGGGCTTTGAAGGGAGGAAGAGAGCTAGCTTGGTGGATATGTGGACGGAGGGCATTCCAGGCCAGAGGGAGGACGCGAGCCTGGGGTCGACGGCGGGACAGGCGAGAACGAGGCATAGTGGACACGTGCGGTAATCCAGTCGGGATAGGATGAGAGATTGAACCGGCAGGGTAGCAGTTTGGATGGAGAGGAAAGGGCAGATCTTGGTGATGTTGCGGAGGTGAGACTGGCAGGTTTTGGTGACGGATTGGGTGTGAGAGGTGAATGAGAGATCAGAGTCGAAGATGACACTAAAGTTGCGGGCTTGTGAGACGGGAAGGATGGTAGTGCCGTCTACAGTGATGGGAAAGTCAGGGAGAGAGCAGGGTTTGGGAGGGAAGATAAGGAGTTCAGTCTTGGACATATTTAGTTTTAAATGGTGAGCAGACATTCAGCTGGAGATGTCCTGAAGGCAGGAGGAGACACGAGCCTGAAGGGAGGGAGAGAGAGCAGGGGCAGAGAAGTAGATTTGTGTGTCATCAGCGTAGAGATGATAGTTGAAGCCATGGGAGCGAATGAGTTCACCAAGGGAGTGATGTAGATATAGAGAACAGAAGGGTACCAAGAACTGACCCTTGAGGAACCACTACAGTAACGGGATGGGAGGGGCAGGGGGAGCCCGCAAACCCTCCCGTAGCCGAGGTTGTTAGAGTACTGAAAATTCTCCAGATGAGATCATGAGAGGGTGCTTTACCCTATAGCTCTACTGAATAATGGATCAGAGAAGTTTCCGAGATCAATCAATATTATTTACTGAATGCTCACTGTGTGCAGAATACTGAATTAAGAACCTGGAAGAGGACAATAAAACTGAATGGGTATACATGATTCCTGTCCACAAAGACTTTACAGTCAATAAGGCGAGACAGGCATTACACTTGTAGATGAGGTCACTGAGGCATAGAGAAGTTAAGTGACTTGTCCAAGGTCACGCAGCAGACACGTGGCAGAGCTAGATTATAACCCAGGTCCTCTGATTCTCAGGCTTGAGCTTTTCCTAGGAACAACTTCTCTAGGATCCACTTGTCAACAAACTGTTGTGGAGTACCAATTAATTTTAAAATCAAGGTTATTTAACACCCTAAACGCAAACAAGAATCTCCAACAGTGACAGAGACCTACATACTGACCCTCAATTCTTCACATTCTTAAATGATGCAAAAATAGAAAAAGAAGTAGAAAATAGAATCAAGACCATTAATGCTTACTTTAAGGAAGTGGGAACCTACATGGCAACCAGATCCAAATGAATCTGAAGGTGGATGGAGCAATGATAATAGAGCAATTATAGTACATGAAAGAGACAAACCGCATGGTCTATTGGAAAAACCATGGGGCTGGGAGTCAGAGGATGTGGGTTCTAACCCCCGCTCTGCTTTTTGCCTGCTGTGTGACCTTGGACAAAGCACTTAACGTTTCTGTGCCTCAGTTCCCTCAACTTTAAACAGGGATTCCATGCCTGTTCTCCACGTACTTTGACTGTGAACCCCATGTGAGACAGAGACTGTTTCTAATCTGATGTCTACCTACCCCTGTGCTTAGAACAGTATTACACACATAGTACGTGCTTAACAAGTACCATAATGAACAGATGCCACATCTGACCTCTAGAAAAGTTCCAACAACCCTGTCTATGAACCATACTTAGTATCCAATGACAAGAACGGGTCATAAACAAGGTAGTCCTGGCAAACAGGCAATCCATCCACATCAAAGTATCACACTCTACCAAGCGCTTACCACATTGTTCCTTACCTAAACGCTCGATAAATACCACTCAGTGATTGATCAAAGCGATTCTGTTCCCTTTGTCTTTTTCACTGGGTGGGACGCTATAGGAAAATGGATGACCCAAGCAACTCAAACCGCTGCTCTCGGGTGAGCTGAAATAGGGTAACGATAGGCAGGGTGGGCAACAGAATCAATTCATTAATCGATTTATCAGAAGCAGAAATGATTTCAACATCAAGTGAAACTCCTCACTATTGGCTTCAAAGCTATCCATCACATTGCCCCTTCCTACCTCACCTCCCTTCTCTCCGTCTACAGACCAGCCCACACACTCTGCTCCTCTGCTGCTAACCTCTTCACCGTGCCTTGTTCTTGTCTGTCCTGCAGTCGACCCCTGGCCCACGTCCTACCTCTAGCCTGGAATGCCCTCCCTCCATACATCCGCCAAACTAGCTGTCTTCCTCCCTTCGAAGCCCTACTGGGCGCCTACCTCCTCTAGGAGGCCTTCCCAGACTGAGACTCCCCCCTTATCCTCTGCTCCTCCTCCCCACCCCATCGCCCCCACTCCCTCCCTCTGCCTTACCTCCTCCCCCTCCCCACAACACTTGTGTATGTTAGTACATATTTATTACTCTATTTTATTAATTATTTGTATATATCTATAATTGTATTTGTTTTGATGGTATTGACACCTGTCTACTTGATCTGTTTTGCTGTCTGTCACCCCTTTCTAGACTGTGATCCCGTTGCTGGGTAGGGACTGTCTCTATACATTGCTTAACTGTAGTTTCCAAGCGCTTAGTACAGTGCTCTGCACATAGTCAGCCCTCAGTAAATACGATTGAATGAATGAGTGAATTAAGAAAAAAGTACATTGGAAAGCCAAGACTCTTGCTGCTGGTTATGGTTGTCATGATGAGCAAGTTGCCAATCATAGTAATGCTGTAAACGGCTAAAACCACTACAAATATTATTTTCTGCATCTCCGGATTCTTTGTAAGTCCCAAAAGAATGAATTCTCTCATACTGTTTTCATTCTCCATTCAGTCTAGGGGGACAGTGAACGCACAGATGAGAGTCACTCTTCCTGCCAAGAAAACACAAAGATAATGAACATCCTCACTACTGACATCTCAAATTTATATGAGCTACTTGTCCATGGAGCATTAGATCAGTCTGTCCTGCTGTATTCTACCTCAAATGCTCCATTAGTGGCTAATCGAGAGAGACAAAATTGCCTCTGACCCCTGGTGGGCACTCCTTTCATCAAAAAACAACAATGATAATTGTTTAATATGTGTCAAGAACTGTTTTAAGCCCTAGGGAAGATACAGTATGATCAGGTCAGACGAAGTCCTTTATCCCATACAGCATTCACAATCTAATTTGGAGAGAGAACAGGCATTCAATCTCCATTTTACAAATGAGGTAACTGAGGCATAGAAAAGTTAAATGATTTGCCGAAGGTCACACAGCAGGCATGTGGCAGGGCTGGAATTAGAACCCAGGTCCTCTGACTCCCCACTTGGCGCTCTTCTAATGCTTAGAATCATGCCTGGCACGTCGTACGTGCTTAAAAAATACCATTACTTTTATTATTATTTTTTCCACTAAGCCATGCTGCTCCTCAAGCTGTGCTAATCTTGCATGATGAGCCCCATGAACAAGGATTGTGTCCAACACTATTACCTTGTATTTAATCCAGCTCTTAGAACAGTGCTTGGCATATAGTAAGCACTTTTCAAACACTATTATTATTATTATTAATATTGTTATTACCCATACACCAAATGCATGAAACTAGGCTGCAGTTTGATCAAGCCTCAGTCAAAATCTCTTCAACCGAAGATAAGGTACTCGTGATCGGGAACATGTCATCAACTCTGTTATTGAGAAGCAGCATGGCTAAGTGGAAAGAACCCGGGCTTGGGGGTCAGAGGTCATGGGTTCTAATCCTAGCTCTGCCACTTATCTGCTGTGTAACCTTGGGCAATTCACTTAACTTTTCTGTGCCTCAGTTCCCTCATCTGTAAAATGGACTTTAATACTGTGAGCCCCGTGTGGAACAACCTTATTACCTTGTATCTACCCCAGTCCTTAGAACAGTGCTTGGCACATAGTAAGTGCTCAACAAATACCGTTATTATTATTATTATTATTATTGTTATTATTACTCTCCCAAGCACTTAGTCCAGTACTTTGCACACAGTAAGTGCTTAGTGAATATGATTGAAGGGTCTTGAGCAGCTGTAGCTGAGGTTCCCACCAGATCCAAAACTGGCTGCTAAGGCTGTAGAGAAAGTAAAGCAGTCAGATAGGACAGACACCAAATCCTCAACCTCTCGAGCCTTATGTTTAATAATGCTCAGTCTTTATGATAATAATAGCCATTATGGTATTTGTTCATTCATTCATGTATTCATTCAATCATATTTATTGAACGCTTACTGTGTGCAGAGCACTGTACTAAGCGCTTGGGAAGTACAATTTAGTAACAGAGACAATCACTGCCCACAACAGGCTCACAGTCTAGAAGGTGTTTACTGTGTGCCAAGCACTGTAATAAGCACTCGGGTAGACATAAGATAATAATAATTATTATTACTATGGTGTGTGTTAAGTGCTTACTGTGTAGCAAGCACTGTTCTAAACGCTGGGGTAGAGATAAGTTAATTAAGTTGGACACGGTCCCTGTCCCACATGGGGCTCACACTCTTACCCCATTTTACAAATGTGGTAACTGAGGCACAGAGAACATAAGTGGCTTGCCCAAAGTCACACAGCAAGCAGGTGGCACAGCCAGGATTAGAACCCAGGTCCTCTGACTCCCAGGCCTGTGTCCTCTCCATAGATCATGATGCATCAACATCCTTTCTTCAAATCTACCCAAAGGCAGTGACCAGTTACTTAGCCCATCAAAAGATCTGAGTGTAGCTAGAAATGGCAAAATGGGTAGAGCCCAAGCCTGGTAGCCAGAAGGTCTTGGGTTCTAATTATGACCCCTCCACTTGCCTGCTATGTGGCTTTGGGCAAGTCACTTACCTTCTCTGTGCCTGTTACCTCATCTGAAAAATGGGAATTGAGCCTGTGAGCCCCACATGGGGCAGGGCCGGGTTCAACCCAATTTGTGGGTATCCACCCCAGCTCTTACTACAGTGCCTGGCACAGAGTAAGTGCATTGTTATTATTATTATTATTATTATTATTATTATTATTATTATTATTATTATTATTTACAGAACAAGGAGGGCCAGGTTTGCAGACACATCGATGCCCACCATTTTAAAGTAGAAGCAAGACCAGCATGTTTCAAAGGTCAGCCCACCAGTGAACCATGTGGCACCTCCTTCCCAAGCAATTTCTCTTTGCTGACCCACCAGGTAGTCTGGGGACAAAGGAGCACATACTTGGCCAAAGATTATGTCAAAGGTCTTCAAATAAAACCAGCTGTGTTTGAGGTCAGATAACATTGAGAATTATTCTGTTAATTTATACATAATTACATATTGATTGGGTTGCTCAAAATGGCTGAAAGATTTAGTCCTTTTTTCAAGGATGAAAGTTATTTTTAAAGCAAATTATTTTATTAAAAAAGAGTTTTTTTTTTTACCTACAGCAAATTATAGCTTCTCCATAATGAGAGAATCACTCCAGGTTAGGGTGTTGCAAAGACTGTACAGGCAACAGAAGGATGCAAAAACATTTTGAAATTTTACATTGAATAAACTGTTGTGCTCTCCCTATTCCCTTGTTTTATATAAATATCACCACTCGTGAATTTTATTTCAAAATCAGATTCATTTTTTGACTCTAGTATTAGTACTCAGCATTTAATAGAAGTGGCACTGTACTTCTGCAAATCATGAGACTGCAAATCATAACATTTATTCAATGCATTTCTGCAGCCATGATGTAGGATGCAACGAGAAATCTGGATGCAAGAATTTGAACATGCTTCCACACCTCGGGAAAACTCTCCAATCTGGACAGATTTTCAAAAGCATTGCAAGATAATTATTCAGGAGCTGCAGCAGATACATGACTGTACCCTTGAGTTTCACACCCAAGAAAGGAAGTGAAAATGATTGCAAACCACTTCTCCAAATCAATCTGACTTTCCAGATTGATAATCGGATACAGCATGAGCCTGGGAGTCAGATGGTCATGGATTCTAATCCTGGCTGTGCTACTTGTCTGCTATGTGATCTTGGCAGTCAATTCATTGCTCTATATCTCAGTTACCTCATCTGAAAAATGGGGAATAGAGGCTGTGAGCCCCACATGGGACAGGGACTGTTTCCAAGCCTATTTGCTTGTACCCACCCCAGTACTTAGTAAACTTCCTGACACATAGTAAGCACTTAATAAATACCACAGTTATTATTACCTAGACAGCACACTGCCTAAAGCTTAGAAAACCAATAAGAAAGTGGAACAATAGAATCTACTGTTAGTGTGGAAAAAATGTGGTATCAGGCTCCAGACCAAACTAAAGGTCTTCAGAGCCATAGTATAGTCTAACCTTCTCCGCAGTAAGGATTCCCACACCACCCATGTTTATGTGGATATAACCTGGAGATCAAGTACTGAGTTTTCCACCTATTTTGTAACCTCTTTAACAGTGTGCATTACGTACAATGCCAAATCTCCCTAAGTCAATGAGTATTACTGACTTGTTGATTGTCTACATAAAGTGTGCCATGAAATTGACACCTTGTTAGAGAGCCAATTTTTTTAAAAAAACTACAGGTTTACAATGTCATGCACATCAATTTCTACCCATCGGGTTATCTCTCTACCACTCCTAATGCCCCACACTCCTTCCTTTCCCCTCTACTTGTGCTTTTTTTATCACTTTGACCCCCATCATGGTTTGTTGCTACAGCACTCATTCATTCATTCATTCATTCATTCAATTGTATTTATTGAGCACTTACTATGTGCAGAGCACTGTACTAAGTTCTTGGAAAGTACAATTCAGCAGCAAATAGAGACAATCCCTGACCATAATGGGCTCACAGTCTAGAAGGGGGGGAGACAAACATCAAAACAAGTAAATAGGAATCAATAGCATCAATATAATGAATATAAATATATAGAATTCTAGATATATATGCATCATTAATGAAATAAATGGAATTATAAATATGTACATATGCACACACAAGGGCTGTGGGCTAGGGAGGTGGGTATAGAAGAGGAAGGGAGTTGGGGAGATGGGGAGGGGAGGAAAGGGGGAGAAGAGGAAAAAGCCTTTCCTATTCCAATAACCTTGATTAGACACAAAATACACACACACACACACACACACACACACACACACATACACACACACACACTCCTCTTTACCTGCCTCTCTGGTCAGCCTGGGCCTCAGGGCTTGCATATTTAGCAGAAGAGATGAGAGTTATTTGGGGGCACAGGCATGATACAAATTCACCTGCTCCACTAATCTGGGCGACATCTCTGAACCAGAGTGCTCAGAGACACATTCTACATATGCTCTCTCCACTTTAACTTTATGACTGCACTGAATACTTGAAATATTGATGCACAATCATCACCAACTCTCCCAAACCAATACTAAAAAAAAACCAAAGCCCCCGAAACAGAGCTTGAGTGAAAGTGATATCTGGGAGAGTTGACATAAAATGCCGAAAGGTTGGAACACTTACAGAAGCTGCATTTCTGGATGCTGATCGCGCCCACTGATTTGGGGAATTTTTCCATCCCTGTAAACCTTTTGAGAAAAAAGACAGAACTCAGCTTTGGGGTGGGTAGTCCGGATGACGCTACCAAGAGGCTGGGAAGTTGGCAAGTTGGCAAGAGGTTGGCCAGTGCTGTAATTCTTTCCATTATAAAGCACATTTTGGAAAATCATTCCACATCCCAATGGCTGGAAACTTGCGTTCAGCATGGAGATGAGGAGAACTCACTGATCTCTTTTGCATATTTACAACCACAGAAAACAAAAGCGTAGGGTAGGAAACCCCGATGAGGTAGCCATCTCTAGTACCATCTGCTCCTACATGGCATGTGTTTTTTCTCAGGCTACTGAGAGCTATTAAAATTGCGTTCTCTAAAAAGGTCAGGAACCTAGTGCAGTAAACTTCAGCTCTGCAGCTCTGAGGGATTACCTTTCTCCTGCATAGCTCCCAAAAAACCCCACTCAAAGCCTGTGTTAATTTGGCCAATTGTGTGGGGAAAATATCTAGACCAGTGCCTAATTGGATTCTTTCATTTTGACCTGATAACACCTTCCAGTCTATGTCTGAGAAAGCTTCATATCAGGTAGAATATAGGGCACAAAGGGAAGAGGCTTAGCACCCTATGGATATATTTTGAATAACGACATTTGGTTTACATCACTGGAATGTTCCCAGTGTTACCCGAAGTGAATTCAGTACCCCAATGAATTTATCACCTTCCCGGACTTAAATCTGCCAGGGTTTCAGTGTCACTAGAGCCACTTAGAGGTGAATAAACCAGCTGGAGGAATAGGATTCTTTACCGTGGATAAACATCTACAAGCAGGTAGTCCAAGATGAAGTTCACAAAGGAAGCTCATCCTATCCTTATACCTCCCGCTAAGGGATCCTAATACAGTAGTAAATCTCAGAATATTTACTGGAAAAAGTTGTAGGGTGAGTAGTGGTCCAGTTTCGAGCCATCAGGTTTCCACCTGGTCTGCCTCTGGGTCCCTATTTGCATATTAAGAAACTGCCCTTTCTATTTCAGCTTTTGCCACTGAATTTTGCAGCTCGGAAGTGGCACCCAGGTTTTGAAGACCCTTAGAGGGCAATGAACCAACTCTAGATGAAATGGATGGGTTAGGGGGTCCCCCATCCCCAGGATAAATGTGGCATGTTCAGGTGACCTTGGAAAAACTTCCTCAAAATGGTACATAGGACATCATTACGTTAACCTGCATAAGGGATGTAACATCTTTTGGGTATATTTGTCTACTATTCACGAGGGTCATCAGTGGCCACCCTACAAAGGGGAGTTTTCAGGAAGTACATGAGGGGGAATCTGGAAATCAATGGTCTCAGTGGAGGGGAATTAGGTCTTGAAGGAGGGAGAGATGTGGTTGAGGTGGCAGGTAAAGAGATTATGAGCAGAAGGGGCAATTCAGAGCTGGAGGGGTAAAGGATGGAATTTAGGACAGCAACGCTGGTGTGGCATCGGGCAATTAGAAGCCCCTGAATGTGTGACTAATGTTGCTGGGATGGTGTTGGAAGTCATCAGAGTTGAGCAGCAGGCAGAAACAAGAGGTCAGGGAGTCTATAGAATTACCAATGTGAATTTGGAAGTTTCCAAAGGTCAGTGCAGGTGACTGTAAGCTCACTGTGGGCAGGAAATGTGTCTATTTCCTGTTCTATTGTACTCCCCCAAGCATTTACCACAATGTTTTGCACAGAGTAAGCACTCAACAAATAAGATTGAATGAATTAATGAATGAAGTGATGTGAGTGATTGTGATTGACTGATGATGTAATGTGACTGGGATAGTCTGATTGCATTGTCTCTACCCCAGTACTTATTACAGAGCTTGTTACATAGTAGGTGTTTAATTTATCATCATTATCATTATTATGTGGTTTATGGTATTTGTTAAGTGCTTACTAAGTGTCAAGCACTGTTCTAAGTTCTGGAGTAGATAAAAGTGAATTGGGCTGGACACAGTCCCTGTCCCAAAAGGGGCTCACAGTCTAAGTAGGAGGAAGAAAAGGAGAACTGAGGCACAGAGAAATTAAGTGACTTGCCCAAGGTCACACAGCAAACATTTGGCAGAGCTGGGGTTATAAGCAGGCCCACTGAATACCTGGCCCATGCTCTTTTTACTAGGCCGTGTTGCTTCTGATTGAAAAGAGGAAGGTGAAACAATAATTAAACTCATCTGGAAATGCATCAGGCCTAACTGGGCTTAAGGAGCTCAGAAATAATGACCAGTAACAGGATCCTTGAGTCACCAACAGAGCTGGACTGTTGGTGACTCAAAACGTCATCCAAGTGTCTACCCATAATAATAATTGATAATAATAATTGTAACATTTGTTAAGTGCTTACTATGCTTTAGCCACTATTCTAAGCACTGGAGAGGCTACAAGAAAATCAGGTTGGACACAGTCACTGTCCCACATGAGGCTCACAATCTTAATCCCCATTTTACAGCTGTCATAGAGAAGCAGCATGGCATAGTGGGTAGAGCATGCTCCTGGGAGTCAGAAGGTCATGGGTTCTAATCCCAGTTTAGCCACTTGTCTGCTGTGTGACCTTGGGTAAGTTACTTCACTTCTCTGGGCCTCAGTTACTTCGTATGTAAAATGGGGATTGAGACTGTGAGCCCCACGTGGGACAGGGACTGTGTCCAACCCAATTTGCTTGTATCAATCCCAGCGCTTAGTACAGTGCCTGGCACATAGTTAAGCTCTTAACAAACACCATCATTACTATTATTGTTATTACAGATGAGGTAATGGAGGCAAAGAGAAGTGAAGTGAGTTGTCCCAGATCAAACAACAGTCATGGGGCAGAGCCGGGATTAGAACCCAGGTCCTTCTGACGCCCCAGTACCTGGTGGTACCCTATGATTTTTACCCTTTTCCAAAGAGGGGGATAGAAAGCAGTCCCTAACCCTGCCCCTCAGTGACATCATGCTGATCATCAACAATCCCAAGAAGTCTCGTCATTGAGTCCTCCCCACAGCAGATTGCATCCCAAGGTGGATGAGGTGGGGGTTGTCCAACCCTGGTCATGGGGTCGATCTGTACTGGGGAGTCAGTGTTGATGGGGACAAGGTTCACCTAAGCCAAATGATGGGGAAAATTGAGGAATTGAGAAATAGCATGGCCTAGTGGATAGAGCACAGGCCTGGGAGTCAGAAGGACCTGGGTTCTAATCCTGACTCTGTCACTTGTCTTTTGTGTGACCTTGGACAAAGCACTTCGCTTCTCTGGGCCTCAGTTCCCTCATCTGTAAAATGGTGTTTAAGACTGCAAGTCCCATGTGGGACAGGGACTGTGTCCAACTTGACACAGTTGGCTTGACTACCCCAGTGCTATAGTACAGTGCCTGGTATGTAGTAAGTGGTTAACAAATGCCATAAAAAATTACCTGGTTTATCTGACTGGATTAACTTGTATCTACCCCCAGCGTGTAGAACAGTGCTTGACGCAGAGTAAGCGCTTAACATCATAATTATTATTAATTACTGATTCACTTCCCAAAGGTAGCACAGCCAGAGGAATTTCCTGCGTGGATATGCTAGATCCAGGATAGATCCATCCATGTATGGAACCACTCAATCGATGCTATTTATTGAGCACTTACCGTGTACAGAGCACCATACTAAGCACTCGAGAGAGTACAATACAAAGGAATTAGCAGGCAGGTTCCTGGCCCATAACAAACCTACAGTCAACATTGAAATCAACAGCGAAATTGCTCACTCACCCACTTAACTGAGGCAGTGCATACCCTCTTGTTCACTTTTCTCTCAGCAACTGTGATTGCTCCTCAACCCACCTATCTCACTATCTCCCCAGCATTCCTCCTGTTCCATCTCCACTGTAATAATCATACTATTAATAATAGTGATATCTTTAACCCCTTAGTAAATGCCAAGCACTGTACAAGATACAAGATAATCAGGTTGGACAGAGTCCCTACCCTACACGGGGCTCACGGTTTAATGGAAAGGAAGAACAGGTATTCTATCCCCATTTTCCAGATCAATCTGTAAGTGGTACTTATTGAGCACTTACTATGTGTACAGCACTTATGGGGATAATAAGGAAGTTAAATGACTTGTGCAAAGTCACACAGCAGGCAAATCAGGGAGCTGGGATTAGAAACCAGCTCTCAACTCAGAGGCCCATGCTCCTTCTATTAAGTCACATTTATCTCTGCCATATACTGAGCTCTTCCTAAGTGCTAACATACAGGGTGAGCCTCGATCCCTATGGTAATCACCTTCGGAGGTAAATAACCCTGAGGCAGGGTGAGTCAGTGTCTGGCCTTCCTCCTTCCTTGTGCCCTCTGGCAAATACAGCCTCACCTGGTTCTTGTCCCTCTGAGATCTACACTGGCCCACTCCAGTAAGACTCTCAGATGAGTGGGCCAGTGTAGAACTCAGAGAGACAAGCACCAGTCAGCCAATTAGTCATGCTACCACACACGCTCCCTCAGACAAATATGCATGCTCCAACTCATGTCATGCAGCAACACATACACTAACAAATACATAGAAATTCAGAAACTGATTTCTGTCAAGTAATGGCTGGGAGTAGTTATCCTTACCTGTACCATGGTGATTACCATTCATTCCCACCCAAGAGCCTTTTCGTGGGGACGGAGGAGAAAATCTGGACAAGTGAATAATCCCTCCCAATCACACCATCGGATTGGCGATCCTGAATCCATCTGCTCATTAATTCACTTACGTATTTTATTTAGACCTATATCTTGCTCTCAGCTGTGGAAAGAGCCATCAATTCATATCTAATCTATCTCCCATTATATACTAAGCTTCTTAATAATAATGATGGCATTTGTTAAGCGCTTACTATGTGCAAAGCACTGTTCTAAGCGCTGGGGCGATACAAGGTGATCAGGTTGTCCCACGTGGGGCTCACAGTCTTAATCCCCATTTTCCAGATGAGGTCATTGAGGCTCAGAGAAGTGAACTGACTTGCCCAAGGTCACACAGCAGACATGTGGCAGAGTCGGGATTCGAACCCATGACCTCTGACTCCAAAGCCCGGGCTCTTTCCACTGAGCCACACTGCTTCTTAAGGGCAAGGACAGCAACTTTTGCATCTTTGGTAGGATCCCCAAACATCTAGTAAATACACAGCTCTGCATTCAGTAATTAAGTTGTGACTGCATCCATGAAAGAGAATCTCTTGCACATTTTGTTGCAGGAGTTAACGTTTTCTGGCACCTTTCCATACGGTTGAACATGGCTCGAGCACCAGTGCCCAAAGTTGAAGAGTTGGATCTGAACTACCAACAGATCATGGGTGTGGTTTGTTTTTACCATAGTGGCAGTGGTTTGCACGGAGTCATCCACAGTCTCTCTCCTCTGACAAGCATTGTGAGATGACTGCTAGGTGGAATGGGTGCAGTCTCCCTAAACAGAACTACTCAATTCAAACTTTCAACACCATTGCAAATAATGTTTCACTGAAGTTCTCCTGCCACTATTGCTCTACTCCAATCAATTCTAATGATGTTGGTTTTAATAAGTGGTAATCCTCTGTGATTTTCTGTGTGTGTGTGTGTGTGAGTATGGATATAGAGGTAGTAATATTTATTTACTTCCAGTTGGTGCAGTGTACATGGCTTAGGAGAAAGAGCATGGGCTTGGGAGTCAGAGGACGTGGGTTCTAATCCTGCCTCTGCCACCTGTCTGCTGTGCGACCTTGGGCAAGCCACTTAACTTCTCTGTGCCTCAGTTTCCTCATCTGCAAAATAGGAATTAAGACTGTGAGCCCCAAGTGGGACAACCTGATTATCTTGTATCTATCCCAGCACTTAGAACAGTGCTTGGGATATAGTAAGCGCTTAACAAATAACATCATTAGTTTATTTATTTTTTACTTGAGCAGTACCCAGTAACAAAGAGATATATATTTCCCAACTGCAAGAAGCTTGCACGCTAATGAATGAGACAAACATAAAAATATTTGCTACTAGAGAGAAGGGAAAATACAGAAATGATAAGCTCATATCCATTACTACTACTGTACTTATCCAAGTGCTTAGTTTAGTGCTCAGCACATTGTAGGTGTTCAGTACATACTCTTAACTGAGAGTTGGGAAGATGATGTGTGTCTGAATTGGGGGACTTAGGTTTTGGGCTCCAGAACTATGGGGTCAGTGAGAAGCAGCATGGTCTAGCATGAGTCTGACAGTCAGAAGGACCTGGGTTCTAACCCCGACTCAACTACTTGTCTGCTGTGATACCTTGGGCAAGTCACTTAATATCTCTGTGCCTCAAGTACCTCATAAGTAAAATGAGGGTTAAGACTGTAAGTCCTATGTGGGACCTGGACCATGTCCAGGCCTGAACAAGCTAATCAGAGAGGACATGGTCCAGAACAGTGCTTGGCATATAGTAAGCACTTAACAAATACCATCATTATTATTCTACCTCAGCACTTAGCACAGTGCCTAGGCTAGTAAATGCTTAACAAACACCATTTAAAAAAACCCAGAAAAATTGTAGGGTCTGTGTCAGCTACCTTTGTAAATTGTTACTTCTTTCTGTCATGAAATTACTAAAGATGACTCAAAGTGAAATTACAGCAAGGGTGGGGAATGAAGGGAGGTGGGGACAGTGCTTGGTCCCCTTCTGTTCTCAATCTACACTCACTCCCTTGGTGACCTCATTCGCTCCCACGGCTTCAACTATCATCTCTACGCTGATGACACCCAGATCTACATCTCTGCCCCTGCTCTCTCCCCCTCCCTCCAGACTCGCATCTCCTCCTGCCTTCAGGACATCTCCATCTGGATGTCTGCCCGCCACCTAAAGCTCAAAATGTCGAAGACTGAGCTCCTTGTCTTCCCTCCCAAACCTTGTCCTCTCCCTGACTTTCCCATCTCTGTTGATGGCACTACCATCCTTCCCGTCTCACAAGCCCGCAACCTTGGTGTCATCCTCGACTCTGCTCTCTCATTCACCCCTCACATCCAAGCCGTCACCAAAACCTGCCGGTCTCAGCTCCGCAACATTGCCAAGATCCGCCCTTTCCTCTCCATCCCAACCGCTACCCTGCTCATTCAAGCTCTCATCCTATGCCGTCTGGACTACTGCATCAGCCTTCTCTCTGATCTCCCATCCTCGTGTCTCTCTCCACTTCAATCCATACTTCATGCTACTGCCCGGATTATCTTTGTCCAGAAACGCTCTGGGCATATTACTCCCCTCCTCAAAAACCTCCAATGGCTACCAATCAATCTGCGCATCAGGCAGAAACTCCTCACCCTGGGCTTCAAGGCTCTCCATCACCTCGCCCCCTCCTACCTCACCTCCCTTCTCTCCTTCTACTGCCCAGCCCGCAACCTCCGCTCCTCCACCGCTAATCTCCTCACTGTACCTCGTTCTCGCCTGTTCCACCATCGACCCCCGGCCCACATCATCCCCCGGGCCTGGAATGCCCTCCCTCTGCCCCTCTGCCAAGCTAGCTCTCTTCCTCCCTTCAAGGCCCTTCTGAGGGCTCACCTCCTCCAGGAGGCCTTCCCAGACTGAGCCCCTTCCTTCCTCTCCCCCTCGTCCCCCTCTCCATCCCCCCATCTTACCTCCTTCCCTTCCCCACAGCACCTGTACATATGTATATATGGTTGTACATATTTATTACTCTATTTATTTATTTATTTATTTATTCATTTTACTTGTACATTTCTATGCTATTTACTTTATTTTGTTGGTATGTTTGGTTTTGTTCTCTGTCTCCCCCTTTTAGACTGTGAGCCCACTGTTGGGTAGGGACTGTCTCTATGTGTTGCCAATTTGTACTTCCCAAGCGCTTAGTACAGTGCTCTGCACATAGTAAGCGCTCAATAAATATGATTGATTGATTGATTGATTGACAGCATGACCAGAGGGAGAGGCAGCCTTCCACACACAGGTCTGGCCCACTTAGGGAAAAAGTCTGGGCAATGGCTAGTCTGGAGATCAGACCACCAGCATAGCTCTGGCTCTGGGTCAGACATTTAAGTACCTGATTGCTGCTGCTGTTGTTGTTGCTGCTGCTGCTACTGGAGCCACTGGGGTTAGTTACAAACACAAGGTGTGCCATGGTGGCAGGATACAGGACAGCCTGGGAGCCCAGTAAATGGTGGGAAGGCCCTGGTAATGGTAATCCATGGACTCTGCCACCCAATGATCTGACCTAAGGAGCTTTGATCAGCCCTGGGAGATGGGCTGAGGAATCAAAGTTCAAACCCTCCCTCTTCCTTCATCGTGGGCAGGGAATGTGTCTCCTGTCTCTGTTATACTGTACTCTCCCAAGAGCTTAGCACAGTGCTTACAGTAAGCTATCAATAAATGCAATTGATTGTTTAATTGAAGGTGACCTGGAGTGAACGGTGGCGTAATGAGAGGGTCAGGGAGGCTGTAGGTACTCGGGCTCTTCTAGGGCTACTTTCTCCTCTGCACGCAAGCCAGGGGCTCCATTGGCCGCCTCACCTAGCTCTACTCTGCTCCCACCCAAATATTACCAGGCAGGAAATTGCAGAAATGGAAAGTTTTTCTGTCTTCTCAGGACACAGGTGCTACAACAGGATACACATCACTGTTTGTAATCACTCATAAGGGCAATTTACATGTTTTTGAGAAACAATGGAAATATCTACAAACTGCTTCAAGGGCTTCAGCAATTCAGGAGATAGGTGCGGGGGAGGTGGGAGGATTTGTGGTAGCAGGGACAGCAACATACTGGATGGTGGGAGAAGAGGCCAGAGAGAGTTGGGGGTAGAAGAGACAGAGGACTAGTGAAAGACTAAACCAATAGGTTTTCTCATTCTGCCAACTTCCCCAACCTAACCCCACCTCCCAGCTTATAAATCTCTCCCTGGCTCTTCCGCCCTACCTCGTGCTGTGTGTCCTGGACACAGTAAGCACTCAATTAATACTATTAATTTATTGACCGATTGACTGACCTCAGTGGGATGGCAGGATGATCATTCATAATGCAGTAATTTCTTCCTCAGGCCCTATCAATTTTATTTATTGAGCACTTACTGAATGCTGAACACTCCTCTAAGTTCTTGGGAGAGTACAGTAAAACAGAGTCAGTAGACACATACCTTACCCACAACAAGCTTCTTTTCACCCACCAGAGATACAAACTCTGCCATTTCACAAGAAAACATTGAATTTGGTTTCATATAGCTTTTAAATCGGTCTTTGCAGTCAACATCAAGTCCCAGTTTTTGTTACTTTCACCAAAATGCCTACAGAGAAAAGTCATCTTAGATTCTTACCAACATAATCTACCCATTACATCCAAACTCATCTCTAAACTGTAAACTCGTTGTGGGCAGGGAACGTATCTATCAACTCTGTTGTACTGTACTCTCCCAAGTACTTAGTAATAATAATAATGATGATGATGTTAATTGTTAAGCACTTACTGTGTGTCAAGCACTGTAGTAAGTGCTGGGTACAGGCTCTGTCTCACATGGGGCTCACAGTCTTGATCCCCACTTTACAAATGAGGCATCTGAGTCACAGAGAAGTGAAGTGATTTGCCCCAGGTCAAACAACAGACATGTGGTGGGGTCAGGATTAGAACCCAGGTCTTTCTGACTGCCAGGCCCATGCTTCATCCACTAGGGCACTCCCGCTTCAGTGCTCTGCTCACACTAAGCACTTGGCAAATAGCACTGATGATAAGGAAAACCCATGCTGACCACAGCGTTAATTTTCCCCCTGAAAACACACTTCACCTCCTCGATTTCCTCATAGAGCCTTTCCACTTGGCGTTCCTCCGGGTGTAGATGAGGTGATTGAACATCAGAGGAATAACAGTGTTAAATTAAGTGGCCATCTTATCCACTGCTAGAGTGCGAGAGGGACGAATGTACACGAAGAGATGGGTCAAAGAATAGGAAGATCATGGCAATGTGAGCCCTGCAGTTCGAGAGAGCTTTCTGCCTCCCCTCAGGCGACTGGGTCCTGAGGGTGAACAAGATGTTGGTGTAGGACATGACCAGGATGAAGAAGGCCACCACGAGATCATCCCACTGTTGGCAACCACCATCAGGCCCACCACAGAGGTGTCGGTGCAGGAAAGCTTCATCAAGGGATTCACATCGCAGAAGTAGTGTTCTAGCACGTTGGAGCCGCAAAAGGGAAGCTGGATGGTGAGGAGGGACTGAACGATGGAGTGTAGAAACGCACCGCCCCAGAGGGTGGTCACCATGATTTGACACACTTGCTGGCTCATGATGATTGGGTAGCTCAAAGGTCTGCAGATGGTCACACACCAGTCGTAGACCATCACTGTGAGGAGGAAGATCTCTGAGCCGTAGAAGAAGTGCATGGCGAAAAGCTGGGTCATACAGCCACTGGACGAGATGGTTTTTCTCTCAGCAAATAGGTCGGCCATCATCTCTGGGGTGGTGGTGGTGGAATAGCAGACAAAGGAGAGGTAGCCGAAGAAGAAGTACATGGGAGAGGCGGGGCGGGGGCTGACATTAATGGTTGTCATTATGAGGTGATTTCCAAACAATGTTACCATGTAGAGGACAAAGAGGGCAAACCAAATTCTCTGTAACACCTGGTTCTGCAAAATTCCCAAGAAAACAAATTCTGTCACATTGTTCCTCTTCTCCATATGTTCCCTTTAGTTGGGTTGAGCAGAGGGGAAATGCATCTGCAACAAAAACCAATAAGAAATAATAATGAAGGGAACAAATTCAGTCAAAATGCATTGTTTTCCCCAAAATATTCTCCCTGGAAATTCTTCAGCTCCGAAGAGTTGTCCATGGTCTGTGGAATGTTTTCTCTGATTCTATGCCCTATGATCCATCCTCTTGGAGCTCCAGCATGGGAGTTGGACAAAAGGAGGGTATGAACAACATCTAATCAATGGTATTTACTGATCGCTTACTATGTGCAGAGCACTGTACTAAATGCCTAGGAGGGTACATTACTAATGAATTGTTAGACATGATCGCTAACCACAAGAGAAGCATTTTGTCCTAGTGGATGCAGAGGGGCCTGGGAATTAATCAATCAATCAATGGCATCTACTGATCACGTACTGTGGACAGAACACTGTACTAAGCACTTGGGAGAGTATAATAAAATAGAGTTGGTAGACACATTCCCTGACCACAAGGAGCTTTCAGTCTAGAGGGAGCTTGCAGTCTAAAGGGATCTCACAGAAGGACCTGGGTTCTATTCCCCATTCTACCACTTGTCTGTTGTGTGACCTTGGGCAAGTCAATTCATGTCGCTATGCCTCAGTTACATCTTCCATGAAATGGGGATTAAAACGGTGAGCCTCTTGTGGAACATGGAGTGTGTCCAATCTGATTAGTTTGTATCTACCCCAGTACTTAATACAGTGCTAAGTCTCTTTGGTCCCAGCTCCAGCTCAACCGAGACTCATTTTGCCCCATGCTGGGTGGGAAGGTCATGGTGTTAACTGCCACCTTGGATCCTCTCTCTGGTTACGGTGTCTCTTCGTGGTCGAATAGCACTTAGCAAATACTATATTTTTTTTTAAAAGGAGCTTATCCCCTGTAGGGGGAATAGACATTAAAATAGATTACAGACAGGAGCAATAAGGATATTTACATCAATCTATTGGTCATATTTATTTAGCACTTACTGTACACGGAGCACTGACTAAGTGCTTGGTAGAGTACAATATAACAGACACATTCCCTGCCCACAACGAGCTTACAGTTCGAGGACCAGGCAATCACACCCGACCTGCTCCCTAAAGGATAATCCATCCCTTAAAAGGTATTTCACAAGTTCTGTTTGTTACAGGGAATGTTTCTACCAACTCTATTGTACTGCACCCTCCCAAGGGTATAATACAGTGCTCTGCACATGGTTTACACACAATAAATACCAATTATTGATTGATTGTGTTATCTTGTCTTTTGCTGTCGATTCATTTCCAACCCATAGAGATGCCATGGACATATCACTCCCAGAATGCCCCACCTCCACCTGCAATCGTTCTGGTAGCGTATCCATAGAGTTTTCTTGGCAAAAATACGGAAGTGGTTTACCTGGTAAAAATAAAAAGTGGTTTACAATTGCCTTCTTCTGGGAAGTAAATTTGGGTCGCTGCCCTTGACTCCCTCCTATGCCGCTGCTGCCCAGCATAGATGAGTTTTAACTTGTAGCAGATTGCCTTCAACTCGCTAGCCACTGCCCAAGCTAAGAGTGGAATGGAATGGACAGGCCTCTGCTTGACTCTCCCTCCAGTAGTCGAGAGTGATAGAGTACTGGAAACTCTCCATGTGCGACCCTGAGAAGGGGATTGATTGATTACAGGGTATCAAAAACTGGTGAGGATTAAGTCCATACCATTTCCAGGTTAATAATACTTACATGTAATAACCATGTTGGTCCTGGGAGCCACAGAATCCAAGACCTGGCCCTTACAGAACTGTTCCCAAAGAAGCAATGTGGCCTGGGAGCACTGGCCTGGGAATCATAGGACCTGACTTCTAATACAGGCTGTGCCACTCGCCTGCTGTGTGACCTTGGGCAAGTCATTTAAATTCTCTGTGCCTCAGGTCTCTCATCTGCAAAATGGGGATTCAATGTCAATTCTCGCTTCTACTTAGACTGTGAGCCTCTTGTGGGACCTGACTTTCTTGTATCTACCCCAGTGCTACAGTGTGGTGCTTGGAACATAATGAGCATTTAACAAATACCACAATTATAAAACCTTTTATATTCAATACCTTTCATCTGTCATTTCATCCTGAAGATTTGTAAAATTCAGCCAAAATGAAGTCTCTTTTACAGAAATAAAAAATAAAATGTGTCACTTATCCGTATGATATTGATTGGTTAACATCCATTTTTACAAGTGGGAGGGAGGAGAGAACCAGGGTTCAACGAGATTTAAAAAGCAAAAGTCAGGGAGGTATTATAATCCTCTCGCTCTATTGTCAATTTGAGGAGGCAATCAGATTTCCCATTCCATTTTAAGCTTATACAAAATGTTCCAGCACCATTCAGAAGACCTTTCAAATCAGATAATGTAGTTCCTAGAACCACGGAATGGGCACTGCCTTAAAAGGACCATATCTCTCTCTGTGGGATTGTTTCTAACACCGTTCTGAATCGAACTGGTAGAATGACTGCTTTGATATACCAAGCCCTTCTAGGTGTGACTGAAAGTTTGTTGGTAAAAGTTCACGGAAAGCAAACACACAATAACCACAGGAGAGATTTTCCATTGTCCGTGCCTGGAATAGCGTTTTCCACCGTAAAACTGAGAATTCTTCAATCAGAGAAAAACCAACAACAGGAATTGTAAGAAGCTGGAATCGACAGGGCAGTATGGAATTGCTAAGGGCAGAGAATTTCCTTGACTTACCCCACTGCATTTGTAAAAGTTACTAAAATGTCTTTATTCCACACTCCTTAGTTCCTCAGCTCATTCTTTCAGTGCCATCAAGGTGAAATATAATCAGAGGCAAGGACCGGTGAATAGAGCACAGGACTGGGAGTCAGAAGGACCTGAATTCTAATACTGGCTCCACCACTTGTCAGCTGTGTGACCTTGGGCAAGTAACTCCACTTCTCTGGGCCTCAATTACCTCATCTGTGAAGTGGGGATTAAGACTGTGAGTTCTATGTGGTACATGGACTATGTCCAAACTGATTAGTTTTATCTACCCCAGCGCTTAGTACAGTGCCTGACATACAGTAAGCACCTAACAAATACTAATAAAAAATCTTTAACGTTTCTATTTTCTGACAATAGACATCAAATTGTTCCTTTTCAATCGAAAGGCATAGCTCATAATTTTATATCATGAATATGAGAGTGCATAATAAAGATGTGGTGATCAGTTTAATTTGAAATGTTCATTGCTGAATTCTGACAAATCAGGGTGAATTTGCACATCTACCTACTAACCACTGGCACCATGAGAAAAATATTATATCAGAGAAAATAATTTAGCATAATTAATAAGATTAAAACTACAGCAATGACAGCATTATTACTGCAAACCATTCAACTTCTCAAAAATCAAATAGACTTTTCTTTAATCACTTTGTTATAATCTTTGTTCATTCATTAATTTAGCAGGCATTTTATATGAATATTCTATGAGTTATTTTGTTTATATTTTCACAAATTAGGGTGCTCCTTGTAATCATTTCCTGTGACTCCATGTAATCTATCCATGGTCTGGGAGTTACTCAAATAATGAATAGTTCTTAAAAACATTTGCCACTGAAATATAAAATAAGAGTGTAAAGAGGGCAATCAGAATCAGAATTTGAGTTACATGTTTCTAATCCTGAACAAAAGAAAATATCCAGCGTTTAGAACAGTGCTTGGTACATAGTAAACATTTAACAAATTCCATAATCATTATTATTATTATTATTGTCAAATATCAAATTTTCCACCACTTCCAAATGACAAATTTAATAACAAAAAAAGAAAATCCAACTTCATTTTAACAATTATAGTCAGATAGGCAATCTGATTTTATTTTATGTTTGCTTTTTACTAGGACAAAAGAGAACCATCACATTTTGTTGTTATTCTTGCTGTTATTAAAATAAATCAGCTGTGATGAAAAATGCAGAGGGATGAATTAGAAAATATCAAAGATTTCTTGGATGTTTTGTGATTTGATCCACCTCTCCTAATAATCTCCCTGGTCTTGGTGCTTAGGGCTAAAAGATTAGATTTAAGACAAAAATTTGAATTCAGGCTCATTTTCCACTATAAAAAAAGCCAGGGTCTTCAGGAATGATAGCTAGAGCTGCAAGACCAGTATCCAAATGGTCCAAACTAGAGTCATGCTCAGACCAGCTCTGGTTAGCAGGAACTGATTCAGCAGAACACAGGGGGAAAAGTTGGTTCCAAAGTGTTCTTAGTTGAAATATTAAACCATCAGTCTTCCAGAGCCTCTAACTAGATCATCCAATCTGGTCCTTGGAAAACTTTCCCTTTCTCTGACTCTAACATAGCATACATAGGAGATACCCTAAAGTGATTTACCAAAATGTCTTAAAGCTGGGGAATTGAACTTCCAAGAGTAATGGACTCCAATAGGAATAATCTGACGTAGAAGAAATTATAGACATTATTAAATGAGGTAATTTAGAAGCTGACTAACCCTAATCTAAAAAAGAACAGAGAAGAAAAAAGGAGGGCAAATACAAAATGGCCATTTTGGCTTTGATTGGCAGTTCCCATTAAAATGGTTAATAGGAGAAGGGGTTGAAACTGTTTTGTATAAAGTACAGTTTGGGATTATTTGTGGATTATCTGTGGATTTCATTTATCTTTGTCACCCTATCTCTCATTAGCCCAGGAGTATTGGCTGAATCTCTCAATGTCAGTCTCAAAGGGAAAATCTCTGGTACTTTTATTTTCCAATATAGCTCTTCAGTGATGACATAATCATAACATCATCACAGAGAATTTTCTAACCCAGTCAACCAGTGATTGGTGCTTATCGAGCACTTCCTAAGTTTGAGGCACTGTTCTAAGAAATTGGGAGAGTATCAGAGAAATAAAATGCCCATTCCCTGTCCTCAATAGATAACAATAGAGAAAACTCAAGTTTAAAAAAGAGGAATCGAGGCAGGAATGAGGAAGGAGGAACACAGTACAATATTCCCACCATGGGAAAGAGGGTTCTAGATGAATGAAGATCCGAACTCCCAGTACAGGTTGAAGGATATTGGGGGATCATCCTTAATTCTGCATCTGCATCTGACAGGATGCCATGATCAATCAGTTGCATTCACTGAGTACTTACTTTGTGCACAGCATTGTTACAGTACTTCACTGTGTACAGCCAGTGTTGTTCATTGGTTTGATTTTAACACGAGGCTTGTGAATTGTTGCTCACTTATTTCTGAGGACACACTGATTTCTCTCTTTTTCAGTTTTTTTTTACTCTGGGAAAAGTTCCTCCATGCTATTTAGTGTCTTCAAAGTGTCCCAGAGATGCTCATCACAATCTGAAACCAACCTCTCCTCTTCTTCTTCCTGTAATCCCGGAAAAGAAGAGGTTGTCCAGAAAGGAATGCAGAAAAGATTTGAGATCCTGGAGCTAGAAAAGCTTTGGCTAGAAAAAGAGGAGTTGGAACTGCCCTCTACGGAAGGCTCTAGATAGCCTCTTTATGGTTGGATGAGCGGAGTCCTCTGGTGATATGGGTTTTTGGGATCACTTAAATCTGGCATCAGGGTCACTGGGAGGGAGCCACCAGCCCGAGTCAGACTGATATTCAATAAGTCTCCCTTTCCCTGTCCCCAAGCTCTTTGCCTCTCTCCAGCTCTTCTCACCACCCTCCACCTCTGATCTGTTGATCTCTCGGTCCCCTTCTGTCTCCATTGAACTTTTTCACTTTTCCAGTCTTGCCTATTGGAGGTGGTTTGTAAGAAGTATGAATTCTTTCCCTATTAAATTAATCTTTTTACAGCAGACCAATCAATCAACGGTATTAATTGAGAGCTGTGTACAGAGCACTGTACTAAATGCTTGGGAGAGTATACCTCATCAGAGTTGGTAGTAATGTTCCCTGCCCACAACGGGTCTACAATCTAGGGGAGGAGACAGACATTAATATGAATACCTAAATTGCAGGTATGTACATAGCTGATGTGGGGCTGAGGGTTGAGGCTGGGGTGAAAACCAAGTACTCAAAGGGTAAAGATCCAGTAAAATGGCTGCCATTGAGCAAATCCTTCGAAAACTCATAGCAGCTTAATAAATTATTCTTAAAACAATGAAAAGAAATAATATTGGTGAATAGAAATGCCTTTAAAAATGTCTTGCAAGTAGGGAATTGGTAGGCAGGGTTTCTATGAGGGCAGGCATAATGACCCAAGATTAAGAGAGGGAGAGAGAAATGGGGGAAGAGGAGGGAAGAGAAAGGGATGTGAGGAAGAGAGAAAGGAAAGGAGAGAGAAAAGAAGAGAGAGAGAGAGAGGTGATGAAGGAAATAGAGAAAGCGAGGGCAAGGTACAGGGAAAACTGAAGAGTAGAGAAGGTAAGAAAGGGTGAAGAAGAGGATGAGAAAGTGGGAAGGAAGGAAGAGGGAGAAGTAAACATTCTCTCTCTCTGACACACACACACACACACACACACACACGTGCACCTACTCTCTCATACTCATTCGCTCATACACATACAATCCCTCCCTTAACCACACACACAGCCCATAAAATTCCTTTTCCCTCAGATAATGTTTCATCACAAATCACCAATCTTCTTCCCATATTGTCTTTCATTTTCTCCTCCTTTTATCTTTATGACCCATAGTCCCCTCATGGCATTTTTCATTTCAGTACTTCTCAGACAGCAAAGAATCGGGTTCAACACAGGGGTGCTGACAGCCACCATTTTGTCGACGGAAAACATGGTGGAGGGCCACATGTACGTGAAAATGCAAGGTCCAAAAAACAAGATCATCACTGTGATATAGGAGCCACAGGTAGAGAGGGCTCTGTGATGTTCTCTAGAACCTCATGTCTTTAAGTGGAGTAGGATAATAACATATGAAACAACCAATACAACCAATACCAAGAAGCTGACCACAGACAACATCCCACCATTAGCCACAATCAGCAAGCTGATGACAAAAGTGTCCTTGCAGGCAAGTTTCACCAGAGGGAGCAAGTCGCAGAAATAGTGGTCAATCACATTAGGTCGACAGAAGGGAAAGCAGAATATGAGGATAACTTGAGCCACTGAATGCACAAAACCACCCATCCAGGCCATCCCAACCAAAAGGCCACACACATGTCAGCTCATGCAGGAAGTGTAGTGCAGGGGCTTACAGATGGCAATGTAATGATCGTAGGCCATCATGGTGAGGAACAAAATCGCGGTTCCACCAATGAAATGAATGAAGAATAGTTGAGTCATGCAGTCATTCAGGGAAATCCCTTTCTTTTCAACGCCTAAGTCTAGAATTAGTTTGGGAGCAGTTGTAGAGTAACAGATCTCTACAAAGGACAGATAGCTGAAGAAATAATACACGGGTGAGCCCAAATTCTTATAGGCATTAACAGTTGCTACAATGTGAAGATTTCCCAGAACAGTGGCTGTATACAATCGCAGAAATATAGGAAAACATACTTTCCGCACCACCTTATTTTGAGAAAGCCCTAGAAAAACAAATTCTGTAACGTAACTGCCATGAACTCCATTCCATAGGAGAATGCACAGGATGTTATTAAAGATGTTGACTTTGTAATGACAACAGATTGGGGTTCTGTAGCTCAGCAACAGTTTCTGTATCCTTTTCTTCATTTAAATCCTCCCTGAATTCTTTCACTGCCTGAAGAAGTTTGATCTTTTTCCTTTTCCTAACTCCCTTCCCTGTTAGGGGCTTGAACAACTCAATTTTCTCCAGGGGCTTTCCCATTTTTTCTATTTGCCTCTTCAGAATCTTCTCCAGAAGGCATTCACCTCTTCTTCTCACTTGTTAACTCTCTCCCTGGGGCCTTTGCTCTCCTGTAATCGCCCTCTCCCTCAGCCCACTTATTAAGCTCATCCACCATCATGGATTCAGCTCCCACCTTTACCTTAATGATTCCTCAATTCACCTCTTCACTATCACTGTCGTCAATGGTATATATTGAGCACTTACTAAGTACAGAGTGCTATATTAAGCGCTTAGGAGAGTACAATGCAACAGAGTTGGCAGACACATTCCCTAACCACAAAGAGCTTACACCTCTTCATAAATGACATCTAGTCTTATGTTCATCAGAAGGCCAAATGATCTACATATTTATTTATTCATTCATTCCATCGTATTTATTGAGCGCTTACTGTGTGCAGAGCTTGTACTAAGCGCTTGGGAAGTACACGTCAGCAACATATAGAGATGGTCCCTACCCAACAACGAGCTCACAGTCTAGAAGGGGGAAACAACAAAACAAAACATGTAGACAGGTGTCAAAACCATCAGAATAAATAGAATTATAGCTATATGCACATCATTAACAAAATTAATACAGAAGTAAATATGTACAAGTAAAATGAATAGAGTAATAAATCTGTACAAATATATGCAAGTGCCGTGGGAAGGAGAAGGAGGTAAGGTGGAGGGGAGGATGGGGAGGTGTAGGGGACTCAGTTTGGGAAGGCCTCCTGGAGGAGGTGAGCTCTCAGTAGGGCTTTGAAGGGAGGAAGGGAGCTAGTTTGGTGGATGTGTGGAGTGAGGGCATTCCAGGCCAGGGGTAGGATGTGGGCCAGTGGTCGACGGTAGGACAGGTGAGAATGAGGCACAGTGAGGAGGTTGGCAGCAGAGGATTGGAGGGTGTGGGCTGGGCTGTAGAAGGAGAGAAGGGAGGTGAGGTAAGAGGAGGCGAGGTGACAGAGAGCCTTGAAGCCGAGTGAGGAGTTTTTGCTTGATTCGTAGGTTGAGAGGCAACCACTGGAGACTTTTGAGGAGGGGAGTGATATCATCATCATCATCATCAATCGTATTTATTGAGCGCTTTCTATGTGCAGAGCACTGTACTAAGCGCTTGGGAAGTACAAATTGGCAACATATAGAGACAGTCTCTACCCAACAGTGGGCTCACGCCCCAAGCATTTCTGTACAAAGATAATCCGGGCAGCAAAGTGAAGCATAAACTGAAGCGGGGAGAGACAGGAGGATGGGAGATCAGAGAAGAGGCTAATGCAGTAATACAGTCGGGATAATGATGAGAGATTGAACCAGCAAGGTAGCGGTTTGGATGGAGAGGAAATGGTGGATTTTGGCGATGTTGTGGAGGTGAGACCGGCAGGTTTTGGTGACAGATTGGATGTGTGGGGTGAATGAGAGAGTGGAGTCGAGGATGGCATCAAAGTTGCGGGCTTGTGTTACTGGGAGGATGGTAGTGCCATCTACGGTGACGGGAAAGTCACAGAGAGGGCAGGACATATTGACATATTGAATTTTAGATGGCGGGCAGACATCCAGATGGAGATGTCCTGAAGGCAGGAGGAGATATGATCCTGGAGGGAGGGGAGAGCAGGGCAGAGATGTAGATTTGGGTGCCATCAGTGTAGAGATGATAGTTGAAGCCATGGGTGTGAATGAGTTCACCAAGAAAGTGAGAGTAGATAGAGAACAGAAGGGGACCAAGAACTGACCCTTGAGGAACGCCTACAGTATAGGGATATTCAGTCATTAGAGTTCAAAAATAAGAGCCCCATGATTCTGACATCTTTAATCCCCGGGATACTGCATTTGTCCCCAGTAAGAAACAAAGTGACTGACAAACTTTTTAAATGTGATTTATTACAATTTTTACTTGGAGGTTTTAAAACAAAAAATACCTAATTGCAGAAAATACTTTTTCTTTGTAAAGCTATTGTACATTTCACAGACCAGGCAAAATTACCCAACACCCACAGAATAGTACTGCAGACTACGGAAACCAATGGATCAATGTTAGGTGCTTTTTTAATACCATTTGTTAAGCCCTTACTATGTGCCAAGCACTGTTCTAAGTGCTGGGGTAGATACAAGGTAATCAGGTTTTTCCTCGTAGGGTTCACAATCTTAATCCCCATTTTATGATGAGGTAACTGGGACACCAAGAAGTTAAGTGGCTTCCCCAAGGTCACACAGCTGTAGGAAGCACCACCATCCTTCCTGTCACAAGGATGTCACTTTGTTGTTAATCCTGAGTCCTCTCTCTCTCATTCAACCCACATATTCAGCCTGTCACTTAATCCTGTCATTTCAAACTTCACAATACTGCTATAATCTTCCCTATCGTCTCCATCCAAACTGATAACATGTTAAGACAAGTACTTACCTTTTCCCAACTTTATTACTGTATCAGCTTCCTTGTTGACCTCCCTGCCTCCTGTCTTTCCCCATTCCAGTTCACACTTCAATCTCCTACCCAGAGAAACTGAAACTCACCAGCTCTACCTAGAACCACATTGAACAGGAAATTTGAGATGTTCTCTAAATGGTTCTAGCTGAAAAGAAATCTTATTATTGAGGGGCAAAGTATTCTTTCCCAATAGTATCAGCAATATTCAGCTTAAGCTTATGAGTCACAAAAAAGTCAAGGTGAAAGTAGAGTGGCTACCAGTACACTAGAGAAATCATGCATATTCATGGGAATACTACTAGTACTAACAGTAAAGAAAATAGCAATTGTGACATACTATGAGAAGCAGCGTGGCTCAGTAGAAAGAGCCCGGGCTTTGGAGTCAGAGGTCACGGGTTCAAATCTCGGCTCTGCCAATTGTCAGCTGTGTAACTTTGGGCAAGTCACTTAACTTCTCTGTGTCTCAGTTACCTCATCTGTTAAATGGGGATTAAGACTGTGAACCCCACAAGGGACAACCTGATCACCTTGTATCCCCCCAGTGCTTAGAACAGTGCTTTGCACATAGTAAGAGTTTAACAAATACTATTATTATTATTATTCATTCATTCATTCATTCAATCGTATTTATTGAGCGCTTACTGTGTGCAGAGCACTGCACTAAGCGCTTGGGAAGTCCAAGTTAGCAACATATAGAGACGGTCCCTACCCAACAGTGGGCTCACAGTCTAGATTCATTCATTCAATCGTATTTATTGAGTGCTTACTGTGTGCAGAGCACTGTACTAAGCGCTTGGGAAGTACAAGTTGGCAACATATAGAGACGGTCCCTACCCAACAGTGGGCTCACAGTCTAGATTCATTCATTCAATCGTATTTATTGAGTGCTTACTGTGTGCAGAGCACTGTACTAAGCGCTTGGGAAGTACAAGATAGACAATCAGGACAGACACAGCTCCTGCCCCATATGGGGCTCACAGACTAAAAGCAAAGGAGAACAGGTAGTCAAATCCCCATTTGACAGGTGAGGAAACTGAAGGCTAGAGACGTGGAGTGAGCTCACGGCTACTGGCCTCCAGCTTGAATGAACTGCTACCTTCATCTAAAAATAAACACAAATAATGCCGTGCTTCTTAAGTAGTTACTATGTGTCAAGCTCTGTACTAAATTTCCTTTAATAAGGAACTGGTTAAGCACTTACTCTGTGTTAAGCACTGTATTTAGTGCTATTATTATTATTATTATTACTATTATGTGCCAAGTATCAAGCTAAACTCTTGGGAACATACAAGACAATCAGGATCAATACAATCCTTGTCTCTCCCAGGATTATCAGGAGAGGACAGTGTCAGTGAAGCCGAGGTAGGGTAATGCTTCCAAGAGAAGGAGGTAGTTCACAGTGGGAGGGAGATCAGGAATTGAACTCCTATTTTAAAGAGTAAAGTGAGGTGCAGAGAGCTTCAGTGGCTTCCCCAAGGTCACCCAGCATGAAAGCCAGGATTATAACCCAGGGCCTCCAGCTCCCAGGTCCATGCTCTCGCTTCTAGGCCACATTGCTTCTCTAAATTACCCTCCCTGACTGCCTCTATCTGTGAACACCGGGTGTCATTTGGGAGCCCGGCAAGTTGTTCTGAGATCACTGCCTTGGATTTAGTTCCCTCCCTCCCTTTTTACAGCATATTTAAATTCCCACCTCCTCTATGAAGTCATTTATGAAAGTTGAGTCCAGCTCAGCTTTTTACCAACCTAACTTCCAGTTTCATAAAAACATTTACTAAATACCTGGTAATAGATGTATTCCTTCATTCACTCATTTTACTTGCTCCATAGCTAGCATATCTCATTTCAGAAGAACCCAGTATAATTAAATACTAGTCAAAAGGTAAGCTCTCTTCAGTGAAACCATAGAAAACTTTTGGCCTCTAAGAAAATCATAGGCATTTTAAACAATAATTGGTAATAGCAAAAGCAAGGGTTTTTTCAATTATGATGCAAGCCGTGAGAGTAGCACTAAATAAATAACTTAATAATAATTTGGTACATACATGCAAATGGTGGTTAAACAGTTAAGAAGATTTGGAGTAACGATTAGTCAGGAAATGGTACCATGGAAGGTTCATTTAAAGAGTTACTTGTCTTCAGAAGTAACATGGTCTAGTGGTGAAAGGGAAAGCTACCCTGGGAGCTAGGATACCAGGGTTCTAATCCCTACTCTGCCACTAGCCTGTTAGAGATCCCAGACAAATTCTTCTTGTCTCAGTTTCCTCATCTATAAAATAGGAGATTAAATATCTGTTCTACCTCAACTCTTAGTAGAGGCCTTAGCCAATAGTAAGCACTAAACAAATACCACAATTATCATAGTCTTATTACAAGCAGATACCACTGGCACTATGCAAATTTGGCAAACTCTGTAGTAAAACTTTATAAAAGAAATGGAATTCTCTTAGGAGTGTCAGAAAAAGTTTCAGTTTGGGAATTGAAATTAGAGAACAATCTGTTCCCTATCTATGTACTTTCAGGTAAAAACTAATAAAATCATTTCTTACATCAGAAAAAATGTGGTTATTTTAGGGTGAAACTGTTCATCCATCAGAGAGTCAGATGACCGGGAATTTCCGTCTTTCTGGCTGCTAAGCTTAATTTTGGCAATTACTGCTTCATCTTCCACTGACGTTGGAGTTAAAATTTCCTTGATGCATTTAAAGCCTTACTGGAATCAAGCAATCAGTGGGATTAATTGAGCACTTACTCTGTGAAGAGCACTGTACAAAGCACTTGGGAGTGTAGAAAGTAGACATGATATTTGCCATCTAGGAGCTTACATGGTAATTAGTTTAGAATGAAAAGATTGTCTCCTCTAGAGGAGGTAGAAAAAACACAGTTGGAGGAACTGTATTATTGGGCCCTGATTAAATCAAACAGTAACCACCCTGGCTTCTTGATTTATTGCTCTTGAGTGAGGGTTGTGTATTTTGAAGTTTGGGAGATTTTCTAGAGAAGAACAGTTGGCAGCAAATGGCCCTGCCAAACCAGGAAAAACATTACTTCATTAAAACTTTCAAGGTTGCCAGAGGGTTGGAGACATCCCTAAGGAATGGAGGGAATTTTTTTGATCTTACCTTTATAACATTCCCAGCTTTGAAAACTACCTGCCCAGGATGCAATTCATTCTCAGTGTGACATGTACTCACAAATTCAATCTCATCGTCAACACTGTTGTCTTTGAATGGGATAGCTCCATGTATTCAACTGAAATTAAAGATGCTAGGCTAATTAAGAGCTACAAGAACAGAATGGTGAATTATATGCCTAGATTTATTTTAAGTGACTTTTATGAAGTAGTTAAATGCAGTGTTATTCTAATAGAAAAAAATACCCAATAACTTAGTTCATATATTGCCTTGTCTCAGTCTTTCAGGAGAACTGTCATTCCATAGGTAAGAAGCTTCAAAAACATATGGAGTGCTGTAACAATGCAATTTTTTTGGACTTATTAACGGTCACATTTTTTTTTTCAAAATTGAAGCCCCAAGTGCTTAGCATCGTCACTACTTTGACAAGTAAAATCAGTCCACATTTTTACCACGCATCAGCTCTAACCAAAATGGGAGTCCAGGATCTTTAAAGTACGTTATACATATGCTAGCCATGCTTGGAATGAAGTATGCATCTTATGCTTAAAGGAGCACATTATGGCTACAGCTAGGGAACTACTCACCACAGTCCGGAAGATTACCTAAAATTCATGGCTCAATTGATCAGCAGAGAAAACCTCCGAATTCAGAGAAGAATCCTTCTTTCCCCTTCACTGAGGTGAGTGGTTAAGAACAAAAGTTGTTCACTAATGCATATGTATTAGAGACTTTTGTTTGCCTCCTTCCTGTGGTTGTAGTAGTAAACAGTTATTCTAATTTTTAGCTTTATTAATGTTTTTATATTATTTTTTGGATCAAATGTTAGTGAAAATCAAATCATATCACAAATTTCTTTCTGAGAAAATTGCTGGCAGATGGAAGAGATTCAAGCACATCTAGCTATTTAATGGAGCATATAGTTCATTCATTCATTCATTCCTTGTTATATTTATTGAGCATTTACTGTGTGCAGAGCACTGTACTGATCACTTGAGTAAGTACAATATAACAATAAACAGTCACATTCCCTGAACACAAATTTACAGGATTATGCTTTTTAAGTTTATTGTATAAACTATTAATTTTGATGTTCATAATATTGATAATCTGAGTCATCTGTCAGAATGTTTCCTCAATTTCCTCAATGATAAAAACACTGTTATTTTTATCATTTCAGACTTTTGGTTAGATTTGGGAGGAAACAGAGCAATTTCTAGCAGATCTTTGTAAATTTAATTCCACATATATTCCTTTGTTAATATGGATCCACAGACAATCGTTTCAGAGGGAGTACATAACCATAACATATTTATACCATTGGCTATCTTCCCCTCAAGACTATATGCTACTCTGGGCTAGGGAATGTGTCTGCCAATTCCATTATGCTATACTCTCACAAGCACTTGGCACATTGTTTGACACACAATAAGCACTCAAAAAAACCCAAAAGTGATTGATTGATTTTATGTTTTCATAAAAAAACTGGAAAAATAACTCTGCTTCAGGATTCTTACCATTACATGTGTTACTTAATTTGGATATATGCTCCAACCCGTTTTCTGCTTCATCTTTCCAATTCCTTTAAACAGAGTTTATAAACTCAGAAAATAAATTTGTAACTTTTACCCTTAACCAGTTAAACTTAGGGGTATTTTCATTATGGAATTGTGCTAATTTGAATAATCAATCAATCAATCAATCGTATTTATTGAGTGCTTACTGTGTGCAGAGCACTGTACTAAGCGCTTGGGAAGTACAAGTTGGCAACATATAGAGACAGTCCCTACCCAACAGTGGGCTCACAGTCTAAAAGGGGGAGACAGAGAACAAAACCAAACATACTAACAAAATAAAATAAATAGAATAGAATAGAATACAAATGCTTACACATATACATGCACTATGTGAGTATGACTGATAAAATTAATGCGGGACTATTAATTCCTCCAAAATTGAATACATGAAAAGATTGTTCCTGGAAGCATTGGTGCATTTGCAATATAGAGTGTGGCCTTATTTTAGTTTCACCCTCTGTCCCCTGGGTTTCTTGAAACCTCACCTCTTAAAGTCACCACATTTTTAATGTCTGCACACTCATCTGATCTGTCCTCCTGCTTCTTCCCAAATGTCCATTGTCAATCCCCTCTTTGAGGTTTTGTTTCACTGCATCTTTGAAAGATTTCATTTTTTTTTACCTCAATTTAGAGCTACTACTGTCATTCCTTCTCACATGTCTTACCAGCTCAAGGCATAACGCATTCATCGTTGCTTCAGTGCTAGAAAATTAACTACAGAACCTGAAGAAAGGGACTGCTGGGTTATGTTAGGTCTATCTTCACTTTCACACTCAAAAGGAGATTAATAGCCTAGTTCTTACCCAGGCAACAAGGAAGAAAAAAGCCATACTCCAAAAATCCTACCCCCCACATAACATTTTTTAACCTAATGCAATTAATCCCATCTCCTTTCATAATTATTTTATTGCAATTCTTGCTATTTATGTCTATGGACTTGGATCTGTGACTTTTAAATATTTCCTAATCACCCCAACCCCAATCTCACAACACTTATGTACATATCTTTAAATTTGGTATTATAAATTATTTACTCATATTGATATCTGTCTCTGTCTCTAGAATGTAAGCTCATTATGGGCCCACTGATTCTGTTGTATTGAACTCTTCCCAAGTGATTAGTACAGTGCTCTGCATATAATAAGTGCTCGATAAATCCCATTGATTGGTTGATTGTGTTTCCTCTTCTATTGAGGATCAGTTCATGATGCTTTGTCCTGACTTGCATTCTTTGACACTGCTATTTCTACAGATGAAACTTACAAGTCAAAATCACACCACCGTGACAGAGTTTGTTCTGATGGGATTCTCCAACACTCCCAAATTTCAGAGTTTTCTTTTTGCAACATTCTTAGTCATTTACATGATGATCCTGATGGGAAATAGCTTAATCGTTTTAATAACCAAAACCGATCGAGCTCTCCACACCCCTATGTATTTTTTCCTTAGGAATTTGTCTTTCTTAGAAGTGGGTTACACTTCCGTGACTCTCCCCAGAATGCTGGCAAACCTTTGGACACAAAGTAGAACAATTCCTTTCTTAGCCTGTGCCACTCAGATGTATTTCTTTCTTATGTTTGGAGTCGCGGAGTGCTTCCTCCTGGCTGTGATGGCCTACGATCGCTACGTGGCCATCTGTAACCCCCTACAATATTCAATCATCATGGATGACAAGGCATGTCTCCAGATGGCAGCTGGTTCCTGGATCGGTGGCATTCCAGTCCAGATAGGGCAGACGTATCAGATATTCTCCCTTCCCTTCTGTGAATCCAACAAGCTGAACCATTTTTTCTGTGATGTCCCACCGGTACTTGAACTGGCCTGTGGGGACACAGCTATGAATGAACTTTCAGTTTATGCTGAAGCTCTGCTCTTTGTAACAGCCCCATTTCTCTTGATACTCGTGTCCTACATCCAAATCATCTCCACCATCCTGAAATTACCTTCAACCACGGGGAAACACAAAGCCTTCTCCACCTGCTCTTCCCACCTCATAGTTGTCACCTCATTCTTTGGATCTGCTATCATCACATATCTACAGCCCAAGTCAAGCCACTCAGCGAATATGGATAAATTTCTGTCTCTGTTCTACACCACTGTAACACCAATCTTAAACCCCATGATATACAGTCTGAGAAACAAGGAGCTGACTGTTGCCCTGAAAAAGTTTCTGTCACAATTATTCTAAAGTCACTTGAACTAGGAAGCTGTTTCCCAAGTGGGTCATCATGCATGGATTCCAAGAAACTCTATTCCTGTTCCCTTAGGAAGCCACCTTCTCGTTATTTCAATCACCCAAAGAAAATATAGATATGCCTTCAATACTCACTCTTTTCTGTACAGGGTGACATTGTGTCAAAATATGGAATCTTTGCCTATTTCACATGCAGAAGGTATGTGGGAACTTGCTTTTACTTCTATTTGCTCCTCAATTCAATTCATTTTTTCAATCGTATTTATTGAGCACTTACTTTGTGCAGAGCACTGTAGTAAGCGCTTGGGAAAGTACAATGCAGTAATAAAGAGAGACAATCCCTGCCCACATGCAGCTCACAGTCTGGGGGGTGGGGTGGGGTGGGGAGACAGACATCAATACAAGTAAACAGAAGTTAAATGTAATAATTCATAGACTAAAGAGCAAAAGAGTAAATAAATAATAAACTACACTGAGTCTGGTTGAAACTGGCTTCTTATTATATTTTACATAACTTTCTTTTTACTTTAATGCATTCACTCAACCATATTTATTGAGTGCTTACTGTGTGCAGAGCACTGTACTAAGCATTTGGAAAGTACAATTTGGGAATAGAGACAATCCCTACTCAACAACGGGCTCACAGTCTAGAAGGGGGAAGACAGACAACGAAACAAAACAAAACAAGTAGACAAGCATTAAAAACGATGTAAATAAATAGAATTGTATATGTACATGCCCATCATTAATAAAATAAATAGAATAATGAATATGTATATATTTACACTCGATTAAATCCCACGAAACAAATATGGTTATTTGATTGCCAAGTCTGCTTAGGGCAGATATAATTTCTTAAAGGATTTTTTTCAGAAGAAAAATCAATTTGGGATCCAGGTCCTCACAAATATTTCAAGCACCAAATGGCTGGTTGCAGTAGTTGAACCTTGTAGACAGAACTAAAGTTTCTAGAGTCTTAAACCAATAGTTTAGATCTTCCTGAACAGTTACAGTCCCATATTCCCAGGCCAATGATCCAAAGTTAGGGGGAGGGGAAGAAAAAGGTAGGAGAGAAAATCTGAATCAGAGAGAAAGTAATAATGGGATTGGTTTTGGTAACAATTGAAATTTCTACATTGAATTTTTTATCATCTAATTTTTGAACAACCTAATTTTATTTTTTGTACTTTTGATGGCTTGTTATACCTCTCTGTATCAGACTTTGAGCTACAGCTGTTTTATTTAATTAGCAAATCTACTGGGAATAAATTACCATGTTACATCTTTGAGTAATTTAGCCATTTTAATGTGGTGTTCAATTCATTTAGCTTAGAGGATAGAGCATGGGCATGGAAGTCAGAAGGACCTGGGTTCTAATCCTGACTCTGTCACTTATCTGCTGTGTGAACTTGGGCAGGTCACTTCATTTCCCTGGGCCTCAGTTATCCCATCTGTAAAAATAAGGATTAAGACTATGAGCCCTATGTGGGACAAAGACTGTGTCCAACCTGATTAGCTTCTATCTATGCCAGCACTTAGAACAGTGTTTGACACATAGTAAGCACTTAACAGAACCCAACATCATTATTATCATTATTACTATTAACATTGGAAAATGTTATATGGACCATGTCCTTAATGTTACTACCAAAAACACATCTATTGTCTTATAGAAGCATTCCTATATCTCATCAAACTGGTGACAAAACGTCATGCTTTATACCATCAGGTATGCTAAATGTTTTGAATCAGCCTTAGCAGTTTATTGTCTGTCTTATGCTGTCGAGTCATCACGTACCCATAGCGACTCCAGGGACACATCTGTCCCAGAATGCCCCACCTCCACCTGCAATCATTCTGGTAGTATATCCATAGAAGTTTTCTTGGTAAAAATATGGATGTGGTTTACCATTGCCTCCTTCCTTGAATCTCCACCCTCCACTCTCTGCCATGCTGTTGCTGCCCAGGTCAGGTGAGTTAGGACTTGTACCAGATTGCCACTTGCAGAAGGTATGTGGGAACTCACAAGCCACTGCCCAAGCTAGGAATGGAATGGATATGCCTTTGCCTGACTTTTCCTTCCATAGCAAACACTAGTAGAGTACTGGAAACTCTCCAGGTGCAATCCTGAAAGGAGAGACAGTTCATTATATAGACCAATTTCTAGAGTCATGTCTCTAAACCATTTCATTATATAAAGAGGACTATTTGGTGTGCCTGCCAATGTTTTGTGAGACTTTCTTGGATTCCAATACATTTAGCTAAATCTTCCTCTATATTGAATAGCAATGACATCCAGCTCAGTCACATGCCCCAGAGCGGAACCTTTTGGTTTTGTTTGCTTTCTTTATAGTATTTGTTAAGTTCTTCTTATTTGCCAGATGACATACTAAGCATAGGGATAGATCCAAGCTAATGAGTTTGGACACAATCCATATCCTACATGGGGCTTATAGTCTTTATCCTTACATTACAGATGAGGTACCTGAGACACAGAGAAGTGACTTAATAATAATAATGACGGTATTTGTTAAGTGCTTATTATGTGCCTGCCACTGTACTAGGCCCTGGGGAGGATACAAGGAAATTGTGTTGGACAGAATCTCGGTCCCATGTGGGGCTCACAGTATTATTTCATTCAATCGTATTTATTGAGTGCTTACTGTGCAGAGCACTATACTAAGCTCTTGGGATATACAAGTCGGCAACGTATAGAGATGGTCCTTACCCAACAACGGGCTCACAGTCTAGAAGGGGGAGACAAAACAAAACAAGTAGACAGGTGTCAACACAATCAGAATAGAGTTATAGCTGTATACACATCACTAATAAAATAAATATAGTAAATATGTACAAAAAATAGAGTTATAAATATGTACAAATATATACAAGTGCTGAGGGAAGGGAAATGGCATACGGCAGAGGGAGGAATGGGGGTGGTAGGGAGGGGAGGAGGAGGAGAAGAGGAGGAGGGGTCCTCAGCCTGGGAAGGCCTCCTGGAGTGGGTGAGTTATCAGTAGGGCTTTGAAGGGAGGAAGAGAGCTAGTTCGGTGGATGTGTGGAGGTAATGCATTCCAGGCCAGAGGAAGGGGTAACTGAGGCCCAGGGAAATGAAGTGACTTGCCCAAGTTCACACAGCAGGGGAGAACAAGGTACAGTGAGGAGGTTGGCGGCAGAGGAGTGGAGTGTGCGGGCTGGGCTGTACAAGGAGAGAAGGGTGGTGAGGTAGGAGGGGACGAGGTGATGAAGAGCCTTGAAGCTGAGAATGAGGAGTTTTTGCTTGTTTCAAAGGTTGACAGGCAGCCACTGGAGATTTCTGAGGAGGGAAGTGACATGTTTTGAGCGTTTCTGTACAAAGATAATCTGGGCAGCACAGTGAAGCATAGACTGAAGTAGGGAGAGACAGGAGGATGGGAGATCAGAGAGGAGGCTGATGCAGTAATCCAGTCGGCATAGGGTGAGAGATTGAACCAGGAAGGGCTACCGGTTTCGATGGAGAGGAAAAGGTGGATCTTGGCGATGTTGCGGAGGTGAGACTGGCAGGGTCTGGTGACAGATTGGATGTGTGGGGTGAATAACAGAGCAGAGTCAAGGATAACACCAGGGTTGCAGGCTTGTGAGATGAGAAGGATGGTAGTGCCTTGTACAGTGATGGGAAAGTCAGGGAGAGGACATGGTTTGGGAGGGAAGATAAGGAGCTCAGATTGGGACATCCATCCCCATTTTTAAGGTGAGATAACTGAGGCACAGTGAAGTTACTTTTCCTAGGTCATATGGCAGACAAGTTGCTGAGCTAGGATTAAAACCCATGACCTTCTGACTCCCAGTACTATGCTCTATCCACTATGTCAAGATGCTTCTCGCCATGCTGACTTGCCCAAAGTCACCCAGCAAACATGTGGCAGAGCCGGGACTAGACACCAGTCCTCTGACTCTGAGGCCTCTGCTCTTTTCACTAGGTTATGCTACTTCTCTAAAGTTGTAATCTATTTCAAGTGTTGCATCCCACCTCATTCCAATGAGCCACCTTAAACTCTGGGAGAATCGAGGTATCAAGCAGTTCTAAGATCTCAAAACTTTTACTTGTGTTTGAAAATTTTGAAGACTATACATATGGGAAAGGAGAAATGTAAAAATTGAATAATGGCTAGTCCTTATTCTCTTTTATATATCTCCCTGGGCCCATTTAATTGACTTCTCTTCTTTAGATGTACCTCCTGCAGTTTTATGTCACCATGAAGTTTAGCCTGTTTCTCCCCTCACTGAGGTTCTTTCTAAATAGGTAGAATTATAATTTGAATATCCCCCTATGTAAATCATATATACCTAATAAAGCAATATACCTAATATAAATCCCTCCCTGACCCTCAGCCCCACAGCCATTAAATATATATCTGTAATTTATTCATTTTTTTATATTAGTGTCTGTCTCCCCACTGGACTGTAAGCTCACTGTGGGCCGGGAATGTACTTACCAACTCTTTTATATGGTTATATTAGTCTCCAAAGCACTTAGTACAGTGCTCTGCACACACAGCAAATACTCAATAAATACAATTGATTACCAGCACAATAAATATTGGTAATGAATAAATTCTTCTAAATAAAGAGTTGTAATAATATAACAGCGCTTGCCACATAGTAAGTGCTTAACAAATACCATCATAACTATTATTATTATTATAATGACGAATTAGAGGCCCAAGCAGTTATCTTAGGAAGAAATACGCAATCACTGTTATCGCACCCATCCTCTAATCAATTGATATTCTGAGCAATCACAGAGGTTTTTAGGTTACTTTCAGAATGCAATTGATGTGCATAGTTATCTTACTGGACTGAGAGGTGAGATTGTCAGGAGGAGATGTGATTCATTCATTTATTCATTAATTTATTCAATCACATTTATTAAGTGCTTACTGTGCACAGAGCAGTGTACTAAGAACTTATATTAAGCGCTAAGTGATGTGAAATGATGTCAATGCATACTGACCACAGGCTCAGTCAAGAGTCAAGCTGCTCTGGTCTCCACCTCTAGAATGCAGAGTGCATACCGGAGGGCTTTGCCCTTTTGGAGAACAAGGGGTGTGAGCTGTGCTGAGCCCAGGGAAGACTGAAAATACTGAAACCAGTCTGAACCACAACAAGTGACAAGTGCTTCAGGAACAACAGCAGAAGCCAAAGTCCACAGGAAGCTGCATGGTCTAATGGAAGGAGCCCAAGTCTAGTAGTCAGAGGATCTAGGTTCTAATCCTGATGCAGCCACTCGTCTACTGTGTGGCCTTGGGCAAGTCACTAAACTTCTCTGTGCCTCAGTTACCTCATCTGTAAAATTGGGGTTCAATAATCCTTCCTCTGATAGACTGAGAGCCCCATGTGCAACAGGGACTGTGTCTGACCTGGTTATCTTCTATCTGCTCCACTGTTGAGTACAGTGCCTGGCACATAATAACTGGATAAATACCACTTTCACTATAATTCTTATTATTAATCTAAATCATGTTGTGTATTGTATATATGATTTAGATTAATAATAGAATTATAGTGAAAGTGGAGTGCTTAATGTGTGCAAAGCATAGTACTATGCACTTGGGAGAGTACAATTTAACAGTGTGGTAGAAAAGTTCCCTAACCATAAGGAGCTTATAGCCTGAGTGATTTGGCTAATATGAATTTAGCATCTAAGATCCTCATCATCAACACTCATCAACTGCACTGCTCAAAGTATCACTTCACTGGGGAAGTTTTCATGGAGTTATTTTATACAACATCTATGGATATTAATTATGGTATTCATTTAGTGTATGTCAAAGCATAAGCTAAGCCTAAGGAGGCACTGAAGTAGACCAAATCATCACTACCAATGTTATTGATTGAGCACTTACAGTGCGCAGACCAATGTACTAACCACATGGGAGAGTTAGTAGACACATTCCCTGACCACAGTGAATATACAGAGTACAGTGGGAGACAGGCATTAATAAAAATCAGACACTAATCCTTGTCGAACATAAGACTCAACACCTACTAAGTTACTAAGTTAACATCAATCAGTGGTATTTACTGAGCCCTTACTATGTGCAGAGCACTGTGATACAATACAACAGGAATAGCTGAAAGGTTTGCTGTCCACAGTGAGCTTACAACTTTCACCCATGTTCCCGGGATTGTGAGGATAAACTGACATAGAATATATGTAGAAATATCTTAAATATTCCTGAATGATTTGCATAAATCTTGGGAAAGATGGAGTGGATGACTGATCCAGGGGTGTGTAAAATTGTTCCAATTAATCAAGATAACTTGAAGAATATGTAAGTTACAAGATATTTATTAATGAATTTAATGATAGAAACCTTGAATTGCATGTAAAAAGTATATGAAATGCATTAAAGGCTAATAGTATAAAATTAAGAATATTTCTGTTCTCATTGACTCTCAATTCAAGCATTCTTTTCCTAAGTTCCAACTTTGGACAGTTCCATTTTGCAAATGAAATACAGATAGATCATGGGCCTGGGAGTCAGAGGTCATGACTCTACAGTTTCTCTGCTTTGTGACCTTGGGCAAGTCACTTCATGTCTCTGTGCCTTCGTTCCCTCATCACTAAAATGGAGATTAAGCCTGTGAGCTCTTTGTGAAACAAGGAACTGTGTCCAACCCAATTATCTTTTATATACCTCAGCACTTAGAACAGTGGTTGGCACATAGTAAAAACTTAACAAATACCATAATTTTATTATTATTTTGTTGATGGGAAATCATACCAAAGTTATGGAATTCATTCTTGCAGGATTTTTCCAGTGTTCCTTAACAGCAGGGGCATCTTTTTGGTTTATTCTTGGTCATTTGCATGACTATTACTCCAGGGATAAAACCAAAGCCAAACACTCCACGTTCCCACATACCTCTACTTTAGAAATCTGTTACCCACAGTTACTCTCCCCAGAATGCTGGTGGACCTCTGGATACAGGGCAGGAATATTACCTTCCCTGTTTGTGCTTCTCTGCTGTATACTTTGATTTTTCTAGCTGCTACAGAATGTGTCCTCCTGACAGTGATGGTATATGATTTTTATGGTATTTGTTAAGCATTTACTAAGTGCCAGGCACTGCACTAAGCATAGTTATATATACAAACTAATCAGGTCAGAGCCAATTAATGTTACAAATTGGTCTAATAGTTTTCATCACCATCTTTTTCACTCAGTCATTCATTCAATCGTATTTATTGAACACTTAATTTGTGCAGAGCACTGTACTAAGCGCTTGGAAAGTAAAATTCAGCAACAAATAGAGACAATCCCTACTTAATAATAGGTTTCAGATGTGAGAACTGAGACAACGAGAAGTGAAATACCCAGCCCAAGGTCACACAAGCAGATGAGTTGCAGAGCTGGGATTAAAACCCAGGTCCTTCAGACCCCCAGTCCAACATTCCCTTCACTAGGCCATGAGACTGCTATTGTTGCGTGACCATATGTAATCCCCTGAGTTACTCACTTATCATGAGCTACAAAGTGTGTGTACCCCTGGTGGCTGCTACGTGAAAGGGCGCTTCCAGTCCAGATAGAGGAAATATATTGAGTCTCCTCACAGCTCTTTGTGATTTGAATAAAATTAACCATTTTTTTCTGTGACTTGCATCAGTATTGAAGCTGACCTATGGGGAAACCTTCCCCAGTAAGCTTCTGCCATAAGATGTGACTATGCTGAATGTAGTGGTTCCTTTCCTGCTGATACTCCTGTACTATGTCAAAATCATCTCCCCTTCTTTCAGGCCACAAAGCCTGCCCCATCTGCTCCTCCCACCTCATTGTTATTACCGTTGGATCTCCTGTATTAATTATGTATTATCTGGCCAGGTCAAGCCACTCAGGTGATGTGGGCAAGCTGCTGTCCTTCTTATCTACTTGTACTGATACTCTGATTGTCTGAAAAAACAGGAGAAGACCACAGCTCTTAAACTAATACATCAACAAGTGGATTCCTAAGCCAACCCCCTAAGCCAAAGAAGAATTTTTATTACAGGTAGCAGCATATCAAAGTTCAAAGGGCATGGGTCTGGGAGTCAAAGAACTCGGGTTCTAACCTCAGTTCTGCACATTTAGTTACTGTGACCTTCTCTGTGCATCTGAAAAATGGGGATTCAACACCTGTTCTCCTTCCTCTGACTGTGAGCCCCATGTGAGATTTGATTATCCGTCCAGGCTCTTTCTTTCAGTGTGTTACTTTCCTCTAATCCCTCTTGAATTTCTTACCGTTGTTCATGAAACGCCTTCTAAAGGCTCAAGTTTACCTTCAATTCTATTTCAATTTACCAAATGATAACCCTACCCAAAACATGAGATGCACAATCTTGTCTAAATAAACTGAATTGAGAAGCAGTGTGTCCTAGAGGATAAACCATGGGCCTGGAAGTTAGAAGGACCTGGGTTCTAATCCCACTCCACTACTGGTCTACTGTGTGACCTTGAGCAAGCCACTTCACTTCTCTGTGGCTCATCTTGTCTCATCTGTAAAATGGGGATTAAGTCTGTGAGCCCCATGTGGGACATGACTATGCAAAACTTGATCAGCTCATATCAACCCCGGTGCTTCATTCATTCATTCATTCATTCATTCATTCATTCATTCATTCAATCTTATTTATTGAGCGCTTACTGTGTGCAGAGCACTGTACTAAGCACTTGGGAAGTACAAGTTGGCAACATATAGAGACGGTCCCTACCCAACAGCGGGCTCACAGTCTAGAGGGGGAGACAGACAGCAAAACAAAACATATTAACAAAATAAAATGAATAGAATAAATATGTACAAATAAAATAAATAAATAAATAAATAGAGTAATAAATACGTACAGACATATATACATTATACAGGTGCTGTGGGGAGGGGAAGGAGGTAAGATGGGGGGTGGGGAGGGGAGGAGGGGTAGAGGAAGGAGGGGGGTCAGTCTGGGAAGGCCTCCTGGAGGAGGTGAGCTCTCACTAGGGCTTTGAAGGGAGGAAGAGAGCCAGCTTGGTGGATGTGCGGAGGGAGGGCATTCCAGGCCAGGGGGATGACGTGGGCCGGGGGTGGATGGCGGGACAGGCGAGAACGAGGCACAGTCAGGAGATTAGCGGCAGAGGAGCGGAGGGTGCGCGGTGGGCTGTAGGAGGAGAGAAGGCAGGTGAGGTGGGGGGGCGAGGTGATGGATGGCCTTGAATCCGAGGGTGAAGAGTTTTTGCCTGATGCATAGGTTGATTGGTAGCCACTGGAGATTTTTGAGGAGAGGAGTAACATGCCCAGACCATTTCAGCAGTGGCAGCGGCATGAAGTATGGATTGAAGTGGGGAGAGACAGGAGGATGGGAGATTGGAGAGGAGGCTGATGCAGTAATCCAGTCGGGATAGGATGAGAGATTGAACGAGCAGGGTAGCGGGTTGGAAAGAGAGGAAAGGGCGGATCTTGGCTATGTTGCAGAGGTGAGACCGGCAGGTTTTGGTGATGGATTGGATGTGAGGGGTGAATGAGAGAGCGGGGTCGAAGATGACACCAAGGTTGCGGGCTTGTGAGACAGGAAAAATGGTACTGCCATCAACAGTGATGGGAAAGTCAGGGAAAGGGCAGGGTTTGGGAGGGAAGATAAAAAGTTCTGTGCATCTGAAAAATGAGGATTCAACACCTGTTCTCCCTCCTCTGACTGTGAGCCCCATGTGAGGCCTAGCTCATAGTAAGCACTTAGTTCCAGCATTTAGAACATTGCTTTGCACATAGTAAGAACTAATCAAACGCCATCATTATTATTAGTATTACCATTAAAATAGTCTTATAAAAGGAACTGAATAAATGGTAGATCTTACTATTCAAGGAGCTTATTTGTTTTTTTCTTTTGGAATTAGAAGAATACTTTCCCTGAATTCTTTCAGATGCAGACAATTACTAGATGTCACTTTATCTATGGTTTTACTTCAAAAATAAAACCCATAATTAGATTTTCAGACATGGGCAGCATCTGTTTAAATACAAATGGGGGAGTATTCCCTAGAAGAACAGGGTAGTGATTCTGGAAATAGGAGTGGATCAGGAGCATAGGAACCTGTCTGTGAGATGAAAAATCAACCTACCCTTCAAATTACAGGAACTCCTAAATATTATTTTCTCATCTTCTCTTCAAACTTTTAAAATAAAACATTAAACATTAGTACAAATTAGTAATTCTGTAATGCTACAAAAGATTGTTCTCGTGCTCTGCAAACATTAAGCCCTTAATCAATACCATTAATTGCTGGAGAAAATACCCAGTTTTACGTGTTGATGTCTTGGTATTTTATTTCTTCCTAGCCTGAGTTCTTACTGGTGTAGTCTGTTTCAATTCTGAGAACAAGGAATGGGCCTCTGATACTTCCCCATGGTCTTTCGAAGACCCCAGGCTATTCTGTGAATACAGTGAGCCATAAGCAACTGATAGAGACCAACACTATGAGGGAGTTTCCTATCAATGCTATTAGGTATACTACAAGGAAAATCATAAACACGATGACCTGAAATTCATGGAGATTGGAAAAACCCAAAAGAATGAATTCAGTTACAAGTGACAGATTGCCTTCCCTCATTCACATGTTATATTTTTGGCAATGTAAGTACAGAAATATCTGGGCCCAAAATATGTCTTCCCCGTTCAGGAAAAAATAATCAGTAGCATCTTTTTTTTCAGAGTCTAAGTCTTCTCTACAAACATTTCTCAAAATGAACTTGGGTAGCTTGTTTGGTCAAGGATCAAGGAGGTTATCATAGCATGAAATATATGGTGTCTATGTTCTCAGTGTCCAGAAGAACAAGATCAGGAGACTGTGGAGGTAGTGAAGTTAGTCAATAATACAAATTCTGCAAAGGAATAAAGAGTTTGATTTCATCATCACTTGCTATTAATATTTATCATTATTGAACCCACATTTTCCCCACCACACTATATGTTATCACCTTTATAGGGCCTAAGTATGCTGGGGGAATTAAATAATCACAGATTCTCTGCAGGGAACAAAGCATCCCAATCCATGACTCCTACACAGAAATTTCCTCAACTTCTGGTCACACAAATACACCTCCACACACCGATCTGCAACCCCACACACATAACCATCTGTACATAAACACAATTACACACATGCATACAGCCTGGGTGTTCATGTGCCCAACGATGACTGGGTGAAATTTTTTCACGGAAAAACAACAACCAAAAATCTACCCAGTTGTCCATACAATCTTTTCTCTCTCAAGTCCCATCCTTAAGGAAGTAGTGTTATAATTTCAGCATTGTGAGGATTTTTTGTATGGCATTTAAACACTTTGTGACAAGCACTGTTCCAATATCTGGGGTAGATACAAGCTAATCAGGTTAGACACAGTCCATGTCCTACATGGGGTTCACTTTTGTAATCCCCATTTTATGAATGAAGTCACTGAGATATAGAGAAGTGAAATGACTTGCCCAAGATCACACAGCAGACACGTAGCAGTTGGTTTGCAACTAGGTGGTCCCAAAAGAGAAAGATACCTGTCTTCCCCTTCTCAAGTACCTGGAAATCCTTCCATACTCCTCTTTTCTTCACTTTAGTAAATGACAAGAAGAACCGCTTAGTACAAGTGCTCGGTAAAGTGTTCTGCACACAGTAAGCGCTCAATAAATACATTGAATGAACTGGTATTATCAACAGGATCGTGGGGAAGGAAGGAATAGTTCAAACTCAGGGAACCAAGAAAATTATTTAAACTCCCTACAGTCTTAGTCTTTCCATAACAAAGGTTCACTGCTGTCTTGATTTTTTAAAATATAGAATTTCATTTTTGAATACCTTTAGTGAAGTGAAACAGAAGAATAAAACGAAAGCCCAAATGTATCTTGAGACTCCTTCCGTTGATATCCCTATAGTGTGTAAGGATCAGTTCTGTTTTCTAGGAGCAGTTTAATTGCTTATATGTATTTGAAACATGAGACCACTAATCAAATGGCCAACTGTGTGGTAGTCTAGTTAAACTAAAAGCCCTGGGTAAATTATCTGGCCTTTCAAAATGGAATTTCCAAAAATATTAGGATGCTTTCTGTTCACATGCCATGTTTATTTTATTGGGCGTTGTGGGAAGAGTGCTCTATCTGTGAAGTCACCGCCCCCCTCCCCCCGACTTGAGCAACCCACAGCAAGGACACGGAATTGCTACACCACAAGGTTGTGGAATGGGAACTGTCCCAATCAGAAAGACATTCCAGGAACCCTGGGAGAGCTAACTGGTATGAGGGGGCTTCGCACACAAACGCATGATAAGTAGGGTATATAAGAGGCATTACTGCAATCATTAGCTGTAGGCGTTTCGACTGAGCCCTGCAGAGCCTGCCCTGTTGATTAGGACTCGTTTCCCCTCCTTCATTTGCTGCTTCCCTACAGCTATGTGAGTACACCCAATTAAGAGGCAGAACTGATCACTCTGGCTCGGTGTCTGGTCTTTGGCTCATCGTCATCCAATCTAAAGAACCCGGAGCAGCCCTCTGGTTGGTGACTTCAGCTGAATTGGGGAGCATCTCCCCACACCATCACATGAACAAAAATCTTTTTATATTTATTTATTCATGCTTTTGATGTCAAGATTCCTTATCCAAATTTTACAGATTCTGAAATCGAAATTGTTACCAAATCACTAAAAAGCTGCCCGGGAACAGTACATAACACTCCAAATCCTCCTGTATTCTCCCAAAAGTCCATCCGACTTGTATGGGGCAAATCAGCTGCTTAGTTAGCGAATTATTTTCTGGTGCAGGTTCGAGGTCCTTTTCCCCTGTAAAATTATATGATTTGTCATTCTCTAATGGCCGAAGCTAAAATGTGGAGCATCCAGGAAAAAGAGCCGGCTCAGTGCTAACATAGCTGAAGTCCTAGGCTTCAGACAAGCTCTTATGTCTCTAGCTGAAACTGTAGCTAATAGTTAGAAAGTGAGATTGATCCCCATTCACTGTGCTTTAAAATCTTGCCTTGAAGTAGAAATGAAAAACAATTTCCCCCAGCCCCGCACTTCTCTCTGGGTGTAATTTAGGCTTTAGAAACTGTTTTCATAGTTTCAATTCACTCAGAGTATCACTTAGAGGTCTTGGCTTTGGAAGAACCTAGAAGGTTAATGCAGCTTCTAAAGAGATCAAGGGTGGTTTCTTAGACATTGGGAAAATCTGATTCACTCCCCTGAGTCACATGTGACTGTAAAATGGGAATGGTTTCTCATTCTTGGGAACAAGGTGATGTGGAATGCCACGCCAGATGCAGTAGGAGTTCCAGGGCAGTGGTATCAAATGTGAACACTAGGAAGAATGTACGGTATCATCTAGTATGGAGGTTACATGGCAAAGATTCATTCATGCTCAGGCTGCACTGGGAGGAAGGGCATATCTACCTCCAGGTGAAGCCCCGGGGGAAAATAGCCTTCCTTGTGTCACCATATCTTGACAATCCAGAATTACCTGTGCAGTTATAATCATCTCACAGCAATCTCAAGAGATGAAAATCAAGTGAGTCCATAGAGATGAGTTCGATTTGCCACCCAAGATTCAACTCATCATCTAATGAAAAAAAATAATGATAGTAATGAATGTGGTATGTATTAAACACTTACTGTGTGTCAGGAACTGTACTAAGCACTGGGGTAGACACAAGATCATTGGGTTGGACACAGTCCCTGTCCCATATATGATTCACAGTCTAAGTACAGCAATTATGTAGATATTCATAATTTATTCATTTATATCAACGTCTGTCTTCCTCTCTAGACTGTAAGCTCATTGTGGGCAGGGAATGTATCTACCAACTCTGTTGTATTGCACTCTACCAAACTCCTATTTAGCACACAGTAAATGCTCAATAAATGCAATTGATTCTTTGACTGACTGATGAAGAATGAGAGGATTTGAAGTTGCCGCTATATTCTACAAATCACTTCATTCAACCAGACTTTTCTAGTTTGTTATGTAACAGAATTTAAGATCATTCACTCCTACAAGTTCCAGTCCAATATGTCAGTTCCATTAGTTGACAATCCTGAGCTTATGCACTCTCCTCCCACCAGTTTTCTGGAGTTCACAACCACAGTAGTGGAAATGGTATTGATCTAAACTGTAACCTCCTCTCTTGAGCTATGTATATATCTTAATGTTTATCTATAAACATACATATATCTATATGTTTATTTATATTATTGCCTGTCTCCTCCTCTAGACTGTAATCTCATTGTGGGCAGGGAATGTGCCTGTTATGTGGTTAAATTGTACTCTCCCAAATGTTTATTACAGTGCTCTGCACTCAGTAAGCGCTCAATAAATGTTTTTGAATGAATGAATGAATAGACTATAAGCTCTATGTGGGTAGGGAACACATCTACCAGCTCTGTTGTATCGTACTCTCCCAAGTGCTTAATTCAGTGTTCAGCACAAAGTAAGCACCCAATAAATGAGATTGATAGATTGCACTGCATACTTAGTACAGTGTTGTGACCAAGGTAAACATTCAATAAGTGCCACTGATTTATTGATTAGTTGATTGAAATGCTGGGAAACAGAAGCACATTCCTGTCACAAGGATCTTACCATATGTGTTTCTTGAGGAATTATAGCCATATGAATCTCCTTCAAGGAAATGGAAGGAAGATATCCAACTATAGTAGAAATAGCAGTCACATAGAGTATATAATACTTCGACTTACTCTATGACAAACACTGAACTAAGAACTGGGTGAAATAGAAGATAATCAGGTCACATTTGAGGCTCACAGTCTAAGTAGGGGAAAGCAGATACTGAATCCTGATTTTTCGTGCATTTGAAGGAATTGAGGCACAGAGAAGTTAAGTCACCTGCCCAAGGTCACACAGAAGACAAATCAAGAAAACACTAGTCTAGAACACTCCTTAGGGTAGAATGGAGCATGGAGCTATATAACTTATGAAGTGATTTTCTACATAATTTTCTTGCCTGAAATTGGCATGAGGCTTGGCAAAGCCTAGGAGAGAAAAAGCATGAGCAATTGGTTCAGATAGGGGGCTGTGGTTGTTGAAAATGTATGTCTGGATCTGAGGTTTAGCATAAGGTTTGGGAGGAATGGGGGTGGGATTCTGAGTGCTGCAGACACAGGTTGCTTGTTGAACTCGGATGAATTTGCTGCACTATTATTCAGGGTGAAAGAGATTAGATGACCATTCCTTGGTAAGTGTTAATATTATTCTAAAAAATTGTGATACCCTATATCCTTTTAAAAGGGAAAAGTACATGCTTATGTGTACTTTGATCCCTTTTTCTGTAAAATGTGCAAGGTGAAAGAACACCCCTCTTTCTGGCACCCTTGTACTAAAACAATAGCATTTTTAGTGGTGCCATTAAACATTGATCACTAGTGGGCCCCTATTTGTTCAGGGGAGTGGTTTTCTGCCTGAGATCCCCCTTTTTGTGCATTTCGCTTGTTTGTGATGTGACTAATCCCCCTTTTGAATCACCCTAACTTGCTCCCTTTATTCATTCCCCCTCCTACAACACTTATGCCCGTATCTGTAATGCCCGCAGACTGTAAGCTTTTCATGGGCAGGGAATGTGTCTGTTCATTGTTATATTTTTACTCTCCCAAACACTTAGTACAGTGCTTTGCACACAGTAAGTTCTCAATAAATATGACTGAGTAAATGAAAGGGAAGGCCCATCTTGAAAAGTTCTCTTTCTTGAATGATTCTTGTCCCACGCTAACTCTCCTTGCAGCAGATATTTATGAGTCAATATGGTTGATTCTCAGAAGGACCAAGAGAAGAATCCTCTTTCACTCTGAAGTAGCCAGTATCAAAAGAATCCACGAGATTTAGAGACACACTTGGATTAAGTGCTATTCCCAGGAGGCTGCAGGATGGGTTTGCTCATCACAGGAATTCTAACTTTCCCGAAGTTAACCCAATCAAATATTTTTGTATCGCTGCCTAGGTGATGAAAATATTCATGGTAGGTTGTGGCCTTTTCATGTTTTGGTGTCCATCAGTTCTGGGGGAACAAACACTCCCCTATGTAGTAGGTTGAGGAATTTCTTCACAATAATGATTAATAGTATATGTTAAGTACTTACAATATGCTAAGGACTGGACTAAGTGCTGAGATAGATGCCAGATGATTTGGGGCTCACAGTCTAAGGGGGAGGAAGAGCAGGTATTGAATTCCTAATTTACGAAAGAGGAAAATGAGGTGCAGAGATGTTAAGTGATTTGCCCAAAGTCACACAGCAGGTCAGTTGCAAAAGAGTGATTAAACCCCACATTGTCTGACACCCAGGCCCATGCATGGCTTAATGGATAGAGCACGGGCCTGGGAGCCATGAAGAACTTGGGTTTTAGTCCTGACTCTGCCACTTGTCTGCTGTGTGACCTTGGGTAAGTCGCTTGACTTCTCTGGGTCTCGGTTCCCTCATCTGTAAAATGGGATTAAGACTGCGAGCTCCATATGGGACAGGGACTATGTCTAACTTGATTAACCTATACCTAGTCCAGCGCTTAGAACAGAGCCTGGTATATAGTAAGTGCCTAACAAATACCATTAATTAAAAAGATTCTATGAGGACCAAGCCAAGATATCCACAAATCAGTTGAACATTATAGATTGTAGCTGGGCTGAGTTAGTCCAGTCAAACCTTATCCAGAAAGCCCAGATCTACAGAGGATTAACGAGATTCAAGTTATAAAGGAATTTGGAGTACATTTATAGATGAGTCCTTTACCTTCGCGGAAGTCTCTGAGTGGCATTTACATTTGCTCTTACAGAAAGGAAATGTCATAGAATCCCAGTTGGAGAAGAGATCCAGCGGTCAACTAGCTTAGCCCCCAGCCTCGAGGCCAGGGTGTACCTTAACCAGCCAACATAAACAATAAATTATCCTTCCTCAGCAATCTGTATTAGTATTCCACACCTGCTCTCAAACCTGATCCCAATGGATATCTACTTTACTGTGAACCTCATCTGAAGATCATCTGCCTTGAGAAGCAGCATGGATTAGTGGAAAGAACATGGGCTTGGGAGTCCTAAATTGTGGGTTCTAATCCCAGCTCTGTCACTTGTTAGCTATGTAACTTTGGGTAAGTCACTTAACTTCTCTGTGCCTCAGTTACCTCATCTGTAAAATAGGGATTAAGACTGTGAGCCCCACGAGGCACAACCTGATTACCTTGTATCTCCCCCAGCACTTAGAACACATAGTGGTACATAGTAAGCACTTATGAAATACTATTATTATTATTATTATCATTATTATAAAGCATGGGCCTGGGAGTTAGCAGGACCTGGGTTGTAATCCTGACTCTGACACACGTATGCTATGTGACCTCGGACAAGTCACTTAACTTCTCTGGTCCTCACCTATGTCATCTGTAAAATGAGGATTAAGAGTGTGAGGCCCATGGGGAGCAGAGACTGTGTCCAACCTGATTAATTTGTATCTAGGCCAGCATTTAGTGCAGTACTTGGCACATAGTGAACACTTAACAAGCGCCATAATTATGAATTATTATTATATGTCCAAGACTGAAGTCCTTATCTTCCCTCCCAAACCCTGCCCTCTCCCTGACTTTCCCGTCACTGTAGACGGCACGACCATCCTCTCTGTCTCACAAGCCCGCAACCTTGATGTCATCCTCGACTCTGCTCTCTCGTTCATCCCTCACATCCAATCTGTCACCAAAACCTGCCAGTGTCACCTCTGCAACATCGCCAAGATCTGCCCTTTTCTCCCCATCCAAACAGCTACCTTGCTGGTTCAATCTCTCATCCTATCCCGACTGGATTACTGCATCAGCCTCCTCTCTGATCTCCCATCATCCTGTCTCTCCCCACTTCAGTCTATACTTCACGCTGCTGCCCGAATCATCTTTGTGCAGAAACGCTCTGGGCATGTTACTCCCCTTCTCAGAAATCTCCAGTGGCTACCAGTCAACTTACACATCAAGCAAAAACTTCTCACTCTCGGCTTCAAGGCTCTCCATCACCTCACCCCCTCCTACCTCACTTCTATTCTCTCCTTCTACAGCCCAGCCCACACCCTTCACTCCTCTGCCACTAACCTCCTCACTGTACCTCGTTCTTGCCTGTTCCACCATCGACCGCCAGCCCACATCCTCCCCCTGGCCTGGAATGCCCTCCCTTCCCACATCCACCAAGCTAGCTCTCTTCCTCCCTTCAAAGCCCTACTGAGAGCTCACCTCCTCCAAGAGGCCTTCCCAGGCTGAACCCCCTTTTTCCTCTCCTCCTCCCCATCTCCCCCGTCCTACCTCCTTCCCCTCCCCACTGCACCTGTAGATATGTTCGTACAGATTTATTACTCCATTTTACTTGTACATATTTACTATTCTATTTATTTTGTTAATGATGTGCATCTGGCTTTACTTCTATTTATTCTGATGACTTGAAACGTATCCACGTTTTGGTTTGTTGTCTGTCTCCCCCTTCTACACTGTGAGCCTGTTGTTGGGTAGGGACCATCTCTATATGTTGCCAACTTGTACCTCCCAAGGGCTTAGTACAGTGTTCTGCACACAGTAAGTGCTCAATATATACGATTGAATGGATAAATTACCTCTACTCTGGGCAAGACCCAGATATCCAGAGAGCTCTAGTCCCCAAGCAATCTTTCTCCTCTCTCCATGAAGTCTACCTCTGCCTCTAGCCCGGTTGATGTCTTATATAGCTGCTGTGTCTTTTTTTGTTAGTAACTAGGATCCATGTTTGGGGCATTGTACTCTCTCAAGTGGTTAGCACAGTGCTTTGCACACAGTAAGTGCTCAATAAATGCAATCAAATGAGTGAATGAAGGAAAGGTGCTATTTGTTTTTGCTAGTCATTCTGTGTGAGCCACCAGTGATTCTGGGAATGATGGGGGGGGCAGAAAAAAATTCTTTAATGGAGTTCTCAGGATGAGTTTCCAAATCGACACAGCCTGGTGCAAAGCACAAATATTGTTCTTGGCTCACGTGAGAATTCTCAGGTATCTTCCAGAGTTCTTGGCCTGATTTGTACCTCTATTTGTTTCCATTTTCAATGGTCCTTCCATGACTGCTTGGCAAAACCTAAATAACAAATCACCAACTAGATACTCTAGCCAGGTATTGACAGGAGTGGTTTGATTCTCACCTTAACATAGCTATGCTGGATGGGACATGCGAGGAGAATGAGTGACAGTGGGATGCTTGGAGAACTGCCATATGACAAACTGAAATCTGGAAACTGAAAGAAAGAAGGGCAGGGGAAATATTTTAAGGACAAGATAAAACAAATCTTCAGACAATGCTACATCCGGGCTGAAAACTGGGAGTCCATTGCTGAGGAGAGACCAGCATGGCACACTGCCATCAAGGAAGGGCAGTCACTTTCTTTGGGCAAAACCTTTGTAAGTAAAAAGAGAAAGAGACAAGGAGGCAAAAGGAGTAAAGAAGCCTGAATGGCCTAGTGGAAAGACCCCGGGCCTGGGAGTCAGGGGACCTGGATTCTAATCCTGGCTGTGCCACATACTTGCTGTGTTACCTTGGAAAATTTACTTAACTTCTCTGTGCCTCGGTTACCTCATCTGTAAAATGGGGATTAAGACTATGAGCTCTGTGTAGAACAAGGAATTTGTCCAACTTGATTATCTTGTATCTGCCTTGGGGCTTAGTGCAGTGCCTGGCACATAGTAAGTGATTTACAAACACTATAAAAAAGAGAATAAACAGTTCACAGTGTCACAAACATTAAATAACACAACACAACAAGGGACAACTTTTTGGTGTACACAATGTTGCTGGGAAGTGGGTTCTTCAATGGTTTTTTCAGCCATACACATATTTTGCCATCTAAGGGGTATAGATTATAAGCTCAATGTGGGCAGGGAATGTGTCTGTTGCACTGTTATATTATACTCTCCCAAGTGCTTAGGACAGTGCTCTGCACAAAGTAAATGCTCAATAAATATGACTGACTGGCTGACAAATATGAAGGACAACCATAAGTGTATGTATGCATATTAGTATGAGCCACCGTGGAAAGACAGATCCAGGGCCTTGTGGATAGGTTTTCAAGAAAAGGGCAGGTGGGCTTACAAGGGCTTACCAGTATTAAGGTCGCATCTCATTAAGGTCACATCTTCTCCAAGAGGCCTTCCCCAATTAAGCCCTCTTTTCCCTGGCTCACTCTCCCTTCTGCATCATCTATGCACTCGAATCTGTGACCTTCGGATATTTCACCTCATCTCACCTCCAAATCCACAGCACTTAAGTACATATCTTTAAATTGTATATTATCAATTATTTATTTATTCATATTAATGTCTGTCTCCCCCTCTAGACTATAAACTCATTTTGGGCAGAGAACGTGTGTGCTAATTCCATTGTACTGTTTTCTCCCAAGTGCTCAGTACAGCTCTCTGTACCTAGTAAGTGCTCAGTAAATGCTGATGATACTGATGATATTGATTGAATAAATGATGTGGGGAATTGCCCCCTGAGGGAGAAAAAATAATAATAATAATAGTATTTGTTAACTACTTACTATGTGCCAAGCACCGTTCTAAGTATAGGGGTAGATACAAGGTAATTAGATTGTCCCACGTGGGACTCACAGTCTTAATCCCCATTTTACAGGTGAGGTAACTGAGGCACAGAGAATTTAAGTGAGTTGCCCCAAATCGCATAGCTGACAAGTGGCAGAGCTGGGATTAGAGCACACAACCTCTGACTTCCAAGCCAGTGCTCTTTCCACTAAGCCACACTGGGATGCACAGACAAAGGGATTTCTACTGACAGTGGCAGCTAAGACCTTCTGACTCTCAGCCAAATCAACGGAGCAATCAGTTGGTGAGTGTGGGTGGCTAGGTGAGTCTGGAGGTGGCCAAAGGGGGGTAAGATGCAATAATAATAATAATGGCATTTATTAAGCGTTTACCATGTGCAAAGCACTATTCTAAACTCTGGGGAGATACAAGGTGATCAGGTTGTCCTATGGGGGGCTCACAGTCTTAATCCCCATTTTACAGATGAGGCAACCGAGGTGCAGAGAAGTTAAGTGACTTGCCCAAAGTCACACAGCTGACAATTGGCAGAGCCAGGATTTGAACCCATGACCTCTGGCTCCAAAGCCCGTGCTCTTTCCACTGAGCCACGTTGCTTCTCAACAAACAACACCCCCTCCTGAACCATAAATCCATTAGGCCTGGCCAGGAGAAATAGATCTATGCATTAGGGTAAACTTTCTAAGCATACCAGTGAAGGTACTCAAACTCCCAGATGAAATGAACTGTGCAAATGAAAAAACAATTACAACCCCACTTGGCCTCTGACCATATAAATTGTGGGGCTCCGAAGACAGGAATTCAATGGGGCAAAGAGGCTGAGAGTAGGCAAGAGAAACAGGCCCAAGCCTGAAGGAACTGTGTTTTCTGGAGCAGAGAGTGGGATTAGATGTGATGTTGAGAAGCAGCATAGTGTGGTGGATAGAGTCTGGGCCAGGGAGTAGGAAGACCACGAGTTCTAATCCCGGCTCTAACACTTGTATGCTGTGTGGTCTTGGGCAAGTCACTTCACTTCTCTGTGCCTCAGTTATCTCATCTGTAATATGGGGATTAAGACTGTGTGGGACAGGGACTGTGTCCAACCTGATTTGCTGTATCCACACAGAATTTAGTGCCTGGCACATAGTATGCACTTAACAGATACCAAAATTATTATTATTGTTGTTGATGTGGCTTGTGGCGGGTGGGCTTAGATATCTGATGTGAAAAAAGTGGAAAAGCAGAGAGAATAGAGACAGAGAAAGACTGCGCTATATGGAGGCTGCAAGGCAGAGACAGAGACAGAGAGCCACACACGTTAAAATAACACACACACACACACACACACACACACACACACACACACACCCCCCATCACACAAACGTATGCTGCTTTAGGAGTTAGCATAGCATAATGAAAATAACATAGGCCTGAGAGTCCGAGGACCTGGGTTCCAATCCTGCCTGTGCCATTGCTTGCTACGAGAACTTGGGCAAGTTTCTTAACTTTTCTGTATTTCAGTTATCTCACCTGTAAAATGAGAATGAAATCCTCCTCCCTACAACTTTGACTGTGAGCCCCATGTGGGAAAGGGAGTGTGTTCAGCCTGATAAATGTTATACCCCAGGTCTTAGAACAGTGCTTGACACATAATAAGCACCTAACAAATACCATTTACACCTGCAACAACACACAGTCACACCCACTAAGAAGGACTTACACATATGTTTTTCCCTTGAAGAAGCTGGCCAAGGCAGGAGCAAGAGTTTTAGTGGGTAGGGGTCTCTGTGTCTCATATATCTGCCCTCTCTCTTTCATGGCCTCTTCAAGGACATTAGTCACTTTGCTCTGGTGCTGTTGTCACAAATTTGCTACCACTGCAGAAAGGATTGTCAAGTCTTTTCTGGAGGAATTTAGAATGTATGGAGGTCCAGCTATCAGACATCCCGCCAATCAGCAGTGTTCATTGAAGACATACTGTATGCAGAGCACACAGTAAGCATCTCGAAGAGTAGTGTACAAAAAAAATATATAGAGGTTATAGTCTTTAAACTCATTGTGAGCAGGGAATGTATCTGTTTATTGTTATATCGAGTCTCCCAAGCACAGTAAGTGTTCAATAAATATGATTGAAAGAATGAATGAATGATGCCTACCACAAGGGGCTTGCAGGTTAGAGGAGGAGCTGACAGACTATTCCTGATTCCAGCTCATGGCCTATTAGAAAGACTACAGGCCGGGGTTAAGGACGGAAATTGCCCCCAGAGTTTATGTGGAGGTAACACATTTCCAAAGTGGGTCTCATGTGGGCCGCTCCTCACTGGGCCTCTGCAGGGATGTCTGGTCAGGTTTCATGGGGCATCTTGAGGAGGCATGTCTCATGCTTTTGGGGATGCCAGAGTGAGGCCCAGTTAGCACGGGCCCAGAGGAGGGCCCTTGCCGTTTCCTGCCTCCCTCTGGCTTGACCTTGGGCCCGTTAGAGCCTTATGGTAATCAGGTCATCCCACAGGAGCTCACAGTCTTAATCCCCATTAGACAGGTGAGGGAACTGAGGCCCAGAGAAGGTAAGTGACTTGTCCAAAGTCACACAACTGACAAGTGGCAGAGCCAGTGTTTGAACTCCATGACCTCTGACTCCAAAGCCCGGGCTCTTTCCACTGAGCCACGCTGCTTCTCTGTAGCTGCTTCTCTTGTAGTCATCATCACTGCCTGGGAGAGCCACAGGACTCTGTGTGTGTGTGTGTGTGTGTGTGTGTGTGTGTGTGTGTGTGTGTGTGTGTGTGTGTGTGAGAGAGAGAGAGAGAGAGAGAGAGAGAGAGAGAGAGAGAGAGAGAGAGAGATTGAGCACGATGAAAATTCAAAGTGAGCCCTTTAAGGGCTAAGGACCATATATCATTTGTATGTTGTATAGCACCATAGGTTTTTGATGCAGAGATACTGAGCACCATCATCATTCTGACTTTACATTAATTTAGTACCTTACCACACATTCTTCTTCCTCCTATTTAGACTGTGAACTCTATGGGGGACAGAGCCTGTATTCAACCTCATTACCTCTTATCTTCCCCACTGCTTAGTACATTGCTTTTTTTTCAAGAAATTTGCTAAGCACTTTCTATGTGCTAGGCACTCTACCAAGTGCTTGAGTAGATACAAACTAATCACTTTGGACACAGTCCTTACCCCATGTTGTGCTTATGGTCCTATGGTCCCCATTTTACAGATGAGGTAACTGAGGCACAGAGAAGTTAAATAACTTGCCCCAGGTCACCAAGCATTCATTCATTCATTCAATCGTGTTTCTTGAGCATTTACTCTGTGTAGAGCACAGTACTAATCACTTGGAAATTACAATTCTGCAACAATTGAGAAGCAGCGTGGCTCAGTGGAAAGAGCACGGGCTTTGGAGTCAGAGGTCATGGATTCGAATCCCGACTCTGCCACATCTACTGTTTGACCTTGGGCAAGTCATTTAACTTCTCTGAGCCTCAGTTACCTCATCTGTATAATGGGGATTAAGATTGTGAGCCCCACATGGGACAACCTGATCACCTTGTAACCTCCCCAGCCCTTAGAACAGTGCTCTGCACATAGTAAGCGCTTAATAAATGCCATTAAAAAGAAAAACTAATAGAGAGAATCCCTGCCCACAAGGGGCTCACAGTCTAGAAGGAGTGAGACAGATATCAAAACAAGTAAACAGGAATCAATAGCCACGAGAAGCAGCGTGGCTCAGTGGAAAAGAGCACGGGCTTTGGAGTTAGAGGTCATGGGTTCAAATCCCACTCTGCCAATTGTCAGCTGTGTGACTTTGGGCAAGTCACTTAACTTCTCTATGCCTCAGTTGCCTCATCTGTAAAATGGGGATTAAGACTGTGAGCCCCGTGTGGGACAACTTGATCACCTTGTAACTTCCCCAGCGCTTAGAACAGTGTTTTGCACATATTAAGCGCTTAATAAATGCTATTATTATTATTATTATTATTATTATTATTAGCATCAATATGTATACGCATCAAAACAAGTAAAGAGGCATTAATGTAAATGAATAGAATTATATATAAATATATATACGCATATATATGTATATATCTGTGTATATACATACATATATATATACATATACTATATATATATTTATATATAATTCTATATATATACTTATATATATATATACACAAATGCTGTGGGGCGGGAAGGGGACAGAGCAAAGCGATTGAGTCAGGGTGATGGGAAGGGGAGGAGGAGCTGAGGAAAAGGGGGGCTTAGTCTGGGAAGGCCTCTTGGAGGAGGTGAGCCTTCAGTAGGGCTTTGAAGGAGGAAGTGTGATTTTTGGCTGATTTGAGGAAGGAGAGCATTCCAGGCCAGATATAGGATTTGGGCCAGGGGTTGACTGTGGGATAAGCGAGAACGAGGCACAGTGAGGAGGGTAGCACCAGAGGAGCAGAGTCTGGGGGCTGGACTGTAGAAGGAGCGAAGAGAGGTGAGGTAGAAGAGGGTAAGGTGATGGAGAGCTTTGAAGCCAAGAGTTAGGAGTTTTTGCAGCAAATTAGTGGCAGAGCCAGGATTAGAACACAGGTCCATCTGACTCCCAGGCCTGTGCTCTATCCACTAGGCCACATTTCTTCTCAGTGATTGGCACCTGGCAGGCACTTCACAATTACCAGTTATTATTATTGTTACATATATAAAGCACCCCCACCCCTCAAAAATAAATAGCAGTGAGAGCCTATCCATGCACACTAGTGAGACTGAAATGACTGAGGCTCAGCCAATGATAGATCCCACATTGGAAACACATGAAGAAAGTTTCTCGGCACGCCACAGTGCTTGGCACATCGTAAGCACTTAACAAATACCATCATCATCACCACTCTCACTGTCTTTGGGAACCTTGAAACCTTCTCAAAATCTCTGGTCAGATAGTCACCCAGGGCCTGAACAACTCCTGTTCAGATTAGTACCTGATACTCCAAAGAAATTATATTTTTTAAGTATACTTATACCGGTAGAGATAAATCACTGGCGGCAATTTTGTGATTCAATTATTCATGGACTGGAGAAGGCACTCAAAATAAGAAATTAGCACCCTACACTTATCCTATATCTGCCTAGAGTTACTGATCCTGCTCTTGCTTGCCGTCTTCTGACTAGAATGAGGAATAGCTGCCTGAGCTGGAAAAAAAGGATATAATAATAATAATAATAATAATAATAATAATAATAATAAATGGTATTTAAGTAAGTATTATGTTCTAGGCACTGTTCTAGTTGCTGGGATGGATACAAGCAAATTGGGTTGGACACTGTCCCTGTCCCACATGGGGCTCACTGTCTTAATCCCCATTTTACAGAGAAGGGAACTGAGGCACAGAGAAGTTAAATGATTTGCCCAAAGTCACACAGCAGAAAGGTGGAGGAGAGAAACAGTTGTATGAGGTCAGAAGCCATGGGATTCTTATTAATACTGGAGGAATGTCTGGTTTATAGCAGTAATAACTATGGAATTTATTAAACACTTACTATATGCCAAGCACTGTACTAAGCCCTGGGGTAGATAATTGGGTACCACATAGGGGTCACAGTCTAACTAGAAGGGAGACCAGTCATTGAATCCCCATGTTGTAGGTGAGGGAACTGAAGCACAGTAAAGTGAAGTGCCCCAAATCACACAGCAGGCAAGGGCAGAGATGCTATTAGACTACCCCTTTAGACTGTAAAGTCATTGTTGTCTGTAACTTCTCTTTAAAATGGGGGTTAAGACTATGAATCCCATGTAAACATGGACTGTGTCCAGACTGATTAGCTCGTATCTACCCCAGCGTTTAGTACAATGCCTGGGACATAGTAAATATTTCACAAATACCATAAAAAATATAAGCCACATTTGACACTCCAGGAGAATTCCAAGAGGCTTATTTGCCTACCTGGAAGTAATAGACATCTGTTCTGTTCTGTGCATTACTCAGGATATACAATATTTCATAATAATAATGATAGTATATGTTAAGCACTTACTATGTGCCAAGCACTGTTCTAACCACTGGGGGAGATACAAGATTGTCAGGTTGTCCCACGTGGGGCTCACATTCTTAATTCCCATTTTACAGATGAGGTCACTGAGACACAGAAAAGTTAAGTGACTTGCCCGAAGTCACACGGCTGACAAGTGGCAGAGCTGAGATTAGAACACATGACCTCTGACTCCCAAGCCCAGGCTCATTCCACTGAGCCAAGCAGCTTCTCCTATGACTTTGACTGTTTCCAACATGATTAGCTGGTGTCTACCTCAGTGCTTAGAACAATGCCTGGCACATAGTAAGCACTTAACAAATATCAGAAAAAAGGAACATTTAATGGAGAACTTCAGAACCTTAAAATAATAATGATAATAATAATTTTGGTATCTGTTAAGTGCTTATTATGTGCAAGGCACTGTTCTAAGCGCTGGGGAGGTTACAAGGTGATCTGATTGTCCCATGAGGGGCTCACAGTCTTAATCCCCATTTTGCAGATGGGGTAACTAAGGCATAGAGAAGTTAAGTGACTTGCTCAAAGTCACACAGCTGACAAGTGGCAGAGCTGCTTCAGAGTCATTATGTTCCCTTCTCAGATCCCTGTAACCATGGACACCACTTTGGAGTAGAAGGGAGCCTGGGAGTGTAATCAGTTAATCCCTCAATAGTGTTTATTCAGAGTTTACTCTGTGCAGAGCAATAGAATTAGTAGTCAACAAGCCTTGCCTTCAAGGAGTTTATAGTCAAGGTTAAAAAAATACATGTCAGATAAAAAGATCTCTGGTGTTGTATCTATTCTGAACAGTGGTGAGACTAGGTAAAAATAAAACCATCTGATATTAGACTGGATAAACGGCCAGTTTTCCTAAGGTGGTAGCCGTGTAACCCAAAGAACAGATGATTGTGTCCGTTTTTTGACAGATGTCTCTGAGAGAATAACACAAAGTCATGAAACTACAGTTAATCAGTGGTATTCACTGAGCGCTTATTATGTGCAGAGCACCATACTAAGCACTTGGGACAATACGATAAAACAGAATCTGTAGACGTGTTCCATGCCCACAATGCAGTTAGAGGGTATCCATTAGTAACAATAATAATAATCCTTCTAGACTGTGAGCCCATTGCAGGATAGGGACCATCTTTGTATGTTGCAGACTTGTACTTTGCAAGTGCTTAGTCCAGTGCTCTGCACACAGTAAACACTCAATAAATATGATTGAATGAATGAAGGAATGAATGAATAATTATAATTACAACATTTGTTAAGCACTTAACTATGTGCTAGGCACTGATCATTGCACTATGTCTGACTGCTCTCTCCAAGATTGGATGGGCTGGGGTATGGGGGAGTGGGGGCGGCTAGATGCGCTTTTATGGAGATTTCCCCAAGATTGCAACCTCTCAGGACTCAGAACAGGATGAGGAGGGTGTGCTGCCTGTGAGGATTTCAGAAAGGAGAAACAGTTGAATGATCTCAGTGAAGGGAATTGCCACTTTGACCCCTTCTATGTGTGATTATAGGCGATTCTGTTTCATTGCCTCACTTTGAGGCTGATGAGCTGGGAAAGCAGGAAAACACCTGCCAATCAATCAATCAATGGCGTTTACTAAGCGCTTATTATATGAGGATCCTCTGGCCCTGGCCCTGGGGCTGGTGATGGAGATTAAATCAAAGGCCTCATGTTGCTTTTTATTCTTTTTATTTGAAAACAACTGTGAAAATAATAATAATAATGATAGTGGTATTTGTTAAGTGCTTACTGTGTGCCAAGCACTGTACTAAGACCCTGAGGCGGGTGGAGGAGATGAAACCAGAGGCTTCACGTTGGATTTTTTCCTTTTTATTTCAAAATAACTGTGAAAAAAATAAATACTAATAATTGTATTTGCTAAGTGCTTCCTGTGTGCCAGGAACTGTACTAACACTGTCCCCCAGGGGGCTCACAGTCTCATTCTCCATTTTACAGATGAGGTAACTGAGGCACAGCGAAATGAAGTAATTTGCCCAAGGTCACATAGCAGACAAGTGGTGGAGCTGGGATTAGAACTCATGACCTCTGACTCTCAGGCCCACTGCTCTATCCACTATGCCATGCTGGTTCTCTGGGCCAGTGGTACTCCAGAGTAGGGGCAGCCCCCTCCACCTGCGTCTCCCACCTCCGACCTTCATAAGGACTGGGGAGCTCTGCGGCCCTGCCGGTCTGGAGGGGCTGTCCTTGTGCCTCCATCGAGGCTGAGTGAATATACATGGGAGGAAAGCACCAGGCTGGCATCAGATTGTATCATAGGACTGGCAGTGAGAGGTGTCACCGTGTTGTGTTGTAATTCAACCTCTTCTATTAAGGCTTGGTAGAATTACCATGACGTCCAGAGAGATTCATCATCCAACTAAATGCCTCATACAAATAGCACCTCCATTACAGACTGTGAGCCCGTTGTTGGGTAGGAACCATCTGTATATGTTGCCAACTTGTACTTCCCAAGCGCTTAGTACAGTGTTCTGCACACTGTAAGCGCTCAATTAAATACTATTGAATGAATGAATGAATGAATTACAGACCTTAGGTTTGAAAAGCATTGACCTAGTGGAAAGAACATAGACCTAGGAGTCTGAGGACCTGGGCTCTAATCCTGCCTCTGATGCTTGCCTGCACTATGACCTTGGGCAAGTCATTTAACTACTCCAGAAAATAAGCTCGTTGTGTGCAGGGAATGTGTCTGTTTATTGCTATAATGTACCTTCCAAGCGCTTAGTTCAATGCTCTGCAAACAGAAAGTGCTCAATAAATACAATTGAATGTGTGAATGCATACTCTGTACTACAGTGTCCTCATCTGTAAAATTGAGATTAAATAGCTGTTCTCTTTTCCCCTCAGTTTGTCAACACCCTTTGGGACAGTGACTGTCTTCACTATGATTATCTTGTATCTACCCCAGTGTTTAGTACAGTGCTTGGCACCTAGTAAGTGCTTAACAAATACCATCATCATCGATCATTCAACAGTACTGAGGGCTTACTGGGTGCCGAGCACTGTACTAAGGGAATAGGAAAGCACGATATTCTAAAGTTGGTAAAATGATAATTATGTTATCATTATAGTTTATAATTAATGATTAGATCAGAAATTAAGATATTATTAGTATTGTGTTGGATTTCGTTAACTGATGGTTCTCTTATTGGCGACTTGGAGGCCATTGGTGTCCTGAAAAATGTTTCTCCTGTCCCATGGTGTCTCTTCCCCACCTTCAGGATTTCCTTTACTCGAAAGTTTTTTTTTTCTCTCTGCCTTACATTTCTGGTGGAAAATCTATCTTAGGAAAGCAAAGAATTGAAAAGAGAGGGTGAAAATGGTGATAGAGCATTCCCAATCAATTATTCAGTCAACTAGTGGTATTTATTCATTCATTCAATCTTATTGTTTTGAGCACTTACTGTGTGCACAACACTGTACTAAGCGCTTGGAAAGTAAAATTTGGCAACAAATAGAGACAAATCCCTACCCAACAATGGGCTCACAGTCTAGAACACTTTATTGAGCACTTGCTACATGCAGGGCACTGTACTAAGCACTTAGAAAAGCACAGTACAATAGAGTTGGTAGACAAAATTCCTGTCCTCGGTGAGATAGTGCATCTTGGTGGCTATCTCGGCGGTTCTGTATTTGCAGCTCCTTATTGATGGCATTCATATCTTTATTGGTTCACTTATCCGCCTCTCCTTACTCTTATCATGACCGGTTCTATCTTTGTTTTTCTTCCCTCTTCTACTACTTGTAAACAACTTGCGTTTGCACAACTTTGCTGTTTGACTGTAAGTGATTGGAGGGTCGGAAGCACATACTTTAGCATCATGGTACTCTCTCCAGTCCCATGTACAGAGCCAATTGACAGTAGGTTATGACAGACACCATCCCTCTTGACACACCCCTTGTCCACACCATGTTCAACCTGCTTTTCTCGTTGCAGAAATGCCTCACTGTGACCTTTAGACTTTACTTTTGCACTAGAGACAGTGAGCTCCCCTCTATTCTTGCGAGTGTGGATGAAAAGCCTGCTGCATGGCTACCCTTCTTCACTGTCTGCTCATTAAGACACGTGATGTAGTAAGATGGCTGTTTCATTCAGTGCTTGTCTGTTGTTTGAGCCTGCTTCTTGGGATTCTAATCTGGGTGTAGCTTTTGTTCAAGGAGAACAACATCTTTCCTGGTTGCTGCACCTTTTCATTTCCCCATAAAGGAATTGATTTGGTATCCTGCTATTACCCATACTCCTCACATATCTTAGCATTAATTCATTCAATCATTTTTATGGAGAGTTTACTGTTTTTCAAAGCACTGTACTAAGTGCTTGGGAGAGCACAGTATAACAATAAACAGACGCATTCCCTGCCCATAATGAACTTACTCTATCAGGGGAAGCTATGGGTTTTGGGGGTTTTTTGGTATTTGTTAAGCACTTACTATGTGCCAGACACTACTAAGCACTAGGGTAGATATAAGCTAATTAATTTGGACACAGTCCATGTTTTACATGGAGCTCCAGTCTTAATCCCCTTTTGACAGGAGAGGAAACTGAGGCCTAGAGAAGTGAAGTTACTTGGCCAAGGTCACACAGCAGACACGTAGTGAAAACAGAGTTAAAATCCAGGTCCTTCTGACTCCCAGGACTGTGCTATATCCCCTGAGCCTTGCTGCTTCCCAGTATTTGTCACACTACCTCAATGTTTATGAGTGACTGCATACTTTATTGTTGATAATCTTGGTCTCACCATTTGATGTTGAGTCTGTTTTGTAGCTGATGCTGGGAGATTGTTTAGTAAGTCCAAGTGGTCTTCTGGGGTTCATCCAGGTGTTACAGCTGTACAGAAAGTCTAACATCCCAACGCTTTATGGACCTTCAGCTTGGTGTCTCTACCGATCTTCTGAAAATCTACTTGGGCTTTTTCAGTGCTTTTTCTCTTAGTATTCCTGCAAAATACAGTGAGCTCTGTCCTTTTCTCCCGTCATCTCTCTCCTTCACGCTGGAGAGAACTTGGGGTTCTTAGAAAGCTGTGTTAGGGGCTGAAGGAGAGGAAGAGGACAGTGATGGCTGTCTTGTCTGAATGAGTGGGGAGGACCTGCCCCCGTCCCTGGTGTTCCTTGACCCCGAGAGGGGGATGGTTGTCTGATGTCAATCTTAGGCCAGACTTGAAATGAAATTGATGACAGTCACAGCTCTTCCAGGGAATTTATATAAGGAAAATTATTTAACTTTAAAAAAACAAGTCACTTAACTTCTCTAATCCCTTGTCTGCAAAATGGGGATTCAATACTTGTTTCTTTCTCCTACTTAGATTGTGAGCTCCATGTGAGACCTTCCCCCTGCTTTCTAGATTGTTAGCTCATTGTGGGCAGGGAATGTGTCTGTTTATTGTTGTATTTTACTCTCCCATAGTAAGCTCTGAACACAGTAAGTGCTCAATAAATGCAGTTGAATGAATGAGTGAATGAAAAACAATAATGTGGAATTTGTTTGTGTGCCAGGCGCCATATTAAGCACTGTTGTACATGCATAAAGTGTAGGACACAATCCCTGACCCATGTGGGGCTCACAGTCTCAACCCCATTTTCCATTTTGCACATGAGGTAACTGAGGCACAGATAAGTGGAATGACTTCCCAAGGTCACACAGCAGACAAGTGGTGGAGTTGATATTAGAATCCATTGTCCTCTGACTTCCAGGTACTGTGCCATGCTGCTGACTCGATTCTCCTGTATCTACCTTAGTGCTTAGTACAATGCTTGACACATAGTAAGCACTTAAAAAATACCACAATTATTATTATCAATAACAATGCTGATAATGATAATAATGATAAAACAGGTCTTTGTGGAAACATTCAAAACTCCAGTACCATAAAGGTCATGGTAACCTTTTTTTCTTCACCACATGGAAACTCTCTGGGTTTGTGATTCTTCAGCTACTTGGATCCAATTTACTGAAACCCCTGAGAAAAATGTCTCTGAAAGTGTGTGGCCTAGGAGCCAGGGGAGGAAAAGGGGGCTCTATTTTATAATTGATAAATTATAATAAATTATAATTTATTATTAATTGGACAATCCAAGGCTTCAGAAGATATGGAATAAATTTACTTCTTCCACCTCAAGATAGTTAAAGCAAGGAAAGGCCCTTCTCCTTTCTGTCTTCTAAGTTGGTCCAGAAGCTTCAGGAGCTTGGTTACTTCCCTCAAAATATTCTAAGTGGACATTTTAAGGAATCTTCCTAGAGGTGAGCTCTCAGAACCTTTGACCTACTTATTGACCACTTTTTTGAGGGCCATTAAAATGTCACTTTTCAGCTGAGATAAAAAAGAATAAATCTGTAAAAATAATTAAGCTTGATCTATTTGATTCAGGGATCAGTAAAATGCAATTTATATTTAGGGTCACCAACAGTCTGTCTTTGAACATGCTGTTTCTGTTTTATTTATCTGTGACCTTGTCAGAGTACACTATAAAAGATTTAGTAGGCACGTTCCCTGCCCACAATTCGTTTGCATGCACATGTACATCCCATGTATCATTTTGCAACAGTCTGTCTGAGTCTACCCAATCTTATAGTGCTTTTCTGGGGAGATGTCTGATTCATTCCCCTGTTCCCTTGCTCCAAGGCCTTTGATTTCATTGACATTAGTTTGTCTTTCTGCATGCTGTTTCTGTTTTATTCATCTGTGACCTTGGGAAAGTATACCATAATAGAGTTGGTAGACACGTTCCCTGCCTGCAATGAGTTTACAGGCTAGAGGGACATCCCATGCATCATCTGTCTGAGTCTATCCAATCTAATAATGTTTTTCCGGGGAGATGCCTGATTCCTTCCCCTGCTCCCTCATTCCAGGGCCTTTGTCTTCCCTTCCCAGATTCCTGTGATCATGGACATTGGCTTTCAAGCCAGAAAGCTAATCAAAACTGAGAATCAGTGGATAGAGCAAAGGCCTGGGAGTAAGAAGGTTATGAGTTCTAATCCTGGCTTCACCACTTGTCTTCTGAGTGGCCTTGGATAAATTCCTTCACTTCTCTGTGCCTCAGTTATCTCATCTATCAAATGGGTATTAAGACTGTGAGCCCAAGGTGGGACAGGGACTGTGTCCAACCCTATTTACTTGTATTCACCCCAGCCCTTAGTACAGTGTCTGGCATGTAGTAAGTGCTTAATGAATATCACAGTTATCATTATTACTGTTATTATTATTATTGTTACTAATAAAATTCCCTGGACATAAAGGCATGCTCCTTGTGGGCAGGGGGCATGTCTGCCACCCTTGTTGTATTGTACTCTCCCTAGCGCTTAGTACAGTGCTCTGCATAAAGCAAACACTCAATAAATACCTCCAATTGGTTGATTGATTTTTTGTCACATCCATACCAGACAATGGACAGAAACAGACCAGTTTGAAAAACAGATTGCCTGACAAAGAACTGGATAAGTGGACACCTAAGTGCTGCTGTTGTGTGATTTGTTTTTGTTTGGTTTTGTTTATGACATTTGTTAAGCACTCACTGTGTGCCAAGAATTGTACTAAACTGTGGAGTATATACAAGTTATGTACCCTTCTCTTCTATTCTCCCTCCTTTCCCTTCCTCTCTGAAGCTGTCAAGGGAATTGCATCAAGCTACCACTGCTGTAACAGGTGCATTCTGCTCGTATATAGAAGCTACAACAATTTCCTCCTTATGGTATTTTTGCTGTTTTGGGGAAAATTAATAGAAATTAAAGAACATGAATGTCTCTAGGCAAAGTCAATACTAGCATTTCACTCATTTTCATATCTTTTTTAGACTTATGTCTGGCTAGGTAAGATGCAACTGTAAAACTTTGGCTATTTCTTAAAATTCAAGCAGCATTCACCTAAATGTGGTTCAGTGTGTTTTCTGCTGCGACTAGAGGAACTTCTTTTCTTACTCTCTAGCAGAAGAACAGGAAAAAAATTATTTAAAGACGAATGGCAAATCAAGGTGAAGAAAGCAATTTAAGTAATAATTGTCAGAGGATTTTGTTGCAAATGATAGACTCAAGGTGTTATTATCTCTATTACACACTTAGGAAAAAAGTGTTTTCCCAAACACTGAAATTCTACTGCTGCTTTTGAAAATTCTTCCTAGTATCTAAAAAGGTAATTAAAAACAAGAAGTTCTTCTTTCTTTAAATAACTGAACAGAAATCATACCGAATGATTATTTAATCTCCGGAGAAAAACTCTAGCAGTATCCAGGTCACAGGCATTGAATCCTCATTTTACAGATGAGAAAACTGAAGCACGGAGAAGTCAAGTGACTTGCTCAGTGTCATACAGCAGGCAAGTGGCAAAGCCGGATTAGAGCCTAGGTACTCTGATGTTACCATCATCATCATCATCATCAATCGTATTTATTGAGCGCTTACTAAGTGCAGAGCACTGTACTAAGCGCTTGGGAAGTACAAATTGGCAACATATAGAGACAGTCCCTACCCAACAGTGGGCTCACAGTCTAAAAGGGGGAGACAGAGAACCAAACCAAACATACTAACAAAATAAAATAAATAGAATAGATATGTACAAGTAAAATAAATAAATAAATAAATAGAGTAATAAATATGTACAAACATATATACATATATACAGGTGCTGTGGGGAAGGGAAGGAGGTAAGATGGGGGGGATGGAGAGGGAGACGAGGGGGAGAGGAAGGAAGGGGTTCAGTCTGGGAAGGCCTCCTGGAGGAGGTGAGCTCTCAGTAGGGCCTTGAAGGGAGGAAGAGAGCTAGCTTGGCAGATAGGCAGAGGGAGGGCTTTCCAGGCCCGGGGGATGACGTGGGCCGGGGGTCGATGGTGGGACAGGCGAAAACGAGGTACGGTGAAGAGATTAGTGGTGGAGGAGCGGAGGGTGCGGGCTGGGCTGTAGAAGGACAGAAGGGAGATGAGGTAGGAGGGGGCGAGGTGATGGAGATTGTCGAAGACTGAGCTCCTTGTCTTCCCTCCCAAACCTTGTCCTCTCCCTAACTTTCCCATCTCTGTTGACGGCACTACCATCCTTCCCGTCTCACAAGCCCGCAACCTTGGTGTCATCCTCGACTCCGCTCTCTCATTCACCCCTCACATCCAAGCCGTCACCAAAACCTGCCGGTCTCAGCTCTGCAACATTGCCAAGATCCGCCCTTTCCTCTCCATCCAAACCGCTACCCTGCTAATTCAAGCTCTCATCCTATCCCGTCTGGACTACTGCACTAGCCTTCTCTCTGATCTCCCATCCTCGTGTCTCTCTCCACTTCAATCCATACTTCATGCTGCGGCCCGGATTATCTTTGTCCAGAAACGCTCTGGACATATTACTCCCCTCCTCAAAAACCTCCAATGGCTACCGATCAATCTGTGCATCAAGCAGAAACTCCTCACCCTGGGCTTCAAGGCTCTCCATCACCTCGCCCCCTCCTACCTCACCTCCCTTCTCTCCTTCTACTGCCCAGCCCGCACCCTCCGCTCCTCCACCACTAATCTCCTCACTGTACCTCGCTCTCGCCTGTCCCGCCATCGACCCCCGGCCCACGTCATCCCCCGGGCCTGGAATGCCCTCCCTCTGCCCATCCGCCAAGCTAGCTCTCTTCCTCCCTTCAAGGCCCTGCTGAGAGCTCACCTCCTCCAGGAGGCCTTCCCAGACTGAGCCCCTTCTTTCCTCTCCCCTCGTCCCCCTCTCCATCCCCCCGTCTTACCTCCTTCCCTTCCCCACAGCACCTGTATATATGTATATATGGTTGTACATATTTATTACTCTATTTATTTATTTATTTATTTATTTTACTTGTACATTTCTATCCTACTTATTTTATTTTGTTGGTATGTTTGGTTCTGTTCTCTGTCTCCCCCTTTTAGACTGTGAGCCCACTGTTGGGTAGGGACTGTCTCTATGTGATGCCAATTTGTACTTCCCAAGCGCTTAGTACAGTGTTCTGCACATAGTAAGCGCTCAATAAATACGATTGATTGATTGATTGATTGGAGAGCCTTGAAGCCCAGGGTGAGGAGTTTATCAGGTCATATTGCTTCAATAAATCAAAAAATATTAATCTATATGTTCCAATCAATAAATAAATAACATGGGAATTTGCTCCTACAAGAAATTGAGTAGTTAGAAAATGTAAAATTTCAAGAGAGATTTTGTATTAACCACTGACCACCCCAAATACTTTTAACCCAGTTCCTCTCAGGGTCTGGGAGAATGACACCATCTTAGAATTGTCTTTCCTATGACATAAGTCTCACCTACGTTCAGCCCACTGCCCTGCCCCATGAGACCCCCTGCAGAAACAAGCAATAACTATGGTGATCCAGGGGTGGACCAATACAAAAGAAATGAAAATCCCACAAGAAAATGTAGACTAATACTCAATTTACCACCAAAGGAATTGAGTAAAATATTGTGTACCAGTACTTTAGTGTGATTTGAGATGATCTGGGATCTCTAGCATACAGTATTTTCATTTCCTGAAAAGGGTCCGTGTGATTTTTAAAAAGGAAATGGAAAGAAATTTAATTCTAGATCTACAAACATACTTATTTCCATTAACTCCTAAATTAACAGCAGCTGTCTTTTTGTTTCTCTAGACAGATTGCTACAGCTATATGGCTGAGGGGAATCAAACCAGGATGGCAGAGTTTATTTTTCTGGGCCTAACAAAGAAGCCTCAATGGCAAATCATCTTTTTTCTGATGCTTTTATTTTATTATCTTGTCACCTTGGTAGGAAACATGGGGATGATCACACTGATCAGAGTAGATTTCCTTCTTCACAGCCTCATGTCCTTTTTACTCAGCCATCTGACCTTTGCAGACACCTGTTCCTCCTCCATTGGTGTCCCAAAGATGTTGACTGACTTCTTCAAGGAGAAAAAAACCATCTCGTTCCTGCAATGTGCAGCCCAGATGTGGTTCTTCGGCCTCTTTATGGCTGCTGAATGCTTCCTGTTCTCTGCCATGGCCTTTCATCAATATGTGGCAAACCGAATCCCACAATGCTTTGTATTGTGTTCATGTTCCCAGAGGTCTGTGTGCGGCTTGTGATGGCACCTTACATGCTGGGCTTTCTGAGCATCACGACCCACACAACGTCGACCTTTCGCTTACCCTTCTGCGGCCCAAATGTCATCAACCACTATTTCTGCGATATCACTCCACTCTTAGCCCTAGCCTGTGCCAACCTCCATGCCAGTAAGTGGCTCCTTTTCATCTTGGCTGGCACCTTAGGAGTATGTAGTGGCTTGGCCAGCCTGGTCTCCTAAGTTTACATCCTCATTGCCGTCTTGAGGATTCACTCTGCCGCCGGGAGACGGAAAGCCTTCTTGACCTGTTCCTCCCACCTGACCACTGTCACCATCTTGTACGGTACTCTCTTCGTTATCTACATTCAATGCGGTGTTAGCCTTTCATTGACTATGAATACAGTGGTGTCTGCCTTCTACACAGCCATCATACCCATGTTAAATCTCCTGATCTATAGCTTGAGAACAAGGAGGTGAAAGATTCCCTCTGTTGGACTTTTAAAAGGAAGATGGTTCTCTACAGGTAAGTAAGAGAGCTATGATTGTGCCATTTCTCTCAGAAGGAAATCTTCTGAATATACTCAGTGGCTGGGGTTCTTTCCTAACTGCTGCTTGTAGCAAACCGCCACCTCTAATAATAATAATAATAATAACAATAATGATATTTGATAAGTACTCACTCTGTGCCAAGCACTGTTCTAAACGCTGGGGTAGATACAAAGTAATCAGGTTGTCCCAAATGGAGTTCACTGACTTAATCCCCATTTTACAGGTAACTGAGGCACAGAGAAGTTAAGTTACTTGCCCAAGGTCACACAGACGACGAGTGGGAGAGGCAGGATTAGAACCCACGTCCTCTGACTCCCAAGCCCCTACTCTTTCCACTAAGCCACGTTGCTTCTCTAGACTGTCAGCTTGTTGTGGGCAGGGAATGTGCCTGTTATATGGTTGTGTTGTACTCTCCCAAGAACTTAGTACAAAGCCCTGTACATAGTAAACACTCAGTAAATATGATTGATTGACTGTAAACTCGTTGTGAGCAGGGAACATGTTTACCAACTCTGTTGTATTGCACTCTCCCAAGTGTTTAGTAATGCAGTGCTGTGCACACAGTAAGTGCTTAATAAATACCACTAATTGATTGATTGCAGAGATCTATCAGTAGCAGTGCAGTGCAATGACAGTACAGACCAGTATCCTTAGGCTGTGAGCTCTATGACCAACCTGTTTACCTTGTAATAATAATAATAATAATGGTATTTATTAAGTGCTTGCTATGTGCAAAGCACTGTTCCAAGCACTGTGGAGGTTACAAGATGATCAGGTTGTCCCACAGGGGGCTCACAGTCTTAATCCCCATTTTACAGATGAGGTAACTGATGCACAGAGAAGTTAAGTGACTCGCCCAAAGTCACACAGCTGACAATTGGCAGAGCCGTGATTTGAACCCATGACCTCTGACTCCAAAGCCCGGGATCCTTCCACTGAGCCACGCTGCTTGCATCTACCCCTGTCCTTGGTACAGTGCCTGGAACACAGTAAGAACTTAACAAATACCAGAGAGGTCCTAACAGAAACAGGCCTCTTAATACGATAATAATAATAATAATAATGTACTTGTTAAGCACTTACTATTTGTCAAGCACTGCTCTAAGCACTGGGGAGGATACAAAATAATCAGGTTGGACTCAGTCCACAGAGGACTCATAGTTTAAGTAGGAAGCGTGGGGTTTAATCTCCATTTTGTGGATGAGGAAACTGAGGGACAGAGTGACTTGCCCAAGGTCACACAGCATATAAGTAGCAGACTTTGAATTAGAATCCAGGTCCTCTGACTCCCAGGTACATACCCTATCCAATAGGAGATACGCTTCCCACATTCTTCAATCAATTGTATCTGCTAAGTTCTTAGTATCTACTAGGTTCTTAGTGTGTGCAGAGTACTGTACTTGACACTTGGGAGAGTAGCAAAATTATTATTACCTGTTATTGTCAGATAAACACAAAGTCACATAAACAAATTACATAAAAAGTCACATAAACAAAAATCTTCAAGAGAGAATTGCTAGAAATCACGATAATATTTTCATAGTTTTCATAGAACCTCAAATCACTGAAGCTTGAGGTTCTTTAGAGAATGTGTCTCAGGATATGAAGCTGAAGGAGTGGGAGGCAGCTTCAGAGATAACAGTAAATTCCTGAAGAGAGATGTGGGAATGTCCCAGAGCAAGAAATTCAGATCTGGCAACATAATTAGCAAAGTTTTCTGTTCCATCTCTCAAGAAATGCATCTGGTGCCTGAGGGATCTAGGCTGTCAAGCCCCTCTGTTGGGATTAGGTTGTGGTTGATTAGCGGCAGATGTATAAGAGAATGAAGGTCAACACTGAGAAACAGTAAAATTAGGAAGAACCTTCCTATCGTTTCTATGTACATTGTGGTGAGAGTCAGACAGGGAGGGTACCAGAGAACGACTTTGGTGAGTAATATGCAACTTCAGATATTTCATAGGTATCTTTGAAGGATAAAACTGAAGTTTGACTGGACTAAATTATTTGATTCAAATTATTAGTTGTTTCTAAGTGGGTTAACTATCACCGAAGAAGCTTTAACTGTTCCAGGGTTTGCGACAGGTTGATCTTTGTGAATATCACTGTTCAAGAACGAGAAGCTATGTGGCCTAATGAATAGAGCACAGGTCTTAGGAGTGAGAAGGACCTGGGTTCTAATCTCCGCTCCACCACTCATCTGTTGTGTTATCTTGGACAAGCCTCTTAACTTCTTTGTGCCTCATTTACCTCATTTATAAAATGGGGATTAATTATATGAGCCCCATATGTGACATGGACTGTGTCCAACCTGATCTTCTTGTAATCTACCCCAGAGCGTAGTACAATGCCTGGCACATAATAAGGGCTTAACAGATACTAAACAAACAAAAAGTGTTCTCAACTTCATTTTAAATCCCATAAAAGGTGCTTTGGAAAACTTGGAGTCCATCTATTGGACTTGTGGAGAGGAGACAGGGGGACCATAGTGCAATTATTTGTGTGTCTATCATTCAAGAGTATTTACTGAGTGCTCACTGTGTGTACAGCATAGTTCTACACTCTTGAGATGCAGAAGGAGAACACTGAGAAAGACCAGCCATGGAAATAAGAAAAGAACCATGGGAGAACTACATCAGTAAAATCAAGGTTTGACCTTGTTTCCACTAAATTGTAAGCTCCATGAGAATAGGGATTGTATCTACCAATTCTATTATATTGTCCTCTCCAAGGAACTTAGGACAGTGTTCTGCACACAGCAAACACTCAATAAATACCACTGATGGATTGATTGATTAAGTTGTCGACGAGGATTAGGATAGAGTAAAACATATGTCCTGAAAGCGTGGTATTGGAGGCTGGATTGTTCTGTCAAGGTGACATGTGTTGCTAGGTTTCCATTGTGGGCAGGGAATATGCCAATCAATTCTGTTGTATTATACTCTAGTGCTTAGTACAGTATTCTGCACATAGTAAGTGCTCCAAAAGCACCACCCATCCATCTACTGATTTCCAGGATAGGCTTGGAGTTGGGGCTTGTGGATGTGTGCCTTTGAGTGGATTGCTGTATCTGCTGAGCCCACACCTTGCAATTATCAGCCTTGCACTAATAAAAACCATGACCACAGTGGCGCTTTGGACTGAAAAGCTCATTGAGAAATCATGTCATTGCCCAGTGTGTATATGTTTTTAAATACCCAGTGAGTTGGACCAGCAGAAACAGGAATCCGAGTCAATAGGCAGAAAACAAATGAGGAAATATAATAAGCTCGATGCGGATGGCAAGGTTTTGCTGCTTGTAATGGTGCAAATGAATTTGTTATTTACTAGGAGTTATATCTGATTGAAATGGTCACCCATAGCACCTACGGGAGAAATTCTAGTACAAGATAATTTGGGCTTTACAATTGAATTTCTCTAAATATTTTGTAATTCAGAGTCCTTGTAAGGTTCATTGACATTTGTGAAATCCAGGGCGGTACTAAGGTCTATGCGGAACGGTGCTGAACATTCTATCCATTTGGAGATGACCATACTGTCCAGTAGTGAAATACAAGGAGCGAATAGAGCATAATCCATATTGGCCACATGATGGCGCCTTGAATCAAAGGAAAGGCGTAGTTGCTTTCTTCAAGCTTTGCAGATGAAAAATCCCAAGAAGGAAGAGAACTAGGGGGCATGAAGTTGAGCCTATTTCAAATTCAAATTCTTAGGTAATTACCAATTAACAACTGTAAACAACTGTGCTAGGGGTCTTTCTGTGAATCCCTCGGGTTATGCTTTTCTTTGTTTTCCTCTCTCTTTTTACTTCTCCCTCTCTTTTTCCTCTTTTTTTCCTCTATTCTTCCAAAGCACTTAGTATAGTGAGTATATTACACTTAGTTACTTCTACATTCTGTCCCCTCTAGACTGTAAGCTTATTGTGGGCAGGAAATGTGTCTGTTTACTGTTATATTGTACTCTTCTAAGTGCTTAATACAGTGCTCTGCACACAGAAAGCATTCAAGAAATATGATTGACTGACATTGACTCTTGTAGATCCATTTCTCTATGTTGTACAATAGTGAGGGAATCCACACCCTGCATAATGCAGTAACACAGGATAAAAATAGACCATGCTGTGAGGAAAATGAGCCTTCTTATCTTCTACTCCCTCTTGCTTCTGTAATCATTATTCACCTCACTCTCAACCCCACCACATTTAGGTACGTATCTGTAATTTGTTTTTATCTCTATCTCCCTCGCTAGACTGCAAGCTCCTTGTGGGCATGGAATGTCTCTACAAGCTCCGTTAAGTTTACTCTTCCAAATGCTTAGTACAGTGCTCTGCACACTGAGCACACAATAAATGATTGCCTGATTGATTAATTTATTATTGTAAATGGCATTTGTGTAAGCATGTAGAGTTTTAGTTTCCGGAACGTTGGCTAGTGGGACAGTATGGCCGCTCTTGAGATAAAACTATCTGGACAGTTGTCAATCTGTCATTCAGTCAGTAATATTTATTGAGTGCTTACTGTGTGCAGAGTATTGTGCTAAAAGCTTAGGAGAGTACAATATAACAAAAAAGAAACATATTCTGTCAATAAATATACAGTAACAACCTTAGTAATACAGTCATGGTTATATTGCTCTGATGCTAAGCGTTGCAGGAATAGAAAGCACCCAGAGGTTGGCATTCACTATAATGGCACTCTCTGTGGATTGACAATACCATCATTAAGCCATTGCATTCCATTCACTTGACAGTTCCCTTTCCCAATTCCTGGTTATTCGTCTCCCTCTAGACTGTGAGCTTCTCGTCAGCTGGGAAGATGTCTACCATGTCTGTTGTACTGTATTCTCCCAAGTACTTAGTACCATGTTGTACACATGGTAAGCACTTAACAGTGGTCTACACACAGTAAGTGCTCAATAAATATGACTGAATGAATGAATAAATAGAGAAGCACCGTGGCTCAGTGGAAAGAGCCTGGGATTGGGAGTCAGAGGTCTTCAGTTCTAATCCCAGCTCCACCTCATGTCTGCTGACTTTGAGCAAGTCACTTAACTTCTCTGAGCATCAGTTATCTCATCTGTAAACTGGGGATTAAGACTGTGAGCCCTACGTGGGACAACCTGATCAGCTTGTATCCCCCCAGCGCTTAGAACAATGTTTCACATATAATAAGCCCTTAACAAATGTCGTCATTGTTATTATTATTAATAAATATGAGTGATTAAGTGACTGGTTGATACTTTCTCATCTCCTCACCCTTGGCTAATTTATTTAATCCGTGGCCACCAATTCCAGAGAGGAATGATTTCCTTTACAACGAATGGGAAAAGCTCATTGATATTCAGTAAGTCACTGGTTTACTCCTGCTTAAGGAGACCTCGGCAACCTATCCTAGAAAAAGGTTTCTACTTACCAATTAGTCCCTTCCTAAGGGTAAGAGCTCTATGGTTATTGCAAACAGACCTGAACTGGTACTACAAAGATAGGTTGGATCATGATTAATTATTGCACCACAAGTGTCATTATTTAAAGTCTGCTGGGTCTAATTAGGTTCTTTGTAACTCATTTATGAAGTAGAAGGAAAAGTTCTTTCAAGTTGTGTAATTGCCCATCTCACAGCACCCAATCAATGTTAATAAAGCCCAGTGGAGCTTGTTAGAGTGGGGATCCATAACAACCACTGGGATTTAGGGCCTGTTCTTCACACTGGGGAAAAGAGGTCAAGTTAAGGACTTTCTCTTGTTAATATTACCGAGGTCTGTCGGTTTAACTTAACTGCTCAGACTCCAAATTCAACAGAATTCTCAGTAAGGTGTGGTAGCCTTGGAGACTAGTACCTGTGGATATTTCTTTCTAATTTCCATGCCAATATAGACAGGTATAGACTCTCTCAGGAACAGGACATTCTTTTCTTGTACCCGAAACCACACTGAAAGCAGGAGTTTTATTTCTTGTGCCACTAGCTTGCTTTGTGATATTGAACCGCTAAGCTGTTCTTTACCTCAATTGTTTCACCTATAAAATGGGAATGATAAAGTAAAAATTCCCCGAGGTTCCAGAAGTACCTGTCTGTCACCAAGCTGTATTTTCATTTGTTCTGTCTGCCTTCTGGTCAGGTGGGTTAGAACAAGGAAAGTTATCTCCATTATACAAATGAGGAAACTAATTACTTACTATATATTTGGCAGTTTATATTCTCCTCTCTCCCCAATAAGATTACAAACTATCCAAAGTAAAGGGATTGTGTCTTTCTCCTCTGTTGTAAGTTAGTGCCTGAGTCCAGACTGGAGCCTGATTTTCCTGGCTAAGCAGGGATTTTCTACAACTTCACATTAGATTAAGTTTTCCAGGAGTCTTGATAAGAGTCATTAATTGAAGTGATGGTAAACACCTTGGGAAAAGTTAATGTGCTATAAATATTTGAGAGCTTGTTTCCTCCACTGATCTCATTCATCCTCGGAATGCCCCTGAGAGGAGACTAAGGGAGAGGCTTTATTGTTTGCATCCTTTCTCTGGGGAAATGGAAGCTAGGGAAGACAAAGGGCTTGCACAGAAAGTGGTGCAATGGAGTAGAACTGGTGTGATGACTCAGAGTAGTCATTATCAATCAAATGATGGTATTTATTGAGCACCTGCTGAGTGCAGAGGACTCGAAAAGTAATCAGTTTGGACACACTCCATGTCCCACATGAATTTACAGCCTTAATCCCCATTTTACATATGAAGTAACTGAGGCACAGGGTAGTTAAGTAACTTGAACAAGATCACACAGCAGACAAGTGGTGGGGCCAGTATTAGAACCGAGGTGGCTGAGATTAGAACACAGGTCCTTATAACTCCCAGGCCCACGCTCTATCCACCAGGCAATGTTGTTTCTATGACATTTTCTGCCTTAAAAAGTTTGCAATCTACTGTGGCAGACAAGTATACTTGAACCATGTGCAAATGATAAAAGAGGAAGAATAAGGATATAAAATTAGAGAAGCATTGTGACCTAGAGGAAAGAGTACAGGCCTGAAAGTAAGAATCTGGGTTGTAATCCTGGCTTTTCCATTTGAATGCTCGATGACCCTGGGCAAGTCACTTAATTATGCTGCGACTCAATTTATTCATCTGTAAAATGGGGATTCAATTCCTGTTCTCCCTCCTGAATAGACTGTGAGTACATTGTGGGGCAGGGACTGTGTCTCACCTGTTTATCTTGGATTTACCCCAGCTTAGTACAGTGCTTTGCATATAGTAACTGTTTAATGAACAGCACAATTATTATTGTTGGTAGTAGTCGAAATATGTCAGGATAAAGTGGCTGAAGAAACTGACTATGCAAATGATTCTACAGATATATTGATATACATGCAGAAGTTGAGAAAAAGTGGCATTGGTGGTTGTTGGATTGGGTTAATTTAGGTTCTAATCCTGGCTCTGCACATGCCTGCTGTGTGACTGCCCTCCACACATCTGCCAAGTTAGCTCTCTTCCTCCCTTCAAAGCCCTACTGCGAGCTCACCTCCTCCAGGAGGCCTTCCCAGACTGAGCCCCCTTTTTCTTCTCTCCCTCCCCATCCCCCCGCCCTACCTCCTTCCCTTCCCCACAGCACCTGTATATATGTTTGTACAGATTTATTACTCTATTTTACTTGTACATATTTGCTATTCTATTTATTCTGTCAGTGATGTGCATCTAGCTTTACTTTTATTTATTCTGATGACTTGAGACCGGACCACATGTTTTGTTTTGTTGTCTGTCTCCCCCTTCTAAACTGTGAGCCCGTTGTTGGGTAGGGACCATCTCCATATATTGCCAACTTGTACTTCCCAAGCGCTTGGTACAGTGCTCTGCACACAGTGAGCGTTCAATGAATACAATTGAATGAATGAATGATTGACCTTGGGCAAGTCATTTAACTTCTCTAAGTGTCAGTTACCCCATCTGTAAACCGGGAATTAAGACTGTGAGCTCCATGCGGAACAGGGACTGTGTCCAACCTGCTTAACTTCTCTGTGACTCTGTCATCTCATCTATAACTTTTTTTTAAAGTATCTGTGAAGTTGCCAGATACTGTATTAAGTGTTGGGGCAGATACAAGATGATCAGGTTATACACAGTCCATCTCCCACACTGGACTCACAGTTTTAATACGTGGTTTACAGATGAGGTACCTGAAGAACAGAGAAATGAAGTGACTTGCTCAACATCACCAGCAAACAAGTAACAGACCTGGGATGAGAACCCAGGTGCTTCTGACTTCCAGGCATCTGCTCTATCCTCTAGATCATGCTGCTCTGGGGATTAAGATTGTGAGCCCTATGTGGGACAGGGAATGTGTCCAGCCTGATTATCTTGTACCCAGGGCCTAGTACAATGCCTGGCATATAGATAGGATTTAACAAATACTGTGTATATGGCAGGCTTTCGGACCACCTGACAAAAGCTTCTAGATTTTCCAGAGTCCATGCCATTTATCTTAACTAAAATCTTAGTGCTCTCCTTAATGACAAAGCTGATTTTCTGATTGGAAAGCAGAAAAACATAATAAAGCCTAATGAAATTCTCTCATTATTTGTCTTTCTAACTCATGAAGTAACAGCCATCACCGTATTCATAAAATGAGGGCAGCACTGTTTGAGAGTATGCCTGGGATGATCTCAAAGACCTTCCCTCAGTGAGAACCTACCACCTGACCCTTGCTCGTGGCTTGCTCTTCTGTAAACTCGGAAATTTATGACTACTAAAATTGGCCTTCAGAGAGGCATTTTTTTTTCTCAATTGAGATGGCCACCCAGTTTCTGATTGACATGGCTTGCGTGCGTGTGTGTGTTTGTGTGTGTGTGTGTGTGTGTGTGATTTTTATTCATTTATTTTGGGGGTAGGTGGGTGAAACTAGTGACCAGTGAGAGGAGTAACTGAGCAGCTTGTCACAGGGATCACAACGAGATGCTCCCTTGACCAAAGTGACAGCCATCTACAGTTTCCTTCGGCTGGGGGTATTGAAAATGGGTTTCCAAATTTTTAAAAATGCGCTTTTGGGTTACTGAAATGAGAACTGCAGATACCTTATTGGCTTTCCATGATCAATGTCAGGGTCAGGGTCAAGGTGAACTGTGCATTGTTTCTGAGAATGTGAGACTGGATTCAATTTAATTTGTATTCGGGTTTGACAGATGCATCTGCCACAACAAAAACAGCGTTGCCTAGTGGATAGAACACGGGCCTGGGAGTCGAAAGGTCATGGGTTCTAATTCTGGCTCCTCCACTTGTCTGCCACGTGACTGTAGACAAATCACTTTGCTTTTTTGTGCCTCAGTTACCTCATCTGTAAAATGGAGATTTGAGACTGTGAGCCACACATGAGACAGGGCTTATGTCCAACCCAATTTTCCTGTTTCCAACCCAGCACTTAGTACAGTGCCGGGCACATAGTAAGTGCTTAACAAATAAAATAATTATCAATTACTATTATTAACAGGCTTGTTTATGGAATTTAGTGATTGGTCCCTGATCGATGTTAGGTAATAAGTATGGAGTCCTTTTACAATGCAGCATCTCCTGATATCATCTCCAATTGCCCTCCATCAATTTCCCTCCCTCCTTTCTGCTTCTCTTTCCCACTTACACCTTGCTATGTCACCTTGATCAATTCACTTAATTCCTCTTCCCCTCAGTTTCCTCATCTGTAAAAAAGGGATAAATTACTTCATTTTTTTATGATATTTGATGAGAATTTATTGTGTGCCAGACATTGAACAAAGCATTCATCCAGTCAGTCAGTCATATTTACTGAGTGCTTACTGTGTGCAGAGCACTGTACTAAGCGTTTGGGAAGTACAAGTCGGCAACGTATAGAGACGGTCCCTACCCAACAACGGGCTCGCAGTCTAGAAGGGGGAGACAGATGACAAGACAAAACAAGTAGACAGGTGTCAATACTATCAGAATAAATAGAATTATAGCTATATACACATCATTAATAAAGTAAATATAGTAAATATATACAAATAAAATAAATATATATGTAGAAATATATACAAGAGCTGTGGGAAGGGGAAGGGGGTAGGGTGGGGGGCAATGGGGAGGGGAGAAGGGGTAGGGGAGGAAAAAGTGGAGGGCTCAGTTTGGGAAGGCCTCCTGGAGGAGGTGAGCTCTCCGTAGGGAGCTATGAGCCAATCAGGTAAGACACAGTGCCTGTCCCATATGGGGCTCACAGTATTCATCCCCATTTTATAGATGAGGTAACTGAGGCACAGAGAAGTTACGTGACTTGCCCATACAGCAGACAAGTGGCAGAGCCAAAGGTAGACCCCAGATCCATAATAATAATAATAATAATAATAATAATAATAATAATGGTATTTGTTAAGTGTTTACTATGTGCAAAGCACTGTTCTAAGCACTGGGGAGGTTATAAGGTAATCAAGTTGTCCCACGGGGGATTTACAGTTTTAATCCCCATTTTACAGATGAGCTAACAGAGGCCCAGAGAAGTTAAGTGACTTGCCCGAAGTCACACAGCTGACAGTTGGCAGAGCTGGAATTTGAACCCATGACCTCTGACTCCCAAGCCCTTTCCACTGAGCTAAGCTGCTTCTCATCCATCTGATTGGGGATTTGGGACTTAAGTACTCAATGCATTCAGTCAACTCCCTCCTTCCAATTCATTAATTCACTTTCATTCATTCAATCATTCATCCATTCAATCGTATTAATTGAGTGCTTACTGTGTGCAGAGCACTATACTAAGCGCTTGGGAAGTACGGAAGTACAAGTTGGCAACATATAGAGATGATTTATTTATTTATTTATTCTATTTATTTATTCTATTTATTTATTTTATTTGTACATATCTATTCTATTTATTTTATTTTGTTAGTATGTTTGGTTTTGTTCTCTGTCTCCCCCTTTTAGACTGTGAGCCCACTGTTGGGTAGGGACTGTCTCTATATGTTGCCAATTTGTACTTCCCAAGCGCTTAGTACAGTGCTCTGCACATAGTAAGCGCTCAATAAATACGATTGATGATGATGATGATGATGATCCCTACCCAAAAGCGGGCTTACAGTCTAGACGGGAGAGACAGACAACAAAACAAAACATGTGAAAAGGTGTCAAGTCATCAGAATAAATTGAAGTAAAGCTAGCTGCCCATCATTAAGAAAATAAAATAAATAGAATAGTAAATATGTACAAGTAAAATAAATACAGTAATAAATCTGTACAAACATATGTACAGGTTCTGTGGGGAGGGGAAGGAGGTAGGGCGTGGGGGGATGGGGAGGGGGAGAGGAAGGAGGGAGCTCAGTCTGGGACGGTCTCCTGGAGGAGGTGAGCTCTCAGTTGGGCTTTGAATGGAGGAAGAGAGCTATCTTGGTGGATGACCAGACAGAGGGCATTCCAGGCTAGGGGGAGGATGTGGGCCGGGGGTCAATGGCGGGACAGGCAAAAACGAGGCACAGTGAGGAGGTTAGCAGCAGAGGAGCAGAGGGTGCGGGCTGGGCTGTAGAAAGAAAGAAGGGAGGTGAGGTAGGAGCGGGTGAGGTAGGAGGGGGTGAGGTGACGGAGAGCCTAGAAGCCGAGAGTGAGGAGTTTTTGCCTGTTGCGTAGGTTGACTGGTAGCCACTGTAGATTTTTGAGGAGGGGAGTAACATGCCCAGAGCGTTTCTGCACAAAGATGATCAGGGCAGCAGCGTGAAATATAGACTGAAGTGGGAAGGGACAGGAGGATGGGAGATCAGAGAGGAGGCTGATGAAGAAATCCATCTGGGATAGGATGAGAGAATGAACTAGCAGGGTAGCGGTTTGGATGGAGAGGAACAGGCAGATCTTGGCGATGTTGTGGAGGTGAGACTGGGAGGTTTCTCCTCCTACTATAACTTCTCCTTCTCCTGCTTCTCCTACTATAACCTACCCTCGCATTCTTAATTTAACCCAACCCAATCTACTCACTGTGCCTCATTCTTGACCTCTTGAGAGTAGTGTGGTGTAATGGAAAGAGCCCGGGCTTGGGAGTCAGAGGTCATGGGTTCTTATCCCGGCTCTGCGACTTGTCTGCTCTATGAACTGGAGTAAGTCACTTAACTTCTCTGTGCCTCAGTTACCTCAACCGTTAAATGGAGATTAAGACTGTGAGCCTCAAGCGGGATGACCTGGTTACCTCGTATCTACCCCAGTGCTTTGAACAGTACTTGGCACATATTAAGGGCTTAACAAATACCATAATTATCATTATTACTATTTTTATTATCATCATTATTATTATTGCTCACACCCTCCCCTATCGGCCTGGAACTCCCTCTCCCTTCATATATTTTACATTCCTTATTTGTGAAGTAGTAACTCATGACAAATCTCTCTTCTCTCTTTTTTCCTATCTTTAAATTACTGTTTGTCTCCCCTGCTAAATGTAAAATCCTTGAGAACAGGGGCCTAGTTTACAAATTCCTCTGTGCTCTCTCAACTGCTTACTGCAGTCCTCTTGTCTGATCCTGCCTTGACTACTGTATCAGCCTTCTCACCCTTCTCACTGACTTCTCTGCCTGCAGCCTCTCCCAACTCCCGGTCCAAATTTCGTTTTGCTACCTGGATCATTTTTCTAATAAAAGTGTTCTGTGCACTCCTCCCTGCTCCTGTCCAATGGTTGCCCATCCATCTCCACATCAAATAGACATTCTTCACCATTACATGTAAGGATCTCAATCAGCTCCCGTTACAAGCTTAGACCTTGCAGCTCACTCCTCTAACACCAAATTTCTTGTTGTACTTCAATTCTGTCTCTTTTTCCATCAACCTCTTGCTCATGTTCTCCCTCCTGCCACAAACTCCCTCTTCCTGAGACAACCATTCTCCCCATCTTCAAAGTCCTACTAAAATCATATCTTCTCCAAGAAGGCATCCATGACTAACCTCTCAGTTTCCAACCCTAATTTCCTTCCCTTCTCTTTCTCCATCACCCATGCTATTGGGTCTGTGCCCTTTAAGCACTTCGTTACCCACCGCAGACCCACCACACTTACATACATACATATCCTTTCAACTCTGTTACTTCCCCTATCTATGATTTATTTTAATATCTGTCTCCCTGATAGTTTCTAAGCTCCTTGTGGGAAGGGATCAGGTCTACAAACTCTATTGTATTGCATTCTCCCAAGAAGAACATGGTAAAGAGCTCTGCACACTGTAAGTGCTGAATAAATACCGTGGACTGATTGATTGATTGATTGCTATGCCTACAGCAGTCACTCAATAAGTCTTAAGGATTGATTGCTCAGGTTAAGATGCTTTTATGTTACATTCATACAAATCTGCTCATGTGTAATGGTCTCTCATTCCTTCAGGAATGTAGCCCATGAATCCAGTTTTCCAAGCTTTGATAATGATAGAGAAGGAAAAAGAAAAGTCTTGGGTCCCAGAGGCATGATAATCGCTTGGGAAAAAACTAATCAGGATGTGAAAATATCATAGCCACTATGGTCACCAGGAAGAAACGTATACTCAACTGTATTCCAGTCTGGCAAAGAAGAGTTTAGCAATAGGCACATACAGACAAATGATGTATTATAAATTATTTTATAAATTTACTGGATAATGACAGTATAGGAGACTGAACTCTTGTTATGTGACTGACGTAGCAACAGAGTGAAATATCTGGCACCATTTCACACTCTCTTCATAAAGTTAAAATTCTGTTACCAATTTTTGTTTTATTCAAATGGTATTTGTTAAGCGCTTACTGTGTACCATGAACTGTTCTAAGCACTGGGTTCATTACAGGATAATTAGGTCAGAAACAGTCCATTTCCCAAAGGGGGCTCTCATTCTTAATCCCCATTTTACAGATGAGATAACTTAGGCACAGAGAAGTGAAGTGACTAGCCCAAGGTCACTCAGCAGAAAAGTGGTGCAGCTGGGATTAGAACCCATGTCCTTCTCACTTCCAGGCCTGTGCTCTATCTTCTAGGCTGTGGTGCTTCTCTATCTCAGTTCTTAGATGTCAGTTGAATAAGTTGAGTCCCAGAAATGTCTTCTCCTTTTTTAAACTCTCACTGTGACAATTTCCCAAAACTCTAATAGTTTAATTTCCCAAATACATATATTCTTACAACTGAGAACACTGAAGGAATGATTGTCACCCTTGAAGGAACTGGATATTTACAATTTTTCTACTTTTCAGTCTTGCCCAAAGCAGATCCCATACTGTTAGTTAAAGATTTTTCATCTTTCTCTGGTACTGGGTGACTAAAATGTCATCCTTACATGGTTCCTTAAGAAACCACAAATTGAAATGAGAAAAAAGGCAATCACCAAATAATACTTTCTAGAAAAACCCATCTCCCAAGTGGGCAAGGTGATTACAGTTTCATAGCACTCACAAGTTGATGGGTGCACAACTAAAACGATAATATATGTGTCTGATTGAAGGATATCCCAAAAACATGTGTAAGGACCGGCTAAGTTAAATCTGAGCTGTGCTACAGTTTTAATTATCAGATTTTTAATGGCCACCTCTTAGAAGAAATAATTAGTATAAATTATTGACCTGGGACAGTATCCCTCAGGATCTAAAAGATTTAGTCATTGTAAATGCTCCAAGATGGCTTGCGAATTTCAGTGGGTATTACATCTAGCTGGTACCAAAGTCCTGATGCACTAGAGCCTGGAGACTTTTTTTAACTATAATATTCCAGGCAGATACATGACTCGGGGAAGAGGAAATATCCATGCTATTTTTGTATTTTTATTGGCATCTTTTATTTTGTATACAGTATTTGAAGAACTTCATTTTAGTTGTTTTGCAGCTTCAGTGGGCTTGCATCTTTATGCAGACCTGGGAAGGGCATGTAAACCATCGGCTTATTTGCATGCATCTAAATTAAGACTCAAACTGTCCGGCTACTTCTTTTCAGTAAAATGGATGTTCCTATGCCTTTGTTGATCATTTTAGGTACAGTGGAATTGCTCTGGTATTAACTTGTTCATTTCCAGTGTTTTCCATGCTTTGAAGTGTCCTGGTCCACCAAAGCCCCAGACATTCCTCAGGATTTATATTTCCTTTTGTGCCAGTGTTACATCCCAGTAGAGTCAATTAGGGACAAGGGTGTTTGTGATTCAACTTTATCCACGGAATAAGCCACGATATTCAATATTCCAGTACATCTACATTTATTAGTGAACAGAAACATTAACAGTAAAGGATCCTGCTTGTATTAAGCTTTCAACCCAGGGACACTGAGCTCTCTGACACGATTAAGCCCTCAGCCCAGGGAAATTGAGAATTTCCCACCGTGGATGATCAGTCCCAAATCAGTATTCAGTCCAAGGATGGGCTTAAAAGCAACACAAGCGTCCCCATTTAAATAGTCTCCTAATGCTCGGGCTGTCTGGGTCGTCCTGTCGAGAGAACAGTGATCAGCCAAATATGGACTGAGACCAGTGTGGGCATTCCTGCCCCTGCTTTCTCTTCCTCCTTCCAGGATCGTATCTCCTCCTGCCTTCAGGACATCTCCATCTGGATGTCTGCCCGCCATCTAAAACTCAATATGTCCAATTCTGCACTCCTTATCTTCCCTCCAAAACCCTGCCCTATCCCTGACTTTCCCATCACTGTAGATGGCACTACCATCCTTCCCTCTCACAAGCCTGAAACCTTGGTGTCATCCTCGACCCCGCTCTCTCGTTCACCCCACACATCCAATCCATCACCAAAACCTGCCGGTCTCACCTCTGCAACATCGCCAAGATATACCCTTTCCTCTCCATCCAAACCACTACCTTGCTGGTTCAATTTCTCATCCTATCCTGACTGGATTACTGCATCAGCCTCCTCTCTGATCTTCCATCGTCCTGCCTCACCCCACTTCAGTCCATATTTCATTCTGATGCTCGGATGATTTTTGTGCAGAAACGCTCTGGATATGTTACTCCCCTCCTCAAAATCTACAGTGGCTGCTTGTCAAACTACGAATCAAGCAAAAACTCCTCACTCTCGGCTTCAAGGATCTTTATCACCTCGCCCCCTCCTACCTCACCTTCTTTCTCTCCTTCTACAGCCCAGCCCACACCCTCTGCTCATCTGACGCTAACCTCCTCACTGTACCTCCTTATCGCCTGTCCTGCTGTCTACCCCCGGCCCACGTCCTTCCCCTGGCCTGGAATTCCCTCCCTCCACACATCCACCAAGCTAGCTCTATTCACCCCGTCAAAGCCTTACTGAGAGCTCACTTCCTCCAGAAGGCCTTCCCTGACTGAGCCCCCCTCTTCCTCTCCTCCTCCCCATCCCCCCACCTTCTTCCACTCCTCACGGCACCTATAAATCTGTACAAGTATATATATACTTGTACAGATTTATTACTCTATTTTACTTGTACATGTTTACTATTCTATTTATTTTGTTAACGATTTGCATATAACTTTAATTCTATTTGTTCTGACGATTTTGACACCTATCTGCATGTTTTGTTTTGTTGTCTGTCTCCTCCTTCTACACTGTGAGCCCATTGTTGGGCAGGGACTGTCTCTATATGTTGCTGACTTGTTATTCCCAAGTGCTTAGAATTTTTAAATTCTAATGGCATGTCAGTCAAATTCTACAGCCTAAATAAAACAGGCTAAAATAACTATCAAAAGGATGTTCAGAGACTCCTTTTCTCAGAGATTCGAAAATATTATGGATATCTCTTATGTTTGGACATTCCATTTTGATTTGTATTTTCTCCCAATTGAATGCGGAATCTAGACACCAATTCCTTTTTTGGTAGGAACAGCATTTGTAAAAGGAGAAATGGGTCATCAGCCTAAGAAGTATATAAAACACGAACACAATTCCATCAGGAAAGAGTAACACAATCCCATCAAGACTTCCCTTGAGAACCTGTGAGAAATTTTCCATGACTCCTGGGGATTTAAGTATGGCAGATGTAACTGAGTTCTGAAGTGTGTAGAAAATAGCTTATTTTAGAAATTGGGCAACATTATGATAGGGCCGCATATTTTGGAAATTTAGACTTATAGTGTTTCAAGCGTTAAATGTTGTTTCATGCATTATTCAAGCTTTTCTTTCTCAGCTTCTTTCTAAGGGTGGAAGTCTCTCAAGGCTCAGTTCTGGATCCCCTTCTATTTTCCACCTACACTTACTCCCTTGGAGAACTCATTCACTCCCGTGCCTTCAACTATCACCTCTTCGAGGATGATGTCCAAATCTATCTCTCCAGCCCTGACCTCTCCTATTCTCTGCAGTCTCATGTTTCTCCTTGGTTTCAGGATATCTTAACTTGTATGTTCAGCCAACACCCCAAATTTAACTTGTCCAAAACTGAACTCTTCTTCCCACTTAAACCTTGTCTTCCCCTAAATTTCCTGGCACTGTAGACAGTGCCACTCTCCTTTCTGTTTCATTCATTCATTCATTCAATCGTATTTATTGAGCGCTTATTGTGTGCAGAGCATTCTATTAAGCGCTTGGGAAGTACAAGTTGGCAACATATAAAGACGGTCCCTACCCAACAGCGGGCTCACAGTCTAGAAGGGGGAGACAGACAACAAAACAGAACATGTAGACAGGTGTCAAAGTCGTCAGACAAATAGAATTAAAACTATATGCACATCATTAACAAAATAAATAGAATAGTAAATATGTACAAGCAAAATAAATAGAGTAATAAATCTGTACAAATATATATACAAGTGCTGTGGGGAGGGGAAGGAGAAGAGCAAAAGGGGGGCTCAGTCTGGGAAGGCCTCTTGGATGAGGTGAGCTCTCAGTAGGGCTTTGAATGGAGGAAGAGAGCTAGCTTGGTGGATGTGTTGAGAGAGGGTATTCTAGGCCAGGGGAAGAACGTGGGCCAGGGGTCGGCAGTAGGACAGGCGAGAACGAGGTACAGTGAGGAGGTTAGCAGCAGTGGAGTGGAGGGTGCGGGCTGGGCTGTAGAAAGAGAGAAGAGAGGTGAGGTAGGAGGGGGTGAGGTGATGGAGAGCTTTGTAGCCGAGAGTGAGGAGTTTTTGCTTGATTCGTAGGTTGACAGGAAGCCACTGGAGATTTCTGAGGGGGGAGTAACATGCCCAGAGCGTTTCTGCACAAAGATGATCCTGGCAGCAGCGTGAAGTATAGACCTAAGTGGGAAGAGACAGGAGGATGGGAGATCAGAGAGGAGGCTGATGAAGTAATCCAGTCGGGATAGGATTAGAGATTGAACCAGCAACGTAGCGGTTTGGATGGAGAGGAAAGGGCGAATCTTGGCGATGTTGTGGAGGTGAGACCGGCACGTTTTGGTGACGGATTAGATATGAGGGGTGAACGAGAGACCGGGGTCGAGGATGACATCAAGGTTGTGGGCTTGTGAGACAGGAAGTTTGGTAGTGCCGTCTACAATGATGGGAAAGTCAGGGTATGCCTATTTGAAATCAGTTCATCCGTATGTGGCATTACTGTAAACCTTATGGACCTATTTCTAAAATTTATATTGTACAGTAATGAAGGACAGCTTGAGGATAAACTGTTATTGTATATGTTTACTCCTTTGTGATTCCATTGTCCCTTAGATTTCCCAGTTCACTGGTAAATATAATCCACCACAGCTTTTGAGATGATCATCATCTTGCTATCCTGTCAGGATTTTATTTTATTTCAGTTGATTCAGTTTCCTGGAAATAATAGCAGTTGCTCGCCAGAGTCATCTCTGAACCAAGGTCGTGCCATGTTACTGCCAAGAGGCCTTCCCCATCTAGCACAGTCAATCAATCAATCACTTGTATTTATTGAGCACTTTCTGTGTTCAAAGCACACTGTGTGCAAACCCCTGATTTTTCCATCTAAGCCCTCTTTTCTATGTCACCTACGCACTTTGGTCTGTTTTCCTTAAGAACGTTGATATTCATCTCTCCCCCAGTCCCACTGTAGTTAGGTACAACCCTATCTGTTATATTTTTTAGTCTGTCTCCCCCTCTCATCTGTAAGCTCTTCGTGGACATGACTGTGTTGTGTATTTTGTATTGTACTCTCCCAAGCATTTAATACAGTGATTGGCACACAGTAACTTCACATTTAATACTACTGATTGATTGAGAGAACTCCAAGAAATGAGAGACAGGAGAAGGAAGAAAGAGTCCTACTCAGATGTATTAGTGGCCTTTTTTTGTATTTTAGTTGATTAAATTTTAATGAGCATAATGTCTAATAGGAATCACACAGAAATGACTGAATTTATTCTCCTGGGGCTGAAGGTTCAAGCGGAGCTGCGTCCTATCCTCTTTGTAATGTTTCTCGCCATCTACCTCATCACCGTTGTGGGGAATGTCGGCATGATTGTTCTTATTCGAATCATTCCCAGACTGCACAATCCCATGTACTTTTTCCTCAGCCACCTCTCCTTCGTGGATATATGCTATGCCACCAATATCTCCTCTCAGATGTTGGTGCATTTCTTATCAGAGAAGAAGACCATTTCCATTATTGATTGTTTCATTCAGTTTACAATTTTCGTCTCTCTGGACATCACTAAATACTATCTGCTAACGGTCATGGCTTATGACTGCTACCTGACAATTTGCAGCCCACTGCTTACAGCAGCAAAATATCTAGGGGAGTTTACATTGGTCTGGTGATAGCTCCATATGTCTATGGTCTCCTTAATGGCTTGATACAGACGGTGCTGATGCTTCATTTGTCATTTTGCGGTTCTAATGAAGTCAATCACTTCTACTGTGCAGATCCTCCTCTCTTACTCCCGTCTTGTTCTGACACCTTCGTAAAAGAACCTGCCATGTTTGTGGTTGCTGGTTTCAAACTCATCTGCTCTCTCTTGATCGTTCTCATCTCCTATGGTTTCATCTTTGCTGCCACCCTGAGGATCCATTCAGCTGAGAGGAGACTCAAAGCCTTCTCCACCTGTGGCTCCCACCTGACCACTATCACCATATTTTACGGGACTCTTCTCTGCATGCATCTAACACCTCACACCGAGTGGTCAGTTGAACAGAGGAAAATCATCGCTGTTTTATACCTTGGTGTGCCCCATGTTGAACCCTTTCATATACATCATGAGGAATAATGATCTGAAGGATGCAGAGTTCTCAAATTTCAATTGTTAACCAAATAAAATTTCTATTTCCTTTCCCTCCCACTTTCTCGAATCTGCTATCTGGCAGAGGCATTTGAGTTGAATTGTGTTTCACATGATAACATTTTTTAGTATTCCAAGTGAGTGATGATGATGTTCGTGGTATTTGATAAGGAATCACTATGTGCCAAGCACTATGGTAGATACAGTTCAATCAGATCAGACTTGGTCCCCCTGCCGCTTGGGGATCACAGTTGTAGAGAGAGAAAAAAGGGCATTTTATTCTCATTTTGCAGGTGATAAAACTGAGGCACAGAGAAGCTAAGTGACTTGCCCAAGGTCACACTGCAGACAAATGACAGAGCTGGAATTAGAACTCAAGTCTCCTGATTCCCAGTTCTGTGCTGTACAACTTCCCTCAATACTTCTAGAGGATTTAATGGTACAAGGGAGCCGCTTGGGGTGGTGGGCCTGGGCCTCTCTTGGTATCGTTAGTCCATTTGGGTAGCCCCATGCTCTTCTGAACCCATAATACAGCCGGCCAGTCTACAAGTACTCCCCCATCCTGACCTTGGTGTGTACTCATTCTGTTGCTCTTCAGGTGCCTTCCCTGCCATCCTTCTTGGTGTGTATATTGGCTTTCATTACCAATACTTTCTCTCCAGAGCCGAGTTGGATGCCACGGTTCACCTGGGCAAGCTCCAGTAAAGATGTGCTCCCTGGTGCAGCTGAATCATCTAAAGTAACACAGGTCTTCCTCTGCCCATCACCCTGTGGTCCTTCACAATCAAACCCAGACCTTCATTTTATCTCTCTCATTCCTCTATTTCCCTCTTTTACTCTGTTTTATATTGGTTTTAAATCATTCAAATCCATTTCTTAGATCTTTTAACCTCCCCCTTCTACAAGGAAAAACCTGGATATATCCAACTAGAATGTAGGCTCATTGTGGGCATTGAATGTATCTGTTTATTGTTGTATTGTACTCTCCAAAGAGCACAGTAAGTCCTGAATAAATATGACTATAACCTGACCAAGTTGCTTCTTTCAACAACTTCAAAATATTCCTCAGAGACCTTGGCCCTGAAATTGTTTTTCTGATATTATCATAAACTGTATGGTTAAAAAAAAAATGTATCATGCACTTTCCAGCTCCCACAGTGGATTACTCTCTGGTTAATATCCAGCCGAACAAAGATCTGGTCTTCACAGAGAAGGCTTCAAAATCAAAGACTTTTGGACCCTCTGCACTAGAGAAAACACACCCTTCATTTGTTCACTACCTTGCCTCTAGCTGAGTCTTCATTAAATAAATGGTTTGAGACAATTAAAGAACTAATCACTTAAAAACTTCTAGTGATGACACTGACACTCTAACATGGGCATGCAAATCAAAGTGTAAAAGGGTCAAATTAATTTAATCAAACAAGCATGATAAATTTGTTTTTAATTTCCTTTGTGTCTATTGCAATTCCAATGGGTGACTTTGACAGAAAAGTATGCAGACAGCAATAGTGAGAGAATCTAGGAAGGGTAATGGAATGATGCCTTGTGTTGGCCAACAAAAATACATGAAAGTAAATCTGGATGAATATCCCCAACTCTCCCTCCTTTGCCTTAAAAATGATATTGGCTGTCCAATGCCTTTATTCTGAATTCTTTGAGTGATTGATTTTCTAAAATGTACCAATGCAAAACTGGGAAAGATGAGCAAAGTCAAATTTATTATTTCGGTTCACTTTATCACATATCTTTGTAAATTATTCTCTTCTGTCTATAAGACATTTTGCGATTTTTTATAATGAGTGTAGCATTTTTATGCCTCTCATGTCTAGGAACCCAAGTTACTCAATCTAGAATTGAGGAGACATAACAGAATCATTAATGCTAATGACAAATATGATTCCGGTCAAGTGTCATTAAGCATTGAAAAACAACAACAACACTTCAAACTGGTGATGGAAGACCAGTTAAATGAAAGACAAGGGAAATACTATCATGTTAAAAGAAAATCCACTTCTATATTCTGTAACTCTCTCAAGTGCTTAGTGCAGTGTTCTTTACATAGTAAGCATTCAATAAATACCATTGATTGATTGATTGCTATTCCACCTCAGAGATGCTTCCTGAAGGGGCATTGTAATTTCTGGTAAATGGGTTTGGGTCCCTGCATGGCCCAAGATCAAGTCTGTTTATTTATACTGATGTCTGTTTCCCTGCCTCTAGACTGTGAGCTCATTGTGGGCAGGGATCGTTTTTCTTCCTTGCTAGATTGTACTTTCCTAAACGCTTAATACAGTGCTCTACACACAGTACGCCCTCAATATATACTATTGAATGAATGAATTCCACCCCTGGAAGCTCTGTGTGGTCACTTCACTTGCCTTATCTTTTACAATAGTCGCTCTAGAAGGTTGCTTCAGGGACATCCTTCGTCCTTGAATTTTCTCACCCTTCAGGATCTCTCTGATAACCAGCTCCATCCCCTGCTCTATTCCCAGCTCCCCCCTCCCACCTGTTAGAGGAAGAAAATGGGCTTTTCCCCATCCTTAGTGGGAACAAATTAGACTCATCGTCTCAGCCTCTAAATCATTTTAGAACAAGGCTGTTCAGGGAAACAGCTGACAGCCTGGTCAGGCAGTTGGTCCTAGAAAGGTGATTAACTGCTTGAACAGTTCCTGGGTTATTGTAGTCTTCAATCAATCAATCGACCACTTATATTAATTGAATTCTTAGTGGGTGCAGAGTCCTGGCCACTTGGGAGAGTACAATGTAACAGACATTGTAGACAAGTTCCCTGGCCACAGTTAGCTTACAGTCTAGAGGGGGAAACAGACATTGATACAAATAAATACATTATGCCTATGTACATTAATGTTGTAGGGCTGAGGGAGACATGAATAAAGGCTGCAAATTGAGAAGCAGAGTAAACTAGTGGATATAGCATGGGCTTGGGAGTCAGAAAGACTGGGTTCTAGTCCTGACTCCACTATTTGTCTGCTATATTACCTTGGGCAAATCACATAACTTCTCTGTGCCTCAGTCCCCTCATCTAAAACATGTGGATTGAGGCTTTGAGCCCATGTGAGACATAAACTGTGTGCAACCTGATTAGCTTGTATCTACCCCACTGCTTAATACACCTAAAGCTCAACATGTCGAAGACTGAGCTCCTTGTCTTCCCTCCCAAACCTTGTCCTCTCCCTGACTTTCCCATCTCTGTTGACGGCACTACCATCCTTCCTGTCTCACAAGCCCGCAACCTTGGTGTCATCCTCGACTCCGCTCTCTCATTCACCCCTCACATCCAAGCCGTCACCAAAACCTGCCCGTCTCAGCTCCGCAATATTGCCAAGATCCGCCCTTTCCTCTCCATCCAAACTGCTACCCTGCTCGTTCAAGCTCTCATCCTATCCCGTCTGGACTACTGCACCAGCCTTCTCTCTGATCTCCCATCCTCGTGTCTCTCTCCACTTCAATCCATACTTCATGCTGCTGCCCGGATTATCTTTGTCCAGAAACGCTCTGGGCATATTACTCCCCTCCTCAAAAATCTCCAGTGGCTACCAATCAATCTGCGCATCAGGCAGAAACTCCTCACCCTGGGCTTCAAGGCTCTCCATCACCTCGCCCCCTCCCACCTCACCTCCCTTCTCTCCTTCTACTGCCCAGCCCGCAACCTCCGCTCCTCCACCGCTAATCTCCTCACTGTACCACGTTCTCGCCTGTCCCGCTGTCGACCCCCGGCCCACGTCATCCCCCGGGCCTGGAATGCCCTCCCTCTGCCCCTCCGCCAAGCTAGCTCTCTTCCTCCCTTCAAGGCCCTGCTGAGAGCTCACCTCCTCCAGGAGGCCTTCCCAGACTGAGCCCCTTCCCTCCTCTCCCCCTCGTCCCCCTCTCCATCCCCCCATCTTACCTCCTTCCCTTCCCCACAGCACCTGTATATATGTATATATGGTTGTACATATTTATTACTCTATTTATTTATTTATTTATTTATTTTACTTGTACATTTCTATCCTATTTATTCTATTTTGTTGGTATGTTTGGTTCTGTTCTCTGTCTCCCCCTTTTAGACTGTGAGCCCACTGTTGGGTAGGGACTGTCTCTATGTGTTGCCAATTTGTACTTCCCAAGCGCTTAGTACAGTGCTCTGCACATAGTAAGCGCTCAATAAATACGATTGATTGATTGATTGATTGATTGATTAATACAGTGTCTGGCATGTAGTGAACGCTTAACCAATACCATGAAGAAACTAAATGCAGTCAAAGACTTAAGTAGTTTTTGAGAGGTAGCCTTTTCTATGAATACTGTGACCATTTCCCCACCCCCTACTTAAACTCCGTGTCAATTAGAGTAGGAACTACATCTGTTAATTAATTTTATATTCTGTCTTACCCTGTAGACTCTAACCCATTGTGGTTAGAGATTGTGTTTACAAGTTTTATTGTATTGTACTTTCCCAAGCATTAATAGACTTTTAGACTGTGAGCCCACTGTTGGGTAGGGACTGTCTCTATGTGTTGCCAATTTGTACTTCCCAAGCGCTTAGTACAGTGCTCTGCACATAGTAAGCGCTCAATAAATACGATTGATTGATTGATTGATTGATTAATACTGTGTTCTGCTCACATAAGTGCTTAATAAATACCATCTTCATCGTACTTTACCCAGTGCCTAGCACAGTGCTTGATCCATTGTAATAATAATAATAACCATAATAATAATGGGCCAAGCACCAGGGTAGATACAAAATAATCAGGTCAGACTCTGTCCCTGTCACACACAAGGCTCAGAGTCTAGTGGGATTAATAAATAACTGGGTGATTGATCGATCACTTCATACAAACTCAAGGAGTTTTCCTACCTGGAGAAAAGACTTTATAAGATATGCCTTGTTCTGAGACCACAGCTCTTAATGTACAGGATCCCTTCATCTCTGAGGGATAAAAGTCTTGTCTAATTCAAATATCCAGAGTGTTATAGGAACAGGATTTCACTCTTTTCTTCCTAGTGAAGGACTGCTGCATCTCACAGTAATAGAAAAATAGACAAAAAAAGATAAGGGACATATTTCAAAAAGTACAAATCCAAGAAAACTGTTTCCCTTTGCTTCCAACCTACAGGGACATAAATCAATTAATCATTCAACATTATTTATTAAGTGCTTACAAGGATAGTTAATTACAGATTTCAGAACGGGCTGCTCTAATTCTACATTGTCTCTTTAAGGTTCTTTGCAAAGATACTGAGCGTGGTGAAGGGTACCTTCCCCCAATATTCAGTCACTGGTCTCCAATTATATAAAAGAACTGCCACATTTTAAACCTATACCACCCAACCTCTTTTCAAACTCTGTGCATTCAAATGCTACTTAAATTCCTAAAATGAAAATGAAGGACTTGCTGCTGATTCCTCAGAATTTAGGAACATCCTTGTTCCTGTGAACCTGTCTGCATATGAGATCCTGGCTTTCAATTCCAAGGGCTGGGAATCTAGTTCATTCTGGACTCTCCCCCTTCAGACCATCCCAGGCTCACAGAACTTTGCCTATTCCTTCCCAGAGATCCTAGTACAATTCCAGTCTCCTCAAGTCCTTTTAGTTCCCTTTATTCATCCCCGCCCTCAGCTCCGCAGTACTTATGGACGTGTCCCTAATTTATTTATTTATATTAATGTCTGTCTTCCCCTCTAAACAGTAAGCTCACTGTGGGCAGGGAATGTGTCCGTTATATTGTTAAAATTTACTCTCCCACGTACTTAGTACAGTGCTCTGCACACAGTAAATGATTAATAAATATGATTGCTTGATTCCCCCTCTTATTTGGTGCTTGTTGTTCCTGAGAAGCAGCGTGGCTCAGTGGAAAGAACATGGGCTTGGGAGTCAGAGGTCATGGGTTTTAATCCCATCTCCACCACTTGTCAGCTGTGTGACTTTGGGCAAGTCACTTAATTTCTCTGTACCTCAGTTACCTCATCTGTAAAATAAAGATTAAGACTGCGAGCCCCAAGGGGGGCAACCTGATCACCTTGTATCCCCCAGCGCTTAGAACAGTGCTCTGCACATAGTAAGTGCTTAACAAATACCATTTTATTATTATTATTATTACCGTATCATTGGAGAAGTAACATGGCCTACTGAATAGAGCACAGACCTGGGAGTCAGAGGACCTGGGTTTTAATCGTGGTTGAGCCACTTCTCTGCTCTGTATCCTTGGGCAAATCACTTAACTTCTCTTTGCCTCCATTACTTTAACTGTAAATGGGAATTAAGATTGAGCCCCATGTGTGACAAGGACTGTGACCAACCTGATTAGTTTGTTCATACCCCAGCGCTTAGTACAGTTCTTGACGCATAGTAAGAGTGTAAAAAATATCATTTTAAAAGTATAAAAGTGGACACTAAGCTTTTTTGTCCCTTTTTTGAATGGAAATTGTACTGTTGCCAAATTGTACTTTCCAAGCACTTAGTACAGTGCTCTGCACACAGTAAGAGCTCAATAAATACTATTAAATGAAATAGCAGTTAGCACCTCTTTTCACTCATGAGTCACAATTTAGCTCATTCAGATTTCACCCTAGGGTCTTCTCATAATGAGCATTGTTAATTTCTGCTCTTTCTTCATTAAGGGGAAACTCCAGGTATCAGTTCAGAAACAGATAGAAGTGCTTCTGTATTATTCTAACTGGGAAGCCATTGTTCTAACAGTGGGAATGCGTTCTTTTACAAGAATGTTCTGAAATTCTGAGGAGTTGGCAGTAAGTCCTTCATTTTCAGATTACCTAATTTAGAAATTTAAGTAGCATTTAAATGCACGGAGTTTAAAGAAAGGGTGGGTGCTATAGGTATAAAATGTGGCATTGATTTTATATAATTAGAATCTGGAATAAAAAAAAGATTGCCTGGCTGTAGTTAAAATTGCTTTTCTTTTTTTTTATTTTTGTCAGTTATTCATCAGCCTGGAATGTGAATCAAGATTTAGAATATCAGCAATTCCACAGTAACATCAAAAATCACCTATTAACATTTTAATCCACAAAGGATGCACCGTACCTACTAGGCTAAGTGTTCAGTTTGGAGACAAGAAGTATACATGAATTCCACAAAAGCCCATGATTATTTCATATCAAATTATCTTTCACTATTAATGAAAACATTTCTTATGACATTTGATGATAATTGTCAATGATAGGTAAAACATGTAGTTACAAGAAGGAAATCTTAGCTATATTGACAGCCTAGTTGTATCCTCTGAAAAATTCAAAGGATTCTTGAGTGTTTCCCCTTCCCTGTCTTTTTCTGTCTCTGATTTTTTAATGATTTTTTAAGCATTTACTATACGCCAGGCACTGTACTAAGCACCGGAGTAGATACAAGATAATCAGATTGGATACAGTCCCTGTCTCACATGGGGCTCAAAGTCTAACTCCCCATTTTACAAATGAGGTAACTGAGGCACAGAGAAGTTAAGTGATCTGCCCAAGGTCATACAGCAGACAGGTGGCTGAGCCAGGATTAGAACCCAGTTCCTTCTGACTCCCAGACTTGTGCCCAATCCACTAGGTAGCACTGCTTCTCCTGATTGTCCCTTTTCTTTCCCCCATCATTATATGGTATTTCTTCAACCTCTATTTTGGTTCTCCCTTCTTTATTCTCGTATCTTGATTACTTTCTTGTCCTTTTTTTTCATCATCCTCCATCTTCTTCCATATCTTTCCTCCATTTTTCACCACTCCCTCCATTTTTCTTGTTATCCCTGACATCCATCAGGCAGTCAGAAGACAGCAAATATCTGCTCCTCATACTCCCATGCCGGACTACACACACACACACACACACACACACACACACACACACACACACACACACACACACACACACCATTCCCATATGCACAATCACTCCAACGTCCCCTTCGTTGGGTCTTTTGAAGGCAGAAGTGAAATGGAGACTTGACACTCTTGCATTTTGGTTTGAGCTTCTGAAACAAAATTAGCAACATGGGGCATGGCTAACATACTTATAACCAGGCTAATAACCAGGCTAAACCCTCTTTTCAAACTCCGTGCATTTAAATGCTACTTAAATTTCTAAATTAGGTAATCTGAAAATGAAGGACTTACTGCCAACTCCTCAGAATTTCAGAACATTCTTGTAAAAGAAGGCATTCCCACTGTTAGAACAATGGCTTCCCAGTTAGAATAATACAGAAGCACTTCTATCTGTTTCTGAACTTATCCCTGGATTTTCCCCTTAATGAAGAAAGAGCAGAAATTAACAACGCTCATTATGAAAGTCCCTAGGGTGAAATCTGAATGAGCGAAATTGTGACTCATGAGTGAAAAGAGGTGCTAACTGCTATTTCATTTAATAGTATTTATTGAGCTCTTACTGTGTGCAGAGCACTGTACTAAGTGCTTGGAAAGTACAATTTGGCAACAGTACAATTTCCATCCAAAAAAAGGAGAGAAAGCTTCGTGTCCACATTATCTCTCATGAGAAATAGAAGTTGCATTAAAGGTGGAGGAACCAACTTGGTCAGATGCACTGCTATCCTTCTCATCCCTCTTAACTTGGAATTTCCATGGTTTTCTGATGCCCCCTTCATCAGACTCTCTCTCTCTCCAGATGCCCCGGATTCTTACCCTGACCTGCTCCTTACCTGCTGTTTCAGACTTTAAAAATCACCACCATCCCCTGCGCATTTCGTTGCTGTGGGTCAGAACCTAGACTTATAGTAAATACAGAAAACTTGGAACTAGAATGCGGGTGTCCTAAGTCATGGAAAGTAGAAGTAGAAACAGTGGGTTAGGCAACTGACAGACTGTAGACTCATTTGGAAAATGATAATCTAATCACTTGCTCATGTGCTCCTAAAATGCTTTTTCTTTTTTAACAAGGCTGGGTTTCCACTAGGTAGTTTTGTAATTAGTTGAGTTCCTCAAAGTGCTTAGGAGTTGTCAAGAACATATTCATTCAGTCAGTCAGGCAGTCAGTCGTACTTACTGAACAATTACTGTGTGTACTATGTGCTTGAGAGAATATAATACAACAATAAACAAATACGTTCCCTCCCCACAGAGAGCTTACTGCAACTCCCTGCAATAGTTTACAATTAAGGAACAAAAGAACATGAGAATTGTCACACTGCATCAGATTAGTGATTGGTCCAGCCTGATATTCTGCCTCCAAAAGTGGCAACGAAGCTCATTTGGAGGAATTGTAATAAGATCGTACTTGCTCAATGTTAGAGTTATATCTTCTATAGCTCTAAGAACCCAGGCCCTTCCATCTATATAGGGAATTAACCTTTCTTGAGTCTTTTCACACCCTTATCTTTCTCTCCAAAAATCAATAATGAACCTACCATCTGTGAGAGTATCAAGTGGACAACATTATATTATGCTGCTTTCCTTTTCCTGCTCTTTAACTTTGTTTGCTTGTGCTTGGTAATATGGGACTGAAGTCAGGTGATACTATCACTATAGAGAATCACGAAATATTTTTTTCAAGTTTTAAGACCTTTAGATCTAGAGAAGTGAGAAGCAAGATGATTTAGTGGATAGCTTGCAAGTCAGAAGGACCTAGATTCTAATCCCAGCTCGGGCACTTGTCTGCTCTGTGACCTTGGGCAAGTCACATAGGTTTTCTGCATCTCCATTACCTCATTTGTAAAATGGGGATTAAGACTGTGAGCCCTATGTGGTACTTCCACTGTGTCCAACCTGGTTAGTTTGTATCTACTCCAGCACTTAGTACAATGCCTAGGATAAAGTAAGCATTTGACAAATGTGTTACAAACAAAAAGAACAAAAAAGGGTCTTTTCTTTTAAGAAAATACAGAGCTTCAAGTTGCATAATTGCTTGAGGGACATAATGTTAGCCCTCTGCCCAGGTCCTGAATTTCTCCCCTCAACGCAATCATACAATCAGAGAACCTAAGGGTCTGTCTGGCTCCTCCTCAGCTTTATTCAGGTACATTATCTCTCATGAGAAATAGAAGTCCCATTAAAGCAACCCAAGGTATTTCAAGGTATTGGTAGTGGGATCATGAAAGGAATTCAGAACCATTATTTACATCTCCATTTTTGATCTATGTCTATTTACTTCAGTGAATGTCGATCCAAACACTTACATCCTGCATCAACCTCCTGGCTGACCTCCCTGCCCCTGACTCGTATCCAGTTCATACGTCACTCTGCTGCCCGGATCACTTTTCTGAAAATAATGTTGAGTCCATATCTCCCTCTGCTCGAAAATCTCCAAAGGTTGGCCATTTACCTCCACATCAAACAGAAACCCCTTACCATCAGTTTTAGCATACTCCATCATCTCTCTCTCTCTGCTACCTTATCTTGGTGATCTCCTATTACAACCCAATCTGCACACTTTGCTCCTCTGATGCCAACCCACTCTCTGTACCTCAGTCTTTTCTATCTCACTGCCAATTCCTTACCCACATTCTTCTGGTGCCCTAGATCTTTCACACACTTTAATATCTCAGAGCCAACTGTCTCTTCACCTTCAAAGCACTACTAAAATCAAATGTCCTCCAAGAGTCCTTCCCTGACTAAGCCCTCCCTTACCTTTCTAAGGCCTCCATTCTGAATTTTCTATGCTCCTTAGCCCTTTGATATTCACTCCTCCCCCAGCCCCCCAGCACTTATGGACTTTATCCCCCTGTAATTTATTTTAATATCTGTCTTCACTTCCAGGCTGTAAACTCCTTTTGGGCAGGGCAGTCGACCTACTCTGTTGTGTTGTACTCACCCAAGTACATAGTACAGTGCTCTGCACACAATAAGTGCTCAATAAATACCAGTTATTGTTTGAAGCCAGTTCCCAAGAAAAATGACCAGTGGAAATTGCACTTCTGTGGCAGACTTTATTCTCTTGGGTCTCACAGATCATCCAGAGCTTCAATGCTTCCTCTTTATGTTATTTTTAATCACCAACTATTTAACATCTTAGGCAACCTAGATCTGATTGTGATAATTCACCTAATTCTAGCCTTCACACACCCATGTATTTCTTCCTCACTAACTTGGCATTTGTAGACCTGTGGTATTCTTCAAACATAACCCCCAAGACGCTCACTAACTTCTTATCAGAGAAGACCATCTCCTTTGCTGGTTGTTTCATCTAATCCTACATTTTCATTGCTCTGGCCCTTGCAGAGTTTTATATGCTGGCAGCAATGGCGTATGACCACTATATGGCTATCTGCCACCCTCTACATTAAAGCATCAAAATGTCCAGGAGAGTCGGCACCTGCCTCATCGCTTTCCCTTATGTATAAGGCTTCTCCAAAGGCCTGTTCCAAAGAATCACGACATTCAGATTGTCCTTTTGAGGATCCAATGTCATCAACCATTTTTGCTGCACCGACCCGCCTCTCATAAAGCTGTCTTACTCTGATACCCACTTCAAAGAAAATGCCATTCTCCTCTCCGCTGGATTTAACCTATCCAGTTCCCTCACGATCATCATCCTGTTTTATATCTTCATTCTCACGGCAATCCTCAAGATCCGTTCTTCTGAGGAAAGGAGTAAATCATTTTCCACCTGTGGATCCCAAATGATGGGTGTCACTTTATTTTATTCTGCATGTATGTGAGACCTCTGAAGGATCAATCTATGGAACAGTCCAAGAAAATAGTTGTTTTCTATACATTTCTGAGTCCGATGTTGAATCCTTTGACCTACAGTCTGAGGAACAAAGATGTAAACGTGGCCCTGAGGAAACTGGTAAATGAAAGGGCAATACATCCATTTTGCAATAAATCGTAACCTTTAAACCCTGATTTCTGTCTTTGGTCCCCAGGAGTACATACAGGATGTCACATAGGAGTTTCACACATAGAAAAGAAACTGAGTTTCCTGGATGACCTGTCTATAGGACATTAGGAGAAGAATATCTCCATCACATCTGGGAGCCACTAAACAATTCCCTCACTTTTTCCCTAGGAATCGGTAAGGGAGACAAATGTTCCAGTGCTTATGTTCCACATAGTCCTTCATTTGGACTTTAAATGTAGGTGAGACTTGAAATACAAGTCTCCCAGAGAAATCTGGGAAGTGGCATGACCTATTGTAAACAGCACAGGCCTGGGGGTCAGAGGACCTGGGTTCTAATCTCAACTCTGCCACTAGTCTGCTGTGTGACCTTAGGCTAGTCACTTAATTTCTTTGTGTCTTAGTTGCCTTATCTGTAACATGGGGATTAAGGCCCTTTGTCCCGAATGGGATGTGGACTGTGTTCAACCTGATCATCTTATATACAATCGTATTTATTGAGCACCTACTGTGTGCAGTATATCTACCCCAGTTCAGTACCTGCCACACACAAAGTGCTTAACAAACACCATAATAAAAATAAAAGAACTGGTTTGTTCAAGCATCATACATACGCAGCTTTCAATAATAACAATGATAACAATCATAGCATTTTTAAAGCACCTGTTAAGATCCACATAAGCAGCATGGCTCAGTGGAAGGAGCATGGGTTTGGGAGTCAGAGGTCATGGGTTCTAATCCCAGCTCCATCACTTGTCAGCTGTGTGACTGGGCAAGTCATGTAACTTTTCTGAGCCTCAGTTACCTCATCTGTAAAATGGGGATTAAGATTATGAGCTCCATGTGGGACAACCTGATCACCTTCTATACCCCCAGCGCTTAGAACAGTGCTTTACACATAGTAAGCATTTAATAAATGCCATCATTATAATTATTATTATTATTAAGCACTGGGATAGATGCATCAGGACTACAGACTAGCCATAAATTTGACTTAAAAGCAACAGTGTCTTTATCTCCAAAGGAAGGGCAAGGTGGAAGTTGACCCATTATATTTTGAATTTGGATCCTAAGCAATACGATACTGGACCACACCAATGGTCCCCAAGCCTTCCATTCTGCCTCTGTCCATGACCCACCACTCAAAGGGGTTTGGTAAACAGGGTGGCTGCCCTTCTTTTTTATTTTAATGGTTTTTATTAAGCACCTACTATGCGCCAGGCCCTGTTCTAAGCGCTGGGGTAGATAGATACAAGGTAATAAGGTCAGACACAGTCCATGTCCCATATGGGGCTTACTGTCTTAATCCCCATTTTACAGATGAGGCAACTGAGGCACAGAGAAGTTAAGTGACTTGCCTAAGGTCACACAGCAGGCAAGCGGCAGAAATGGGATTAGAACCCAGATCCTTCTGACTTCCAGGTCCGTGCTCTATCTACTAAGCCACATTGCTTTTTGCCATCCATCTTCGTGGTTAGGAATGTTCTTTGAATATCCTTCTTTGAATATCATGGTTCTCTTCCCTGTGAATTTGCTATCAACAGAAAGACTCCTAATAGCTGAGTGGGTTAACTTAGATGTTTCAGTATGAACTCTCCCATGTAAGGCATTTAGGAAAACAAATCTAAGATACAGAGCAAAATCCTTAATGGTGAAATTTCTAGGGCAAAAAAATTCAAAATCTTTCCTACCTGGTTCTATTTTATATTTCTTTAGTCATATTTTTTATCATTCACTGGCCTCTCTCCAGTTTCTCCCCTTTTAAAATGTTAGGGTTCTGATCAAAAAAAATATACTGTGGGTAGATTATGCCCAAGTTGTGAATGTCAATACACCTACTAATACATCCCCTGAACACACTGGATTCCCCAGTAATACTACTGCATTAAGGATTCAGAGTTAAATATAGTCATTTATGACCATAAGTATTTTCATGTGATTCTTGTGCCTATCCAAGGACCTTTTACTTAAATGCATTACTTTCACAGCTGGAGAGAGGCCATTGGTATATGTCCTGTTTCTATGAGGCAGTGCTGAAAGTAGAGGACTAAGAAACACTAGGAGGTGTTGGTTCATAATTATGTGTTTGGATTAAATTAAAGACCAATAGTACAAATCTACTGCATAGTTCATAAAATTAAAGTCCTATCAATCAATCATCAACCAATGGTATTAACTGAGCATTTACTGTGTGCAGAGCACTGCACTAAATGCTTGGGAGCATACAATGCAATAGAATTTTTAGATGCTACCCTGGCCACAAGGATGTGATTCAACATGAAATTTAAAAAACGTTTTTGTAAAGTGGGGAGAACACATGATATCACACTAATTGGCACTCCAATCACTCATCTCAAGGTAGTTTGACTCTACCAATTAAGATTTCTCAAGAGAGGTGTTTCAAGAAGTAACATTTTAATTGTTATTTTTTCCCCTGGGTAAATGGAAGAAATCCTTCCGGGATTTGGTGAATGAATTATAAACAAAGTATAAATCCTCCATTATGGAACATATCTCTGACCTTCGGTGTCCTTGAGAAAACCTTTCCCTTGCCAGGGTAGGTTTGCCAGTCGCAAATCCAGATTAATGTTTCCATTTTTCTTCTCCATTGTTGCTTTAGGTTGAGCTTCAGTGATCGAAAAAGAAGGAATGAGAGGAATGGAAGATGATATGACAAAGGGATGAGTGTGTGAAGTTTTCATCTAGGCACTATTCTGCCAAACTCTGTTGAAAACATATGGCTGAAGAATAATTGTGGTGTGGTTGACCCATGTCATGTTCATAGAAACCATTATTATGATCATCTTCATGTAATCATGAATAATTATGAATAAGAATGCAAATATTCTTTCCAATAATATCCACTCAACAAGTGCCTGTCCAAGGAGTTAGAAAGGATGCGCTCAAAAAGTTATCCATATGTAGTTCTAAAACTATAGATTTCTGCAAGACTTGGAACAGGACTTTCATTTTCATTGTCTTGAGATACTTGGAAACAATGCATTCCTTGCCCAATGTAGTATTTACTGTAGGTGATTAAGAGAGAAAAGATCCAATTCTTGTTCTTAATAAAGTGGTCAGATGTCCAATTTTATAACCAGACAGTCGGATTTTCAGCTGCTCTGGTATCAGTCTGATGTGGATACTTGGGACCTGAGTCCCATATAGAACTAGGACTGTGTCTGACCTGATTATCTTGTAGCTACTGTAATGTCTAGTACAATACTTGGCCCACATTAAGAGCTCCAGGAACCTTAAATTTATGACATGTCCTCAATATGAAATGTCTTCTCTTCATGTCCATGAATATGCTTGGTCCACAAAAATTGAATCAGAATTGTATATATACCTATCCGATCATGGTATTGCTCTACTTCATTATACTAACTTAATTTTTTTAAAAACCTATTTAAACACAAAAAGCAGTTCTCCATCTCTAGGAGTTATAAGTTAAAAATAATCCAGGCAAGAAGACACAGAATATCATTTCTATTTTACTTAAGGGAATGATGGAATTAAAATATACAGACGTTATCACCCAGTCCCTTAAATTGTGAGCCCCCCTGGGGCAGGTCTAACCTGATAATCTTGTATCTACCCTAGCACTTAGTACAGTGTATGACATGTAGTAAGTGTTTCATAAATTCCATTGTCATCATCATCACCTCTATAGCCTTTAATAGATTTTGTTTTCTTCACATTTTATTAGCAATATAATAGTCTTGTGAAATAAACAGAGAAGAGAAGCAATTAAGAGAGAAGTCTCATGAATGTGAGGATTAGAGGAGAAGGATCTGGGTGGAACTGTTTGTGAGAAGGGAGAAGGGAGCTCGAAAAAGATATGAGGAATGACAGGAGGCAGAGGGAGAACAGAAGCCATATAAATGGAGGCCATAAGCAGGAAAGCAGGTAGTAAAGATTAGAAGAGGGACGAGAATGTGGAAACAGATAATATTCTCCTCTGTGTGTGAAAATATAGCACACTCCATAACTTCCATTCTTGGCCTGTCAGTTCTGGTCCACTAATCTCCGCTGTTCTTTCCTCAAAAGGTCAGTGGAAGAAAAATAAATCAAGGGGATTGTTGTAGTCCTTAGGTCAGTATCTTTGCACAGCAGATTAAATAGTCATCCTTTAGCATCTTGCTAGTTCTTCTCTCAGCTTCCAGGTGAAGACATCATTAATGGAACAAACAAAATCCATTGAGAAATTCAACTGTCTCACAGAAGCTGGGACATTCACACATGGCATGCTTCATCCATTCTTTTTCTCCTCTACTCACTTAGGAAGGAATGTACTTCCCAGAAAATGAGGAGGCAGCTATGAAAGCAACAGCAATAACAATCTGACTGCTCAGCCTTTGATCAGCCTTTGATAGAACAGCCTTTGAGAGTTACTTCTCCACTTGAACTTTAGGAAGGAGGGAGGTGAAGAGAAGTCATGCAATATTTGGTTTGGTGATTACCTTACATTTAGTTATTACCAAGCCTCTTCCTGGCAACAGAGCATGCTAATAATAATAATAATAATGATGGCTTACTATGTGCCAAGCACTGTTCTAAACGCTGGGGGGATAAAAGGTAATCAGGTTGTCCCACATGGGGCACCCAATCTTAATCCCCATTTTACAGATGAGGTAACTGAGGCACAGAGAAGTTAACTGACTTGCCCGAAGTCACACAGCTGACAAGTGGCAGAGCTGGGATTAGAACGCATGACCTCTGACTCCCAAGCCCGGGCTCTTTCCACTGAGCTACACTGCTTCTCTAGCTAACACTGATGGAAAGAAGAGGGAGAGGGAAGATATCTAAGTTTGATCCTGAACAGGTTGGATACAGGCTTGGAGAGGAAGATAAAATTAGAGGAAGGAGAATGAAAATAAGGAGAATATTGGGAAAAGGGTCACTGAGAAGCAGAATAACTTAGAACACGGGTCTGGGAGTCAGATGACCTGGTTCTAATCCCAGCTCTGCTACTTGCCTGCTGTGTGACCTTGGACAAATCATTTAACTTTGCTGTGTCTCATTTTCCTCAGCTGCAAAATGGGAATCCAATGCCTGTTCTCCCTTCTACTCAGACTGTGAGTAGCACTTAGACGGTGCTTGACATGAAGTAAAGACTTAGGAAATATCATAATTATCATTAACATTGAGCTAACTCGTGCCCTGTTAGCCTGAAGAACTAACACAGCCTACAGGGATACTGACTTCTTCTCTGGGAATAGTTTAAGCTTTAAGAGAATCCCTTAACAATTCTAGCATTGGGAATTCTAGGATTCTACCGGCTTTTAAAAAAATCAGGCATAGCATGGAGAAAATTTCAATATAATGGTGGAGAAGGAAGTAGCAACGTTAGTGTCAAAGGCATGGGCCCCAAGCCTCAAAAGCATAGGTCAGGGAGTCAGAGGATACAGGTTCAAACCCCAGCTCTGCCCCTTGCCAGCTGTGTGACCTTGGACAAGTCTCTTAACTACCCTGTGCTTCACTTTCTTCATCTGTGAAATGGGGATTCAATACCTATTCTCTCTCCTGTTAGAGAGTGAGTCCCATCTGTGACAGGAACTCTATCATGTTGCTTTCCCAGAGCTAAGCACGGTCCTTGGTACAAGTTAAGCACTTAACAGATACCGCAATTATTTTTATAATAGTTATCTCAGCCCGAATGGATGAATGAAGTTGGCTTTTCCAGCCTGTAATTATGCAAGCCTTCACCCATCTTTAAAGATGAAGTGAGATTCCTTGAAGTGCTCTCATGTGAGTGGGAGAGAGAAAGGAGTCAGAGAATACTTAGGCTGATAGAATCCTCATCTTTCTTTTCTGTTTTAATTTATCAGAGCACATTATGCCAACACCTAAGGAAGTGTCCCAGGGAAATGGCATCCTGGTCATGGAATTTATTCTGATGGGGCTAATGGATCGTCCAGAGTTACAGTCTGTACTCTTTGTGCTCTTTCTATTTATCTACCTCATCATAGCAGTAAGAAACCTTGAGTTGCTTATGCTGATCTGGATAGATTCTTGGCTTCACACCCCCACGTACATTTTTGTCCCGAGTTTGTCCTTTCTGGATCTTTGTTATTCCACAAATGTCACCACTCCCAAAATGATGATGGATTTCTTCTCAGAAAAGAAAACCATTTCTTTGGCTTTCTGTTTAGTGCAGTGTAATTTCCTCATCGCCATGGTAATTACAGAATGCTACATGCTGGCTGTTATGGCCTATGACAGGTACATGGCCATCTGTAGACCCCTGCTTTACCACAGATAAATGACGAGGGCTGTATGTCTACGCTTAGTGGTTGCTCCATATATATATGGATTTCTTAGCGGGCTGATGAAAACCATGTGGATGTATCGCTTGATGTTCTGTGACTCCAACACAATCAACCATTTCTATTGCGCTGATACCCCTCTCAAAAGACTGGCTTACTCTCATACTTTCATCAAGGAAATACCAAAGTTTTCTAGTGGCCAGCTTTAAGTTCTCCAACTCACTCCTGATCATCCTCATTTCGTATGTTTTCATTCTGATAGGCGTTTTGAGAATGTGCTCTGCTGAGGAAAGGAGGAAAGCCTTCTCCATCCTGTGGATCACATTTGATAGTGGTGACTGTATTCTATGTAACTCTTTCCTGAATGTATGTAAGACCCCCAACTGATAAATCTGTGGAGCAATCAAAAATAATAGCAGTGTTCTATACCTTTGTGAGTCCCATGCTAAATCCCCTTATCTATAGCCTGTGGAACAACAATGTGAAGGAAGCTTTTTGGAAAATCTTCAGAAAAAAACCACTTTCCAAATAAAACTGAACACTGCATTAATCATTCTGATAAAAAAGTAAAATATGTATTGATGAAACAATTCAGCTTAATCATTTGAACTATAACATATCTGTAGGAAAGAGGTATTTTATTAACCTCAGGACAATAATAGAAAATGATCAATTTCCTGACAGAGTATAAAGCAAATGCTACTGATAAGCAGGGAAAATGAACAGATCTTTTACACTTTTGTAGAGGAGAAATATTGATATTTGACTGCATTTCCAATTTTCACTGAGCACTTACTGTTATGCTACGAGCACTGTAATAAGCACTATGGAGAGTACAATAGAGATGGTAGTTATGATCCCTAGCACTTGCCACTGAGTTTTGCACGTCAAGGGCTCCTTAAATATCAATCAATCAATCAGTAATATTTATTAAATACTTAACTTTGTACACAACATTACACTAACCACTTTGGAGAGTACACTCTAACAGAGATGGTAGATACATTCCCTTCCCACAATATTACTCATTCAGTCAATCATATTCATTGAGCACTTACTTTGTGCAGAGCACTGTACTAAGCAATTGGGAAAGTACAATACAACAATAAACAGTCACATTCCCTGCCCACAACGATCTTACTGTCTAGAGGATAATATTAACCAGAACACTGCCAAAGAGAGTTCTTTATTGAGAGAAATTTCAGTGAAAGATTTCTTCTCTGCTCAGTAACAACTGAGCACAGTGTCTGATTTTTTTTTCTATTCAGATTACCAAATTATCTGACTCTGCAGACTTTTTTCTTTATGGCGTTCCCAGTGAATCCTGTCCTTCTTCTTGGTGAGGAAATTTTGTGGGTAAGCCTGCTAGTTGAATCACTTTCGATCTGCACACTCCATGTGTCCTTTCTTTCATAACTTTTTATTTATGGAACTCTCTTGCCTTTCAAATGCAACTTCCAAGGTGCTGTATTATTTCTGATGAAACAGGAGAATTTTCTTTGCAGGAGTTTTAAGTCAGTGTTACATTTTCATTCCCATTCTTTTTAAAGAATAATATATTCTCACTGCTCTTCCTTCCCACTATCTGATGAAGACTGGTGATTATTTTGAACTGAAGCTTATCTTAAAAAGAAACCTTCCCCAAGATTGTTTTGCATAGACTGCAGAACATTATGCGGGTAATCTTAAAGCATGTTGAATTGATTATTTTTGCTGGGCGGTAATGTCTTCCTATATGTTGCCACGTCTTCTCTAGACTCTAAGCTCCTTGTGGGAAAGGAACATGTCTTCCAAATCTGTCGTACTGTACTCTACCAAGAGTTGAGTGCAGTGCTCTGCACACAGTGAGCACTCAATAAACACAACTGATTGACCTGAAGTCCACCTAGTTTGCAGTTAGCACCCTGCTATTCCTTCTTTCCTTTCCTTGCTGCTGACCTGCCTCCTGAGAGTAAAGGCAATGAAGTTATGTAGAATCTTTTGGTGGCAGGTTTGTAAGTGGGAATAGAAATACTTGACATTTTTTTAATGGCATTTATTAAGCGCTTACTATGTGGAAAGCACTGTTCTAAGCGCTGGGACATTAAAATAGTTAATCTAATTCCAATGATGTGGACTCTCGTTGGTGCTTGATGTCAGGTTTTCTCGAGGCAGATTCCCTGTGGCAGATTTTTTTCCCGAAGCACTCTCTTCATGTACTATCCTTGACTGCATGCAGATTTGGAATTACCTCCAGTCCCACTTCTAACATGCCAGGAGCTTCAGCCCTACATAGGCTTCATGCCAGGGCAAGTGTCCCACTACTCTCCTACTACAACCTAGCTCTCACACTTCACTCCTCAAATGTCAACCTTCCCACTGTACCTCGATATCTTCTATCTTGTCGCTGACCCCTGGCCCTTTTCCTTCCTTTGGACTGGAATCCCTTCCTCTTCAAATCCGACAGACAATTATTCTCCCCCTTTCAAAGCCTTATTGAATGTACATCTCCTCCAAGAGGCCTTCCCTAACTAATCTCTCCTTTCCTCTTCTCCTACACCCTTCATTGCTTCCTTTGTTCATTCCCCCTCCCAGCCTCATAACACTTATGTACATATCTGTAATTTATTTATTTATATTGGTCTCTGTCTCCCATCTTGTTGTGGGCAGGGAATGCGTCTTTCCATTGTTATATTGTACTCTCTCAAGTGCTCAGTTCAATGCTCTGTACACAGTAAGCTATAAATAAAATTCAATGAATGAATAAAACAAGGAGGGAAGATGGGAAGACTTGCCACCTTCCGTAGGATTTTCACTCGGGCAAATTTTTCTCAGAACAAGTTGCACATGGTCAGAGGTATGTTTCTGTATCCCCAAGCATATAGGAGGGCTGAACTTCTTTGGTGTCTTCTAATCCCTCTGGGAAGAGGAGGGAAGAAGGTGGAGAAGCATTCACTCCCTCCCTATGGGAGCAGGCTGGAACACATCTCCTCAGGGGGAAAATGAGTTGAGACCTCCCTGTTTTGAAAGGGTTATTTCATTTCTAAATGGTCCCATGTTAGGATTTGGACATCAGACCTTTCATTTGAAAGGAATTCCTCTCATCTGAAATAGTAGTATATTTCAGGTACTTTTTCCAATACCCCTTAACCTTGAGCCCCACGTGGGCCAGGGACGGGGTTTGGCCTGATTAAACTGTATCTATCACAGTGTTTAGAACAGTGCTTGGCTTAGTACCGTGGTCTGCACACAGAATGAACTCGCTAAACTTGATTAATGTGGCATGTAGTAAATGTTTAACAAATGCTACATGAAAAGAGAGCATGGGAGTCAGAAGACCCAGGTTCTAATCCCAGCTCTTTCATTTTCCTGCTGTGTGACCCTGTGCAAGCCATTTAATTTCTCTATGCCTCGGCTTCTTCATTTGTAAAATGAAGCTTCGATGTATGTTCACTCTTCCCCTTAGACTGTAAAATCCATGTAGGACAAGGACTGTGTCAGACCTGTGTATTTTGTATTTACCCCGGGGCTTAATATAGTGTTTTGCACATAGTAAGCTCCTAGGAAATACCACTACTTTTGTTATTATTATAAAACAGTCATCAGAACTGGAGAAAGAATATATCTCTAGTCTGGAAGGTCACTATGGACAGAGAATGTGTCAACTAACTCTTGCACTGTACTCTTCCAAATGCTTTGTGCAGTATTCTTTACGCAGTAGTTGCTCAATAAATGTTTGTCTTGTCTTGTACTTTTGAGTTGTCTCTGCCCCATAGTGGCACCATGGACACATTTCTCCCAGATCATCCCACCTCCATCTGCAATCGTTCTGATAGAGTGTCCTTAGAGTTTTCATGGTAAAAATATATGGAAGTGGTTTACTATTGTTTCCTTCCATGCAATAATAGTAATGATAATGATGATGGCATTTGTTAAGTGCTTACAATGTGCAAAGCACTGTTCTAATTGATGGAGGGGGATACAAGATGATCAGGTTGTCCAACGTGAGGCTCACAATCTTAATTCCCATTTTACAGATGAGGTAACTGAGGCAGAGAGAAGTTAAGTGACTTGCCCAAGGTCACATAGCTGACAATTGGTGGAGCTGGGATTTGAACCCATGACCTCTGACTCCAAAGACAGGGCTCTTTCCATTGAGCCATGCTTCTTATCTTGAGCCATGCTGCTTCTCTTGACTTTCTCCCATGCTGCTGCTGCCCAGCACAGGTGAGTTTTGAGTTGTAGGGGATTATCTCTCACTCTCTAGCCACTATCCAAGCTAGGAATGGAATGGGTATGTCTCTGCTTGACTCTCGCTTCCATAGTTGAGACTGGAAGAGTACTGGAAACTCTCCAGGTGTGACCAGAGGGAGGCAATAAATGCTATTGGTTGATTAATTGATCCCCATCCATTCAGGTCAAACTTGGATTTACATTTCTCAATTTATAGATTCTTTTTATGGCATTTTAAAAAGTTCTTACGATGTGTCCAGCACTGTTCTAAGCCCTGGGTAGATACAGGCTAATCAGGTCAGACACAGTCCCTAAGGAAGGAGAACAGTTTTAAATCCCCATTTTACAGTTAAGGTAACTAAGGAACAGAGAAATGAGGTGACTTTCCCAAGGTCATGCAGCAGACAATTGGTGGAACCCAAGTACTCCCACTCCCAGGACAATGCTCTTTCAATTAGGTAATGCTACTTCTCTTCAACCTTAAAGGACAATTTGAGGGCCTGATTCATTCATTCAATTGTATTTATTAAGCACTCAGAACTCACTGTGTGCAGAACACTGTACTAAGCGTTTGGGAAGTACAAGTTGGCAATAGATAGAGACGGTCCCTACCCAATAATGGGCTCACTGTCTAAAAGGGGTAGACAGACAACAAAACAAAACATGTGGACAGGTTGTCAGAACAGATAGAATTAAAGCTAAATACACATCATTAACAAAATAAATAGAATAGTAAATATGTACAAGTAAAATAAATAGAGTAATCAATCTGTACAAATATATATGCAGGTGCTGTGGGGAGGGGAAGGAGGTAGGCCGGAGGGGATGGGGAGGAGGAGAGGAAAAAGGGGGCTCAGTCTGGGAAGGCTTCTTGGAGGAGGTGAGCTCTCATTAGGGCTTTGAGGGGTGGAAGAGTGCTAGCCTGGCAGATGTGTGGAGGGAGGGCATTCCAGGCCAGGGGGAGAACATGGGCTGGGGGTCGACGGTGGGACAGGCAAGAACGAGGTACAGTGAGGAGGTTAGTAGCAGAGGAGTGGAGGATGAGGGCTGGGCTGTAGAAGGAGAGAAGGGAGGTACGGTAGGAGGAGTCGAGGTGATGGAGAGCCTTGAAGCCAAGAGTGAGGAGTTTTTGCTTGATGCGTAGGCTGACAGGCAGCCACTGGAGATTTTTGATGAGGGGAGTAACATGCCCAGAGCGTTTCTGCACAAAGATGATTCGGGCAGCAGCGTGAAGTATAGACTGAAGTGGGGAGAGACAGGAAGATGGGAGATCAGAGAGGAGGCTGATGCAGTAATCCAGTAGGGATAATATGAGAGACTGAACCAGCAAGGTAGCAGTTTGGATGGAGAGGAAAGGGCGGATCTTGGAGATGTTGCGGAGGTGAGACCAGCAGGTTTTGGTGATGGATTGGATGTGAGGGGTGAACGAGAGAGCGGAGTTGAGGATAATAATAATAATAATAATAATAATAATAATAATAATTGGCATTTGTTAAGCGCTTACTATGTGCAAAGCACTGTTCTAAGCACTAGGGAGGATACAGGGCGATCAGGTTGTTCCACGTGGGTCTCACAGTCTTAATCCCCATTTTACAGATGAGGTAACTGAGGCCCAGAGAAGTTAAGTGACTTGCCCAAGATCACACAGCAGACATGTGTCGGGATTCGAACCCATGACCTCTGACTCCAAAGCCCGGGCTTTTTGCACTGAGCCACGCTGCTGACACCAAGTTTGCGGGCTTGTGAGACAGGAAGGATGGCTGTGCCATCTATGGTGATGGGAAAGTCAGGGAGAGGGCAGGGTTTGGGAGGGAAGATAAGGAGTTCAGTCTTGGACATATTGAGTTTTAGATGGCGGGCAGACATCCAGATGGAGATGTTCTGTTGTCTGTCTTCCCCTTCTAGACTGTGAGCCCCTTATTGGGTAGAGACCGTCAAGATATGTTGTTGATTTGTACTCTCCAAACACTTAATACAGTGCTCTGCACATAGTAAGAGCTCAATAAAAACGACTGAATGAATAAATGAATGAATGATGGGAAAAAACATAAAGCAGGGTCTAAAAAAAGAAAGAAAATGGCACTAAGATACCTGACATGCAGAAAATTACCCAGGGAACCTAAAAGAAAACATCCTCACCTCTCTTTATCAATTGATTTCCATTGTTTTAGGGATAATTTTTAGTAATGAACTCTTGAAAGAACTTGCAGCAGCGACTTGCCTATGCCTACGCAGCGAAGCAGCATGGCTCAGTGGAAAGAGCACAGACTTTGGAGTCAGAGGTCATGGGTTCAAATACCAGCTCTGCCAATTGTCAGCTGTGTGGCTTTGGGCTTAATAAATGCCGTTATTATTATTATCGTTTTTATTATTATTATTATTATTATCCTGATAATGTAGTGAACAATAGAAAGAGGAGGGGTGGTTAGAGAGGAGAGTTAGTAGAGGATATACGAGAGGATAGAACAGATTTGGTGGGACAAAGAGGATTTTTCTTGTCTAATAATTCTGTTTTGGGGACTTAGGAAGGTGCATGAACTATCAGGAGAACACTTAATCAATAATTTCTGCAACACACCTATTTTTTCCTAAGAAACACATTTATAAAAGCTCATTCACACATAGTACTCCATCCAAGAGACAGTGCTCTGCACATCATAAGCATTCAATAAATACGATTGAATTTAGTTGCTGCCCTGCTAGGCATTAGAATGGTAGGTGTATGATATGGTGTAAAGAGTCTAAACTGAATGAGGGATCACTGCCTTGGAGCTTTCAAAATATAATGGGAGTTTACAATCGAATTTGCTACAAAGCCTATAGCACATGCAAATTTGAAACAGAAAGTGGAAGCAATATTGATTTTTTTTTACAGGTATTAATGTGAATATTAATGGAGTGCCAAGCTGGATAGGAAATGAATCTTCTCAAGGAGAGGTCAAGAAACTACAAGACATAAATACCCCATGTGGGACAGGGAAATGTCCAACGCGATTTGCTTGCATCCACCCCAGTGCTTAGTATAGTGCCTAGCACATAGTAAGTGCTTAACAAATATCATTATTATTATTATAAACACAGAAAGAATCATAACAAAAGAGAATCCGTGAATCGACTAATTAACAGAGAGATTGAGGAAGGCAGACATATAGAGGTAGATAAAGGAACAGAGGAAATCTATTAATCAATCCAAAGTATTTATTGAGTGCCTACTATGTGCAGAGTACTATTCTAAGCACAAGGAAGAGTAGAATAGAATTAGTAAACATGGTTCTTGCTCTCAAGGATCTTACAGTCTAGATGGGGAGATAGTCACTGGAATAAATTAAAGTTAGGCAGGAAGAAATAAAATGAGACAAAAAATAGTTGAAAACACTTGGAAACAGTCAGTGAGAAAGAACTAGAAGAAAAAGAAATTGAAAAATCAGCAGAGAGGGACAAAGAAGGACAGTGCAGTGGTTACTGTCACACACACACACACACACACACACACACACACACACACACACACACACACACACAAAGTTTCCTATAAAGGCATACATAGTAATAGACAGTCACCAACTCTCATCAATCAATTGAACTATCAATTCCCGTGCTCCCAACTGCCCTTCTCATTCCTCACCTTTCCCTTCCCCTTTCCCACCTGGCTCTTTCCCTCCATTTCCCCCACCCCGACCCCTCCCCTTCACCCCCTCCCCAGAATCCCTCTGTACCAGGGCCAACTTTCAGCTCCTCCCTTCCAACCCCCTCCCTCCCCTTCTCCCCTCCCCCAACCCATCACAGTTCTCCTTTCTCATCGCCACCCCTCTTCCCCCTCGCCCAGCCCAAGCCCCCGCCAACTCATCCCAATCCAAACCCTTCCCACCCCTCACACCCTTCCCCCTCCATCCCCTCCCTCCACAGGTGCTGCCAAGTGTGGCCTTTGGAACACCCGCTCCATTATAGGTAAGCTCCCTTTCATCCTGGACCTATTCCTTTCCAGGTCTCTAATCCTCCTCGCCCTAACCGAAACATGGCTCTCTCCAGATAAAACGGTCTCTTCTGCTGCTCTCTCCAATGGAGACCTCTTCTTCTCCACTCCCCCAGACTCAATGGAAAACGAGGAGTTGTCGGTTTCCTTATGCTCCCCAATGTCGCTTTTGCAATATCCCTCCTCCCTCTTCGCTTTGCTTCCCCTCCTTTGAAGCCCACATTATTTGCCTCTACAACCTCCTCCAGATTCTTGTAGCCATCACCTACCGCCCCCCCGGCCCCACCTATAATTTCTTTAACGATTTCGAACGCTTTCTCACCTTCCTTCTCTCCTTTTCCATGCCCACTCTGATCCTCGGGGATTTCAACATCCACATGGATGTCTCTGGTGACGACTCTGCCACCTGCCTTTTATCTCTCCTTGACGCTGCCAACCTCCTGCTCTACCCCACCTTGCCCACTCACCAACTTGGTCACACCCTCAACCTCATCATCTCCTACCGCAGAACTATCTCCACCTTCACCAACTCTGAAATCCCTCTCTCTGATCATAACCCTCTCACCCGCCTCCCCACTCGCACTCCTCTCCCCTGTAAACCTATATTACTACCTCACAGAGACCTTTGCTCTCTCGACCCCATCCATCTTTCTCAGTGCCTCACACCCCATCTCGCCTTCCTTTCCTCTCTACCCAATCTTGTTGACTAGATTACTGCTCTCAACTCTACCCTCTCTACTCAACTCAACACACTCGCTCCCCTCTCCCTTCGCCGCTTTTGTACCACTAACCTACAGCCTTGGATCACTGCCACTGTCTGCCTCCTTCGCTCCTACTCTGGAGCTGCTGAGTGCTGCTGGACAAAGTCTAAACACCAGGCCAATCTTGTTCACTTCAAATTTATCCTTTCTTGCCTTAACTCTGCCCTCTCCTCTGCTAGGCAAAACTATTTCTCCTACCTCATTGACACCCACGTCCATCATCCCCATCAGTTCTTCCGTACATTTAACTCCTTTCTCAGGCCCCCTGTTCCTCCCCCACCTCCATCCCTCATCCCCAACGATCTGGCCTCCTACATCATTAGTAAAATGAACTCCATCAGGTTTGAGCTCCCCAAGTCACCACTCCACCTTCTCCAACTCCCCGCTATCAACCCTCTCTGCTACTCTCCCATCCTTCCCAGCAGTATCTTCAGATGAGTTATCCTCCCTCCTCGTAAGTGCTACTCCATCCACCTGTGCTTCAGACCTCATTCCGTCTCATCTTATGAAATCTCTCCACCCTTCCCTCCTCCCCTCCTTAAATTCCATCTTCAACCGCTCACTCTCAACTGGTTTCTTCCCCTCTGGCTTCACGTCTCCCCCATCCTAAAAAACCCTCTCTTGATGCCACCTCCCCTTCTAATTATCACCCTATCTCCCTCCTACCATTCCTTTCCAAGCTCTTTGAATGAGTCATCTACAGCCGCTGCTTCGAATTCCTCAACGTCAACTCTCTCCTTGGCCCCCTCCAGTCTGGATTCTGCTCCCTACACTCCAGCAAAACTGCCCTCTCAAAGGTCACTAATGACCTCCTTCTTGCCAAATCCAACTGCTCCTACTCTACCCTAATCCTCCTTGACCTCTCAGCTGCCTCGACACTGTGGACCACACCGTTCCCCTCAAAACGCTATCCAACCTTGGCTTTGCAGACTCCGTCCTCTCCTGGTTCTCCTCTTATCTTTCTGGCCATCCATTCTCAGTCTCCTCTGTGGGCTCCTCCTCCCCCTCCCATCCCCTTATTGTAGTGGTTCCTCACGGGTCAGTTCTTGGTCCTGTTCTGTTCTCTATCTAAACTCACTCCCTTGGTGAACTCATTTGCTCCCACAGCTTCAACTATCATCTCTACGCTGATGACAGTCAAATCTACATCTCTTCCCCTGCTCCCTTCCCCTCCCTTCAGTCTCGTGTCTCCTCCTGCCTTCAGGACATCTCCCTCTGGACGTTTGCCCGCCATCTAAAACTCAATATATCGAAGACTGAGCTCCTTATCTTCTCTCCCAGACCCTGTCCTCTATGGCACATCCATCCTTCCCGTCTCACAAGCCCACAACCTTGGTGTCATCCTCGACTCCGCTCTCTCGTTCACCCCTCAGATCCAATCTGTCACCAAACCCTGCTGGTCTCACCTCTGCAACATCGCCAAGAGCCGCCTTTCCTCTCCAGACAAACTGCTACCTTGCTGGTTCAATCTCTCATTTTATCCCGACTGGATTACTACATCAACCTCCTCTCTGATCTTCCATCCTCCTGTCACTCCACCCTTCAGTCTATACTTCACGCTGCTGCTCGGATCATCTTTGTGCAGAAACGCTCTGGGCATGTTACTCCCCTCAAAAATCTTCACTGACTGCCTGTCAACCTATGCATCAAGCAAAATCTCCTTACTCTTGGCTTCAGTGCTTTCCATCACCTCGTCCCCTCCTACCTCACCTCCCTTCTCTCCTTCTACAGCCCAGCCCACACCCTCGCTCCTCTGCCACTAACCTCCACACTGTACCTCGTTGTCTCCTATCCCGCCATCGGCCCCCGGCCCACGTCCTCCCCCTGGCCTGGAATGCCCTCCCTTCACACATCTGCCAAGATAGCTCTCTTCCTCCCTTCAAAGCCCTACTGAGAGCTCACCTCCTCCAGGAGGCCTTCACAGACTGAGCCCCCTTTTTTCCTCTCCTCCTCCCCATCCCCCCCGCCCTACCTCCTCCCCCTCCCCAAGGCACCTGTATATTCATTCATTCATTCATTCAATCGTATTTATTGAGTGCTTACTGTGTGCAGAGCACTGTACTAAGTGCTTGGGAAGTACATGTTGGCAACATATAGAGACGGTCCCTACTCAACAGCGGGCTCACAGTCTAAAAGGGGGAGACAGACAACAAACGAAACATGTTAACAAAATAAAAGAAATAGAATAGTAAATATGTACAAGTAAAATAGAGTAATAAATATGTACAAACATATATACAGGTGCTGTGGGGAGGGTAAGGAGGTAAGGCAGGGGGATGGGGAGGGGAAGGAGGGGGAGAGGAAAGAGGGGGCTCAGTCTGTGAAGACCTCCTGGAGGAGTTGAGCTCTCAGTAGGGCTTTGAAGGGTGGAAGAGAGCTAGCTTGGTGGATGTGCGGAGCGAGGGCATTCCAGGGCAGGGGGAGGACGTCAGCCGGGGGTCGACGTTGGGACACGCGAGAAAGAGGCACAGTGAGGAGGTTAGAGGCAGAGGAGTGGAGGGTGAGGGCTGGGCTGTAGAAGGAAAGAAGGGAGGTGAGGTAGGAGGGGGCGAGGTGATGGAGAGCCTTGAAGCTGAGAGTGAGGAGCTTGTATATATGTTTGTACAGACTTATTACTCTATTTATTTTACTTGTACATATTTACCATTCTATTTATTTTGCTAATGATGTGCATTTAGCTTTAATTCTATTTATTCTGACGACTTGACACCTGTCCACATGTTTTGTTTTGTTGTCTGTCTCCCCCTTCTAGACTGTGAGCACATTGTTGGGTAGGGACCGTCTCTATATGTCGCCAACTTAATACTTCCCAAGCGTTAAGTACAGTGCTCTGCACACAGTAAGCGCTCAATAAATACGATTGAATGAATGAATGAATAAATACGATTGATTGATTGAATGAATGAATGAATTTTCTATGCCCACTCTGATCCTCGGAGACTTCAATATCCATATGAATGTCCCTGGTGACTCCTCTGCCACCTGCCTTCTACCTCTCCCTGACACTGCCAACCTCCTGCTCCCCCAAATCGACCACTCACCAAATTGGTCACACCCTAGACCTCATCCTCTCCTACCGCTGCACTTATCTCCAACTTTATCAACTCTGAAATCCCCATCTCTGATCATAACCTCAACTGCCTCCTCACTCAGGCTCCCCCAACACCGTAAATCTATATTAATACCCCACAGAGACCGCTGCCCTCTCGACCCCATCCGTCTCTCTCAGCATATCACACCCCACCCCACCTCCCTATTCTTTCTATCCACTCTTGATGACCAGATTACTGCTCTCAACTCAACCCTCTCAACTCAAGTAGCTCGATCCCCTTTCCCTTCATCCCTCTCGCACCACTAACCCACAGCTTTGGATCACTGCCACTGAGTGGCTCCTTCGCTCCTGTGCTCGAGCTGAAGAACGCTGCTGGCAAAAGTCTAAACACCAAGCCAACCTTGTTCACTTCAAGGTTATTCTTTCCTGCCTTAAATCTGCCCTCTCCTCTGCTAGGCAAAACAATTTCTCGTCCTTTATTGACACCCATGACCATCATCCCCGTCAGCTCTTCCGTACATTTAACTCCCTTCTCGGCCCCCTGTCCCTCCCTCTCTTCCATCCCTCACCCCCAACTATCTGGCCTCCTAGTTCATTAGTAAAATTAACACCATCAGATCTGAGCTACCCAAAGTCACCCCTCCACCTTCTCTATCCCGCCCACTCTCAGCCCTCTCTGCTACTTTCCCATCCTTCACAGCAGTATCTTCAGAGGAGATCTCCTCCCTCCTCTCAAGTGCCACCCCTTCCACCTATTCGTCGGACCACATTCCCTCTCATCTTATGAAAACTCTCGCCCCTTCCCTCCTCCCCTCCTTAACTTCTATCTTCAACTGCTCCCTCTCCACTGGTTCCTTCCCCTCTGCCTTCAAACATCCCCATGTCTCCTCCATACTACAAAAACCCTTCTCTTGACCCCACCTCTCCTTCTAGTTATCGCCCTATTTTCCACCAACCCTTCTATTCCAAACTCCTAGAACGAGTTATCTACACTCGCTTCCTCGAATTCATCAACTCTAACTCTCTCCAAGAGCCCCTCCATTCTGGCTCCAGACCCCTACACTCAACTGAAACTGCACGCTCAAAGGTCACCAAAGACCTCTTTCTTGCCAAATCCAATGGCTCCTACTCTATCCGAATGCTCCTCGACCTCTCAGTTGCCTTCGATACTGTGGATCACCCCCTTCTCCTAAATATGCTATCCAACCTTGGCTTCACTGACTCCGTCCTCACCTGATTCTCCTCATCTCTCCAGATGTTCATTCTTAGTTTCCTTTGTGGGATCCTCCTCCCCCTTCCATCCCCTTACTGTAGGGGTTCCTCAAAGTTCAGTTCTTGGCCCCCTTCTGTTCTCCATCTATGCACACTCCCCTGGTGAACTCATTCACTCCCATGGCTTCAACTATCCTACGCTGATGACACCAAAATCAACATCTCCACCCCTGTTCTCTCTCCCTCCCTCCAGGCTCGTATCTCCTCCTGCCTTCAGAACATCTCCATTTGGATGTCTGCCCGCCATCTAAAACTCAACATATCCAAGACTGAGCTGCTTATCTCCCTTCCAAACCCTGTCCTCTCCTTGACTTTCACATCACTGTACAAGGCAATACCATCCTTCCTATCTCACAAGCCTGCAACCTTCGTGCCATCCTTGACCCCGCTCTCTCATTCACCCCACACATCCAATACATCACCAAACATGCTGTTCTCACCTCCACAACATCACCAAAATCCGCCCCTTTCCACTCCATCCAAACTGCTACCTTACTAGTTCAATCTCTCATACATTCATTCAATCGTATTTATTGAGCTCTTACTGTGTGCAGAGTGCTGTACTAAGCGCTTGGGAAGTACAGGTCGGCAACATATAGAGACGGTCCCTACCGAAGAATGAGCTCACAGCCTACATGGGGGAGACAGATAACAAAACAAAACATGTAGACAGGTGTCAAAACCGTCAGAATAAATGGAATTACAGCTATATGCACGTCATTAACCAAATAAATTGAGTAGTAAATATGTATAAGTAAAATAAATAGAGTAATAAATCTGTACAAATATATACAAGTGTGGGGAGGGTACGGGGAAAGGGCAGATGGGGGATGGGGAGGAGGAGAGAAAAAGGAGGGGCTCAGTCTGGGAAAGCCTACTGGAGGAGGTGAGCTCTCAGTAGGGTTTTGAAAGGAGGACGTTAGTTTCGTGGATATGTGGAGGGAGGGCATTCCAGGCCAGGGGAAGAACGTGGGCCAGGGGCGATAGTGGGACAGGAGAGAACGAGACACAGTGAGCAGGTTAGTGGCAGAGGAGCGGAGGGTGCAGGCTGGGCTGTAGAAGGAGAGAAGGGAGGTAGGAGGGGGCAAGGTGATGGAGAGCCTTGAAGCCGAGAGTGAGCAGTTTTTGCTTGATTCTTAGGTTGACAGGCAACCACTAGAGATTTTTGAAGAGGGGAGTAACATGCCCAGAGCCTTTCTGTACAAAGATAATCCGGGCAGCAGAGTAAAGTATAGACTGAAGCGGGGGGAGACAGGAGGATGGGAGATTAGAGAGGAGGCTGATGCAGTAATCCAATCGGGAAAGGATAAGAGATTGAACCAGCAAGGTAGTGGTTTGGATGGAGAGGAACGGGCAGATCTTGACGATGTTGTGGAGGTGAGAACGGCAGGTTTTGGTGATGGACTGGATGTGTGGGGTGAATGAGAGAGTGGGGTCGAGGATAACACCAAGGTTGCGGGTTTGTGAGTTGGGAAGAATGTTAGTGCTGTCTAAAGTGACAGGAAAGTCAGGGAGAGGACAGGGAAGATAAGGAGCTCAGTCTTGGGCATATTGAGTTTTAGTTGGAGGGCAGACATCCAGATCGAGGTGTCCTGAAGGCAGGAGGAGAGCCAGCGCTTAGAACAGTGCTTTGCACTTAGTAAGTGCTTAACAAATGCCATTATTATTATATGAGCCTGGAGGGAGGGAAAGAGAGTATAGGCAGAGATGTAAATTTGGGTGTCATCGGCATAGAGATGACAGTTGAAGCTTTGAGAGCAAATGAGTTCACCAAGGGAGTGAGTGTAGACAGAGAACAGAAGGGGACAAAGAACTGACCCTTGAGGAACCCCTACAGTAAGGGGATGGGAGAGGGAGGAGGATACCTCAAAGGAGACGGAGAATAAACTGACAGAATGATCAGAGAAGAACCAAGTGAGGAAGGAGTCAGTGAAGCCAAGGTTGGATAGCATGTTTAGGAGAAGGGGGTGATCCACAGTGTCGAAGGCAGCTGAGAGGTCGAGAAGTATTAGGATAGAGTAGGAGCCATTGGACCTGGCAAGAAGGAGGTCATTGGTGACCTTTGAGAGGGCAGTTTCAGTGGAGTGTAGGGAGCAGAATCCAGATTAGAGGGGGTCTAGGAGAGAGTTGCCGTTGAGGAATTTGAGGCAGCAAGTGTAGGTGACTCCTTCTAGGAGTTTGGAAAGGAAGGGTAGGAGGGAGATAGGGCGATAACTAGAAGGGGCAATGGGGTCAAGGGAGGGTTTTTTTAGGATGGGGGACACGTGGGCATGTTTGAAGGCAGAGGGGAAGGAACCAGTGGAGAGTGAGTGGTTGAAGATGGAATATAAGGAGGGGAGGAGGGAAGGGGCGAGGGATTTCATAAAATGAGAGGGAATGGGGTCTGAAGCACAGGTGGATGGAATATCACCTGAGAGGAGGGAGGAGATCTTATCTGAAGATACTGCTGGGAAGAATGGGAGATTAGCAGAAGAGGTTGAGAGTCCTGGGTATGGAGAAGGGGGATGGGTGACTTTGGGGAGTTCAGACATAATGCAATTAATATTACTAATGAAGTAGGAGGCCAGATCTTTGTGGGTGAGGGATGGAGGAGGAGGTGGAACAGGGGGCCTGAGAAGGGAGTTAAATGTACGGAACAGCTGATGGGGATGATGGACATGGGTGTCAATAAGGGAGGAGAAATAGTTTTTCCTGGCAGAGGAGAGGGCAGAATTAAGGAAGGAAAGGATAAATTTAAAGTGAACAAGTTTGGCTTGATGTTTAAACTTTCACCAGCAGCGTTCAGCCATCCAAGCATAAGAGTGAAGGAGGTGGGCAGTGGCAGTGATGCAAGGCTGTGGGTTAGTGGTGCGATAGTGGCGAAAGGAGAGGGGAACGAGCGAGTTGAGTTGAGTAAAGAGGATGGAGTTGAGAACAGTAATCTGGACATCAAGAGTGGCTAGAGAGGAGAGGGAAGCGAGGTGGGGTGTGATGCGCTGAGAGAGATTGGGGGGTCGCGGAATACTGCATCAGCCTTCTTTATGATCTCCCATCCCCATCTCACCCCGCTTCAGGCTATACTTCACTCTGCTGCCCAGATTATCTTTGCACAGAGATGCTCTGGGCATGTCACTCCAATCATCAGGAATCTCCAGTGGTTGCCTGTCGAATCATGCAAAAACTCCTCACTCTCGTCTTCAAGGCTTTCCATCACCTCGTCCCATCCTACCTCATCTCCCTTTTCTCATTCTACAGCCCAGCCCTCCCAGTCCACTCCTCTGCTGCTAACCTCCTCACTGTGTCTCATTCTCGCCTGTCCCTTCATCGAACCCTGGCCCACGTCCTTTCTCTGGCCTGGAATCCCCTCCCTCCACATATCCACCAAACTAGCTCTCTTCCTCCCTTTAAAAACCTAATGAGACTTCACCTCCTCCAGGAGACCTTCCCAGACTAAGCCCTCCCTTTTTCCTCTCCCCACCCATCGCCCCCTCTCCCTCCCTATGCCCTACCCTCTTCTGCTCCCCACAGCACTTGTATATATTTGTACATATTTATTACTCTATTTTATTTGTACATAGTTACTATATTCATTTTATTTAATGATGTGTATACATCTATAATTCTATTTATTCTGATGGCATTGACACCTATCTACTTGTTTTGTTTTGTTGTCTGTCTCCACCTTCTACACTATGAGCCCATTGTTGGGCTAGTACAGTGCTCTACACACAGTAAGCCCTTAATAATATGATTGAATGAATGAATCAATAGAACTATACCCAAAACCTTTCTTTGGGGCTGAAGGTTTGTTTTTTCCCATGAATATATTAAATGCTAGGTATTTCTTCTGAAAGTGAAACCTAATTTCGAATTGATCGATTAGAGAAGGCCATTTTTTATCCATTTCACAAAAGGGATGTTACACCCAAACAAATTAGTCACTGTAGGCTGTGCCCATACTTGAGAAATGGAAAGCAGAACCAATTTCTAGCATAATGAAGAAGGGAAAATCATGGCCTAGCAGAAAGAGCATGAGCCTAGTAGTCACAGGACCTGTGTTCCTATCCTGACTCCACCATTTACCAGCGCTGAGACTTTGGGCAAGTCAGCTAATTTCTCAGTGACGTAGTTTTCTCATCTATAAAATGATGATTCAGTACCTGTTCCTACTCCTACTTAGACTGTGAGCTGCATTTGAGACCTCATTGTCTTGAAATTACTCTAGCACTTAATAAAGTGCGTGGCAGATAGTAAGGGCTTAACAAATAACACAATTATTGTTACTAGTGAAGGAACCAAAATACCAAACTTGTTATTAAGGAAAAGGAGTATTTATTAATCCAAATTATTCAGTTTGGTGGCCCATAATCATTAATTTCTCTAGATCATCATCATTTATTATCAATTACAATTGAACTCATAAAAAACAGATGTTACACCCATTGGCTTTAACTATTAAACAACACATATAAACTCAAAAATTGAGCAATTGTTGACTGAATTTGTTTGATGTTAATAGCTATTCAGACTAAGGAATCACTTTTTTCTCACCAGGAGGGAAGTTGCCTCAACTATCCACTTCACACTGCCCTTGAAACCCCCTCCTTTCTCCAACTTGGCCTTGTACTTTTGAATTTCTTGCAAACAACACAGAAAATATGATTCTCTGGTCCTCAGCTTTCAAGTGATTCAAGTTTCAGATTTCAAGTGATTATGGATCTCTACTGCTGGGGGATTCCAGGGCATTGTAGTCTAAATAAGAAACAATTTCCATCTTCCCTCTGGAGATGACACTCATTTAAATAATTCTTTGCATCTTGAGATCCTTTGCATTCTATATATCCTATGGGAAATGGGAGGAAACAAAATCCCCAATATCATTTCAACGAGAACCACCTGAGTGAAGAAAAGCAGGACCCACACAGTGATGAGCTGCATCACCTCCCCTCGGGTGGAGGGTAGGAGGTTGGGCAGAGAAGGGGGGGGGTGTCCCACCTGACCTCTGGAAACACTTTCCATCTACCCTCTGGAGACGACACTCGTTTAAAAGATTCTTCACATCTTGAGATCCTTTGCATTCTCTGTATCCCATGGAAAATGGGAGCAAACAAAAACCCCAGCAACATTTCAACTAAAACCATCTGAATGAAGAAAAGCAGCTTTTCCTCTACAGGTAGGTTGGACCACTGGGCTTATTTTCCACACTAAATCAACTCATTTAATGCAGCAAAAACCTGTGATAACCAGAAAGTTATCCAAGTTTCCATTTTTGTTGTTCATTTAAGACTCATTCAAGATTGGGAAGTAGCACGGGTCAGTGGAAAGAGAACGGGCTTTGGAGTCAGTGGTCATGGGTTCAAATCACGGCTCCACTAATTGTCAGCTGTGTGACCTTGGGCAAGTCCCTTCACTTCTCTGGGCCTCAGTTACCTCATCTGGAAAATGGAGATTAAGACTGTGAGCCCCCTGAGGAACAACCTGATCACATTGTAACCTCCCCAATGCTTAGAACAGTGCTTTGCACATAGTAAGCACTTAATAAATGCCATCATTACTATTATTATTAACCAATAGGATTCTTGTTGAATTTTTGAGTAATTTGTATCTTTGATAATCATAATAATGCTGGTATACGTTAAGCACTTACTATGAGTGCTTCTATGTGTTGGTATGTATTCTAAGAGCTGGGGTAGTTACAAGGTGATTAGGTTGTCCCACATGACACTCACAGTCTTAATCCCCATTTTACAGATGAGGTAAATGAGGCACAGAGAAGTTAAGTGACTTGCCCAAAGTCACACAGTTGACAAGTGGCAGATTCGGGATTGGAACCCACGACCTCTGACTCCCAAGGCTGTACTCTTTCTGCTCAGCCATGCTGCTTCTCTAATGCTACAGAGAATGTGGATAGAGCCTAGGAGTCAGAAGGTCTTGGATTTTGATTCCAGCTCCTCCACTTGTCTGCCACGTGATTCCCCAAACTAAGGCACTAAAAAGTGAAGTGACTTGCCCTAGGTCACACAACAGGCAAGTGACAGTGCTGGGATTAGAACCCAGGTCCTCTGACCCCTTGACCAGTGCTAATTGTGCTACTCCATGCTGCTGAACTTCAGTGATCTAAGAACTGACTGGGACATATCCAGGTGATTTAGGTGCACTGGCAGTCCTCAGACTTACTAATCAATTGGTTCCTGAAACTTGTGCTTTAAGCCATAACAATTTGTCAGAACCCAATTGTTTTAATGGCATTAATTATAAACACTTACTGTGTGTCAAACACAGTTCTAAGCGGCTAAGGTAGATACAATTTAATCAGGTTAGATACAGTCCATGTCCCACATGTGGCTCATTTTATTTTATTTTATTTTATTTTATTTATTAATTTGTCTACCTATTTACTTATATTAATATCTGTCTTCAGCTTTAGACTGTGAGCTCATTGTAGGCAGGAATGTGTCTGTTGCTTTAATGTACCCTCCCAAACGCTTAGTACAGTGCTTTGCACACAGTAAGCTCATTAAATGCAATTGAATGAATGAATGAATTAATTAACGAATGTGGCTCACATTCTAAGTAGGAGGGAAAGCGAGTATTTAATCCTGATTTTACAGTTGAGGAAATTGAGACACAAAGAAGCGAAGAGACTTTCTAAAGATCACACAGCAAGCAATTGGCAGAGCTGGGATTAGAACCCAGGTCCTCTGACTCCCAAACCTGTGCTGTTTCTACTGGACCATGCTGCTTTTCGATTTTCTTCTGGAACAATGTTCTGAATAGAAACTAGTTCCAGTATCAGAGTTGGAGAGTCTACTCTTTCCAAAATTCCCCATAACTGTGTACTCAATCAATGAGAGATAAATAATACAATTGGATTAATGCATTTATATCGAGTCAGAGAAGTTCCACAACAGGAGAGCAGACTTTTACTTCTCCAAAATCACAATGGATGTATCCACTCCCGCTAGTGATCCCAACTGGCAGTAAAAAATTTCCTCAATCAATTAGTGGAAGTAATTAACCATTAATTAATTATCCCAATAATCCTCTGTTTCATCACTCCACCCCTCTTCCAACTTTCCCCTTTTCCCTTTTGTTTTCCCATTTGTCTATAATTCCTGTGCATCCCCTCAATCATTCAGTCAGTATATTTTTAATGATATTTGTTTAGTGCTTACTATGTGCCAGGCACTGAAGTAAGCCCTGTAGATATATGATAATCAAATTGGGTACAGTTCCTGTCCCCCTTAGGGCTCACAGTCATAATCCCCATTTTATAGGGGATAGAACTGAGGAACAGAGAAGGGACTTGCCTGAAATCATGGAGCCGACAAGTAGCAGAGCCAGGATTAGAACCCAGGTTCTCTGACTCCCAGGTCTGTGCTCTTTTGAGTGTTTAGTGTATGCCCTATTTTCTAAGTGCTCAAGAATTTAAAAAAATTGTTCAGCCATATGCTCCCCAGAACCAGTGCCATAAAAATACTAGTATTTATTTTGTGCTCGCTATGAACCAGGACCACACATAGCTCAAAGTCTAAGAGGGAAGGAGAACAGACAAATTATTGCCATTTTTCAAAGTAGGAAACTGAGTCCCAAACATGTATAAGGAGTTGCCCAACCAAGATCACACATCAGGCAAGTGGCAGAACTGGGACTAGAACCCAAATCCTTTGACTTCTAGCCCTGTGATCCTTATACTAGACCACCCTGCCTCACAGTGCCTTAAAGTAAGTTAGTGCTGGATACTTAATGTCCTTGGAACCTGAGGTTCTTTGGAACCTACTTGGAAAAAGAAACTGTGAAAGAAATTTACTAATTGTGAAAAAGCTAAATCCTGTTGATGTTAAAGACTTATAGATATTAGAGGAGAAACGGTGGCCTAGTGTGAAGAGCTCAGGACTGGGATTCAGAGGACCTGGGTTCCATTCCTGTTTCTGCCACTTCTCTGCTGCGTGACCTTGGACAATTCATTTGACTTCTCTGTGTCTCAGTGACCTCATTTGTAAAATGAGGATTAAATATTTGTCTTTCCTCTTACAGATATTGTGAGTCCCATGGTGGGGCAGGGTCTGGGTCCAACCTGATTAAGTTGTATTTACCCCAGAGCTTAGAACAATGCTTGACCCACAGAAAGTGTTTAAAAAATATCATCATGACAAACCTCATAATAGATGTTTAGATAGACCTTTCTGAACAGGGTGATATTTCTTATGTGAACTAATTTTAATCAAGTCAGGTTCCAGTAATTAAAAGTTGAGATAGCAACAGCGAATATTTAGGTCATTCCAGTCATTGGTTGAATTTTTGTCCAACCACTCTATAAATTTATCTAAACAATAATGGAAGTTCCTTAAACCAAGGTAACTGGTTATTTATAGTCATCTAGATAATCAAGCTCTCCATTCTTTCAGAAAGGGATTTACTGTTAGACTCCTGCATGGGCTTTCCCTCCACATTCCTCTGAAGAAGGAGATGCAAATCAAAGACAGGGTCAGAGCATAACAATGTAAGCTGTCAATATGACCTGAATGAACTTGTCTTGACCTGATTAAACTGATTCTGCCCCAAGACAAGTGGAGAGTGGGTTGCCCCATTTAAGGAAGGATATGCATATGGATATGGGGAGGCTCTATCACCCTCAGCCTCCCAAACCCCTGGTTTCAATACAAGGATTGAGAAGCAGTGTTGTCTGATGGAAAAAGTACAGGCCTGGGAATCAGAGGACATGTGTTCTAATCTCGGCTCTGCCACATGTCTGCTGGGTGAACCTGGGTAATTCACTTAACTTCCTCACACCTCAGATATCTCATATGTAAAATAGAGATTGACTGTGAGCCTCATGTGGGACAGGACTGTGTCCAAACTGATTACCTTGTGTCTACCCTAGTGCTTGACACACAGTCAGCATTTAACAAATACTACAGTTAAGTATTTAAAGGTTGATTTAGTGATTAATCAAGTTGTATAGTAACAATAATAAAAATACAATAAATAATTATGATATTTGTTTATTGCTTACTATGTGTCAATACCTATACTAAATATTGAGGTAGATACAAGTTAATCAGGTTGGACATAGTCCCTTTCCTGCATGGGACTCACAGTCTAAGTAGGAGGGAGAACAGGTATTGAATTTCCATTTCACAGTTGAAACAGGCACAGCAAAATTAAGTGACTTGCCCAATATAACACATCAGGCAATAGGTAGACTTGAGATTAGAACACGGGTCCTCTGACTCCCAGGCGCCTATTCTTTCAACAAGGCCATACTGCTTCTCTAATATTTAATATACATACAATACAAAATACACATATAATGTAATAATAATAATGATGACATTAAGTGCTTAGTATGTGCAAAGCACTGTTCTAAGCTCTGATGAGGTTACAAGGTGATCAGATTGTCCCATGGGGGGTTTACAGTCTTAATCCCCATTTTACAGATGAGGGAACTGAGGCCCTGAGAAGTTAAGTGACTTGCTTAAAGTCACACAGCTGACAATTGGTGGAGCCAGATTTGAACCCATGACCTCTGACTCCAAAGCCCAGGCTCTTTCCACGGAGCCATGCTGCTTCTCTACATGTTAATATAGATAAGCACTAGAACATTCACCCTGGGGGAAAATGCAGAGATTTCATACAATATTAACATTTAATATTTTATGATAAGCACTTGACCAAGGCATCACTAAACACAGGGGAGAGTACTACTTTACTGCAATGCAATTGTTAATTGTTTGATAATAAAACTATCAAATAGTACATAGTAAGATCTTAGCAAATACCATTAAAAAACAACTATCTCCCTGCTCAGAAGACACTTGCCTATTAAGACACCTGTTTTCTTTCTCAAGCAGCTGATGCAGATTGAATACATGGCAGAGAGAAACCTGACCTATGTGACTGAGTTTGTTCTCTCGGGAATCTCAAACTGTCCAGAATGGCAGATTCCTCTCTTCCTGGTGTTTCTAATCGTCTATTTTATTACAGCAATAGGAAATCTTGGGATAATCATGATTACCAATATAGATTCCGAACTGAAAGCTCCGATGTATTTTTTCCTCCAGCATTTGGCATTCATCAATCTAGGTAATTCCACTGCCATTGCCCCCAAAATGTTGGTGAACTTCTTAGCAAAGAATAAAACCATTTCCTAACATGAATGTGCTTCACAGATAGGCTGTTTTTCAACTTCAATTATTGCAGAGATTTTCATGCTCGCTACTATGGCCTATGACCGATACATGGCTATCTGTAAGCCATTGCTTTATAGGGTGATAATCTCCAGGGGAGTTTGTACCTTAATGGTTATTCTTATATACACCTATATCTTCATTGAAGGAGTGATTGTCTCAACTTATGTAGTTTCATTTGTCTTACTGTTCCTCAAATGTAATCAATCATTTCTATTGTGATCATTTCCCTCTGCTGGCACTTTCCTGCTCTGATACCCACATACCAGAGACAATCATTTTTACATTTTCTGGCAGTAATTTGATTTTCACCCTCACAGTTTTTCTGGTGTCGTATTCTTTCATCATCTTGGCCATTGTGAGGATCCGCTCATCTGAGGGAAAGTGGAAAGCCTTCTCCACTTGTACGTCTCACTTGATGGCTGTAACAGTTTTCTATGGGACTCTTTTTTTCATGTACCTGAAACCCAAAGGCAGTCACTCCTTGGATACAGATAAAATGGCTTCTGTGTTCTATACTCTCGTGATCCCCATGCTGAATCCCTTGATCTACAGCCTGAAGAACAAGGAAGTAAAAGATGCTTTGAAAAGACTCTTGACTAATTCCTATCAATCTTTCAAAATATGAATTTAAGAACTGTTTAATAAAATCAGAGTCAGTAGAAAAAGGGTTCTTGTAATGTTTTATTGTTTTAGTACTCTAGTTTCATGGAACCTATGTGAAATGGGTGCTTGTGAACTCTGAAGCATTGAAATATGTTCTATTCTTCACCTGTACTTCATAGTGGTTTGGTGATTACGCTCATCATTTGTAAGGTTTTTAGATAAATTGTTTTAAGAATGAGGTGAGATCCACACTCTATATTCTAATTAAGGTTGTTTCAGCCCAATATAATTTTCTTATAAACAACTGATTTAATAATGATATCCATAACATTCCTATAAAATGGTACTGTAGTTTTTCAAAATTATTCCACATCATTTATTTGTGGATAGCTGAAGTGTAGGGATTTTTCAAATCTCTATACAGTGACAATTTGGAAGGCCAAATGACCTGACTTAGATTAGCACATTTTGAACACATAATCAGGAGAAATAATTCTTTGGAGAAGACACTAATGCCAGGAAAAGTCCAGGGAAAACGTGGAAGAGGCAGACCGGTAGCTAGATGGATAGGGACCATAACAAAGATAACAGAAGAACCATTAGAAAGGTTAAAGATTATGGCAGAGGGCAGGATGTTCTGGAGAAAGTATATCCATGGAGTCACTATGAATCAGAAACGACTCGACGGCACTTACTAATAATAAAACAATTACAATCTTCTCCAAGGCAAATGATTCTCATGTTTTGTGTATTTCTTTTTGGTTCCCCTTTCCCTATGATCCATTCATCAATTTCACTTTTACTGATCTGCTCTGTCATATTTCTAGTTCTGTAAATGCAGGGTAGCTTAAAAGGTACAAAGTGGTGGTTTCATCATTATGGTACTTGTTAATCAATTGTATTTACTGAATGCTTAGTGCATGCAGAACACTGTACTAAGTGTTTGGAAGAGTACAATACAACAATATAAAAAAGTCAGTAGACACACTCTTCACCCACCACGAGCTCACAATCTAGAAGGGGAAACAGACATTAACGTAAATAAATTATGAATACGTACATAAGTGCTATAGGTCTATGGGTGGGATGAATAAAGGGAGCAAATCAGGTTGATGCAGAAGAGAGTGGGCGAGAGGAAATGAGGGCTCAGCCAGGGAAAGTCTCTTGGTAGAGATGTGCTTTGAAGATGGGGTGAGTAGCTGTCAGATGTGACAAGGATATTCCAGGACAGAGGCATGACATGGGCCAGAGGTCAGCGGCGAGATAGACGAGTTCAAGGTTTGTGTTAGAAGAGCAAAATGTGTGTGCTGGGTTGTAGTAGGAGAGCAGCGAGGTGAGGTAGGAGGGGGCAAGGTGATTGAGTGCTTTAAAGCAGATAGTAAGGAGTTTCTGTATGATAATGGAGGTAGATGGGAAGCCACTGGAGTTTCTTGAGGAGTGGGTAAACATTTTGTAGAAAAATGATTCATTACTATCAGTGATGAAAGGTTCTAATCTAAGAACCACCAATGGCATCTTGCATGTTGGATAAACTCAATAGGAAGCCTGAACAGAATAGATCTCTGTAATGTCTTTCTGATGATCTCATTCTTTACAAAGGACACAATGTACCTATTTGTCTTGGCAACTCCTCCAAGCTATGGAAATCATGGGTATGTCAGAGAATACTTCCCAAAGGCTCATGGAAAAAATAAATATAGCCCCAGAGATAACTCTGAGTGGAAATTCTGCTTTCTTCACATCTAACATTTTAGTATCAGATTGATTTGAAGACTGTGAGCATCAAATGTTGTGATATGATTGACTGATTGAAAGACTGTGGGGCGTGATACTGCTCAAACCTGGGGAAAAGAAATAGTATAGAAAGACCAAGGTTGACTTCAGGATACTGAGAGGTGGGTTAGCAGGGAAAGGGGCCACCTGCCAGTCCTGAATGTTGGACAAGGAAACCCTGTCTCCTAGATCCACTCCTCTATGGAGAAAGGGGGAAAGGAAATAGATGGATGATGGAGGAGGGGGTTTCACCAAGGCACTGAGCCTGAAACGATCAAGGACAGAAACGAGTGGGGAAGGTTAAGGTAATAGTCTCTTGGTGGAGGCAGTTCTAGACCTACATTTTTGGGTCCACACATGAACTGAAAGGCTCCAAACATAATTATTCAGCTCAAGATTGAGGAAATATCAATTCTTTTTCCTCTCCTCTCCTATATGAGGCTATTCCATTCACACTTAGCTCTGCAAAGGGGCCAAAGGAGAGGAGAATCGGGAGTGTATACTCAAAGTTTCTCCCTGACTATGAGGAAAGGCATTCTTTAGTAAGTTATATGTGGCTGTATGGATTTTCAGATTGATAACATGTGTCCTCATTAGTATGAAACTTGCCTAGTGCAAAATTTGAAAATTCATTCATTCATTCAATCGTCTCTATTGAGTGCTTACTATGTGCAGAGCACTATACTAAGCACTTGGGAAGTACACGTTGGCAACACATAGAGATGGTCCCGACCCAACAGGGGGCTCACAGTCTAGAAGGGGGAGACAGACAACAAAACAAAACATATTAACAAAATAAAATATGTAGAATAAATATGTACAAAAAAATAAATGAATAGAGTAATAAATACGTACAATATATATACATATATACAGGTGCTGTGGGGAGGAGAAGGAGGTAAGGTAGGGAGATGGGGAGGGGGAGGAGGGGGAGAGTAAGGAGGGGGCTCTGTCTGGGAAGGCCAGAAAATCGGATTTGTTTTAAGGATGAACAAATGTTGGAAGATTTTATTGAAATATGGGCCAAGGGTGAGGTTTTTATAAATGGTTGTGATCATTCCCATGATTTCTCTCTGGTATTTTTATTGTGGTAGTAGTTGTAATAATGATAGAATTTATTAAGCAGTTAGTATGATTGTGCATGAATATTAACGTTAATGTATTACTGTTCAGATTCAATGAGGTTAGGAAACTTCATGTTCTGCCAATATTTGTATTTTGAGAGTGTACTGAGAAAGTGTCTGGCCAAGACTATGTCCATATGGGCTAAGTGAAGTGGAGTTTTAAATTATATTATTGTCATTATCATTACCACCTGCAGCAGTATAAGGATATCTTTAGCATTTACTGGCACCGAACAAAGTGTTTGGGAAAATACAATAGGCCTTAAAGACATTTCTTGACCTGGAGAAGCTTACAAACCATAGGATATGAGCAGAAAGATATTGTCAAATTTACATTCAGCAAAAGAGTAAAGAACAGTGAAATAAAATTAGAAAACAAAATCCATGAAATACTTAATATGGATACATAATAATAGTCATGTTACTTAATTAGAATTGAGATGGCATGCCCAGTTAGATGGTGAATTAGTTGGTAAAGTCTCCTAAAGAAGGTGAATTTTTGAGAGGGAGATACATGATTTAGTGAACTGGCAGGAGGAGGAGTATGACGAAGGGAAGTTTTGAACAACAGATGTGAGAGTAGTGAGCTAGGCACAGTTAGAAAATTACATCATCATAATAATAATAATGGTATTTGTTAAGCACTTACTATGTGCCAAGCCCTGTTATAAGCGCTGGGGTAGATACAAGGTAGTCAGGTTGTCCCATGTGGGGTTCATAATCTTAATCCCCATTTTACAGATGAGGTAAATGAGGCACACAGCAGGCAAGTGGAAGAGCTGGGATTTGAACCCATATCCTCTGACTCAAAAGCCCAGGTTCTTTCTACTAAGGCACACTGCTTCTCATAGTCATCCTGTTTCTCAAAGCCACAAAATGAAGTGTATTAGCTGCAGAGTAGCAGGAGAAGAATGGATAACTAAGAATGAAGCAACGGATGGAGAACCTTGAAGAAAAATGCTGTGGGTTTGCTTTCACTTATGAAGAAATAGGTAGATATTGGATGTTTGGAAGGATGAGAATATCATACATATGTCACTCAGAAAAGGTGATATGTCAACTGTATGAAGGAAAAATTGGAGAGGCATAAGGGAGAGAAGCAACATTCAGGTGCAAAATCTATTGTGAAAGGAATAGAGTTGTGTGGTTTTTTTAAATTCTCATTTACCTAAATTGCCTAGGACTCAAACTCACCCAGATTACTCATGCTTCCATTTCTCTGTGCTTGTGGAGAATAAATAAGAAGGAATGTTTAAGCAAAGAAAGTTTGAAGTCAAGGTGAAATTTGCAAAACATCTTGAAATTTAGACAATATGGACTGGTTGCTTTCAACGGAATCCAGTCCATATTTTACTTTAAAACTGTCTAATGAATTTGGTCATTTTTATTTAAGGAAAAAGGAAGAAAATAGAAGTTTGACACATTGAATAAATATACTGACTTCATAAATAAATGTCTGATAAATGTCTATGTAAGGCTAAATCATTTTACAAATGATAAAACGATCATTTCAGCTTAGTTCTTAATTTCAAAACTCTCTACAATTTACAGATTGAACATGGTGGCAGTGAACATGCATAATGACTTTTCTATAATTGAGTTTGTTCTGATGGGATTCCCGGTTCCTGAGGAGTTACAGATCATCCTGTTCTTGCTGTTTCTAGCCATCTATTTTTTCACTTTGATGGGTAACCTGGGCATAGAATGGACTGCTGGCTTCACAACCCCATGTACTATTTCTTGAGTGTCTTACCTTTTCTGGATGCCTGCTACTCATCAGTGGTCACCCTCAAGATTTTGGTGGATTTTTTAGTGGGGAATAAATCCAACTCCTTTTCTGGCTGTACCACATAAATGCTTTTCTTCATAACCTTTAGAACCACTGAATGTTTTCTCCTGACTGCCATGACTTATGATCTCTATGTGGCCATTTCTAATCCTCCGCTCTACATGGTCGTTGTGTCACCCAGAATTTATGTGTCACTCATCATTGACTCTTGTATTGGTGATGTCCTGCTT